>NC_090440.1:1867956065-1868581065 GCF_031143425.1 Pleurodeles waltl
AAATATCTTTTCACAAGTTCTAGGGTTTTCTGAGGTCCTGGGTGACCTGCTACAGGATGTGTGTGCAACCATTGAAAAGCTGTGCGTTGTAATTCTTTCGTAGGTAAAAAGATTTTAGAATTATAAAAAGGCAAACCTTGTTGTATTGAGTAATCAGTGCCTTTTTTAAGCCAATTTGACCATTCTGTGATGTGAAAATGAGTACGGATGGAATCAAGAAATTCGTCAGCAGCTATTAAACATATAACTTTGGAAGGATTAATGCTTGGCATTGGTTGAGGTTTTTCATGCACTAATGTAGAATCTATTCTGGTTAACGCATTGGCTTTTGCGTTCTCACTGCCTGGTCTGAACGTAACATCAAAGTCAAATTCAGCAAAAAACAACATCCATCGTAATTGTCTAGGAGTTAATACTCGGGCTGAGCTCATGAATTGTAAATTCCTGTGATCTGAATAGACTGTGATGCGATGGGTAGTTCCAGATAAGTAATGTCTCCATTCCTTGAATGCTTCACGTATTGCCAACAGTTCCTTTTCTGCAATAGTATAATTTTGTTCTGCAGTGTTAAGTTTTTTAGACATGTAAGCCACGGGATGTAATTGTCCTGTAGTAGGATGTCGTTGTGAAAGAATTGCCCCAATTGCCACATCGGAAGCATCTGCTTCAACAATGAATGGATCTGAACTCCGTGGGTGAGCTAGAATAGGGGCAGTGGTAAAGGCTTGTTTCAGCATCTGAAAGGCTTCTTCTGTTTGTGATGACCATTGAAAAGGGGTATTGTTATGAAGTAATCTTGTAATGGGAGCCACCTTTTGGGAAAAATGATCAATAAAACGCTGCTAAAAATTGGCAAACCCCAGGAAACATTGGACATCTCGAACAGATTTAGGTGTGGGCCAGTCCATGACAGCTTGGATCTTTCTGTCGGTCATTTGCATTCCCTTAGGTGTTAGAGTGACTCCCAAGAATTCCACTTCTTCAGTATGAAACTCACATTTACTAAGTTTACAGTATAGATGATGTTTTCGTAGAGTTAAGATAACTTTTCTCACGTGTTCTTCATGACATTCTCTGGTGCTAGAGTAGATTAGAATATCATCTATGTAAACAATTACAAATAAATCTAAGTATTCTCTTAAAACGTCATTGAGGAAATATTGAAATGCAGCAGGTGCATTACAGAGACCGAAGGGCATTACTTGATATTCAAACAGGCCATAACGGGTTTTGAAAGCTGTTTTCCATTCGTCTCCCTCTCGTATGCATACTAGATGATAAGCCCCTCGGAGATCAAGTTTAGTATAAATGACAGCATCCTTGACTTGATCCAATAATACGGGAATTAATGGCAAGGGGTATTTATTTTTTATGGTGATCTTATTCAGCGCTCTATAATCGATACAGGGTCTCAAATCGCCATTAGCTTTGGGAACGAAGAACAGAGGAGAGGCTGCTGGAGAACGTGAAGGTCTAATTAAATTGTTTGCTAAACATTGGTCAAGATATTCCCATAGATACTGATTTTCTTTTTCAGAAAGAGCGTAAATTCTACAATTAGGAATCACAGATCCTGGCACCAAATCAATTTGACAATCATAAGGTCGATGGGGTGGTAATGTACCAGCTGCTTGCTCACTAAATACATCTGCAAATGTGGCATATTGAGATGGTAAGGTAAGGCCTTTTCTGCTGCTGTGGCTATTTGTTGAGTAATAGGTTTAGTGGAAAGACACTGTTTTGAACAGTGAGAAGATGAGAAGGTTAGGGTGTTCTTTTTCCAATCTATTTGTGGATTATGTAATCTGAGCCAAGGCATACCCAAAATAAAGCCATATTGAGGTGCTTTGATAACATCAAATTTTATTTGCTCTAAATGTTGACAACCATTGGAATTGTAACATGTCATTTGAATTGGGAAAGTGTGAGAAGAGATTGGACCTCCAGCGAGTTCACTGCCATCCACAGTCTGTACACTTTCAGGAATTATCTTCTTTTGACATGCGAGTTGAAGTCGATATGCGGTTTGGGAGTCTACAAAATTTCCAGTGGCTCCAGAATCTATTAATGCAAACGCTTCTTGCCACTTATCAATAATCAAAAGCTGTATTGAAATACGGAAAGGTCTGTTATGTTGATTCGAACAAGAATGTACAGAAGGGATTGTTAGAATATCCAAGGGATTCACTTCTTTATCTCTTGGGTTCACTAGTTTTCCTCAATATTTCCTACAGAAGCAACTTGACTCTTACTATTAGCAAAAGAGTAAACTTTGTTTTTAGGTTTCGCTAAGCAATCTTTTACAAAATGTCCTTTTTTCCCACAATATAAACACAATCCTTTGTGACGTCTTTGTTCTTTCTCCTCTTTGGTTAATGGTTGACGAAGTGTTCCAATTTCCATTGGTTCACTAACAATGTCTGAGAAGAGGGAAGAGGACGATATTTGTCTTGACGCCAAGTACTACGGTCTGGTCTTTTTTTATCCCCTTTTCTTTTAGAAAGTCTATGATCAAGTCTTAGGGTTAGATTTATTAAATCTGTACATGTTTTAGGCTGAGGATCTGTTGGACTTTTGGCCATACGCATGGTCATCCCTAGTCTTTTTGCCTCCTTCCTCCTGGCTTTTCTGACCTCTCGCTGTTGGCTCTAGGACTCTGAGCACTTTATCACTGCTGACCAGTGCTAAAGTGCAGGTGCTCTCCCATCTAAAGTTGGTATGATTGGCTTATACCTAATTGGCATATTTAATTTACCTATAAGTCCCTTGTACAGTGGTATCTCTATAACCAGGGCCTGTAAATTAAATACTACTAGTGAGCCTGCAGCGCTGCTTGCGCCACCCACTGGAGTACACTTTCAAACCTGTCTCAGGCCTGCTCGCGCAGGACCTGTGTGCGCAGTTTTCTGCCACAGGGACCTGGCATCTAAATTTACTTGCCAGGCCCAGAACTCCCCTTTTACTACATGTAAGCCACCCCTAAAGTACGCCCTAGGTAGCCCTATGGGCAGGGTGCCATGTATGTAGAAAGGCAGGACATGTGCCATATTTCATGGCCTGTCCTGGTAGTGACAAACAGCCTAACTTGGTGTCTCACTGCTGTGAGTGCTGCCTTCTCATAGGATTGCATTAGAAATGCCCTGCCTTATGTGTAGGTGTATTGTCTGATTTATGAGGGGTAGAGTAGGTGTGTTTGGTATGGTTGTGATGGTGATAATAAATACTGCTTACTGGTGTGGGTGTATTTTTTATTACTATCACAGAAATGCCACTTCTAGAAATTGCGCATTTATCTGTGCTTATGACTCTGGTGTTTTGCAGCTTGACTCCAATCCACGTCTGGGCAGAGTGACAGTTGGGGATTTGTGCATACTTTTCAGACAGCCTGTACACAGGGAGGGTGGAGGTGTCACCAAGGTGCATCTGCATGCTGAATAGTCTTCGGGGGCTGAGAGAAGGGAGAGGCAGGGCACACCTACATTGGTAAAGGCTGTGCCCTGGCCTCACACAATAGGGTTGTTAACCCCCCACTGATGTTTGGAGCCTGTGCTGAAAGGAGAGAGGGGGCACTCCCAGAACCAGTTGTAACTGGCTGGAACCTCCTCTCCCTATCATTGTAAAACACTGTAAAAACAGGACTATAAGTACAGGGGAATTTCCCCCACAATTTGAACATTCTTGGAACTTGAAACTGGACACAGAACGCTGATGAATGGACTCACCAGGAAACCGCCATGGACTGCTGCTGCTGTGCTGACCTGTGACTTGCCTGGTCACTAGGAGGAACTGCCACCATCTGCACCCCTTGTGCTGGCCTGTAGCTGGGACCACCAGCCCTGTGCTCCTTCTTGTTTAGTTGTTCCCAGGGGCAGGGTGCTGTGGCCCCTGACCAATGCAACAATCCTTCAAACCTTTGCGCAGAATGCTTTAACCAGGAACAAGGCATACTTCTAACTGCTGAGGCTGCTGATGTGCCATTGCGCTTTGAAAGCGCTTTTCTGTTGCTAAAAGAAGATCACCGCCGCAGCCCAGGCTGCATAATTTTCTTAGCGCTGTGAAAAGCGCTTGATTGGACCCCCCATATCACCGCCGCAGCCCAGGCTGCATAATTTTCTTAGCGCTGTGAAAAGCGCTTGATTGGAAATCACCGCCGCAGCCGGGTTCTGAAGATATCCCGAGCGCGAGGTTCGCGCTCAGCACTGTGCCCCCAGGGCACGAAGGAAACCTCCTTTTTATCGTAAGGAGCAAGCGTGCTCCTGTTGGTGCCCCCGGGGCGAGGACTGCTCTTTGGAGTCCCCCCGGGGCACCGGAAGGCCCTGCCTTGGGCCGGAATGCTAACACATCTTTTAGTTCTTCCTTAAGGCCTTGATAGAAAAGTGCAGCTCTTTTTTCTTCGGGCCAAGCTGTTTCAACCAAAAATCGATTGAATTGTGAAAGATAAGAAATAAGGTCCTTGTTTCCTTGTTGTATTTCCAGTAGTTCTTTATCAGCCGACATTGTAACTGCTCGTCGATCAAACACTTTCTCAAATTCTTCCACAAATCGACGCCAATTGTAAAGCAGAGGACTGTCTTGTCGTACTAAGGGAACTGCCCAATTGGCTGCATCTCCAGACAAATAAGAAATCAAGAAGGCAATTCTAGATTGTGGATCAGGGAAGGTGGCTGGACGACAAGTGTAACTCCACTTGAGTAAGGAATATCTGGACTTTATTAGCATCTCCAGTAAACCTTTCAGGAGCAGCCAACGGTATCTGCGTAGGGACAATGACGGATACATTGGTGGGAGATGGAGGTAATCGTGGTAAAGGTGTTCCTCCAGGACTGTCCACCTTAGCTTGTAATTGAGTGACTTTGGTAACTAAAGCTGCAGTGTCATTCCGGGAGTCCTGTAACTCCTTTTGTAATTGTGTTAATGCCTGCATTACTGTATCTAGGGTAGTCATTTTCGTCAGCTATCGTGCAGATCAAGAGAAGAGAAAACTCGTGGGCCTTCTATTCTGCCAGGTCTGTCAGGAGATCCAAGTTCTCGGGATCTGCACGATGCTGAATAAGGGTCCCACTTCCAGGCAACACCAAAGTCAGATGCTGTTATAGCGCTTAACTTAGGAGGGGCCCAGCCGGGGGAAGGGATAATCGGAAAGGAACAGCTAGGAGGGTGATCTGAAAAGGAAAAGGCTAAATACAATAATATACAAAATGACTTTACTAAAGTGATTCACTGTCTCATAAAAATCTCGCTAATTTCAAATGAATGAATTTCAAAAGGAACGAATTTCTTCAGAATGTGTTTTTACAATAAAATTCTGTACGACTCTAAATCCAGATATTTATAAATTCCAAGAGTTAAACTATTCTACCAAAATATCTTGTTTCAAAATCATTAAACAGGAAAACAATATAAGTTCCTTAAAATCACCTCTTCATGAGAAAAAACTATGGGCCATATTTATACTCTGGTTGCGCCGAATTTGCGTCGTTTTTTTCGACGCAAATTCGACGCAGAACTAACGCCAACTAACGCCATATTTATACTCTGGCGTTAGACGCTTCGGGCGCCAAAGTGCCCGGAGTGTGCGTCATTTTTTAGTGTGAACCCCTTCCTTGCGTTAATGATATGCAAGGGAGGCGTTCCCGTCTTAAAAAATGACTCCCAGGCCTTTACGTGGTATTTATACTCCCGGGCAAAAGAGACGCCCGGGAGTGGGCGTGGCCAAAAACGGCGCATTTGCGCCGCTTTTTAACGCCTGGGTCAGGGATGGCGTTAAGGGACAAGTGGGCTCAAAATGAGCCCAGAGTGCCCTCCCCTGCCCCCAGGGACCCCCCCTGCCACCCTTGCCCACCCCAGGAGGACACCCAAGGACGGAGGGACCCATCCCATGGACATTAAGGTAAGTTTAGGTAAGTATTTTTATTTTTATTTTTTGTGGCATAGGGGGGCCTGATTTGTGCCCCCCTACATGCCACTATGCCCAATGACCATGCCCAGGGGACATAAGTCCCCTGGGCATGGCCATTGGGCAAGGGGGCATGACTCCTATCTTTACAATGATAGGAGTCATGTTGATGGGGGATGGGCGTCGTAAAAAAATGGCGCAAGTCGGGTTACGACGATTTTTTCGACGCAACCTGACTTGCCCCATTTTAAGACGCCCTAACGTCATTTTTTCCCAACGCCGGCGCTGCCTGGTCTACGTGGTTTTTTTCCACGCAAACCAGGCAGCGCCGGTCTGCTTGCGCCGGCTAACGCCATTCCATAAATACGGCGCCCGCATGGCGCTTCAGAATGGCGTTAGACGGCGCTAAATTTTTTGACGCTAAACTGCGTTAGCGCAGTTTAGCGTCAAAAAGTATAAATATGGGCCTATATATTTTCCTTTTCTTAAAATTTGGAGGTCACTCGATTTCTTTAAATTCCACAGTAGTCATAAAAATAAACTTTCTATTTTAAAAATCACAATTCTGCAAGCACAATAACAATGTGAAAATACATCTGTTCTATAAAAGCTTTAAAACGAGTACACGACCTTTTTAAACAAGACTTCTAATCGTTAACATGTAACCTCTTTCAAAGACAAAGGCCCCCAGGCAAATGGTTACTTCGAATTATTGGGAAATGCACGAAACTGAAAGATACAACGTTGCCGAGCAACACATTCAAGACTCTACGGCTCTTTAACAAAACTCCGAATGCGGAGTTCACCGAACGGGCAAAGCCCAAAAGGGAATCTCTCACCGCCACGAGCCGGCCGCGAGCTATTAGAAAGGTAGATTCCAGCTGAATGCACGAGGCTTGTTCTTCGTAGACGCTCAGAATAGAAGGCGTCGGTTGAACGGGTGTGGCAGGTATTTATAGCCTGACCACACCCAAGACCAATTAGTAGCAAGGGAGGCTGGGAAATGCAGCCCTCCCTGATTTCCAGGTTCTAATATTACAGTTATGTATGATTAAAGAAAGATGTAGGATCTTTACTTGATTATTCTTGAATAATGATTAGGGCAATGATACCACCAATGGCACAATCTTTTAGATAAATGGCTTTTACCACACAAGATGTTTGATGTTAAGGCAATGGTGTCTACTACATGTGAACAATTGCGCCCACGCGTCGCTAGAGTCCTGACAGTACACCCTCTCCCCAGGCGTGGGCGCGGACCTGGTTTATTAGGATAACGAAGATGAAATTGGCGTATTAGTTGTGGGGCATGGATTTGTGAAGCAGGTTCCCAAGAGTCTTCTTCGGCACCGTAACCTTTCCAGGCTACTAAATACCATCAGGAATTACCACGAAATCGAGAGTCTCGAATGGCTCGTACTTCATATTCCCATTGATCTTGAACAAGAATTGGTGGTGGTCGTGTGTCACTCTTTGTACAGGCAGGTTTTAGTAACGAAGTATGAAAAACAGGATGAATCCGCAAAGACGGGGGTAGTTTCAGTTTGTATGTGACAGGGTTGATTCGTTGAAGAATTTCATAGGGCCCTATGAATCTTGGATGAAATGTATTCTTGTCTTTGAAAGTCAAATTTTTTCTAGATAACCAGATCATGTCTTTTAACTTGTATTCTGGACCAGGTTGGTGTTTTTTGTCATATTGTTGTTTGTATTTTATTTTGGCTTATTGAAGATTTTGTTGAAGTTGTAAGTGAATCTTTTGTAAATGTGATAACATCCCTTGTACGGCAGGCATTTCTTATGTAGAACTTGGTAAATTAACTGGTAAAATACGAGGGTGTTGACCATAAAGACCATAGAAGGGAGTTTTTTGTTGTTGAAGAATGACAAGAATTATTATAGGCTAATTCAGCAAGCCAAAGTAGCGTAGGCCAAGAAGAAGGATCTTCTGCTGCATAACAACGTAGGTATTGTTTTAACATTTGATTTAACCTTTCGGTCTGGCCATCAGTTTGTGGATGGTAACTTGTAGATAAATTAGAATCAATATGTAAAGCTTGGCACCATTTCTGCCAGAAATGTGCTGAAAATTGAGACCCTCTGTCGGACAAAATAACCTTTGGGAGACCATGGAGACGCACAATATTTTGTAGAATAAGATTAAGTAAGAAATTTGATGTGGGAAGTCCTTTGCAAGCAATAAAATGTGCATATTTAGTAAGACTATCTATATGACTACTAATACTGTGTTTACATGGTTGACATCAGGGAGGCCTGTAATGAAGTCCATTGAAATATGTTCCCATGGGTAATCAGGGGTTGGTAAAGGTATTAATAAACCCTTCGGTTTAACATGGGAGCTTTTGCAACGAGCACAAATTTCACATAGTTCTATCATTTGTTTAACATCTTTAACAAAAGTGGGCCACCAAAAATATCTTTTCACAAGTTCTAGGGTTTTCTGAGGTCCTGGGTGACCTGCTACAGGATGTGTGTGCAACCACTGAAAAGCTGTGCTTTGTAATTCTTTCGTAGGTAAAAAGATTTTAGAATTATAAAAAGGCAAACCTTGTTGTATTGAGTAATCAGTGCCTTTTTTAAGCCAATTTGACCATTCTGTGATGTGAAAATGAGTACGGATGGAATCAAGAAATTCGTCAGCAGCTATTAAACATATAACTTTGGAAGGATTAATGATTGGCATTGGTTGAGGTTTTTCATGCACTAATGTAGAATCTATTCTGGTTAACGCATTGGCTTTTGCGTTCTCACTGCCTGGTCTGAACGTAACATCAAAGTCAAATTCAGCAAAAAACAACATCCATCGTAATTGTCTAGGAGTTAATACTCGGGCTGAGCTCATGAATTGTAAATTCCTGTGATCTGAATAGACTGTGATGCGATGGGTAGTTCCAGATAAGTAATGTCTCCATTCCTTGAATGCTTCACGTATTGCCAACAGTTCCTTTTCTGCAATAGTATAATTTTGTTCTGCAGTGTAAAGTTTTTTAGACATGTAAGCCACGGGATGTAATTGTCCTGTAGTAGGATGTCTTTGTGAAAGAATTGCCCCAATTGCCACATCGGAAGCATCTGCTTCAACAATGAATGGATCTGAACTCCGTGGGTGAGCTAGAATAGGGGCAGTGGTAAAGGCTTGTTTCAGCATCTGAAAGGCTTCTTCCGTTTGTGATGACCATTGAAAAGGGGTATTTTTATGAAGTAATCTTGTAATGGGAGCCACCTTTTGGGAAAAATGATCAATAAAACGCTGCTAAAAATTGGCAAACCCCAGGAAACATTGGACATCTCGAACAGATTTAGGTGTGGGCCAGTCCATGACAGCTTGGATCTTTCTGTTGGTCATTTGCATTCCCTTAGGTGTTAGAGTGACTCCCAAGAATTCCACTTCTTCAGTATGAAACTCACATTTACTAAGTTTACAGTATAGATGATGTTTTCGTAGAGTTAAGATAACTTTTCTCACGTGTTCTTCATGACATTCTCTGGTGCTAGAGTAGATTAGAATATCATCTATGTAAACAATTACAAATAAATCTAAGTATTCTCTTAAAACGTCATTGAGGAAATATTGAAATGCAGCAGGTGCATTACAGAGACCGAAGGGCATTACTTGATATTCAAACAGGCCATAACGGGTTTTGAAAGCTGTTTTCCATTCGTCTCCCTCTCGTATGCATACTAGATGATAAGCCCCTCGGAGATCAAGTTTAGTATAAATGACAGCATCCTTGACTTGATCCAATAATACGGGAATTAATGGCAAGGGGTATTTATTTTTTATGGTGATCTTATTCAGCGCTCTATAATCGATACAGGGTCTCAAATCGCCATTAGCTTTGGGAACGAAGAACAGAGGAGAGGCTGCTGGAGAACGTGAAGGTCTAATTAAATTGTTTGCTAAACATTGGTCAAGATATTCCCATAGATACTGATTTTCTTTTTCAGAAAGAGCGTAAATTCTACAATTAGGAATCACAGATCCTGGCACCAAATCAATTTGACAATCATAAGGTCGATGGGGTGGTAATGTACTAGCTGCTTGCTCACTAAATACATCTGCAAATGTGGCATATTGAGATGGTAAGGTAAGGCCTTTTCTGCTGCTGTGGCTATTTGTTGAGTAATAGGTTTAGTGGAAAGACACTGTTTTGAACAGTGAGAAGATGAGAAGGTTAGGGTGTTCTTTTTCCAATCTATTTGTGGATTATGTAATCTGAGCCAAGGCATACCCAAAATAAAGCCATATTGAGGTGCTTTGATAACATCAAATTGTATTTGCTCTAAATGTTGACAACCATTGGAATTGTAACATGTCATTTGAATTGGGAAAGTGTGAGAAGAGATTGGACCTCCAGCGAGTTCACTGCCATCCACAGTCTGTACACTTTCAGGAATTATCTTCTTTTGACATGCGAGTTGAAGTCGATATGCGGTTTGGGAGTCTACAAAATTTCCAGTGGCTCCAGAATCTATTAATGCAAACGCTTCTTGCCACTTATCAATAATCAAAAGCTGTATTGAAATACGGAAAGGTCTGTTATGTTGATTCGAACAAGAATGTACAGAAGGGATTGTTAGAATACCCAAGGGATTCCCTTCTTTATCTCTTGGGTTCACTAGTTTTCCTCAATATTTCCTACAGAAGCAACTTGACTCTTACTATTAGCAAAAGAGTAAACTTTGTTTTTAGGTTTCGCTAAGCAATCTTTTACAAAATGTCCTTTTTTCCCACAATATAAACACAATCCTTTGTGACGTCTTTGTTCTTTCTCCTCTTTGGTTAATGGTTGACGAAGTGTTCCAATTTCCATTGGTTCACTAACAATGTCTGAGAAGAGGGAAGAGGACGATATTTGTCTTGACGCCAAGTACTACGGTCTGGTCTTTTTTTATCCCCTTTTCTTTTAGAAAGTCTATGATCAAGTCTTAGGGTTAGATTTATTAAATCTGTACATGTTTTAGGCTGAGGATCTGTTGGACTTTTGGCCATACGCATGGTCATCCCTAGTCTTTTTGCCTCCTTCCTCCTGGCTTTTCTGACCTCTCGCTGTTGGCTCTAGGACTCTGAGCACTTTATCACTGCTGACCAGTGCTAAAGTGCAGGTGCTCTCCCATCTAAAGTTGGTATGATTGGCTTATACCTAATTGGCATATTTAATTTACCTATAAGTCCCTTGTACAGTGGTATCTCTATACCCAGGGCCTGTAAATTAAATACTACTAGTGAGCCTGCAGCGCTGCTTGCGCCACCCACTGGAGTACACTTTCAAACCTGTCTCAGGCCTGCTCGCGCAGGACCTCTGTGCGCAGTTTTCTGCCACAGGGACCTGCCATCTAAATTTACTTGCCAGGCCCAGAACTCCCCTTTTACTACATGTAAGCCACCCCTAAAGTACGCCCTAGGTAGCCCTATGGGCAGGGTGCCATGTATGTAGAAAGGCAGGACATGTGCCATATTTCATGGCCTGTCCTGGTAGTGACAAACAGCCTAACTTGGTGTCTCACTGCTGTGAGTGCTTCCTTCTCATAGGGTTGCATTAGAAATGCCCTGCCTTATGTGTAAGGGTATTGTCTGATTTATGAGGGGTAGCGTAGGTGTGTTTGGTATGGTTGTGATGGTGATAATAAATACTGCTTACTGGTGTGGGTGTATTTTTTATTACTATCACAGAAATGCCACTTCTAGAAAGTGCGCATTTATCTGTGCTTATGACTCTGGTATTTTGCAGCTTGACTCCAATCCACGTCTGGGCAGAGTGACAGTTGGGGATTTGTGCATACTTTTCAGACAGCCTGTACACAGGGAGGGTGGAGGTGTCACCAAGGTGCATCTGCATGCTGAATAGTCTTCCTGGGCTGAGAGAAGGGAGAGGCAGGGCACACCTACATTTGTAAAGGCTGTGCCCTGGCCTCACACAATAGGGTCGTTAACCCCCCACTGCTGTTTGGAGCCTGTGCTGAAAGGAGAGAGGGGGCACTCCCAGAACCAGTTGTAACTGGCTGGAACCTCCTCTCCCTATCATTGTAAAACACTGTAAAAACAGGACTATAAGTACAGGGGAATTTTCCCCACAATTTGAACATTCTTGGAACTTGAAACTGGACACAGAACGCTGATGAATGGACTCACCAGGAAACTGCCATGGACTGCTGCTGCTGTGCTGACCTGTGACCTGCCTGGTCACTAGGAGGAACTGCCACCATCTGCACCCCTTGTGCTGGCCTGTAGCTGGGCCCACCAGCCCTATGCTCCTTCTTGTTTAGTTGTTCCCAGGGGCAGGGTGCTGTGGCCCCTGACCCCTGCAACGATCCTTCAAACCTTTGCGCAGAATGCTTTAACCAGGAACAAGGCATACTTCTAACTGCTGAGGCTGCTGATGTGCCATTGCGCTTTGAAAGCGCTTTTCTGTTGCTAAAAGAAGATCACCGCCGCAGCCCAGGCAGCATAATTTTCTTAGCGCTGTGAAAAGCGCTTGATTGGGACCCCCAGATCACCGCCGCAGCCCAGGCTGCATAATTTTCTTAGCGCTGTGAAAAGCGCTTGATTGGGACCCTCAGATCACCTCCGCAGCCCAGGCTGCATAATTTTCTTAGCGCTGTGAAAAGCGCTTGATTGGAAATCACCGCCGCAGCCGGGTTCTGAAGATATCCTGAGCGTGAGGTTCGCGCTCAGCACTGTGCCCCCAGGGCACGAAGGAAACCTCCTTTTTATCGTAAGGAGCAAGCGTGCTCCTGTTGGTGCCCCCGGGGCGAGGACTGCTCTTTGGAGTCCCCCCGGGGCACCGGAAGGCCCTGCCTTGGGCCGGAATGCTAACACATCTTTTAGTTCTTCCATAAGGCCTTGATAGAAAAGTGCAGCTCTTTTTTCTTCGGGCCAAGCTGTTTCAACCACCAATCGATTGAATTGTGAAAGATAAGAAATAAGGTCCTTGTTTCCTTGTTGTATTTCCAGTAGTTCTTTATCAGCCGACATTGTAACTGCTCGTCGATCAAACACTTTCTCAAATTCTTCCACAAATCGACGCCAATTGTAAAGCAGAGGACTGTCTTGTCGTACTAAGGGAACTGCCCAATTGGCTGCATCTCCAGACAAATAAGAAATCAAGAAGGCAATTCTAGATTGTGGATCAGGGAAGGTGGCTGGACGACAAGTGAAATGTAACTCCACTTGAGTAAGGAATATCTGGACTTTATTAGCATCTCCAGTAAACCTTTGAGGAGCAGCCAACGGTATCTGCGTAGGGACAATGACGGATACATTGGTGGGAGATGGAGGTAATCGTGGTAAAGGTGTTCCTCCAGGACTGTCCACCTTAGCTTGTAATTGAGTGACTTTGGTAACTAAAGCTGCAGTGTCATTCCGGGAGTCCTGTAACTCCTTTTGTAATTGCGTTAATGCCTGCATTACTGTATCTAGGGTAGTCATTTTCGTCAGCTATCGTGCAGATCAAGAGAAGAGAAAACTCGCGGGCCTTCTATTCTATCAGGTCTGTCAGGAGATCCAAGTTCTCGGGATCTGCACGATGCTGAATAAGGGTCCCACTTCCAGGCAACACCAAAGTCAGATGCTGTTATAGCGCTTAATTTAGGAGGGGCCCAGCCGGGGGAAGGGATAATCGGAAAGGAACAGCTAGGAGGGAGATCTGAAAAGGAAAAGGCTAAATACAATAATATACAAAATGACTTTACTAAAGTGATTCACTGTCTCATAAAAATCTCGCTAATTTCTAATGAATGAATTTCAAAAGGAACGAATTTCTTCAGAATGTGTTTTTACAATAAAATTCTGTACGACTCTAAATCCAGATATTTATAAATTCCAAGAGTTAAACTATTCTACCAAAATATCTTGTTTCAAAATCATTAAACAGGAAAACAATATAAGTTCCTTAAAATCACCTCTTCATGAGAAAAAACGATATATTTTCCTTTTCTTAAAATTTGGAGGTCACTCGATTTCTTTAAATTCCACAGTAGTCATAAAAATAAACTTTCTTTTTTAAAAATCACAATTCTGCGAGCACAATAACAATGTGAAAATACATCTGTTCTTTAAAAGCTTTAAAACGAGTACACGACCTTTTTAAACGAGACTTCTAATCGTTAACATGTAACCTCTTTCAAAGACAAAGGCCCCAAGGCAAATGGTTACTACGAATTACTGGGAAATGCACGAAACTGAAAGATACAATGTTGCCGAGCAACACATTCAATACTCTACGGCTCTTTAACAAAACTCCGAATGCGGAGTTCACCGAACGGGCAAATCCCAAAAGGGAATCTCTCACCACCGCGAGCCAGCCGCTCGCTATTAGAAAGGTAGATTCCAGCTGAATACACGAGGCTCGTTCTTCGTAGACGCTCAGAATAGAAGGCGTCGGTTGAACGGGTGTGGCAGGTATTTATAGCCTAACCACACCCAAGACCAATTAGTAGCAAGGGAGGCTGGGAAATGGAGTCCTCCCTGATTTCCAGGTTCTAATATTACAGTTATGTATGATCAAAGAAAGATGTAGGATCTTTATTTGATTATTCTTGAATAATGATTAGGGCAATGATACCACCAATGGCCCAATCTTTTAGATAAATGGATTTTACCACACAAGATGTTTGATGTTAAGGCAATGGTGTCTACTACATGTGAACAATTGCGCCCACGCGTCGCTAGAGTCCTGACAGCTGATTGTATTTGGTAATTGTGAAAGGATAATTGTATTATGCATTGTGTTTTCCTTCTTAGGTACCAACTTCTTATTTTGACAGGGCCCAAGCTAGAAGTTTTCTAAATTTGTGTTGACTAAATTCGTTTTACATGAAGCCCCACATGCCAATGCTAATTAGAGGTTAGTTGAGGTATCCATCTGATGCACCATGCTAAATTGAAATCTTGTTATGCTGACCGATGTATGCAATTAGTCAAATTCAGTTACTCATATTAGTGATTTGCATTGCAATAACCAAGTGCATTATAATCCAGATTTTGTGTAGATTGCGTTTCTTCCGTCGTTATGGACAGCTAGTAATGTTCGTATACATATATCATTTGATTTTGAGACTCATATATATTGTGTTAGCTTTGTTAATATAGGGAAAATAAACTCATTAACTTTTAATAAACTGGTGTGGTTATTCATGACTGAAAGGTCATGGTGTGTCAAAATACTGATTGTTATTGATTCCTAATGTGTTATCTTGATCTATTAATTGGGTATTGGGTATTGAATATAATGGTTATTGATTATTGATTTGAGTGATCTGACTATTCTTGGATGAGTAGAGCCCAACTAGGTTAAAAGGTCCACCGACCTCCAGCGTGTCCAAGTACAAGAAATTCATAAGGGCTGGACGTACTAGATGGTAGCAGAGATTGATGGTTTCGCCCTTTGGGACCCCATCCGAACAATAGGTGGATTCAAGTTAGAATTTTCTTTGATAAAACAAGTTGGAGAGATGATGATGCCCTAAATCCCCAATGACTTTCCCGGAATCTCGGAGCTTGCGAATGGAGGAAATGGAGGTGTGAGAATGTTTTCGCCGTTTCTAGTGATGGTATGAGTGAAGTTAGGGTTTCGCGCTTGCATAGCTTATGCCGCAGATGACTTGTGAAGTTTGTGAGGATTTTAGGGGGTTACGAACCCCAATCAAAATTTTAGAGGAGTGTTACTCCAAAGTGTGAGAGTAGGGAAGCCGGGGAACTTCATAAGTGTGTAGCGCTTTGTGCAGGAAAAATTGTCCACGTGGTTGTGGATGTTGAGACGGGCCCTGCGAGGTCAAGAGACTCCGGAGTCTGTTGAAAAGTGTATGAGACACTTGATTGATGTTGTAATCTGTTCGGTTTAGTAGGTTGATCGGGCGTGGTCAACAAGTCAGTATGAATATTGAGGAATTAAAGAACATTTTCGACTTTGAGATTTGACGAATTCTAGGGCGCGCTAGAATAGTTCATTGATCAGTTGAGAGTAAAGTTTGCGGGTCAAATTTTGCTTGTGAAAGTGGGGAACCGAGAAAGATGGAATAACTGCTGAGGCTAGTGAAAAAATCCCTAAGGTTTCTGAAGCGATTGTATTACCCTTCCTGTAGTAAACCGACAGATTTGTTTTCTTCCTTTTGGTTAGTGCTGGCGATATATTGCGGAAATTAGTTTTGAGTGAAGCTGAATGAAGGAGGACAAGCCGCGAGACTTTGTCAGCCACAGTGTGTGGGTGTGAGGTCACTAGGAGCTGCGCTGGGATAGGTTGGTTGGTGAGAAGGGTCGCGCACGGATTGGACACAGTCCGTGAAACGCAATTGGTAGGGAAAGGCAAGCGAAGAGTATTCCCGGGATTAAAGTCACTTATTGATTACATTTTTTTAAAGAAAATAAAAGGAGGAAAGATGAAATTTTTCAAAGCATTTAAGAGTGCCTTTAGGGGAGATGTATATATTAAAGCAAATGTAGGAGAAGAAACACCGCCTGAGGGTACACCGGCTTACATCGTGATTGAAGAAAAGGGTGTCGCACCGTGTCTTTGGTTAAAGCAATGGTGTAAATTAACAGAAAAACATGGAAGTGTAGCGTTCCCTATCCATGGGTCGTTTAATCTAAGAGTTTTGGAGAATCTAAGATTCGCGCTATACGACATGAAAGTACCTTGAAGACCAGCACAGTTTGAAGCATTAGCAATTTGGGAGCTACTGGCTAGAAGGCAACAACAGAAGAAATTTGAAACAAGAGTGAGAAAGGTAGAAAAGACACTAGCGGATGCTAGATGGGATAGTACTCAAAGGTTTGGAGATCAGACGTATTGCAGGGAATTAAATTGTTTCCAGCAATTACTGACGAAGCAGAGACGGAAGGGAGGAAAGCTACCTATAAAACAAACAGGAGTCAGTCCAGAGATAGAGAAAACAACAGAAATTCGAAAAGGTCAGACGAGTCAGACGATGAGGAGTTCATTATGCAGTTGCTAGATGATAGGCCGCCACCATATGTGGAGAGCTAAAATGGCCCAAGCACCAGTACTGCCCCTCCAGAACCAATACAGGGTAATGTAACACCGAATTCGAGAGAATTGCAGAGGCAAAGTAGTCCCGATATGCCTTTTACACCAGAAATACCACAAGTTCAGAGAATATATCCTGATGTGCCTAAATTGAAACCCATCAATGATTATCAGTCACAGGTTCAAAAGCGCTATTATGATGAGCATAATTTGGAAATGACTTCTAGTTTAATGGCGCAGGGAGGACAGAATTACCAAAGACCGACATTGATTTAAACCGAATCAACACAAATGTTGATGCCTCAAAAGCAGATGCAAGAAGTGCCAAAATACATTCAAATAGCAGAAAACCAGTTAGATGTGCCAGCAGTGATGAACCATAATGTGGGAATTAACATTCCACAGAATTCGGGGAACAGACAGAATCCAGACGCAATATCTCTGCCTATCACAGTAGGTCCGCCAGTGCCATTGTATATACAGGCAAACCCAAATGTATGCGACCAAAGGGTAATGACACAAAATGAGACAGAAAGGAGATGCATAGAAAATGCTCAAGAAACGACTCCGGTAGGTACACTGCTAAATAGATCTGGGTTCTTGTTGGAATTCAGCCCAATTCCAGCTTGTGTTCCGTCAACTGTGGTAAGGTCAGGTCCACCATTAATAGTACCACTAACTTCAAGAACAGAAACGTTAGAGAAACCATCAGTAGCAGTCGATGTAAGTGCTACATTGATGGGACTGAACGCGCAACAGTTGACACAACGGTTGAACAGCTTGAACTCCCCACAGAGTACACCCAACGTGAAGGGAGAAGAATATTTGAATAAAATAAGATTGGGCATGGAAGCAGACGAACTAGTAGAGGGAACAATGGGTTTGAACAGGTTAGAATCATACACAGAAGAAGAGCTGAGATACATGTGCCCTAGAATTACAAGGGAAGTAACCAGCATACATAAGAAGTTACAAGAAATTGCAGACAGAATCAAGGTCGACATAGGTAAGACCAAACACTTGAGCAGAAGTTACAGGTTAGACTTTGAGACAAAAGATTTTGAACACATGAGATCTGCAGGAATGAAAACACACCTTAAAGAGATACTGAAAAGCGCACAGGTTTAGAGATGTCTAGACAAACGGGAGAGCAGGTGGGTTAAGAAAAAGGACAAGAAGAAAGAAAGTACGGCAGATCGGAATGAGAAAGCACAACAGAATGATGATCTCATAACCATGTTACCAATGAGAGAAACAGCAGGGGGAAAACTTGTCCATGTGCCATGGCACATGTGTGATATTCAATCCTTTACAGATGACTTCCCTAAATTAAGAGAGAAACCGATCGAATGGTATCAACAAACAGATAGATTTGTGAAACTCGCAAAATGTCTTTGGGAAGGCCTGAATACTTTATTCGAAATTGTGGTTCTGGCAGATTTGTGGGAAGATTGTAAAAGGGCTGTAGGTTGGCCAACGAGTGATCCAGAAAGAGATAGGGACACAGGTGCACCATCGCCTACGGTAATGAGTTTATACCACAAGGTGATTGAGCATTTGAAAACAAAGGTTGCGTCGAAAAATGTGGATTGGCAGAGAATTGACAGAACAGCACAAGAAGTTAAAGAGTCGATACATGCGTACTATGAGAGATTTTTGAAAGCGTTTAAAAATTACAGTGGCACGTAAACGATTGAGGCAAAGGACATGCTCCATTTTGTGTTCAGATTTGTGGAAGGATTGAGACCCGAAATTAGCCAGATGATTAAAATGCATTTGATTTGTTGGCAGTGAATCGATGAAGTGTTGAATTATGCAAAATACTGCAGTGATGAGATTGAGACAAAACAGAAAAGGTTGAAAGAAAAGGTGATGGTGATGCAGATTAGAGCAGCTCAGACAAGTTTGCAAGGTTTGCAAGGTTTCCAACAACAGTTGCCGCAGCAGCAACAGCAGGGGAATGCTATGTTTCAGCCCCAGATGAGAGGCAGAGGCCGAGGAGGTGTTGTTAATAATGGTCCTGTTTTAAATACTGTTGTGATTCCAAATGGTATACAGGCAAAGAAGAAGGTGATGCCATGTCACACGAGCGGAATCGTCGGTCATTGGAAACAGGAGTGCCTAATGATGGTGCAGGAAGGTGTAGGTCAGTAAAACAATGATGTCAATGCATTTCAGAATATGAGAGGACCGAAATTGAGAGGTCCAAATCCAAATTTCCAAAATACTGTAAATCAGATGCAGGGTTTACAACCCATACAACAACAGCAGGTGCAAATGCCCCGTGTACAAATGGCACAGTTGCAGCCAATGCAACAGCAGTTTCTTATGGTACCTAATCAGCAAATGCAAATACCCTTAGCACCAATGAATCAGCAACAAGTAATGCTTCCTCAACAGGTCACGGGTCAAGGAATGAATCAAAATGACACAGTACACCAATTCCCGTTACACAGTGAGGATGGAATAAACGATGAATGGGAGAGTGAAAGTTCAGATGAGGAGGGAAATTGTGTGCTTGCAGCATCTTTGGAAGTTGATCAAAAGGGTCTGTATGTGGAAGGAAGAGTCATGGGTCACAGTGTTTCATTCTTGGTTGACACAGGAGCTACACGCTCTACAGTCAGAAGTATCGAAGTACCAAATTTGCCACTTTCAGGGAGAACTGTTCAAGTAGTGGGAGTAGCAAATAGGTATTTGACAAACCCAATTACAGATCCAGTGCAAGTCAGGATTGGTAACTATCAAGGGTCACATACATTTGTGGTGTGTGACTCAAGTCCAATATCCCTATTAGGGAGAGATTTATTGTGTAAATTGGGATGCTTGATTATGTGTTCAAATGATGGAATTAAAATGCAGACAAACAGTGATGAGGAAGAAGAGGACAGTTTAGGATGGGACAAAGGGGAAACTGTCAATGAAGAGTATCCCCTGATTTCTCTTTATCCAATGCTCACTGAAGCAGATATTACGGCTGAGTTACAGGAAACAGTTGAAAAGGAAGTGTGGGATGTGATAGGGAAAGAAGTAGGATTGGTCAAAGGAGTAGAACCAGTGAAAGTGACCGTAAAACCCAATGTAAATTTTCCCCAGACACCACAATACCACATGTCGCAAGACACCCTCATGAAAGTCGCCCAACTCATTGATGAGTTTGTGAAACAGGGAGTACTGAAAGAAGTGCTAAGTAGTCCATGTAATTCACCAATCATAGGACTAAAAAAACCAAGTGGAAAAGTCTGAATTGTTTAGGATTTGAGAAAAATAAATGACATAATAGTCAAACGTTGACCCGTGGTGCCAAATCCAGCTGTGATAATGTTTAAATTCCATGTGATGCAGAGTGGTTCTCAGTCATCAACTTTTCACAGGCATTCTTTTCTGTGCCTCTTCATGAGGACAGCCAATTTTTCTTTTGCTTCAAATTCCTGGAGTCTACAGTTGGTGTCGAATTCCTCAAGGGTTTTCGGAGTCACCATCAATTTTCAATCAGATTCTAAAGAGAGATCTGGAAGCATTGGAATTACCATTTGAATCGACCTTGGTACAGTATATTGACGATTTGCTGATCGCATCTAAGACAGAAAATGACTGTACGGTTGACACTATTACCCTATTGAACCATTTGGGAAGGAATGGACACAAGGTGTCTCCTTCAAAATTGCTATTTTGCCAGAGGAAAGTGAAATATTTGGGTCACCAAATAGAGAAAGGGTCGAGAAGAATAATGAAAGAAAGAATAACGAGTGTACTTCAAATGAGTCCACCCAAGACGAGAAAAGAGGTGAGAAAGTTTTTGGGAATGGTGAGCTATTGTCGCCAATGGATTCCCAGTTTCTCAACTCTATCCAAACCTTTACTGAAACTGACCCAGAAAGATGCGCTGGATGAAATAGTGTTGAAAGGAGATGAAATGGATTATTTTATTGAATTAAAGGAATGCATGTGCAGAGCTCCAGCTTTAGGTATGCCTGATTACACAAAGCCTTTCACATTGTTTTGTCATGAACGTGATGCATGTTCCTTGTCTGTCTTGACTCAAGCCCATGGTGGCGTAAACAGACCAGTAGCATATTTTTCATCTACTTTGGATCCGGTCGCAGCAGCCTTACCAGGGTGCTTGCATGCTGTAGCAGCAGTTGGTATCATTCTAAATCAGAGTGAAGGAATAGTGATGGGACATCCTTTAACAGTTATGGTCCCTCACTCAGTCGAAATACTTTTGACACGTTCCCGAACACAGCACATGACCGGTGCTAGGCTTACAAGGTACGAGACAATAATTTTGGGATCACCCAATGTGGAGCTGAAAAGGTGCACTAAATTGAATCCAGCAACCTTGTTTCCCAGTGAAAATGTTGAAATTGAGAACTCTGAAGACATCGAGCACAACTGTCTTCAAGTGACTGAATTTTGTACCAAGCCAAGACCTTATATCAAAGACACCCGATTGGAAGACAATGATCAAATTATTATGGTTCATGTTTAAGAGATGCACTAGGAATATTAAAAGCAGGATATGCTCTATGTACAATAACAGGTGTTCTGGAAGCATCTTGGCTTCAAGGAGTTTACTCTGCACAGGTAGCGGAACTAGTAGCCCTTACTAGAGCTTGCCAATGTTCCGCACTAAAGAAAGTCACCATTTACACTGACAGTCAGTACGGATTTGGAATAGTGCATGATTTTGGACAATTGTGGTCACAAAGAGGCTTCTTGACCTCTTCGGGAGCACCAGTGAAAAATGGTGAAAGAATAAAAGAATTGTTACATGCCATCCAGTTACCAGGAGAAGTAGCAGTGGTGAAAGGCAGTGCACACTCGAAATCACAAGACTATGTTTCTTTGGGAAATGGGTATGCCGATCAAGTCGCAAGGTTTTGCGCATTGAATTGTATATTGCGAAGAGATGAATGGAACTTGATAAGTGAGCCAGAACTTGAACCAAGTGAAGCTTTTGCTCTAAAAGTTGTAGATACAATTGAAGAATTGAAATTCCTACAAAATAATGTCAGTAAGGATGAGAAACTCTCATGGATGCATAAAGAAACCAGATGATTTGTGAGTTTCAAGTGAAGGGAGATTGGTTCTGCCAGACAGTCTTTTAACACAATTGGCCAGGTTGTATCATGGACAAGCCCACCTTGGGAGGAATGCCATGATTAGACTATTCAAAATTGATTGGTTTAACCCCAAATTCCGTCAAGTTGCTGAAGCAGTTTGCCATTGTTGCGTCATTTGCCAACAAATGAACGCAGGGAAGGGAACAGTAGTAAATTTGAGCCACATTGGAAGAGCAGGTGGGCCATTCAGCAGGATGCAAATGGATTTCATTGAGATGCCTATGCATGGAGGCTTGAAATATGAGTTGGTGATGGTGTGCATTTTTAGTCACTGGATTGAAGCATACCCTACATGCAGAAATGACAGTTTCACAGTTGCGAAGCTACTCTTGAAAGAATGAATACCACGTTTAGGATTCCCGATCTCTTTAGAATCAGATAGGGGGAGTCACTTCAATAACGAAGTAATCAAATTATTGTGTGCAGCACTGAACATTGAACAAAAGTTGCATTGTAGCTACCGCCCTGAAGCATCAGGACTAGTGGAGCAAATGAATGGCACATTGAAATCGAGGATGGCAAAAATATGCGCATCCACTAACTTGAAATGGCCTAACGCATTGCCCTTGGTGCTAATGTCAATGAGAAACACACCTGATAGAAAAACTGGACTATCGCCGTATGAAATCCTCATGGGCAGAGCGATGAGACTTCCAGCAGTTCCTGCAAATGCACTTGTAAATATTACCGATGATATGGTATTGGACTACTGCAAAGGTCTAGCTGATGAGGTACGCTCTTTTTCTCACCAGGTGGAGGCAACCACCTTGCCACCGATCCAAGGTCCAGGACACGCCCTGAAAGCAGGTGACTGGGTCGTGATAAAGAAGCACGTGAGGAAGTCGTGTCTGGAACCCCGTTGGAAAGGACCTTTTCAAGTGATTCTGACAACTACCACCTCTGTGAAGTGTGCAGGAGTTCCCAACTGGATTCACGCCAGTCACACGAAAAGGGTGACGTGTCCCACAGAAGAGGAAATTGAAGCGCTGAAATTACCATCAACTGACAGGAAAGTACCAGGCACCGAGACAGAACAAAGATAACCTGAAGGCGAACAAGCAGAAATAGAGACAGAAGAAATATTTTCTGAGGAAGACGCAGTCGATCCATTTGAGGATAACAGAGGAGAAGCCTCAGGAAGTGACAAAGATACTAATGGTGATAAAGAGCCTGCAACGGTTGAAGAAGCAGGAGAGCCTGAGCAGAGGAGGGCTTTCCCAGAAGCAGACGATACAGGAAAAGAAAGAGAAAACCTGATTGACCTCCTAGGGGAAGAAGACAAGACAGAACAAACTGAAATCGTTCAAGTTCTTCCAGAACCGGTTGCAAGTCCATCAGGTGAAAACAGTGCGAAATGGAGACAAAGCATATCGCCAGTAAAATCAAAGACAAAAGAAATATTAAAAGAAAATGAAGGGCCAAAACTGAAAGAGAAAAGAAAAGAAGTTTCTATCGTAATAACAACACCGAGTGAAGAAGACACAGCCAAAGAACAAGACACCAGTGAGAGAGAATCAAAAGGAGATGCAAAATTGAAAAGGAAAAGAATACCGAGCAGAAGATATTCTGTTCCAGGGTGGGCATACACAGCCACTAACGATTGGTCAGTCTTGAAAACGAAGAAGCAGAACGACACTTTGGTACTTGAAAAGTGAAATTCCATGAACATTACCGAATAAGACATTGACAACCTGATTGACTTTTGAACTGGATAAGACATTGCTAACTTGATTGACTTTGAAACCGATCTTGAGACAAAGCTGCTAAACCGAGAAGAGACTAAGCTGTTAAGAGAAAACCGTGTGAACATTGAACTCGTTCAGCTTTATATATATCTGCAAATCTGATTTGATAAAGTGTCTTCAACTTTCTGATTCTATATAGATCATGCCAGGCAGTACTACAAAGGGACATATAATGAAGTGTTGTAAATACATGTGTATAGGTCTAATAACTGCATGTGTACTAGTACGTATAGCAATAGTTCTTGGAATGCATGGAGAGAATGAAAGAGACGCGAATGATGCTTCTACTTCTAAACCTACTACTGAATTAACTCCTTTGCAGAAGCTCAAACAAGACGAGAAATATTTACACAACAAGAAAGAATTATCCTCTAATGTTTTCTATCGCTTGCTAAATGAGTATGTTGAGACAATGGATGCGAAAGATTGTTATGTGTGCACACAAATACCTACCTCAGTAATAGAAGGAGTGACATATCATACCATGCCTCTCACGTATGGAATTTCATGTAGTTTGTTACTAACCAGATTCTATAATCAGGAATCTATTCAATACTTCTATTCTAATCATGATGTCATGGTTTCATATGTCCCCATAATAGAGTACTTGAGTAAAGTAGCAAGAGATTATTATATAAAAATAGTTAGGGGGTTCTTTGAACCATTATCACCTTTTTCCACAGCTCAAGCTCATAGAGAAAACCTTACATGCTTGCTTTCACCTGTAGAGAAAAGCTTTTTAGATCACACTGAAGATAGAAGGAAAGTGGTAAAGGAGAAATTAAAAAGGGAATTACACAAAAGGACATCTGTAGATAACTATGATTTTGCCACGATAAAGACACATGGGAAATTAGCTTTAGATGCAATACACTTAGGAAAGCCTTGCATATATAGACCTAAATCATCTAATGACACAATCTTTGTGGGAACGAGCGAATGTAAACACGCGTTTTTGTTTCAGGCTAAATGGACGTTCATGCTAAATGGCCTAGGTCCAGCTACTCCAGGAGTATACTATATTTGTGGACTCAATGCCTATTATCGTCTTCCAAAAGGATGGTATGGGAGGTGTTATTTGGGAATAGTATTTCCAAAGATTTTTCAACTAGTCAACTTAAAGAAATTTCCAAAGCTGTCTGAATTACATCACATTCAGAAAAGGGAGACAGTTTCTAGTGTGGTAGGAGATATATTTGGAGCAATAATTCCTTCAGTAGGAGTTATATTGAATTCAATTAAGATATGAACGTTGTCCACTATTGTGGATAACATGTTGACAAAACTCTCAGGAGCTATGATCCTGATTGATGCTGAACTTGCTGCAGAAAGAGCTATGACTCTTCAAAACCGGCTTGCTTTAGACATTCTTTTAGCAAAGAGTGGAGGTGTTTGCAAAATGCTTAGTGCACATCACTGTTGTTCGTATATTCCCAAAATATATGATACACTGTTCCAAACGGAGAGAAAGGGAACTGTGGCAGGGGTCCTAAAATATAGGAGCAAGAAACCTCACACATCCACGAGGATGTCATGCTTCATCATCGGAGTTGCTCTTTGTCAGACCGGCACTGCAATGTCTGACGGGCACCACCCCAGGTGGGGGGGCTCTTTGCCGGAGATCTTTTTCAATGATGGTGCCGTGACCCCAGGAGTGAATAAGTAACAGAGGAGATCAAAGGAATAGTGGTTAAAATTGGCTCTCAGAACCTCCAACGGGTAAACGATTTATTAGACCAGATTGAAGGTAGGGACCAAGGTTAAAAAATGTAGTCATGAGAGTGAAACAGGGATAATGGTCAATCACTCTATATCAAAGGTAACAATGTGGGGGTTGGGGAATTTACAAACCAGCCCTATCATGGGTCAACATGTTTCACATCCTGGTGGTCCATACGAATCCAGTGATGCTTCGTCAGGACCTAGATGACTATGTGTATCTCCTAATTGTAAGGGCCAAGTGTGTCTCCTTAATCATAAGGGTGTGCGGATTACTATTAACCAGAGATTTTCAGGAAAAAGTAACCAGTCACTTACATCAGAATGGAACCAATAATTCCTAACTGTCGCCCTGCAAATGAAATTACACAGGTCAATCAAAGGCAAGGGCGAATCAAACCAAGTTACTATTGGTGGAAAAAATATATAGTGGGAAAGAAGGCAACCATGCTACACAGTGTGAGTGTCAACTAGTGAAAAAATACATGCACTTATACATCGTCTTGGCTTACCGTCCCAATTTAAAGAACGCGCTTCCTAGAAACAGATAGACCAATGAATGGTTACGTGCAAATTAAGTCTAAGGAAGAGGTGCAAGAATATTAAAAAAGAGAAAAGAACAACAATTAGTTGTCAAGGTAAATCACGTTCAGAATATCATGGAAGAGTAGACCTGCTGTATAGGTAAGATTGCAGTTCCTATTATCAGGGTAAGTAGAGTGTGTGTTCTGATAAATAATAAATCAAAACGCTGGTATGACTAAGAAGATAAACACAGAGAGTAATGGAAACGAGGGTTTGGTATTTTAAATCCAAAGATAGTGGACTGAATAAAAACCAGTAAAGATCACAGACAGCCCTTAAGCAAAATGTTTGTTCGTTTTATAATTAATTTTAAAATATAATGAGTCTAAGCAGGTGAAAGTCGGGGGAGTAACAGGATATGCCGGGAAGATATCATATTGAATCACAGTAAGTAATAAAGGAAATAAATAATAATACAGATGTTAGAAATGGGGTTTTTGGTTGGCAGTCAGGCTGCCCTCTGTCCAAGCAAGAACCCTCACTCTAGTCAGGGTAAGTCACACACAATCCAAAATCAGCCTGTGCTCACCCTCCGGTAGCTTGGCACGAGCAGTCAGGCTTAACTTAGAAGGCAATGTGTTAAGCATTTGTGCAATAAATCATACAACACCATAGCATAACACCACAAAAATACACCACACAGTGTTTAGAAAAATATATAATATTTATCTGGGTATCTTCAGGTCAAAACGATCAAAGTTGCAATACGAATTTGTAAAGATATCACTGAAAAGTGATAGAGAGTGTCTTAAGTCTTTAGAAAGTAAACAAAGTCTCTTTCAAACACAAAGTACCTGGTTTCTGGCGGAAAATCTCCTCAGAGGGCCACAGGAGAAGAGGTGCGTGGAAAACTGGTGTGTGCGTCGATTTCTCCTCAGCACACGGACTTGCGTCGTTATTTTCCACGCGGGGAGTCGGGCGTCGTCTTCCGGCGCGCGGACAGTCTCTTACTGTGGTTTGCGGGGAGTACCAGATGTCCCGGGTCTGTGCGTGGATTTTCCTGCATGTTTTCCGGCTGCGCATCGTTCTGCGGGGCTGCGCGTCGAAGTTTCGATCTCACGGCAGGCGTCGCGTCGATTTCTCCGGCGGAGTTGGGCGGCGTTGTCCTTGCGAAGCCGTGCGTCGGATTTTCGGTCGTCCCAAGAGCGTCGGTCGATCAGCGTCGGTGTGCAGCGTTTTTCTCGCCGCGGAACAAGCTGTGCGTCAAAATTTTCGGCGCACGGAGCGTCCAAGCGAAAGAGGGAAGTCTTTTTGGTCCTGAGACTTCAGGGAACAGGAGGCAAGCTCTATCCAAGCCCTTGGAGAGCACTTTCACAGCCAGACAAGAGTTCAGCAAGGCAGCAGGCCAACAGCAAGGCAGCAGTCCTTTGTAGAAAGCAGACAGGTGAGTCCTTTGAGCAGCCAGGCAGTTCTTCTTGGCAGGATGTAGTTACTGGTTCAGGTTTCTACTCCAGCAAGTGTCTGATGAGGTAGGGCAGAGGCCCTGTTTTATACTAAGTTGTGCCTTTGAAGTGGGGGTGACTTCAAAGAGTGTCTAAGAAATGCACCAAGCCCCCTTTCAGTTTAATCTTGTCTGCCAGAGTCCCAGTAGGGGGTGTGGCAGTCCTTTGTGTGAGGGCAGGCCCTCCACCCTCCCAGCCCAGGAAGACCCATTCAAAATGCAGATGTATGCAAGTGAGGCTGAGTACCCTGTGTTTGGGGTGTGTCTGAGTGAATGCACAAGGAGCTGTCAACTAAACCTAGCCAGACGTGGATTGAAGGGCACAACAAGATTTTAGTGCAAAGAAATGCTCACTTTCTAAAAGTGGCATTTCTAGAATAGTAATATTAAATCCGACTTAACCAGTCAGCAGGATTTTGTATTACCATTCTGGCCATACTAAATATGACCTTCCTGCTCCTTTCAGATCAGCAGCTGCCACTTCAACAGTGTATGAGGGCAGCCCCAATGTTAGCCTATGAAAGGAGCAGGCCTCACAGTAGTGTAAAAACGAATTTAGGAGTTTTACACTACCAGGACATATAACTACACAGGTACATGTCCTGCCTTTTACCTACACAGCACCCTGCTCTAGGGGTTACCTAGGGCACACATTAGGGGTGACTTATGTATAGAAAAAGGGGAGTTCTAGGCTTGGCAAGTACCTTTAAATGCCAAGTCGAAGTGGCAGTGAAACTGCACACACAGGCCTTGCAATGGCAGGCCTGAGACAAGGTTAAGGGGCTACTGAGGTGGGTGCCACAACCAGTGCTGCAGGCCCACTAGTAGCATTTAATCTACCTGCCCTAGGCACAAGTAGTGCACTCTACCAGGGACTTACAAGTAAATTAAATAGTCAATCATGGATAAACCAATCAGTAGTACAATTTACACAGAGAGCATATGCACTTTAGCACTGGTTAGCAGTGGTAAAGTGCCCAGAGGTCAAAAGCCAACAACAACAGGTCAGAAAAAATAGGAGGAAGGAGGCAAAAAGTTTGGGGATGTCCCTGTCAAAAAGCCAGGTCCAACAACAGAGCAATAGGCCGGGTCCCGAAATAGTGGACTTAGCTGTATTATTATTCTATTTTGGCACTTTGTTCTGGGGGTAGCTTTCCGTTTTTTCCTCTGTGGACTCCATAATTGGTATGAGTCCGTTTTTTATTTTTATCCCTGTTTTATTCCCCCGGGGTTTCCTATTGTATGAGCCCGTCATCACTTTCTGTTTTTCCCCAATTGCGCTCGAGCGCCGCAGAGTTGTGTGACCCTGCTAACCCCGGAAACACTAATCTGCGATTTCCGGACCGCAGGGTACAACACCGGCGCGTACGTGGTTCCTTTCACTTTTCAGGAACCAGGTTCCCGACCGGCAGCGGCAGCAATCTAAAGTAAGTGTATGCCTGTCTGTACGCTTGTGGCCCGCGTCCACTATTTCGGGACATGGCCTATTGCTCTGTATTATTATTTATTTCCTTTATTACTTACTGTGATTCAATATGATGTCTTCCCGGCATATCCGGTTACTCCCCCGACTTTCACCTGCTTAGACTCATTATATTTTAAAATTCATTATAAAACGTGTGAACATTTTGCTTAAGGGCTGTCTGTGATCTTTACTGGTTTTTATTCAGTCCACTATCTTTGGATTTAAAATACCAAACCCTCGTTTCCATTACTCTCTGGGTTTATCTTCTTAGTCATACCAGCGTTTTGATTTATTATTTATCAGAACACACACTCTACTTACCCTGATAATAGGAACTGCAATCTTACCTCTACAGCAGGCCTACTCTTCCATGATATTCTGAACATGATTTACCTTGACAAGTAATTGTTGTTCTTTTCTCTTTTTTAACCTTCTTGCACCTCTTCCTTAGACTTAATTTGTGCCTGACCATTGGTCTATGTGTTCCTAGGAAGCGCGTTCTTTAAATTGGGACGGTGAGCCAAGAAGATGTATAAGTGCATGTATTTTTTCACTAGTTGACACTCACACTGTGTAGCACGGTTGCCTTCTTTCCCACTATATATTTTTTCCACCTATAGTAACTTGGTTTGATTCGCCCTTGCCTTTGATTGACCTGTGTAATTTCATTTGCAGGGCGACAGTTAGGAATTATTGGTTCCATTCTGATGTAAGTGAAAGGTTACTTTTTCCTGAAAATCTCTGGTTAATAGTAATCTGCACACCCTTATGATTAAGGAGACACACTTGGCCCTTACAATTAGGAGATACACATAGTCATCTAGGTCCTGAAGAAGCATCACTGGATCCGTATGGACCACCAGGATGCGAAACATGTTGACCCATGATAGGGCTGGTTTGGAAATTCTCCAACCCCCACATTGTTACCTTATAATATAGAGTGATTGACCATTATCCCTGTTTCACTCTCATGACTAAATTTTTTAACCTTGGTCCCTACCTTCCATCTGTTCTAATAAATCGTTTACCCGTTGGAGGTTCTGAGAGCCAATTTTAACCACTATTCCTTTGATCTCCTCTGTTACTTATTCACTTCTGGGGTCACGGCACCATCATTGAAAAAGATCTCCGGCAAAGAGCCCCCCCACCTGGGGTGGTGCCCATCAGACATTGCAGTTCCGGTTCGACGAGGAGCAACTCCGATGATGAAGCATGACATCCTTGTGGATGTGTGAGGTTTCTTGCTCCTATATTTTAGGACCCCTGCCACAGTTCCCTTTATCTCCATTTGGATCAGTGTAAAATATATTTTTGACATTTCCACTGGGAGGATATACACTGGACCATAATTCCTCCCTATCCCTCTTTTTTTGAGTTTGTATATTCCAGACAACAGTGGGCAAATTATAAAAATGCTTACAAATTTAACTAACGAGAGTGCAGATTTGAAAGAATTGAAAGAACCAGGAGTATGGGAAAAGGTTGGAAAAGGATTTGCTTCCGTGGGAAATTGGCTCAGCAACATTTGTGAACGGACTATTATTGAAAATAGTAAAAGGAATAGTAATAATATTAATCTGCTTATTAGGTATTTGGGGGACATGGAAAGCTATTAAAATATTGAAATCAAGGAGCAAGAGGAGAAAAGAAGAGAAAGAACAAAATAAAATAGTAGAAATAGACAGGGAAAAATCAAAGGGAACAAAAAGGAAGAGGGAATTGACTGAAGTGCCAAATTACTAGAACAGAATTTTAATGAAATAAAATTTGTGGTGGAAGATTTGATTTGATGACATAATTAGTCATCAGAGGAGATATTGATGACACAGAAAAGAAGGACTAACAAATATTTATATATCATGTAACCAAAATCGTATACGGTAGTGTGATTTTAGCAAAGAAAAATAATGTACGTGGGAAAAAGTGCCCACAGGGTAGTTCGCCAATATTATAATCGAGCTTAATTAATCATGAAGAATTGACAACGTAGTAATCCGTCATAATTGCAAAATGTATTCCATGATTTTCTTGTTGAAACTGTTATATGCTTAGCTTAAATTTAGCAGAGGCTTTGGCCTAGTTGCCTGGTCTCAAATTTTGCTGCGTGATTTTCACTTGTATTACCATAGACATATTCTTTTACTTTAAGGTTGTATTTTTCCAGTAGAAATGACTAATACACTTACCTCAAGGTTTCGTGCTAGGCTAGTTTCATCCCCTTTGAAGCAAGGTCAGCTTCTGCAGGTGCAGACAATAAAAACTCTGATATAGAAATAATTGGCAAACTTTGTTGCAACTTGTGTTCCAAGGCTCCAAGGACACCTTATGCATAAATAAGTACTAGGAGAAAGACACTATTCAAAGGGAGCCACCCTATGAACCCTCCAATTGAAGAGTTTGGAATGTTTCTTACTTAAACCCACCGGACAAAGAGAAGTCAGCCATTTTCTTCTATGCCATTTTGAAGCCTTATTCAAGACGCCATTTTGAACGACCCTTTGATGCCTTTTCTCTGTCGCAGAGAAAGAGACTTTAAGAATTCTCACCCTAGAGACTTTAACTTTAATTTTGCCCCGTCTTGCCCATGCAGTAACTTTTGCCCCATTCTCATTGCTGCCGCAAGGAAACTTGCCCTTAACTTTGCCCCTTTGAAATCTGCCCCATGCTGATCGAACCTGAAGGACGAAGACTTTTCTTGAATGCTGATTGTATTTGGTAATTATGAAAGGATAATTGTATTATGTATTGTGTTTTCCTTCTTAGGTACCAACTGCTTATTTTGACAGGGCCCAAGCTAGAAGTTTTCTAAATTTGTGTTGACTAAATTCGGTTTACATGAAGCTATACATGCTAATGCTAATTAGAGGTTAGTTGAGGTATCCATCTGATGCACCATGCTAAATTGAAATCTTGTTATGCTGACCGATGTATGCAATTAGTCAAATTCAGTTACTCTTATTAGTGATTTGCATTGCTATAACGAGTGCATTATAATCCAGGTTTTGCGTAGATTGCTTTGGACAGCTAGTAATGTTCGTATACATATATCATTTGATTTTGAGACTCATATATTGTGTTAGCTTTGTTAATACAGGGAAAATAAACTCATTAACTTTTAATAAACTGGTGTGGTTATTCATGACTGAAAGGTCATGGTGCGTCAAAATACTGATTGTTATTGATTCCTAATGTGTTATCTTGATCTATTAATTGGGTATTGGGTATCGATTATAATGGTTATTGATTATTGATTTGAGTGATCCGACTATTCTTGGATGAGGAGAGCCCAACTAGGTTAAAAGGTTCACCGACCTCCAGCGTGTCCAAGTACAAGTAATTTATAAGGGCTGGACGCGCTATCATCCCCGAGAAGCTTGATGGATGGGGGATTGTTTTGGTACTGGCTGTTGGTTTTGCAACGGTGACGCAATTGCAATGGTGACGCAGTATCGGTCCATAGTAACAAAAGCAGGTCTCCAGCAAAATCCACTCACTCTCATTTCCATCCTTCGTGCTGGGGCTGGTCGGACAACATTGCCAGGGCTGCTGTGAGTTCCCAGTCCGGCATGTTAATTATACATTAGTCTCCTAAAACATAATACTGCTGACATTTTGTGATATGCTTTTTCAAAGTACATTTTTTTAGCACATGAATGATTTATATTAAAACATACGCTATGTTTTTGCAGCAAACGGTATAACCTGCACGTGATTAATAAAACAGAAAAAAGCTTTTCCAATCGTTTCGGGAATGTATTTAATATTTGTAAATGTAGGTTCTATTCTGTAACTTGTGGATGTTTTATCAAAGGCTATTCCATTATTTTTTTCTATTCGTTTTTCTTATCCAAAACCGTGGCTCATCTAGGATCAGGTTTTATGAACGAAAGAACTTTGGTGACCAAATAATGAAGTTCTCTGAAGACTGTCAACATGTTTATGAGCAGTTCCGCTACAGTGACATCTACTTCTGTAACGGGCATGATGGTCACTGGGTCTTCTATGAAGAGCCCACCTACAAAGGGTATCAGTACTACCGGAGGCTGGGGGCTTCAAGAGATAGAGTGACTGGGAAGCCTCAAATACCAGAGTTTGTTCTTTCAGAAGAGTCAGTGATCATTATTGAGCTACCTAGAATGTGAAGGCAGGTCTATAAAAGTACACAATAAATCCTGTCACAATCGAATTTCCCTGCTTTGCCTTCTTATAAACGTTAAACTGATGTGTGTTTGCAAAGTAAATGATCATGCTGGGTATAGTGACATAGAATAAATTCTACTTCAGAATCCCACATCTAGAAGTGTTCGGCTCCAGTTTCCAGTAAACCAAATGTAACCCGCAGTCAATTCTCCTGCACAAAATGTTCTGTTACATGCTGAAATAATTATGTATATGATCATCATAGTTATATAACATACCTTTAAATTATATTTATTGTATGTGCCTGTTATTTATAAGTGTGTAACTGGAGAATGTGCTTTTATTTAAATGTGTTGCTCCGATCTGCATCAGCTGTTTAGAACTCAGAATGATTCATTCTGAATTAGCTGATGTGCAGATGCAAGAGGACTCTGATTCTGTGCTCCAAATAAATATCTTCTTTTGAATGCCATCTACATCAACTGGAAATCTGCAATTATTCAACATATTCTTTCTACAGCATTAGCTGTACACACACACACACCACCTTGGTGTAAAAGCATGAATATAAGGTTTCACAAAAAATGTTTATTTACAAACGTTGAACCTGCCAAGAACATGACTACTTTTCTTCTTCATCAATTGATCCTCTTTTCTGAGGAACAGCACCGTAGGCTGCATCCATTTGTTGAACCATCCATTCAATTGGATTTTCACAATTCAGTTCTGACACATAAGACCTCCACCCGGCTTCCAGAACTTTTCCCTCATATTGCGAACAACAATCGCTGTACATCTTTTGTCACCTAGGAAAATGTGAATAGTCCATTACTAGTATTCATTTAGTTTAAGACACTCATTAAGATCCTACCTTTGCAATTGACTTCCCTGCATAAAAAAAGTCTTCTCATTCATTTTTCTCACTCTAAATTGTTGTCATTGTCATTCATTTTTCTGACACTGTCTAACATTTCTAGACAGGCACTGGTATTTGCCTTCCAACTCCTCAAATTTCAAAGGATATCAGTGCATGGTATTCAGTGATATCTATATATAGAAATATAGATCAGTAACAGCGAACTATGGGGATGTTATTCACCTAGGGGATTCCAAGTGATATCAAATTAACAACAAGAATGACGCTTGAGTTGTCTATGATGTCACTCGGAAGCCGAGGGTGAACAACATATCTGTATTCACTTTTTACCCGTCAATAATTGGATGTTTTGTATGGACCCCATATTCCTCTGGCCCCACTTCCAGCTGCTACGCTGAGACAAAGGAGTAATGAAGGAGTCATATTTAAAATGGCTTCTCCTCGCTATCTCAAATAAAAAATAAATATGGATGGCTTACCTGATTTAGAATGTAACCTAGTCAATCATGCTAATGTCATGCATAACAATAACATAATAATCCTTATGTGCTAGAAGCAAAGGGTTACATCATTTTAGCTATGAACCTGGCTCCTGGCAAAATTACCATGAGAAACAAAAGCAGATTGACCCATATTAAATTTGATGAAGTACGCATTTGCCCTTGACTAAATGCTAATAAAAATTAATGTTTATAAAAGAGATTACAAGCTGCCTCTCCCAGTTGCTGAATGTAGGAGAAACAAAGAAATATCCTGAGTTACAATGCCACAGTTAGTGTTAGTTCCAACAGAAGGGCAATTTCTCAGGGTTTCTACATATGGGAGGTGCTGTTAAGAAGTCCAGTTAATCTACTAAAGTCAGATAATACAATTGCATTGCTAGATCCTACCCACTAATTAACAAATTAACAAGAAAGTACTTTATGCTCGACTATGCTATTATAATAATTCCTAGCCTCCTTTAAATCAGCATTGGATGGGAGGGTTCATCTTTTTTTGAAAAATATTACAATGCCAACCTCTTTCCCAAAATAGTTTACACGTTTATTCCAGTCCTGCAAATCTCCTGGGGGCATATTTATACTCCGTTTGCGCCGAATTTGCGTCATTTTTTTCGACGCAAATTCGACGCAAAACTAACTCCATATTTATACTTTGGCGTTAGACGCGTCTAGCGCCAAAGTTCATGGAGTTAGCGTCATTTTTTTGCGTGGACACCTTCCTTGCGTTAATTATATGCAAGGTAGGCGTTCCCGTCTTAAAAAATGATTCCGATGCATATGCGTCATATTTATACTCCCGGGCAAAAATGACGCCCGGGAGTGGGCGGGTCTAAAAAACCCGCATTTGCGCCGGATTTTAGCGCCTGGGTCAGGGCAGGCGTTAAGGGACCTGTGGGCTCAGAATGAGCCCAGAGGTGCCCTCCCCTGCCCCCAGGGACACCCCCTGCCACCCTTGCCCACCCCAGGAGGACAACCAAGGATGGAGGGACCCACCCCAGGGACATTAAGGTAAGTTCAGGTAAGTATTTATTTTTTATTTTTTTTGTGGCATAGGGGGGCCTGATTTGTGCCCCCCTACATGCCACTATGCCCAATGACCATGCCCAGGGGACAGAAGTCCCCTGGGCATGGCCATTGGGCAAGGGGGCATGACTCCTGTCTTTGCTAAGACAGGAGTCATTTCAATGGGGGATGGGCGTCGTAAAAAAATGGCGCAAATCGGGTTAAGGCGATTTTTTTGCCTCCGCCTGACTTGCACCATTTGTGGACGCCCATACGCCATTTTCCCCCTACGCCGGCGCTGCCTGGTGTACGTCGTTTTTTTTAACGCACAACAGACAGCGCCGGCGGCTAACGCCGGCTAACGTCATTCAATAAATACGGCGCCCGCATGGCGCTTCAGAATGGCGTTAGCCGGCGCTAATTTTTTTGGCGCAAAACTGCGTTAGCGCAGTTTTGCGTCAAAAAGTATAAATATGGGCCCTGATGTTCTGGGAACAGAGATCATATTTGATGCAGACCTTACCTTTCCTCCCAAAATTAGCACAGTCATTAAGTCATCGGCATATGATTAAAGAAAATCTTTGTAGTCCTTCAACATTCTGTGGAGAAAAGTTGAACCTTGGTAATGATGTGTCAAGATTATTGTAACATTATGGGCATTATGGGCACTGGACTTCCTAAGGAATGTATTGACAGATTGCAGAGAGTGCAGGATCAGCCAGCCTTGAACTTCAGCGAAAAAAGCAAAAGAAACCTACCTTCCAATTACTCTAACAGCTTAGGGTAAAGTAAGGAATTGCGTTGACTCTAAACAAATACAAACGTCTGCCCCCAACTAATCTCTGTCCAGAACCAAGTTAACAACTGGAGTTCAAACACCTAAAACATTGTGGCAGGTTCCGTGAAATGTACTATCCCAGCCATCAGAATGATCTGAATTCTAGACTGGGTGTTACTCCTAAACATATCACATTCACGAAAATCCTTTAAATGGAGTTTTCCAGTTTTTCGGGCAGATAAAGACACAAATTGATAGTTTTTCTCACATCCAATGTGCTCTTACTTCTAGTGCTATGTACTCAGCACTCTTTGGTGACCACCAGGTGACAAAGTAAATTAAAGTCCTAACTAAATAAAATGTTTTTAACTGAGTTGTCCTTAGTGTTTTATATTATATTTTTTTTAACCTTTATTTAAAGTTTTCATATCATATGATACAATACAAGCATATCAAGTTCTTGTGGTTACTAAAATCACTGGCATATGTTATCAATTGTTATTCACAAAATACAAACTGTTAACATTATCTCATGATGTACACATAAAAACACACGTTGGACACAATCTGGTACATCAAAAGACCAAAGTTGACAGTGAGCTAGGCCTCTGACTTAAGGTTTGCATTTTACATTGCTATAGAGGCAGGCTAGGGAGCCAACATGCCCTTCGACCAAGACCCACTGAAAATCAAATCTGTGGTCCACTCCTTTGTGGTGGGGGAGCTCCTCTGCCCCTGTGTTCTGCAACTCTTCTTTTATCATTAAATCTAAGAGGGTGGACTTTGCACTTGACAATCATTCCCTAATTCTTGTTTCCAACTGTGAGAAATTGGGTCACTGGTTGGGGGGTTATAAAACCCTACTCAAGCAGCAACCACAATCCATGTCATAATGAGGCACAAGCAAACCTGAAATTAACTTGTGCTCAACCCTCTGGTAGCTTGGCATAGAGCAGTCAGGTTTAACTCGGGGGCAATGTGTAGAGTATTTGTGCTGCACTTCAAACACAGTGAAGACATACCACAGAAGGATCCCACACCAGGTTTTGAAAAATAGAGCAATTTTCTAATTAATAAAAGAAGAGCAAAACAACCAAAATCTAATCAGTACAAACAGAGATATGCAAATTTAAAGATTTTAGTGAAAATATTACCAAAAAAACACAAAATCTCCAACAGTTAATATCTGGTCACACCAGACCAGGACAAAGTCACAAATTCAGGCTGACCGCAATGAAGCATGGGCCAGCTACAGAGACACATTTCGACTCATTGAACAGGACCCAAGAACACCTTAAAATTCTGGTTGCGGAGTGCTATGAGGTCCCATGTAGAGGATGCATCGGTTCCGAGGAGCTGCAATGAGAGGTCCTGCATAGTCATTGAGGATCCCATCACCAAATGTTTTCAATGCAAAGTCCAGTGACGGGGATGTGTCATGCAGTCAACGCGATGCATCAGTTCCGAGGTGTGATTCTGCTATGTCAGAACCTGCGTTGTCATCAAGGCTGTTGTCAAGGAGAGTTTTCCAATGTGAGTGTCTGCATCAGGAAAGCTTCACACAGGTGGCAGTTCTGAAGCGGGCTGTGAGGTCTACGCAGATTCATTTGCGTCGGGAGAACCCTTGAAACAGATGTGATGCATATGTTCTGCTCAGATTTGTGCCACATAGCAAAGGAGATGTGTTTGTTCCGCTGGATGCAAAGATGGACTGGCAGAGCAGCTTCAGGCCCACATCAAGGGTCCAGGACTGGGGTAGGACCACTTGGCAGAGAAGAACCCACAGATGCTGGGTTCAGGGTTGTTGAAGCCTTCTGCCCCTGAGGCTCTAGTCAAGAGGCCAGATAACCAGCCTTGATTCACTTTGGGGTTCTGGATTCAACAGATGCAGGTCCAGTCCCTCTCATCAAGGCAAGAGTACAGCAGGCAGCAGGTCAGCACAGCAGGGCAGCAGTTCCTTCAAAGCAACAGTCCAGCAGAGTGAATGTCCTCTCAGCAGAACAGCAGTCCTTCTTCCTGGCAGAGTCCACAGGTCTAGAAATGTACTGGAGAGTTAGCATCTGGGACCCCATATTATCCAGGTATTACATTTATACCTGGGATTTCCTTTTTTAGATGCTAAGTTAAAGAAACACAAACAAATGTCAAGTTTCGTAGTCAATGGTCATATGTGGGTTATAGGAACCTGAGCTCTGATTAGCAGTGTGTCCAATTTGAGGAACCTTCACCAGGTCTTTTAAACATGAAAACCACAAAAAGACGTGAAAATGTATGTCCAATCATGATACAGAAAAAGGTGAGTCTTCATTATTGTGGACAAACACATGGTGTGCTGTTGATTAGAAGATGCAAGAATTACACAGGCATCAAGCATTTATCCAATCACAATAAAACAACTCATTCCAAATGTGTGATAGAAGACAGCAGCAAGTTTGATCCGCACCTGCCAATGGCTGGTACTTTCCAACTGCATCAACAGGAGTAATTCTTCACAATTCCTGCCCAATCAAATGCAGGCCTCTGGCCGAAGCTGTGTATGATCATTAATAGATATGGCTGTTGCTGGGTGAGTATAGTAATGCCTATCATGCGATGTATCTTTTGAGCAAGCCTTGCATTACAAGCTGTTCAGCAGAGTACATTGGTTTATCTGAGGTCATCTAAACTCTGCACACATTTTCCATGTCATAAGACAAGAAGAACATAAGATGGCTTAACCAACAAAAAATCAGGTTGTACATTTTGAAGTGGGAGACGCTTTTAGAGGTTTCCTTTGGAAGCCCACAGGCATCCCGCCTTTCCTATATTGCTTAAGACTAACTGCAGCGGGTATGCAGCCATTTGTGTGAAGGCAGAAAATAGCCTATTCAAGTGTAAATAGGAATGTGCTTAACTCCACCCTCCTATCCTGTCAGTGATGTGTGATCCAGACACACTTAAGTTTCCTATCGAGTGTGGCAGTCAAGGAGGAATACACATAGCCAAGCTGTCAGCTACACCTAATCATATGACCCAGAGACGGACTGTAGGCCCAAAATGGTTAAGGCAGGAAAATTATATTTTTCTCGAAGTAGAATTTAAAAATTATAATTTAAAATCCAACTTCACCATAAGAGAGGATTTTTCATTACAATTCCAAGGACGCCAAAGATAAACTGGTCACCTGTTCCCATTTGAAATGTATCACTTATTAAATGCAATAAGGTAACTCTAATGTTATCCTGTGGAAGATACAAGCCTTTTAAGAGTTTTTCACTACCAGGATATGTAAATCCAAAAAGTATGTGTCCCACTTTTTAAAAACACTTCACCCTGCCCTCTTGGCTAACCAGAGCCTCCCCTAGCGGTGACTTACATGTATTAAAAAAATGTTAGGCCTGGCAAAAGGTTTATTTTGCCAGGTCGACATGACAGTTTAAAAACTGCACACACAGGCTGTAACATGTTTAAAATGTTATTTAAGTGGGTGGCACAATCAATGCTGCAGGCCCATTAGTATCATTCAATTTACAGGCCTTGGGCACAGGCAGTGCAAATTTATTAGGGACTTACAAATAAATTAAATTTGCCAATTGGTCAAAAGCCAATTCTGCCATGATTTAAGGAGAGGGCACAAGCACTTTGGCACTGCTTAGCAGTTGTAAAGTGTCCAGAGACCTAAAGCTAGCAAAAAGGAAGTAAGCAAAACAAACAAGAGGGTTTAACATTTGCAGGACATCCAGTCAACAGTTTTTGATTTATTTAATTATTCCTCTGGAGTCTGTGCACTTTAGCATTGTTAACAATCATGCACGATGACTATTAGCTAATGACTAAAGTAGTTGCAATACTCACTATAAAAAATACAAAACAATATATATTTAGCTATATGTACCAGCAGGACGGTATACCGTCTTGTCTTCCACCTGTCTTGTCAACAATGTCACTATGGCTGAGGGATTTGACAGATCTGCCCAATTATCATAAACATCTCTGTTAGTAAAGGGGTTTCTGCTTGGCTAGGGCATACACCTGAGCCAGGCAGAACCCAACACTCTAGTCAGAGCGAGGGAGTTACACACCCAAGATAACCCCTGCACTCCCCCTTAGTAGCTTGGCACAAGCAATCAGGCTTATCCCAGAGGCAATGTGTATAGTGTTTGCACAACACTCACAACACATGTGACACAATAAATACACCACAAAGGCAACACAACAAGTTAGATAAAAATAAACTGTATTGCATAAAACATCATTAGACCAAACAAGACATGTATCAGTAACACCCTGCTACACAAGCAGTTGTCAGAACATCACATAGGTTACTAGTACTCTGCAAAAATAAGCAGTAGTCAGGTACACAAATAGGTTACTGGTATTCTGCAACACAAGCAGTAGTCAGGTTGTCATTGCCACCACAAAAGCACATGTCAGAATAAACATATCACCAGGGTTGCAAAATCACCATCATGAATGTACATAAGATGGAACATCCCCATCTGGCATAGGTCAGCATAAACACGTTAGCATTAATCAAATACACGATCCTAGATGCACACATAAGAAGCTACAACTCCCAGTGAATATGTCCTGAAACAATACTCAACAACCACCCTCTACATGAAGGTTGCAGCGCATCTGCACTTTCTTTAGAGGATCTACATTCATTGCAGGTTCATCCTGCTGGGCCCCCAGAGCTCCTGTGCCCCTGCACCTCTGCGCCCGTAAATAGGGCAAATTGTCTTCAGCAGGACGGGCCTCCGTTGAGGACTCTATACCATCCTGCGAGGGAAACGAAAATCAAGGTGAGGGGCTGTCCGAGGGCCACCGCTTAACTGGAGCCCTCTGGGGTTCCTTGGGCTGTGACCAGGCTCATGCACAGCACTCCTCTTGGCGACACAGTGTGCCCAGAGCACTCCAGGGCCTCCCAGGTCGCTGCCTTGGTTCCCCATGAGGCCCCTGCCTGCAAGTCAGTGGTGCAGCAGCTGTGACTAGGGTGACTGTCCCGCTGAAGCAGGCGGGGAGGCGGGGCCTCGGCAGTGGTCAGTCTCCAAAGTTGGTGCCTGCCTTGCACTGGGGTCACTGACTAAAGCAGGCCTCACCTCTACGCCAGATACAGCAATACTCTTCACTCTTCCCCAGCCCTGGCCTGGGGGGGGGGGGAATGACGCAGTCCTTTTCCAAAGAGAGCAGAGTACTCTCCATGCGGCCTCCAGAAATTGAGGGACAGCACTCCTCACATGCCGCAGTCGTAAAAGAAGCAGAGCTCTACATGAACTGCAGAAGTAAGACAAACAGCACTATCCATGTGCTTAGTAGGGGTTGCAACAAGCAAGGGTCACCACAAACTGGGCGAGCACATATCCAGCTAGTGAGTGTAGTGCTCACCCTGTGCTTCACAGTAGGAACAGGGTGGAAGGGGAAGACCACCCTGCCCCTGGAGAACTGAGGACACATGGCGGGGCAAGCAGCAGGCCTGCACATTAGGGTCTGTAGAGTTCAGGGGCAGTCCTTATTGTGACCTAGTAGGTCACAGGTCAGCACAACAGCATGGCAGTCCTCATGGTGGTTTCCTGGCAAGTCCCTCCAGCAGCATCTGGTTCCTCGTCCATCAGTGTTCTGACATTGTGGGGGAAAACCCACTTATATTCATTTTGCAAAGCCTCCACAAAAGTGGGAGAAGGGGTTGCAACCAGCACTAACCGGTTACAGGACTATCCCCTTTCTCCTCCAGCACTGGCTCCAGACATCAGTAGGGGGTAAATGAGTCCTTTGTGTGAGGCCAGGGCACAGCCTTTACAGATGCAGCGTAGGAAGACCATTCAATTTGTAGATGCTCTGTTGTGACATCTCCACCCTCCCTGTGTACAGGCATCTGAAAAGTATGCACAAAGCCCAGCTGTCACTCTTCCCCAGACATGTATTGGAGGCAAGCTGCAAAACACCAGCGTCATAAGCACAAAGAAATGCTCACTTTCTAAAAGTGACATTTCTATAATGGTAATAAAAAAATCCACATACACCAATAAGCACCATTTCTCACTACCATTTCAACCATACCAAACATGCCTACGCCACCCCTCATAGATCAGACAATGCCAATAAGACATATTTTAGGGCTTTTCCAATGCAGTCCTATGAGAGAGGCAGCACTCATAGTAGTGAGAAATCAAATGGGCTGTTTGTCACTACTAGGACATGTGGTACATAAAGACATATGTCCTACTATTTACATACACAGCATCTTGCCCATAGGGCAAGCTAGGGCCTACCTTAGGGTTGGCTTATATGTAGTAAAATGGAAGCGCTAGGCCTGGCAAGTAAATTTAATTTAGATGGGAGAGCACATGCACTTTAGCACTGATCAGCAGTGGCAAAGTGCTCGGAGTCCTAGAGCCAACAAAAAGTGGTCAGAAAAAGAGGAGGAGAAGGCAACAAATTTGGGGATGACCCTGCAGAAAGGGCTAGGTCCAGAAATCTCCTTCCAGTAGGTTGTCACTCATGGGCAGTCCTACGTCAGGTGCATTAAATGATCATCATCAATGACACCTGGGGCACAGTGACATAAAAAAAGCTTGATGAGCCCACCCCCGCAAAGCACATGGAGTCTATGTCATAGAGGGACCCCTCTTTGAACTCACTCAGGAGATCTCAGGCCAGGGTACTTCGCTGGGGTCCCACTGGATCCCGGGCCCCACCCCTGCCCCGTGGTATCCTTTGCTACGCCACTGCTCGGGCATTTTGCTCTTTCAAATCACCCATATTTATGCAATTGTGCAATACATTTTTTGAAGGAATTTGAAATGAATGAGTCTTTGCTTACTATGCAATGATACCAATCTAATCTATATGCAGCAGAATTCCCTTTGTTTATCGGATATTGTTGAACCATGATCTCCCTCGAATTACTGTTATACTTAACCAGGGTGCATGGGTACAGTGAATTGTATCTGGTGTAGAACTGTGCGGGTTAAGGAATTGCAGTGTTACCATTAAACATATCTCCTGGCACCTTAGGGAAACTGGGAATGATGTATGTTAAGGTGTTATGTATTTATAAAAGTGTTTAGTAGTTTTACAGGGATGACCTCGCCTTAAATATGTACCAAGGTTTTAAGTTTCTGGTTAAGGAAGAGGTCAAACAGAAAACTGAATTCCAATGCTCGTAACTGGGAAATTGCTTTGGGTTTACCCGTAGTCTGTAGCCAGTGATAGTTTTCTTGTGGGACTTGAGGCAAATGTAACTCCTCTCTGCGCTTGTTTTATCCTAGTTTGTGCCATGCGCGGGAGATGCACTCGTCTGTGTCCACCACTCCTTAGGACTATTCTGCCTGTTTAGACGTCTAGCTCGAAAGGGTGAGCTTCTGCACTTTCTGCTGCAAGGCGTGAAGGACTCCATCAGTCTTCCAATACAGAAGTAGGCAAACTGCACTTGTGTGACATGGTAATGTAGTTCCAGGGACGGAACTGTCATTCCCCTTCTCACATAAAGATGTGTTAATGTCTCCGAGGTAGTGCTGCATTATTTGTCTTTCTAGGCAAGTGTAGGTTTTTAGCGTGTTGAAAAGGGCCCTTGTAGTGGTCATTAGAATATTTAAAAAAGATAGAGGGATCTAAGAAGAACCAGCATTTTCATCATAGCGATTTGACTCACCAGGACCGGGAGGTTTATTCCATCCGACAATCGACTCAGCTAAATCATTTTTATCTTTGTTTGTAGTGCTATTTTGGTTCCAACTTTATAGTTATGGCTTGCACAGGATGAGTTATACAACACTTTCGGGAGTGCATAGGAATAAATCCCTATTGCAGTGTTAGTATTTTTATGAAATATATGGATGAGCGTTTGGGTACAGTAGGAAATATTTTTCACTCAATTTATTATCCTTGCTCTCGGTTTATTAAGCTTTATAGGAATAGGTTGTAAATCCTTGATTTGATTTGGGTATTCATAATTCATGATGGTATGATAAGCAGGGATGACCTATCAGTGTATTTTCTCCTAGTTTCACAGTGAGGCTATCATGAGTATTTTAATGACTGCTATTCATTGTCAATTTAGTAGATGGATGAATTTGTTGCACTAGTTATCTATACAAGGGGTAGATATTCATTGGAAAAGCAATCTAGGAAACAGAGGTCATCAACTCTGTTATGAACGAGGGCATATGGTGATTCTACTCCTGTACCTGATAAGATGCAGCTGCAACCCCCGGCTTGCCCTTTGCTACCTCTAGAACTGCCTTTGCGACCCCTGGCCTCAGAGGTGTCAAATTCAGTGTCAGGAGAACATTTGTAGCTCGTCGTTATGGACCTAAGTTGGGGCTCTGCTCTCTTTGTTTTTCTGTCATTTTTTTAAATTTCATTAAGAGTGAATAATAACATATTATTCACTCTTAGTATAATAAAAATGGAGTACAAGTAGATGGAATATGCTGTTACAGGGCAGCTGAGGTAAGTAAAAAATGCTTTTAAATGTATGTTGTGTGCGTGCTTGCAGGTGAGAGTGTGTTTATGTGAGAGAGTGTATCTAAGTGTGAATTTGTGTGTATGTGTAAGTATGTGTGTGTGAGTGAAAGTGGAGGTCAAAGGGCATGTGATGTCTGTTCCGCTACCTGTGGCATTTTGGTGAACTGTCGTCCATGAAAAGCATTCAGGATTAATGTGCTATGTGTGAAGTATATATGCACCACTCAAACAGTAATCAAGTATAAACAGAACACAAGACAAAAAACCAAACCAATTTAGCATAATAGAAGTAATTCCAATAAATAAAATGATAACAAAAGCACAAAAATATAATCAGTAGAACAGGAGTCATGAATTGTTTACATTTCTAGTAGAAATGCAGACAAAAAAACAAAGCCCCAGTTAAAGTTATCTGGTCGCGCTGACCGGGTCAAAGTTACATGGTCAGGCTGACCACGATGGATGGTGGGCCGGATAAAGGGACCAGGTTCGTCCAAACCATTGTGACAGTGTGGAGCACATCAGATACCATAGGCCATCGCTGATTTGCAGTTGCAAATAGCCCACATACTTCTGGATCTACATCTGGAGCTCAAGACATGCAATATTTAGGCAGGAGTACACTATGATGCCAGCTAAGTGTCTAGGTCCTGGAGCCGCACCTCTTGGGGATCAGGACTCACTCCAACAGCAGCCAGAAGCACGGCACGGGAGGGTCCAGTTGGTGCTGGGCAGTTGTGTGACAGGCCTCTGGAAGTTTGCTGTGTTTCTATTACTGTAGCTCAAACAGGAAGTCATCTAACTGACACTTGGAGTCACTTCTAAGGAGCTTGGGTTCAAGGCAAGCAGGTTCAGTCTTTCTACTCCAGACAGCATGGCAGTCCTTTTTCTGAATCTTCCACAGGCTTAGGAGTGTTCTGAGAAGAGGCTCTGAAGTTGTAATTTTTAAACCCAGTGATAGCCTGTGGATGGTGGATGCCCCCTTTGTCTAACCTTCCCCCTTTCCTGGGTTTGCCTTAAAGCTGTCTCAGGTAATAAAGGGCAAGCAGTCCCTAGGCGTGAGTTGAATTTCTCAGTGGGAGAGCAGGCCTAGACTACCCCTTTGAAGCTCAGGAAGGGTGAGTAAAACCGCCCAGATCATCCGCCTCCTGCTCAGGAGAGAAACACCCTACCCCACACCCATGGCCCTTGTGTCTCCTTGTCTGGAAGAAATAAGCAAAACACCACAGGAAACCCATTCACATGTGACCCTGGACACTGGCAGAAAGACACATTTGGTTTAAGCAGAATTCAATGCCAGCTTTCTAAAATTGGCAGTTTCTGATTAATAACTTGAGGCCTGATTACGATCTTGATTGAAATGTCACAATTGTGGCGGATATCCAGTTCGCCATATCACAAGTTCACTAGGATATAATGGAACTTGTAGTATGGCGGACGGGATATCTGTCATGTTTGTGATAGAGTATTCCATCCGCCAAGATCGTAATCAGGCCCTTAGAATCCAATTTTACCATTAAAGAAGAATTTAAAATGCAATAGATTTGAGTGGATGATGCATTATTCCATCTGCTCCCAAACTGAAGTTATCACTTATTAAATGTAACAAGGTAAACCAATGTTAGTCAATGGGAGAGATCAGTTGACAACAGTGAAAAACAACTTTAGGAATTTTCCACTGCCAGGACATAAGAACTTTAATTATACATGTCCTTTATTTTAAACACTATGCATCCTGCCCTGCGGGCATCTAGCACATGCCGAAGGGGTGACTTAAAAATTATAAAAAGAAAGGTTTAGGCCTGGTAAAAAGGTTACTGTACCAGCTTGAAAATGGTAGTTTAAAGCTGTCCACCCAGGTTGCACCTGCAAAATTGTAGACATGTTTTAAAGTGCTACTTTAGTGGGTGGCACAATGAGTGCTGCCTCCCACTGGTAGCATTTCATGTAAATATCCTGGGTACATATAGCACCATTTACCAGGAACTAATAAGTTTATTAAATGTACTCAGGGCCAGCTTTTGGACAGTGCGAGCGTTGCGGCCTCACCTCAGGTGCGACACTGTGTTTAGCAAAAATATCCAAAACTTGCGATTTGAAAGCACCTGTAGAAAAGTTCCTTGTGCATCCAGCCTTCAGAAAACAATGAAAATGTTAAGATACTTCTTGTGATTAATGGTTTTGCTAGGGAGAGAGATGGGAGTTTTGCCTAGCGGCAGCTTTGACTCCACATAAAACACAGCACTGTGGGGCATATTTAAGAAAAGTGGCGCTGCACTTGCACCTCTATGGGCCCTCCTAACGCCAACATGCGTGCATCATATTTAACATACGGGGCATCATGGCGGTAGTTAGGGGACTAGCAGCAGAATTTTTCACGTTTTGCAGGATTAGCATAAAAAATATTAACGCTAATCCTGCAAAGCACCCAGAGGCCCATTGTAACCAATGGAAGCCTCTTTTTAATGCCTGCTCTGAGCAGGCATTAAAACTGCCGGAAAAAAATGACGCAAAGAAATCTGACAGATTTCTTTGTGCCATTTCTTTTGCCCCCCCCCCAACGGGAGGATTCCCCCTTTGCATACATTATACCTGGCGCAGAAATAATGTAGCGCAAAGGGTTACAAAGTGGCGCAATGCATGCATTGTGCCACTTTGTAAATATGGCACAGTGTTTTTGGCCTTCTAATGCCACATTAGTATTTAAAAAAATTACACTAATGTGGCATCAGAATGGCACTAGGGACTCTGCACACAGTGCTGTGCCACTTTTCTTACGCCCCTTAGTGTCCCCCAATGCCCCCAATGCCACCATGTGTACGCTGTATTTAAAATATGGCACACCACTGCTGTAATTAGGGGACTAGAGTCAGAATTTTTTTACTCTAGTCAGGCGCTTTGTAGTATTAGCCTAAGTTTTTTCATGCTAATCCTGCAAAGCACCCAGAGGCCCACAGTAACCAAAGGATGCCTCCTTTTAATGCCTGTTCTAAGTAGACATTAAAAGTGCTGGAACAAAATGATGCAAAGAAATCTGTCAGATATCTTTGCTCCATTTGTTTGGCCCCCCCTAACGGGGGAATGCCACCTTTGCGTTTTTTATGCCTGGTGCAGGCACAATGTAACGCAAAGGGTCACAGAGTCGTGCAATGCATGCATTTTGCCACATTGTAAATATGGCACAGCATTTTTGGCCTTCTAACGCCACATTAGCGTAAAATAAATGACACAAATATGGCGTTAGAATGGTGCTAGGGGCTCTTAAATATGCCCCTATATTTTATGTGGATAGCTGAATGGATTAGTAAAGCAAGCCTTTACAAGTGCTTTAAAACACACAAATGTATGTGAAAGGGGCACGATAGAGAGATGAGGGGCATATTTGCGTGTGGTAGTGAGTGAAACCAAGGAGGAGGTCATGGGGTGGGGAGGAGACAAAATTAACTATCGCACAGGGTGCCACCAGCCCTAAAGCCGGCCCTGAATGTACCAACCAGGTATAGGTTAGCTTTACCATGTTTGATGGAACGAGCACACGCACTTTACTACTGTTTAGCAGGACAAAAGTACACAGAGTCATACAACTCAAAGAAAAGAGATTCAGCAAAGCAGGGTAAAACTGTGGGGTGACCTTGCAGTAAAGACCAGGTCCTACATGCCTCAATAACTAATTCCTGCTAACTTACGGCACAGACATCCTAACTTCCAAGCATTAAAGTACTTCGACTTTAAGAAAATCTGTCGAGTCACCACCTTTTTATTCTTGACATGTAAGACTTCAATGGCCTCCCCAAAAGATTGATATAAACTGTAATAACAACATTACTGCTTTTCATTGTAGCAAAAATGCTTAAGTAGAGACACACTAAGAAAATGCAAGTAAAACATCCTTCTAAGTAAAAAAGGTTGGGGAATTTAATAACTTCTGAACATTTCTCTAGGAAAGATATAAGAAAACAAGAGTACCCTACAGTATGTTTTCCACATAAAACCCCACTGAATAAACCATTTGTAATGAGCACCACAATACATTTAACAACCTTAGAATTCATTATAAAAGAAGATAAATCAAATTTCATTCTACCTGAAGCAAATTTTACATCTTCCAACATAAAAAAACATAAATACTTGCATGGGTTTAAAACTAATGGACTTAAATTACTTAAGTCAACAATGTAACTACACCTTGAAACATCATGATTATGTTGTCCTACAGTTGATTTGTGCAAAAAAACAAGCAGGATTTCAACTGGGTTTAAATGTATTGGCACACTTGCATGACATGAATCTAAGTCATACACTCTATAATAATATCCAATTAAAAATACTGATTTTGGCAGAAAAAGTCTTGCAAGAACTTGGATGTGTGCAAGCAGTGCAATGGTATTAATGCTAATTTGGTCACTTACGAAAACCGGGTGGATGTTCATTTCTTTTTCTTTGTAGTGCATGTATTATTCAGTGAATTTCATGGTGTTGGTTGGCCCTGCGATTTTTTGGGAATTGATACTTTAAAGAATTCATCACTCATCCTTTATGTGCATCTTGGTTTGCATTATTCAAAAAGTAAGGTATTCGTGGTTGATGGACTGCTGGTTCAGGGAGGCACAAGGGCCCTACCAAATATGTTTTAACTCTTCATTTTTAGGGTCGATCCTGCGTTGCATGCGCTCTCACTTGCGTATCGCTTGCGAGCCGCTTTAGGTATTAGAAAAGGGCTCGGAGCCCCGTCGACGTCACGTCAGTGTCTTTCATTGGCAAGTTGGCTTACCTGTTAGAATCAGCTTCTTTTGATTAGTGTAAGGCACGCATACGTCATGCGTATTCTGGTGGCTAGCCCTCCTCAAACGCAGCGACCAAGTACAGAAAACATGCGAGGCTCCCTGGGCTTGTGGACTACATTTTCTCTGTTTTTGCAGTGCGATGTAGCTGGGCAGAAGTCGAGCGCTTCCCACACTATTGACCTTGTTACTCAGTTAATTGCACTTTTGCGATAGGTATTAGTGTGAACTGTAGCAGTGATGAAGCAGAAAAAGAAAGACTAACAAACATTCATATATCATGTAACAAAATCGTATAAGACAATGTGATTTTAGCAAAGAAAAATAATGTATGTAGAAAATGTGCCCACGAGGTAGATCGCCATTAGTATAAGCAAGCTTAATTAATCATGAAAATCGACAAATGTATTTAAATGTCATAATTGCAGCTATATTCTATGATTTTCTTGTTAAAACTGTTATATGCTTAGCTTAAATTTAGCAGAGGCTTTGGCCTAGTTGCCTGGTCTCAATTTTAACTGCGTAAGTTTTCACTTGTTTTAACAAAGATGTGTTTTAAACCTTTAAAAGCTGTATTTTTCAAGTAGAATGACTAATACACTTATCTCAAGGTTGCGTGTTAGGCAACTTTCATCCCCTTTGAAGCAAGGTCAGTTTCTGCAGGTGCAGACAATAAAGACACTGATGCTGAATTAATTGGCAACTTTGTTGCTACTTGTGTTCCAAAACTCCAAGGACACACCTTATGCATAGATGAGTATTAAGAGAAAAGACACTATTCATTGGTCAAAGAGAAATCACCCCATGGACCCTCCAATGGAAGAACCTGAAGAATTTTGAACTTTTCTTACTTAATCCCATCGGACGGGAGAGAAACCAGCCATTTTCTTTGATGCCATTTTGAAGGCTGATTCGAGAAGTCATTTTGATGACACTTTGATGCTTTCTCTATCCCGGGGAGAGAGAGACTTTAAAAATTCTCACCCTAGAGACGTTAACTTTAACTTTACTTTGCCTTGCCCATTCAAATAACTTTTGTGCCCCCATTTTCCTTGCTGCCTAAAACGTTGCCCCCTCGAAGTTTGCCCCATGCTGATCGAACCGGTACCTGAAGGACGAAGACTTTCCTTGAATGCTGATTGTATTTGGTAATTATAAAAGGATAAATGTATTATTCATTGTATTTTCCTTCTTAGGTACCAACTGCTTATTTTGACAGAGCCTAAGCTAGAAGGTTTCTAAATTTATGTTGATTAAATTCATTTTTTGCATGAAGCCCCACATGCCAATGCTAATCAGAGGTTAGTTGAGGTATTCATGTGATGCACCATGCTGAATTGAAATCTTGTTATGCTGACCAATGTATGCAATTAGTCAAATTCAGTTACTTTTATTAATGATTTGCATTGCTATAGCTGAGTGCATTATAATCCAAGTTTTGCGTAAATTGTGTTTCTTCCATCGCTATGGACAGCCAGTAATGTTCGTATATGTGTATCATTTGATTTTAAGACTTACTTACATTGTGTTAGCTTTGTTAATATAGGGGAAATAAACTCATTAACTTTTAATAAACAGGTGTGGTTATTCATGACTGAAAGGTCATGGTGTGTTTACTGATTTGCTGTTTAACCAACTTGTTGACTGATTACTAATCGAGTATTGGGGATTGATTATAAATGATTATTGATTGGAGGGATCTGACAATTCTTTGGATGAGGAGAACTCAACCCCGTCCAAAGGTTCACTGACCTCCGGTGTGTCCAAGCATAAGTAATTTATAAGGACTGGGCGCGATATCAGTAGATGGTAGCCGAGATTGATGGTTTGGCCCTTTGGGACCCCATCCGAACAATAGACGGATTCAAGTTAGAATTTTCTTTAATAAAACAAGTTGGAGAGATGATGATGCCCTAAATTTCCAACGACTTTCCTGGAATCTCGGAGCTTGCGAATGGAGGAAATTGAGGTGTGGGAATGTTTTCGGCGTTTCTAGTGACGGTATGAGTGAAGTTAGGGTTTTGCGCTTGCATAGCTTATGCCGCAGATGAATTGTGAAGTTTGTGAGGATTTTAGGGGGTTATGAACTCCAATTAAAATTTTAGAGGAGTGGTACTCCAAAGAGTGAAAGTAGGGAAGTCGTCGAACTTCATATGTGTGTAGCGCTTCGTGCAGGAAAAATTGTCCACATGGTTGTTAATGTTGAGACGGGCCCTGCGAGGTCAAGAGACTCTGGAGTATGTTGAAAAGTGTATAAGACACTTGATTGATGTTGTAATTTGTTCGGTTTAATAGGTTGTTCGGGCGTGGTCAACAAGTCAGTACGAATGTTGAGGAATAAAAGAACATTTTCGACTTTGAGATGTGACGAATTCTAAGGTGCACTAGAATAGTTAATTGATCAGTTGAGAGTAAAGTTTGCAGGTCAGATTTTGCTTGCAAAAGTGGGAAACCGAGAAAGATGGAATAACTGCCAAGGCTAGTGAAAAATCCCTAAGGTTTCTGAAGCAATTGTATTACCTTTCCTGTAGTAAACCGACAGATTTGTTTTCTTTTTTTTTTTTATAGTGCTCGCGACATATTGCAGAAATTAGTTTTGAGTGAAGCTGAATGAAGGAGGACAAGCCGCAAGACTTTGTCAGCCGCAGTGTGTGAGTGTGACGTCACTAGGAGCCGCGCTGGGATAGGTTGGTTGGTGAGAAGGGTCGCGCACCGATTGGACACAGTCCGTGAAGCGCAATTGGTGGGGAAAGGCAAGCGAAGAGTATTCTGGGAATTAAAGTCACTTATTGATTACATTTTGAGAAAATAAAGGACGGAAAGATGACATTTTTCAAAGCATTTAAGAGTGCCTTGAGGGGATATGTATATATTAAAGCAAATGTAGGAGAAGAAACACTGCCTGAGGGTACACCAGCTTACATCGTAATTAAAGAAAAGGGTGTCGCACCATGTCTTTGGTTAAAGCAATGGTGTAAATTAACAGAAAAATATGGAAGTGTAGTGTTTCCTATCCATGGGACGTTTAATCTAAGAGTTTTGGAGAATTTAAGATTTGCGCTATATGACATGAAAATACCTCCAAGACCAGCACAGTTTGAAGCATTAGCAATTTGGGAACAAATGGCTAGAAGGCAACTACAAAAGAAATTTGAGACAAGAGTGAGAAAAGTAGAAAAGACACTAACGGATGCTAGATGGGATAGTGCTCAAAAGGTTTGGAGATCAGATATATTGCAGGGAGTCAAATTGTTTCCAGCAATTACTGACGAAGCAGAGATGGAAGGAAAGAAAGCTCTCCATAAAACAAACAGGAATCAGTCCAAAGATACAGAAAATAAGAGAACCTTGAAAAGATCAGACGAATCAGACGATGAGGAGTTCATTCTGCAATTGTTAAATGACCGTCCACCACCATATGTGGAAAACGAAAATGGCCCAAGCACTAGTACTGCTCCTCCAGAACCGATACAGGGTATTGTAACACCGAATTTGAGAAAATTGCAGAGGCAAAGTAGTCCTGATATGCCTTTTACACAAGAAATACCACAAGTACAGAGAATATATCCTGACATGACTAAACTGGAACCTGTTAATGATTATCAGCCACAGGTCCAAAGACGCTATTATGATGAACATAATTTGGAAATAACTTCTAATTTAATGGTGCAGAGAGGACAGAATTACCAAAGACTGACATTGATTCAAACCGAACCAACACAGATTTTGATGCCTCAAAAGCAGAATACAAGAAATGCCAAAGTACATTCAAACAACAGAAACACAGTTAGACATGTCAGCAATGATGAACCATAATGTGGGAATTAACATGCCACAGAATTTGGGTAACAGACAGAATCCCGACGCGATATCTTTGCCTATCACTGTAGGTCCGCCAGTACCATTATATATACAAGCAAAGCCAAGTGTATGCGATCAAGGTGTAATGACACAGAATGAGATAGGAAGGAGATACATAGAAAATACCCAATAAATGACTCCTGTAGGAAACTGTCAAATAGATCTGGGTCTTTGTTGGAATTTAGTCCAATTCCAATTTGTGTTCCGTCAACTGTGGTAAGGTCAAATCCACCACTAATAATACAGCAAACCTCAAAAACAGACACATTATAGAAACCATTAGTAGCAGTAGACGTAGATGCTACAACATTAATGGGACTAAATGCACAACAGTTAATACAATGGTTGAACAGTCTGAATACCCCACAGAGTACACCCAAGGGGAAAGGAGAAGAATATTTGAATCAGATAAGATTGGGCATGGAAGCAGGTGAACTCGTAGATGGAACGATGGGTCTGAACAGGTTAGAATCATACACAGAAGAAGCGCTGAGATACATTTGCCCTAGAATTACAAGAGAAGTAAGCAGCATACATAAGAGGTTACAAGAAATTGCAGACAGACACAAAATAGACATAAATAAAACCAAGCACTTGAGTAGAAGTTGCAGGTTAGACTTTGAGGCAAAAGATTTTGAACACATGAGGTCTGCAGGAATGAAAACACACCTTAAAGAAATGTTTCAAAGCGCGCAGGTTTGGAGATGTTTAGACAAGTGGGAGAATAGGTGGGTTAAGAAAAAGGATAAGAAGAAAGAAAGTACCCCAGATCAGAATGATAAAATACAACAGAATGGCGATCTTATAACCATGTTACCAATGAGAGAAACAGCAGGAGGAAAACTTATCCATGTACCATGGCACAGGTGTGACATTCAATCTTTTACGGATGATTATCCAAAGTTAAGAGAGAAACCGATCGAATGGTATCAACAAACAGATAGATTTGTGAAACTCGCAAATTGTCTTTGGGAAGACGTCAATACTTTATTCAAAATTGTAGTTCCAGCAGATTTGTGGGAAGATTGTGAAAGGGCTGTAGATTGGCCAACAAGTGAACCGGAAAGAGATAAGGACACAGGTGCACCATCGCCTAGGGTAATGAGCATATACCATAAAGTGATTGAGTATTTGTTGGAAAATGGGTTATTGGTAAGGGCAGGTAGGTACCTACACCTAGCAACAAGCCACCAACCTCCACTTAGGTACAGTTAGGTCTCAGTAAATTAATCCCAGCTCAACCCTTGGTAGCTTGGCAACGAGCGTCAAGGCTTAACTTAGGAGACAGTGTGTAAAGCATTCAAATATCACAAAACAGTAATTAAATAAAACACAGGAAACAGTTTAAAAATCCGAAACCAATTTATAAAAATAGTTCATATTTTCATCTTTAAAATGACACAAAAACGAATAAAATCGGATAAAGGGAACCGGAGATATGAATTTTTAAAGAATTATTATTTTTCTAGCACTTAGAAACAAAAAGCGCCAATCGGGTCATCTGGTTGCACCACGATCGGGGCAAAGTCAAAGTTTCAGGCCGACCGCGATGGAGCCCTGCTCGGCTACAAGTCGCGGGAGGCCTCGGTTAAAAAGTTACCTTCTGACTTAGTCTTTATTTTGAAGATTTTCTTCAGCGGGACGAACCTGCCAGTCGAATCCGACCTCCTGGAGCCCTTGTCCAGATATGCGATGCTGGATTCCTCGGTGGAGATTTTTACCTTCGGACTTAGTTGTTTTTTCGAGGTGAAAATCCTTCGACCGGGGTAAACTTGGATCTTGATCCGACGTCCGTGGAGCCCTTCTCGGATACGATGGCTGGGAGGTCCCGGTCAACTTTTTACCTTCGGACTTAGTCTCTTTTTCAGAGATTTTTCTTTACCGGGATGAACCACCAAGTCAGGCCGGGTCGCGGTTGAGGCAAGCCGGCTAGAATTTCCACGGCGGGTCGGTCCCTCTCTGGAGCTTTTTTACAAAAATTCTCAAATCTTCTCCAAACTTCTGGGGCTTCAACCAGATGTTCTTTTAAGGTTCTTTTGGGGTCCACAGCTCACCCCAAGGGTCCAGAAGTTCTGAGATGGTCCTTGGGGGGTGCGGACTACAACTCCCAGAATGCACCTGGCGCAAACTCCTTTTTGGCCACTGGGCAGTGGTCAGCTGGTCGCTTTCTTCAGGAGTTGGTGCAGGGGACTCTGGTTAGCAATTTTTCACCTGTAGCAAACAGGGAGTCCCTCCTTGAACCAGTTGAAGCCAGGCAAAGTCCTTCTTGTGGTGAAGCCCCAGTGTGCAGCTGGTGCAGTCCTTCTGAGTGCAGGTTCCAGATGCAGGCCAGGGGTCCTGCAGGGCAGTCCTTCTTCTCCTTTGGTTCTTCCTTGTTGGAATCTGATGGGGATCTGAGGTGTGGGGGCAGGTCTGCCAGTTTTATCCTTGCTCCTGGGTGAAAAGCAGGGGGGTCCTGGTTCTCCAATCAGGTACAGGGTCGCCCCCCTGTGATGACCACTTCCTGGGAAGTGTGGCAAAAATCCATCCCAAAAGGCAACATTCTCTAAAAATCCAACATGGCTGAATCTGATTTTTGGCGGTTACATCTGGCTGAGCCCACCCACTGGTGTGGCTAAAAATCATAAACACACCCCTCTCCTGCCCTCTCCTAATCTAATCAAGGGGGGACCTAGTTGTCTGGGGTTGCAGGGTGTGGGGGTGTTGCTGGTTGCTCCAAATGTCCTTCTCTGCCTTTGAAGACCAGTTTGGCAGCCCTCCCCCTTCCTGCCTCACCATTTGCTGAGGGGAGATTCTCTCCCACAAGCACATTCCTTTGTGTTAAGCCAGGCCACTTCACACCTCATCAAAGCAGCTTGACTAAGCTGCTGCAGGCTGGCCAATCAGAGCACAGCAGCAAAAACAATGCAGGGCTGAAATTGGCAACTTTTTAGGTAAAGTCTAAAACTTTTTACCTGAACAAGTTATATTAAATCCAACAACTGGAAGTTGTGGGATTTATTACAACAATTAATTTGATACCAAATTCTTGGTATGCAACATTTAAGGAGACTTTAAAATTTAAAATAAAGTCTCCCCATTCTAGCCTATGAAGGCCATTTACTTCAATGAGGGAAAAACGAATTTGGCTGTTTTTACCTCACCAGGGTTTATAAATCTATTTTTATAAAGTCCCTGCTTATAGTTACATGGCACCCAGCCCTAGGGGCACATAGGGCACACCTTAGGGGTGACTTATATGTAAAAATAAGGTAGTTTAAGACTTTGGAACTACTTTTAATTCCAAAGTCGAATTTGCATATAACTTTAATTTAAAAGCAGCCAGCAAGGCAGGCCTGCCTTTAAAATGACACTGGGCACCTCAGCAGTGCACCTATGGGTGCACTACCTATGCTGTGGTCCCTAAACCTAGATGCCCTACCATATACTAGGGACTTATAGGTAGGTTAACTTAGCCAATTATAATTAGCCTAATTTCCATATTGATTTTACACAGAGCACAGGCCCTGGGACTGGTTAGCAGTACCCAGGGCACCATCAGAGTCAGGAAAACACCAGCATAAAGTGGAAAATGGGGGCAAAAAGTTAGGGGGCCTCTGCAATCAGCCCTGTTTTCTCACACAAGCCCCCCCCAGCCCACACGCCCAGGAGACTCAGCCCAACCCTGGGAGAGTCTTCCTGGCTTGTTAGGCGAGGAAGACAGTGAAGAAAACTGGATGTCCCTTTGCAGGGCCTACTCTGCCTTACATCCTCCTGTCATGGTCACTCCCTCTGGGTAGTGAAGCCATCCCAACAGTGAAAGGACCCATCTCAAACTGAAACTTCCCTCTAGGGGGCTCTTCCTCCTCTCTCTCTGCCAACTTGGGTAGTGAGGTGCCCACCTCCTCTACTCCTAACTTTGCTAGGGCAACACCTAGCTTACCCAAAGAGGTCACCCAACACTTGAGCAACCCCACCATGACCAACAGGGTCAGGGGGCCTACTTTGCTATTGGCCCTGGGGTCTGCCTCCCAGGCAAAGTACAGTGCTGCCAGGAAGGCTAGCACCCAGCAGAGGCTACTGACAGCTGTCAGTACCCAGAACCACACCCTAAGCTCTCCAGTGACAGGTGGCTGAGCTGCTTTAGGGGCAACTTTGGGGTCCTGGCACCCCTCTTGCTGTCTAGAGTGGGGGGCTACCACCTTCTGTGGCAGACACCCTCTTTCCACTCTCCCTTCTGTCAGTGCAGGGGCAACACCCTGCATCTGGACAGCTGCCTGACTAGTCAGGACTTCCTTGGGGTCAGGGGAGGCCTCACCAGTGCCAACTCTGGGATCCCCCCCTACTGGGGCAGAAGGCCTTTGGCTCCCTGGAACTCTCTTTAAGAGTGGCCTACCCTTCCTTTTCTTCTTTCCTTTTCTTGGGGACCCCTGTCTCCTAACTGTAGGGACTGACTCCCCAGGACTTTGGGTTGGGGGGGCGCACTGGGCGACCGCCCCATCTGGGACCAGACCCACCTCTGGGAGGTCATTGCCCAGGATACAATCTAGGGGGAGGTCAGCACTGACTACCACCCTAATCCAGTCAAGGATACCCTCCCTCTCTAGGGGCACTATGGCTACAGGTTTGGAGGTTACCTCCCCTGTGGCTATCCTGACTTTCCTGGTCTCTCCTGGGACATACATGTCTGGGGTCACTAACCGGTCACTCACTATAGTGTGACTGGCACAGGTGTCTCTCAGGCCAGTGGTAGGGATCCCATTCACTTGAATGTGGTGGAAGTGCCTACTCCCACCCTCAGGGATCACCAGCTTACCATCTGGTCCTGTCTCCCAGCTCATTGCTAGGAGGACTTCATCATCTGAGGAGTCCTCCTCCATGGCTACACTGGACAGCCCAGTGCTAACCACCTTCTTTGGACAGGCTGCATCTCCTCTGAAGTGACCTGTCTGCTGACAGTCAAAACAAGCCCTACTGTCCAAGAGCTTTTTTAACCCTGGGTCTCCCTGTCTCTGCTTGTCAGAGTGGGAGTGGGATTTACTCTCCTCCTTCTTAGGGTTCTGGGGTACAGAGGGAGTCTCTGTGGTGGGCTTACCACCTCCCTCCTTAGGTTTTTGGGGATCTGACCCCCCCTTCTTGGAGTCTCCCCTCTGGGACTTGACAACCACCCTGGTTCTCAACCACTCATCAGCTGCCTCCCCTAGCTCTCTAGGGTTGGTCTGCCTAGAGTCCACTAGATGCTGGCGCAACCTTTCTTGGGTACAATTGGTCAAGATGTGCTCTCTCATAATCAGATTGTATAACCCCTCATAAGTATTTACTTTGTTACCAATAATCCACCCCTCTAGTGCCTTAAGTGAGGTGTCTACAAAGTCCACCCAGGACTGGGTGCTTGTCTTTTGGTGTCCCTAAACTTGAGCCTATACTGCTCTGGGGTCAGACCAAACTTTTTAGTCAAGCAACTCTTCATACTGGGGTATGAGTCTGCATCCTCCCCACTTATGGTTAGGAGCCTATCCCTCCCAGAGTTGGGAACTAACTCCCAAAGAAGTGAACCCCAATACTGAGGCTTGACTCTCCTCATCTGGAGGGCCCTCTCAAAGGCCCCCAGCCACTTATCTATGTCATCCGCCTCTACATAGGCAGGAACCACCCCTTTGGGTAATCTGGGGCAAACTCCCCCACCCATGGACACCTCAACTTCTCTGTCGCTGCCACCATCTCTTTTCTCTTTCTTTGCCCACTTTTTCTTTTCTAGGGCCAGCTTCTCTGCTTCCAAAGCTATGTATGCTAGCTGGGCCTCCAGCTCTCTTTCCCTGATGGATGGGTTCTCTCCTCCTGAAAGGACCCTCTTCCCACCACTAGCTTTGCGTCTGCCCCTAGTGACTGTATTTACTGAGGACCGTTCTTCCTCATCCTCACTTAGGCTCAGATGCCTTCCCTCCCCTGAGTGGTTAGAGCTAGCATCCTCCCCTTTTTCTCCCTCCTCTGGAGCTTCCTCTGAGTCTACCTCTTGGGCCTCAGCCCATGCTGTCAGGGATTTGATCAGGGTTTGCTTCCTGAGATCAGTGGTTGCAGGCAACCCTCTTTCAATACACAACCCCCCAAGCTGGACTACTGTCAGTGTGGGTAGGCTAGCCAGATCAAGCTCCATGGTTCCCTAGTTTTGTGTCAACAAAAACTTTTTGCAAAAATTGGAAACAATAATTTAGAAAAATTACAAAAATTCAATAATAGAAATTAATCCAAATTAAAAATTTAATTATTTTTTTTATAAAAAAAAAACAATTTTTGCACTAAGACAATTTAAAGGATTTTTAATTTGTTTTACTTAAAACTGTAACGTGATACTGAACACAAGTACAGGATCCCACCGCTGCCACCAAAAATTGTTGGAAAATGCGTTATTGGTAAGGGCAGGTAGGTACCTACACCTAGCAACAAGCCACCAACCTCCACTTAGGTACAGCAGGTCTCAGTAAATTAATCCCAGCTCAACCCTTGGTAGCTTGGCAACGAGCGTCAAGGCTTAACTTAGGAGACAGTGTGTAAAGCATTCAATTATCACAAAACAGTAATTAAATAAAACACAGGAAACAGTTTAAAAATCCAAAACCAATTTATAAAAATAGTTCATATTTTTATCTTTAAAATGACACAAAAATGAATAAAATCGGATAAAGGGAACCGGAGATATGAATTTTTAAAGAATTATTATTTTTCTAGCGCTTAGAAACAAAAAGCGCCAATCGGGTCATCTGGTTGCACCACGACCGGGGCAAAGTCAAAGTTTCAGGCCGACCGCGATGGAGCCCTGCTCGGCTACAAGTCGCGGGAGGCCTCGGTTAAAAAGTTACCTTCTGACTTAGTCTTTATTTTGAAGATTTTCTTCAGCGGGACGAACCTGCCAGTCGAATCCGACCTCCTGGAGCCCTTGTCCGGATACGCGATGCTGGATTCCTCGGTGGAGATTTTTACCTTCGGACTTAGTCGTTTTTTCGAGGTGAAAATCCTTCGACCGGGGTAAACCTGGATCTTGATCCGACGTCCGTGGAGCCCTTCTCGGATACGATGGCTGGGAGGTCCCGGTCAACTTTTTACCTTCGGACTTAGTCTCTTTTTCGGAGATTTTTCTTTACCGGGACGAACCACCAAGTCAGGCCGCGTCGCGGTTGAGGCAAGCCGGCTAGAATTTCCGCGGCGGGTCGGTCCCTCTCTGGAGCTTTTTTACAAAAATTCTCAAATCTTCTCCAAACTTCTGGGGCTTCACCCAGATGTTCTTTTAAGGTTCTTTTGGGGTCCACAGCTCACCCCAAGGGTCCAGAAGTTCTGAGATGGTCTTTGGGGGGTGCGGACTACAACTCCCAGAATGCACCTGGCGCAAACTCCTTTTTGGCCACTGGGCAGTGGTCAGCTGGTCGCTTTCTTCAGGAGTTGGTGCAGGGGACTCTGGTTAGCAATTTTTCACCTGTAGCAAACAGGGAGTCCCTCCTTGAACCAGTTGAAGCCAGGCAAAGTCCTTCTTGTGGTGAAGCCCAAGTGTGCAGCTGGTGCAGTCCTTCTGAGTGCAGGTTCCAGGTGCAGGCCAGGGGTCCAGCAGGGCAGTCCTTCTTCTCCTTTGGTTCTTCCTTGTTGGAATCTGATGGGGATCTGAGGTGTGGGGGCAGGTCTGCCAGTTTTATCCTTGCTCCTGGGTGAAAAGCAGGGGGTCCTGGTTCTCCATTCAGGTACAGGGTCGTCCCCCTGTGATGACCACTTCCTGGGAAGTGTGGCAAAAATCCATCCCAAAAGGCAACATTCTCTAAAAATCCAACATGGCTGAATCTGATTTTTGGAGGTTACATCTGGCTGAGCCCACCCACTGGTGTGGCTAAAAATCATAAACACACCCCTCTCCTGCCCTCTCCTAATCTAATCAAGGGGGCACCTAGTTGTCTGGGGTTGCAGGATGTGGGGGTGTTGCTGGTTGCTCCAAATGTCCTTCTCTGCCTTTGAAGACCAGTTTGGCAGCCCTCCCCCTTCCTGCCTCACCGTCTGCTGAGGGGAGATTCTCTCCCACAAGCACATTCCTTTGTGTGAAGCCAGGCCACTTCACACCTCATCAAAGCAGCTTGACTAAGCTGCTGCAGGCTGGCCAATCAGAGCACAGCAGCAAAAACAATGCAGGGCTGAAATTGGCAACTTTTTAGGTAAAGTCTAAAACTTTTTACCTGAACAAGTTATATTAAATCCAACAACTGGAAGTTGTGGGATTTATTACAACAATTAATTTGATACCAAATTCTTGGTATGCAACATTTAAGGAGACTTTAAAATTTAAAATAAAGTCTCCCCATTCTAGCCTATGAAGGCCATTTACTTCAATGAGGGAAAAACGAATTTGGCTGTTTTTACCTCACCAGGGTTTATAAATCTATTTTTATAAAGTCCCTGCTTATAGTTACATGGCACCCAGCCCTAGGGGCACATAGGGCACACTTTAGGGGTGACTTATATGTAAAAATAAGGTAGTTTAAGACTTTGGAACTACTTTTAATTCCAAAGTCGAATTTGCATATAACTTTAATTTAAAAGCAGCCAGCAAGGCAGGCCTGCCTTTAAAATGACACTGCGCACCTCAGCAGTGCACCTATGGGTGCACTACCTATGCTGTGGTCCCTAAACCTACATGCCCTACCATATACTAGGGACTTATAGGTAGGTTAACTTAGCCAATTATAATTAGCCTAATTTGCATATTGATTTTACAGAGAGCACAGGCCCTGGGACTGGTTAGCAGTACCCAGGGCACCATCAGAGTCAGGAAAACACCAGCATAAAGTGGAAAATGGGGGCAAAAAGTTAGGGGGCATCTGCAATCAGCCCTGTTTTCTCACAGTATTTGAAAACAAAGGTTGCGTCGAAAAATGTAGATTGGCAGAAAATTGACAGAATAGCACAGGAAGTTAAAGAGTCGATACATGCATACTATGAGAGATTGTTCAAAGCATTTAAAAATTACAGTGGCACGGAAACGATTGAGGCAAAGGACATGCTCCATTTTGTATTCAGATTTATGGAAGGATTGAGACCAGAAATTAGCCAGATGATTAAAATGCATTTGATTTGTTGGCAGTCAAAATCGATCGATGAACTATGCAAATTACTGCAGTGATGAGATTGTGACAAAGCAGAAAAGGTTGAAAGAAAAAGTGATGGTGATGCAGATTAGAGCAGCTCAGACAGGTTTGCAAGGTTTCCAACAACATTTGCCGCAGCAGCAACAGCAGGGAAATGCTATGTTTCAGCCACAGATGAGAGGCAGAGGCTGAGGAGGTTTTGTGAATAATGGTGCTGATTTAAATACTGTCATGATTCCTAATGGTATACAAGCAATGAAGAAAGTGATGCCATGTCACACGTGCGGAATCGTCTGACATTGGAAACGGGAGTGTCCAATGTTGGTGCAGGAAGGTGTAGGTCAGCAAAACAATGATGTCAATACATTTCAGAACATGAAAGGACCAAAATTGAGTGGTCCAAACCCAAATTTCCAAAATAATGTAAATCAGATGCAGGGTCTACAACCTATACAACAACAGCAGGTGCAAATGCCTCGGGTACAAATGGCACAATTACAGCCAATGCAACAGCAGTTTCCTATGGTACCTAATCAGCAAATACAAGTACCTTTAGCACCAATGAATCAGCAACAAGTAATGCTTCCTCAACAGGTTACAGGTCAAGGAATGAATCAAAGTAACACAGTACACCAATTCCCGTTACACAGTGAGAATGGAATAAACAATGAATGGGAGAGTGAAAGTTCAGATGAGGAGGGAAATATTATGCTTGCAGCATCTTTGGAAGTTGATCAAAAGGGACCATATGTGGAAGGAAAAGTTATGGGTCACAGCGTTTCATTTTTGGTTGACACCGGAGCTACACGCTCTACAGTTAGAAGTATCGAAGTACCAAATTTGCCACTTTCAGGGAGAACAGTGGGAGTAGCAAATCGGTATCTGACAAACCCAATTACAGATCCAGTGCAAGTCAAAATTTGTAACTTTCAAGGGTTACATAAATTTGTGGTGTGTGACTCAAGTCCAATATCCCTATAAGGAAGAGATTTATTATGCCAACTAGGATGCTCGATTATGTGCTCACATAATGGAATTAAAATTCATACAAACAGTGATGAGGAAGAAGAGGACAGTTTAGAAGAAGAAGAAATGGAAACTGTTGATGAAGAGTATCCCCAGATTACTCTTTATCCTATGCTCACTGAAGCAGATATTCCAGCTGATTTACAAGAAACTGTTGAAAAGGAAGTGTGGGATGTGAGAGGGAAAGAAGTAGGATTGATCAAAGGAGCAGAACCAGTGAAAGTGACTGTATAATCTAATGTAAATTTTCCTCAGACTCCACAATACCATATGCCACAAGATACACTCATAAAAGTCGCCCAAATCATTGACAAATTTATGAAACATGGAGTACTGAAAGAAGTACTAAGTAGTCCATGTAATTCACCAATCATGGGACTAATAAAACCAAGTGGAAAAGTCCGAATTGTTCAAGATTTGAGAAAAATAAATGACATAATAGTCAAATGTTGTCCTGTAGTACCAAATCCAGCTGTAATAATGTTTCAAATTCCCTGTGATGCAGAGTGGTTCACAGTCATCGATTTGTCACAAGCATTCTTTTCTGTGCCTCTTCATGAGGATAGCCAATTTCTCCTTGGTTTCAAATTCCTGGACAGAGTCTACAGTTGGTGTCGAATTCCTCAAGGGTTTTCGGAGTCACCATCAATTTTCAATCAGATTCTAAAGAAAAATCTGGAATCATTGGAATTACCTTTTGAATCAACCTTAGTACAGTATATTGACGATTTACTGATTGCATCCAAAACAGAAAATGACTGTACAGTTGACACTATTGCCCTACTGAACCATTTGGGAAGGAATGGACACAAAGTGTCTCCTTCAAAATTGCAATACTGCCAAAGGAAAGTGAAATATTTGAGTCACCAAATAGAAAAAGGGTCGAAAAAAATAACGAAAGAAAGAATAACGAGTGTACTTCAAATGAGTCCACCCAAAACAAGAAAAGAGGTGAGAAAGTTTTTGGGAATGGTGGGCTACTGTCGCCAATGGATTCCCAATCAACTCTAGCCTAACCTTTACTGAAACTGACCCAGAAAGATGCGCAGGATAAAATAATGTTGAAAAAAGATGAAATGGATGCCTTTATTGAATTAAAGGAATGGATGTGCAGAGCTCCAGCTTTAGGTATGCCTGGTTACACAAAGCCTTTCACATTGTTTTGTCATGAACGTGATGCATGTTCCTTGTCTGTCTTGGCTCAAGCCCATGGTGGTGTAAACAGACCAGTAGCATATTTTTCAGCTACTTTGGATCCAGTCGCAGCAGCCTTACCAGGATGCTTGCGTGCTGTAGCAGCAGTTGGTGTGACCCTGAATCAGAGTGAAGGAATTGTGATGGGACATTCTTTAACAGTTATGGTCCCTCACTCAGTCGAAATACTTTTGACACATTCCCGAACACAGCACATGACTGGTGCTAGGCTTACAAGGTACAAGACACTAATTTTGGGATCACCTAATGTGCAATTAAAAAGATGCACTACATTGAATCCAGCAACTTTGTTTCCCAGTGAAAATGTTGAAATTACAAACGCAGATGATATCGAACATGACTGTCTTCAATTGACTGAATTTTGTACTAAACCAAGACCTGATATCAAAGATACTTGATTGGAAGAAAATGATCAGATTAGTTTTTGTTGATGGTTCATGTTTGAGAGATGCACTAGGAATATTGAAAGCAGGATATGCTCTAGAAGCATCTTGGCTTCAAGGAATTTACTCTGCACAAGTAGCTGAACTAGTAGCCCTTACTAGAGCTCGCCAACTTTCGGCATTAATGACAGTCACCATTTACACTGACAGTCAGTATGGATTTGGAATAGTGCATGATTTTGGACAATTGTGGTCACAAAGAGGCTTTATGACCTATTCAGGATCATCAGTGAAAAATGGTGAAAGAATAAGAGAATTGTTACATGCTATCCAGTTACCAGGAGAAGTAGCAGTGGTAAAATGCATTGCACACTCGAAATCACAAGACTTTGTTTCTTTGGGAAATGGATATGCAGATCAAGTCGCAAGGTTTGCGGACTGAACTGTATATTGCTCAGAGACTAGTGGAATTTGATAAGTGAGCCAGAACTTGAACCAAATGAAGCCTTTGCTCTAAAAGTTGTAGACACAATAGAAGAATTGAAATTCCTACAAAATAATGTTAGTAATGATGAAAAACTCTCATGGAGTAAATTACAATGCGTAAAAAAGCCAGATGATTTGTGGGTTTCAAGTGAAGGGAGATTCTTTTTTCCAGACATTCTTTTGACACAAATAGCTAGGCTATATCACGGACAAGCACACATTGGAAGAGATGCCATGATTAGATTATTCAAAATTGATTGGTTTAATCCCAAATTTCGCCAAGTTGCTGAAGCAGTTTGCCATCATTGCGTCATTTGCCAACAAATGAACGCAGGGAAGGGAACTGTAGTAAATTTGAGCCACAATGGAAGAGCAGGTGGGCCGTTCAGCAGGACGCAAATGGATTTCATTGAGATGCCTATGCATGCAGGCTTGAAATATGTGTTGGTGACTGTATGTATTTTTAGTCACTGGATTGAAGCATACCCTACACGCAGAAATGACAGTCTCACATTTGCAAAACTACTCTTGAGAAAACTAGTATCACGTTTCGGATTTCTGATCTCTTTAGAATCAGATATGGGAAGTCACTTCAATAACGAAGTAATAAAATTACTATGTGCAGCATTGAACATTGAACAAAAATTGCATTGTAGCTACCGCCCTGAAGCATCAGGACTAGTGGAGCAAATTAATGGCACGCTGAAATCAAGAATGGCGAAAATATGCGCATCCACAAACTTGAAATGGCCTGACGCGTTGCCTTTGGTGTTAATGTCAATGAGAAACACACCTGATAGAAAAACTTGACTATCACCACATGAAATTCTCATGGGCAGAGCCATGAGACTTCCAGCAGTTCCTGTGAATGCTCTTCTAAATATTACAGATGATGTGGTAATGGGCTACTGCAAAGGTCTGGCTGATGTGGTCCACTCTTTTTCTCACCAGGTAGAGGCAACCACCTTGCCACAGATCCAAGGTCCAGGACACGCTATGAAAGCAGGTGACTGGGTTGTGGTAAAGAAGCACGTGAGAAAATCGTGTTTGGAACCCCGTTGGAAAGGACCTTTTCAAGTGATTCTGACAACTACAACCGCTGTGAATTGTGCGGGAGTTCCCAACTGGATTCACGCCAGTCACACGAAAAGGGTGACGTGTCCCACAGAAGAGGAAATTGAAGCACTGAAATTACCAACAGTTAACAGGAAAGTACCAGGCACTGAGAAAGAACGAAGAGAGCCTGAAAGCGAACAAGAAGAAATTGAGACAGAAGAAATATTCTCTGAAGAAGATGCAGTCGATCCTTTTGAGGACAACATAGAAGAAACCTCAGGAGGTGACAAAGATCCTATCTCAGGTGAAGAAGCAGGAGAGCCTAATAAGAGGAGGGCTTTCCCAGAAGCAGACGATACAGGAAAAGAAGGAGAAAACCTGACTGACCTCCCAGGTGAAGGAGGCAAGACAGAGCAAAGTGAAATTGTTCCAATTCTTCCAGAACCGGTTGTAGGTCTATCAGGCAAAAACAACGCAAAACAGAGACAAAGCATATCACCAGTGAAATCAAAGACTAAAGAAACATTAAACGAAAACAAATGGCCAAAATTGAAGCAGAAAAGAAAGGAAGTGTCTATCATAACCACATCGAATGAAGAAAAAGACACAGCCAAAGAACAAGACAAAAGCGAATGGGAATCGAAAGGAGATGCAAAATTGAAAAGGAAAAGAATAGCGAGCAGAAGATATTCTGGTCCAGAATGGGCATACACAGCCACTAATGATTGGTCAGATGAATTTCTATCTCTTAGTCTTGAAAATGAAGAAGCAGAACGACACTTTGGCACTTGAAAAGTAAAATTTCATGAACATTACCGAATAAGACATTGATAACCTGATTGACTTTTGAAACCGATTTTAAGACAAAGCTGCTAAACCGATAAGAGACTAAGCTGCTAAAGAAAACCGTGTGAACTTTGACCTCGTTGATCCTTTATATATATATATATATATATACAAATTTGATTTGATAAAGTATCTTCAACTTTCAGATTCTCTATAGATCATGACAGACAATACAACACAAGGACATAAGATGAAATATTGTAAATACATGTGTATAGGTCTAATAATTGCCTGTGTACTAATAATTATGGCAATAATTCTTGGAATGCATGGAGGGAATGAAAGAGACATGAATGATGCTTCCACTTTTAAAACTACTACTGAATTAACTCCTTTGAAGAAACTCGAACAAAAATATTTACTTGATTATACTAACGACAAGAAAGAACTCTCATCTAATGTCTTCTATCGCTTGCTGAATGAGTATGTTGAGACAATGGACACGAAAGATTGTTATATATGTACACAAATTCCTACCTCAGTAATAGAAGGGGTGACATATCATAGCATGCCCCTTACGTATGGAATAACATGTAGTTTGTTACGAACCAGATTTTATGGCCAGGAGTATATTCAATACTTCTATTCCAATCATGATGTCGTATTTTCATTTGTCCCCATAATTGAGCACTTGAGTAAAGTAGCAAGAGATTTTTATATAAAATTAGTTAGGGCTTTCTTTGAACCATTATCACCTTTTTCCACAGTTCACGCTCATAAAGAAAACCTTACATACTTACTTTCACCCGTAGAGAAAAGCTTTTTAGATCACACTGAAGAAGAAAATGATAAGGAAAAATTTGAAAAAGAATTACATAAAAGGACATCTGTAGATAACTATGCTTTTGCCGCAATAAATACACAAGGGAAACTAGCTTTAGATGCATTACACATAGGGAAACTTTGTATATATAGACATAAATCATACTATGACACAATCTTTGTAGGAACGAGTGAATGTAAACACGTGTTTTTATTTCAGAGTAAATGGACGTTCATGTTAAATGGACTAGATCCAGCTACTCCAGGGGTATATTATATTTGTGGACTTAATGCCTATTATCGTCTTCCAAAAGGATGGTATGGGAGATGTTATTTGGGAATAGTATTTCCAAAGATTTATCAACTAGATGACTTAAAGAAATTTCCAAAGCTGTCTGAATTACATCGTATTCAGAAACGGGAGACAGCTTCTGGTGTGGTAGGAGATATATTTGGAGCAATAATTCCTTCAGTAGGAGTTATATTGAATTCAATTAAAATACGAAAGTTGTCTACTATGTGGATAACATGCTGACAAATTTCTCAGGAGCAATGATCCTGATGGATACTGAACTTGCTGCAGAAAGAGCTATGACTCTTCAAAACCGGCTTGCTTTAGACATTCTTTTAGCAAAGAATGGCGGCGTTTGCAAAATGCTTAGTGCACGTCACTATTGCTCATATATACCAGACAGCAGTAAACAAATTAGAAATATGCTTACAAATTTAACTAACGATAGTACAGATTTGAAAGAATTGAAAGAACCAGGAGTATGGGAAAAAGTTGGAAAAGGATTTGCTTCCGTGGGAAATTGTCTCAGCAACATTTGGAACTGAATATTATTGAAAACAGTAAAAGGGATATTAATAATACTAATTTGCTTAATAGGTATTTGGGGAATATGGAAAGCTATTAAAATACTGAAATCAAGAAACAAGAGAAGAATTGAAAAGAAAGAACAAAAAGAAATGGTAAAATTATAGAAAGGAAAAGCAAAATGATTGAAATGCAAAATTATTAAAACAGAATTTTAATTAAATAAAATTTGTGATGGAAGATTTAATGTGATGACATAATTAGTCATCAGAGGAGGGATTGATGAAGCAGAAAAAGAAAGACTAACAAACAGTCATATATCATGTAACAAAATTGTATAAGACAATGTGATTTTAGCAAAGAAAAATAATGTATGTAGAAAATGTGCCCACGAAGTAGATCGCCATTAGTATAAACAAGCTTAATTAATCATGAAAATCGACAAATGTATTTGAATGTCATAATTGCAGCTATATTCTATGATTTTCTTGTTAAAACTGTTATATGCTTAGCTTAAATTTAGCAGTGGCTTTGGCCTAGTTGCCAGGTCTCAATTTTAACTGCGTAAATTTTCACTTGTATTAACAAAGACGTGTTTTAAACCTTTAAAAGCTGTATTTTTCCAGTAGAATGACTAATACACTTATCTCAAGGTTGCGTGTTAAGCAACTTTCATCCCCTTTGAAGCAAGGTCAGTTTCTGCAGGTGCAGACAATAAAGACACTGATGCTGAATTAATTGACAACTTTGTTGCTACTTGTGTTCCAAAACTTCAAGGACACCTTATGCGTAGATGAGTATTAAGAGAAAAGACACTATTCATTGGTCAAAGAGAAATCACCCCATGGACCCTCCAATGGAAGGACCTGAAGAATTTGGAACTTTTCTTACTTAATCCCATCGGACGGGAGAGAAACCAGCCATTTTCTTTGATGCCATTTTGAAGCCAGATACGAGAAGCCATTTTGATGACACTTTGATGCTTTCTCTATCCCAGAGAGAGAGACTTTAAAAATTCTCACCATAGAGACGTTAACTTTACTTTGCCTTGCCCATTCAATAACTTTTGTGCCCCCATTTTCCTTGCTGCTGCAAGGAAAACTTGCCTTAATCTTTGCCCCCTTGAAGTTTGCCCCATGCTGATCGAACTGGTACCTGAAGGATGAAGACTTTCCTTGAATGCTGATTGTATCTGGTAATTATAAAAGGATAAATGTATTATTCATTGTATTTTCCTTCTTAGGTACCAACTGCTTATTTTGACAGAGCCTAAGCTAGAAGGTTTCTAAATTTATGTTGATTAAATTCATTTTTTGCATGAAGCCCCACATGCCAATGCTGATCAGAGGTTAGTTGAGGTATTCATTTGATGCACCATGCTGAATTGAAATCTTGTTATGCTGACCAATGTATGCAATTAGTCAAATTCAGTTACTTTTATTAGTGATTTGCATTGCTATAGCCGAGTGCATTATAATCCAAGTTTTGCGTAGATTGCGTTTCTTCCGTCGCTATGGACAGCCAGTAATGTTCGTATATGTGTATCATTTGATTTTAAGACTTACTTACATTGTGTTAGCTTTGTTAATATAGGGAAATAAACTCATTAACTTTTAATAAACAGGTGTGGTTATTCATGACTGAAAGGTCATGGTGTGTTTAATTACTGATTTTCCGTTTAACCAACTTGTTGATTGATTACTAATCGAGTATTGGGAATTGATTATAAATGATTATTGATTATTGGTTGGAGGGATCTGACAATTCTTTGGATGAGGAGAACTCAACCCGGTCAAAAGGTTCACCGACCTCCGGCGTGTCCAAACATAAGTAATTTATAAGGACTGGACGGATCGCGCTGTTTTGTTTTTTTAATGCAAGAAAAATCAGGTTGGGAGTTTACAACTGTGAACAGCTGTAACTCAGACAAATGTGATACCCTAGATTTCTTTTGTTTCTGCATTACTAGCAGCACGGTGCCTCACAGCTTGGGCATTGGCACTGCAAGGACTCTGGTATGTAAAGCCTCGGGCCACTCTGTCATTGGCGTCCTTGATGTTTTCAGTCCCATCTTGCAGAGTCACACTGAAATGAGTAGCAGTCACCTATTTCCCAACGGAGATCCAATGAATAATGAAAACGAACCCACTCAAAGTATTTAGGTGCCTCGACATTGCACTGCGAGCTTGTGACTTTTTTGTGTGAGCGTCGGCTGCCCTCATGTCTCAAAAACCAGGGGAAAAAACTGCTAGCCCCAGTTGACATGTATAGTAGCATGTCGCTTCCCTCATTTCATCCAAAACCAAACCAAAACGTGTTATTTTTACAGAACTCTTTTGCTTTTACAGTAGCGGAGGGAAAGTCTGGTGCTAAAGTTCAGCTTATCTCAGCCGCCAGCAAGGCCGAGCCTGAAAGCTGTTTGTGCGAATTTATAAATCTCCAAGCATTGTGAGCACTTAGCCACAAAGCAAGTCTTGGCTGCCGAGCCCCACGTGCACCTCTGCCCCAACTCCTCCCTCGCCTCTCTTTCCATGGGAACTAATTTATCCTTTACAATCAAACGCCCTTGTCTGCTTGCTTCCCTCTCCTCCCCCAACAGCCAGAGGAGGACAACGTGAAAAAATAAAAGACGCATTTAAAGATTAATAATATATACTGAGTTATTTCTCCCAAATGCAGTGAGCCTAGACATCGTCTCTACTACGTGAAATAAGTTTGAATCTATGTTTGTTTACTACTGGAGGCAACAAAAAGTACTAAAAACTTTTCTTTTAAATAACTGCGAAGAAGCGCTCTGAGTGGCCTCGTGCAGGCTTGCTTGGAACTAAGACATTAGATTAACATGAAAACCGATTTTACTTTGATATATTTTAATAGCTCAGCATCTGTCAAAGAAGTGGCCTCTTGGAGCTATGCTGTATTGTTTGCACTTTTCATTCCGTGGAGTGGGCTCCTTGTGCGGTTTTCCATGAGGCACTTGTCCGTGTGCTGCTGCTGTGAATAAAAAGCGCATCTTCTCCTCTTCCCTGCACTCCTCCACACTCTAGTCCATGTTCGTTGGTGAAAGCCTTTACTTAAAGCGCTTCAAAGCTGGCAGGAATTTGACAACAAACTTTTTACAGAAGTCCAGCAGTAGCCTCCTCCCAGTCAATGTGATGCACCTCTGTTGTAGCCACATGTTTACTTGGAAACAAGGGTGTAGCACGTATGTCCACATTTGGCATTATTCAAGAGAAATATGTGCTAATGTTGTTAAGCATTGGTATAGCGCACAAGTGCGGCGTCATAGCAGGTGAATTAAGTTTGTCCTGGGACTTCTAGTATTCTAATGAGAGAGACTTCCAGTATTGTATTGAGGGCTGTTGTGAGTGGTGGAAAAAGTAAAACAATAGTGAGAAATGTAAAAATCGCTGGTAAAAAGTTGACTCAATCACATAAGTCTGCAGTGTCCGCATGTGTAATATGGCACCTCCAGTGGGCTTTTTAACGCAAGAATGTGCTCAGGTACTTGGTCAGACTGAGGTGGGGGCTGTAGCATGGCACCCTGTGGCGCTCTGAATGGGAGTGCCTTCTCGGCTGGTGCCTTTGGTTTGCACATTCCCTTCGTGTTCTCAAAGTGCGCTGAAGAGTGTGACATATGCTACAATTATGCCAAATATAGAGGACGAGAGTGATGTCACGAGTGTAGAGCAGCTCAATGAATTTAGCAGCTTCTCTGCGCTTCCTGCTTGGCAGAATGATGCATTTTTATGGGCGAGCACAAAGTGCTCCGTCCATTCTGTAATCTCTCTTTGGGCTTCTAACCAGGCCCATGCCACCTCAGTCACTTACATTGGTTCGTGGGCTTGCCTTTTAAAATCCACTTGCTTTCATTTGTGAAAGGCATGCATACCTCATGCCTTCTCTGGTGTTTAGCCCAGCTACACAGCACCGGTAAAGTACCAAAAACATACGAGGCTTGATGTTTTCAGCCTGGAGTCTGGACTACTTTATCCGTTTATTTTCCATGCAGCGCGATCACGCTGCATTTTACATAGCGCGATCGCGCTGTGTTTTTTTTTGCTTTACAACGCTGATAGCTTTAACTCGAACAAATGCGAGACCCATTGCATTAAAAATGCTTGGTTTCTGGTTCTGTTGCACCTGGAGATTTTCACTTTGAGGCCCAAGACGAGCACACGTGGAAAATGAGGCACAAGAGTGAGCTGTATATTGTGTGGGCGGTGAGCAGTTTTACTCAGTATGAAGAGGGTTGACTCTTCGGGACAAACGACCTAATGTTTCTTGGCTCAATATACTGATGTTGACATGTGAGTGAGTGTTTTACTATGAGGGGCTGATAGATTCGGTCACAGATGGTTTTCTAAATGTTTTCATAATCTTCCTTGCCCTACCCTGCTTAAGGGGCTGTGTATGTGCCTAGGTTTCTTGCAAAACGTCTGATATTTTTATGTATCCTTATCCTTAATGCATTCAGTGCTGCCAGGTCCTGCATGCCTCTTTATTACTATGTGCTTACAATTTTGTCAACCTCTAAGTACGGGCTGTCTAAGGATGTTATTTTACCTCCCGTTTTCTCTCTTGAAGGGGCCCAGGGCCTGTGGCTGACCGTAAACATTACTACTGTTTTCCATTTTTCCTAAATTAACAATGGATGGTGTATATGGGGTATTGGTTTTTTTTTCGTTCCCTTTTTGTATGCTGGGGTGCCCCCTTTGACAAGGGTCACCCCCCGTCGAAGGGGGCACAGAGCTGTTGGCCATTCCTATTTTTTTAGGCCCATCTGCCTCCAAGGGGGAAAAAATGCACTTAGGCACCAGGGATCTTGTCTGTGTGTGTGTTTTGTGTGGGTGGGGGGAGGCCCCTTTGGCAAGTGTCGCTCCCCAAAGGGGGGCACATTACTGCAGAAGCCACCAAGACATGAGGGGATTTTTTTTTTTTGCTCCCCTTAGTTTTTTTGTGCTGGGGGCACCCCCATTCGCCCCCTTTGGCAAGGGTCACACCCCCCCCCCCAACAGGGTACAGCACTGTTGGCCATTTCTGCCCCCCTTGGGGGCAGATAAGCCTATTTTTTTTTAGGCCCATCTGTCCCCAAGGGGGGCAGAAGCCACTTAGGCACCAGGGACAATTTCTAAGTTTTTGCTGGCAGGGTGTTTGTCAACTGGCAAAGTATTTGTTATTATAACAGTTTATTTCTTCTTTTTGTTCTAGTTCAAAGCTTTTGCTTCCTTTGCTGTGGATCCTTGTGGTTTTGGCAGTAGTTGTCCTGGGGTTTGCATAGTTTTAGGTAAGTGAAAGCAATTTACTCCAAAGGAGTATTGTTGACATGCATGAATGACATGTTTGTAGGTGGTGTACTAAATGCACTATTGTGTGTGAAATAGTCCTTAGATTTGAGTACAATGATATTTGTGTTGTCATATGTCTCATTTTCTTTTTTCTTTTTTTCTTTTTAGTGGGATATCATTGGTGATTGCCGTGTCTGTGCAGAGTAGTTGCTGGTGAGTAGCTTTTTCAGGCAAGTGAGTGGTATAGTCTTTTAGTATATAACTCTTTGTAATAAAGCTACACTTTGTTTATTACTTATTTTAGTGCTAGTTGTTGTTGGCAATCCATTTGTTGTTAGTGAGGATCATGGCTAGCCGCAGAGTGACCGCTCAGCAGGTTGTTGGCATGCTCTTTGAGTCGCCTTCAGACCATGATTACGAGACTGACTCTGCATCTGAGGCAGAGGAGGAAGTGAGAGATTCTGGCAGTGAGTTTTCTGTCCGAGAGGATTCTTCTGATGAGGAAGCCACTCTCAGTGCAGATGAAGGGTCTATTTTAGAGGAGGACATTGATGTGCCAAGAGTGCAGCAGCCTGGGGCTGAAGGGTTTCCCATTAGAAGACCTGACACCTGGACTGCCCCAAACATGGAGCAGCCACAGTTACCTGCATTTACTGGTCTCCCAGGGTGTAGAGTCAATACAGAAAACTTTTTGCCTGTCAATTTATTTCACTTGTTTATGGACAATGTATTTTTGGAAGAGATTGTGGAGCAGACTAATTTGTATGCGGTGCAATATTTGAGGGACAACGCTGCCAGACTTAGGCCTCAGTCTAGAGCTACTCAGTGGGTTCCCACATATCTGAAAGAGATGAAAAAGTTATGATGGGGTTGATAAGGAAGCCGTCACTGGCTTCTTATTGGTCTACTAGTCCCTTGATGGCAACGGCTATATTTCCTGCAACTATTACACGCAATTGCTATTTGCTTCTTCTTCTTATGCTGCATTTTGTAGACAATGCTTTAGCCTTGCCACAAGATCACCCTGATTGTGACCATCTTTTTAAGATTAGGCCTGTCCTTGATCATTTTGTAGATCGTTTTTCAGAGGTCTATGTTCCAGGCAAAGAGATAAGTGTGGACGAGTCTTTGGTCCTTTTCAAGGGGCGTTTAATTTTTAAGCAGTACATTCCTAGTAAGAGGGCATGGTATTGGATTAAATTGTATATGCTGTCAGAAAGCAGTACAGGATATGTGTATAATTTCTGGGTCTACACTGGTAGGGATTCCAGTATTGACCCTCCTGGTTGTCCGGCCCCTTTTGGAGTTAGCGAACAAATTGTGTGGTAACTTGGTAGACGACTGTTTAACAAAGGTCACCATTTGTATGTAGATCATTTCTACACTGGAGTGCAGTTATTCAAGGAGTTGTTTAGAGTGGACATGGTGGCACAATCCGTTCTAATCGGAAGGCTATCCAAGGGAGCTTGTCTGTAAAATAATTGAGAGGGGACAGTGCAGTGCCTTGCGGAATAATGAGCTGCTAGCTCTGAAATTTTCAGACTGGAGGGATGTGTACATGCTATCTACCATCCATGATGAGAGTACTTCCCCTATGACTGTTCCGCGTCAGGTTGCTGAAGTGCGCAGACCTGCAAGCATTTTGGACTACAATAGGCACATGGGTGGTGTTGATAGAGTAGATCAGAGGTTGGAACCTCACACTGCTCTTTGTAAGTCTTATGTGTGGTATAAAAAGTTGGCTCTACATTTATTTCATTTGGCAACTTTTAATGCTTTTATTGTGTTCAAGGATTGTTCACCTGAGTCAAGGATGGAATTTGTTAAATTTCAGGAGTCGGTGATAGAGAGCTTTATTGTGGTGGAATAGGCAAGAGTTCCTAGAGTAGCAGTGTTGGAGGATGTGGCTAGATTGAAAGATCGCCACTTTCCAAATCACATTCCTCCCACTCCCAAAAAAGACTTGCCCACTAACAAATGTAGAGTATGTGCCCGAAGAGGTATCTGGAGGGAGAGCCGGATGTACTGTCCCGATTGCCCTTCAAAGCCTGGGCTGTGTGTGGCTGGCTGTTTTAGAAGTTACCACCCCAAAAAAAGGTTTTGGGGCAATACCGTGAGCACAAACTGCCTATTTTATATTTTCCTATGTTCAGTTTCACGGTTGGCATTACTGTCATGTATTTAGTTAGAGCTTTTGTGTTTGTAGTTTTGTACTTATTTTATAATTAGTTAGTGGTTTCTTTGTTGTTTATAAACAAAAAAAAGTGATGGTGTGTGTGGGGTGGCGCTTGGCTGGTGGTGTGCGTGGGGTGGTGCTTGGCTGGCGGTGTGCGTGGGGTGGTGCTTGGCTGGCAGTGTGGGTGTGGTGGCGCTTGGCTGGCGGTTTGCTTGGGGTGGCGCTTGGCTGGCGGTGCCAGCCAAACGTCAGTCCACACACTCCTATCAGCTAGTGTGACTGCTGTATCAGGCATGTGGCCGTATGTAAGTGATGGGCCCTTGAGTGGCGCTGTCGGTCGATGTGAGTGTTGTAATGTACTGGGCCCGTGCCAGGCAGCGTAAATGGTCTTGTGCATGTCATGTATGAAAGGTGTGTGATTGGACTGTAAAACGGTTGGTGCCTTGACGCGGCTTTACAGCTCACGAGCTGTGAGCCATTGGTTCAGATGATTGGCCTTTCAGTTATTAACAGTGCATTTAACTTTTGTGAAATCTCTTGTAAATAAAATTTGATCTACTGAACCATCACTCACCCTTGTGCCAAATCCAACCAGTATGTGTGGTACAAAAGACAAAACCTGCTCTGCTGTAATCAGGCGTCGCAGCACACTTGTGACACACTAGTGAAGTATGCCACCAACTTGGTTGTTGGGTGAGGGATCTTTTTCACATAACCCTGCGTTTCTTTTCACAATTTTAGTGTTTGGCACATCACAGACGTACGTGGACACATCAAAATGATATATTGCAAAAACTACCTGTGTTTGGAGGGGAGGAGGCACCTATGTTTTTGGTCCTGGGTGCGGCCTTCATCTAGGGAAATCTACCAAACTCAGATGTTTTTTAAAACTAGACACCCCAAGGAGTCCAGGGAGGTGTGGCTTGCGTAGATACCCCAACATTTTCTTATCCAGACTCCTCTGCAAATCTCAACATTTGCTTAAAAAAGCATATTTTCTTGACTTTTCTTAGTAGGATCACCACTCCAGCACAAAATTTCGACTCCCCAGCGTTCCTCTCAGTCTCCCAAGTAAAATGACACCTCACTTGTGTGGGTCCCCAAAGCAGAGTCAGCCTAAAGATGTATGAAAGAAGAATATGTGCTTATCAACTCACTGTGCCATCCCCTCAATCTCTACAAGGATTTGGCCTTTTCCTGTCGCTGGCACTAGGCCTACAAGTGAGGTATCATTGTTATCGGAAGACTTGGGGAAATGCTGGGTGGAAGGAAATTTGTGGCTTCTCTCAGATTCCAGAACTTTCTATCACCGAAATGTGAGGAAAAAGTTTTTTTTTTAGCCAAATTTTGAGATTTGCAAAGGATCCTGGGTAACAGAACCTGGTGGGAGCCCCACAAGTCACCCCATCTTGGATTTCCCTAGGTCTCTAGTTTTAAAAAATGCACAGGTTTGGTAGGTTTCCCTAGGTGCCGGCTGAGCTAGAGGCCAAAATCCACAGGTAGGCACTTTGCAAAAAACACCTCTGTTTTCCGTGGAAAAAGGTGATGTGTCCACGTTGTGTTGTTGCGGCATTTCCTGTCTCGGGCACTAGGCCTACCCACACAAGTGAGGTATAATTTTTATCGGAGACTTGGGGGAACGCTGGGTGGAAGGAAATTTGTGGCTCCTCTCAGTTTCCAGAACTTTCTGTCACCGAAATGTGAGGAAAAAGCGTTTTTTTTTGTCAAATTTTGAGGTTTGCAAAGGATTCTGGGTAACAGAAGCTTGTGCGAGCCCCACAAGTCACCCCATATTGGATTCCCCTAGGTCTCTAGTTTAAAAAAATGCACAGGTTTGGTCGGTTTCCCTAGGTGTCGGCTGAGCTAGAGGCAAAAATCCACAGGTAGGCACTTTGTAAAAAACACCTCTGTTTTCTGTGGAAAAATTTAATGTCTCCACGTTGTGTTTTGGGGTATTTCCTGTCGTGGGGCACTAGGCCTACCCACACAAGTGAGGTATCATTTTTATCGGGAGACTTGGGGGAACGCTGGGTGGAAGGAAATTTGTGGCTCCTCTCAGATTACAGAACTTTCTGTCACCGAAATGTGAGGAAAAAGTGTTTTTTTAGCAAAATTTTGAAGTTTGCAAAGGATTCTGGGTAACAGAAGCTGGTGAGAGCCCCACAAGTCACCCCATCTTATATTCCCCTAGGTCTCTGATTTTTAAAAATGCACAGGTTTGGTTGGTTTCCCTAGGTGCCGGCTGAGCTAGAGGCCAAAATCTACAGGTAGGCACTTTGCAAAAAACAGCTCTGTTTTCTGTCAAAAAATGGGATGTGCCCACGTTGTGCTTTGGGGCATTTTCTGTCACGGGCGCTAGGCCTACCCACACAAGTGAGGTATCATTTTTATGGTGAGACTTGTGGGAACGCTGGGTGGAAGGAAATTTGTGGCTCCTCTCAGATTCCAGAACTTTCTGTCACGATAATGTGAGGAAAATGTGTTTTTTTAACCAAATTTTGAGGTTTGCAAAGGATTCTGGGTAACAGAACCTGGCCAGAGCCCCACAAGTCACCCCATTTTGGATTCCCCTAGGTCTCTAGTTTTCAAAAATGCACAGGTTTGGTAGGTTTCCCTAGGTGCCGGCTGAGCTAGAGGCCAAAATTTACAGGTAGGCACTTTGCAAAAAACACCTCTGTTTTCTTTCAAAAAATGGGATGTGTTCACGTTGCGCTTTGGGGCATTTCCTCTAGCGGGCGCTAGGCCTACCCACACAAGTGAGGTATCATTTTTATCGGGAGACCTGGGGGAACGCTGGGTGGAAAGAAATTTGTGCCTCCTCTCAGATTCCAGAACTTTCTGCCACAGAAATGTGAGGAACATGTGTTTTTTTTGCCACATTTTGAGGTTTGCAGAGGATTCTGGGTAACAGAACCTGGCCAGAGCCCCACAAGTCACCCCATTTTGGATTCCCCTAGGTCTCTAGTTTTCAAAAATGCACAGGTTTGGTAGGTTTCCCTAGGTGCCGGCTGAGCTAGAGGCCAAAATTTACAGGTAGGCACTTTGCAAAAAACACCTCTGTTTTCTTTCAAAAAATGGGATGTGTTCACGTTGTGCTTTGGGGCATTTTCTGTCATGGGCGCTAGGCCTACCCACACAAGTAAGGTATCATTTTTATGGTGAGACTTGTGGGAACGCTGGGTGGAAGGAAATTTGTGGCTCCTCTCAGATTCCAGAACTTTCTGTCACCATAATGTGAGGAAAATGTGTTTTTTTAGCCAAATTTTGAGGTTTGCAAAGGATTCTGGGTAACAGAACCTGGCCAGAGCCCCACAAGTCACCCCATTTTGGATTCCCCTAGGTCTCTAGTTTTCAACAATGCACAGGTTTGGTAGGTTTCCCTAGGTGCTGGCTGAGCTAGAGGCCAAAATTTACAGGTAGGCACTTTGCAAAAAACACCTCTGTTTTCTTTCAAAAAATGGGATGTGTTAACGTTGCGCTTTGGGGCATTTCCTCTAGCGGGCGCTAGGCCTACCCACACAAGTGAGGTATCATTTTTATCGGGAGACTTGGGGGAACGCTGGGTGGAAGGAAATTTGTGGCTCCTCTCAGATTCCAGAACTTTCTGTCACCATAATGTGAAGAAAATGTGTTTTTTTAGCCAAATTTTGAGGTTTGCAAAGGATTCTGCAGAGCTCCACAAGTCACCCCATCTTGGATTCCCCTAGGCCTCTAGTTTTAAAAAATGCACAGGTTTGGTAGGTTCCCCTAGGTGCCGGCTCAGCTAGAGGCCAAAATCTACAGGTAGGCACTTTGCAAAAAACACCTCTGTTTTCTGTCAAAAAACGGGATGTGCCCACGTTGTTCTTTGGGGCATTTCCTGTCGCGGGCGCTAGGCCTACCCACACAAGTGAGGTATCATTTTTTTCGGGAGACTTGGGGGAACGCTGGGTGGAGGGAAATTTGTGCCTCCTCTCAGATTCCAGAACTTTCTGCCACAGAAATTTGAGGAACATGTGTTTTTTTAGCCAGATTTTGAGGTTTGCAAAGGATTCTGGGTAACAGAACCTAGTCAGAGCCCCACAAGTCACCCCATCTTCGATTCCCCTAGGTCTCTAGTTTTCCAAAATGCACAGGTTTGGTAGGTTTCCCTAGGTGCTGGCTGAGCTAGAGGCCAAAATCTACAGGTAGGCACTTTGCAAAAAACACCTCTGTTTTCTTTAAAAAAATCTGATGTGTCCACGTTGCGTTTTGGGGCATTTCCTGTCGCGAGCGCTAGGCCTACCCACACAAGTGAGGTATCATTTTTATCAGGAGACTTGGGGGAACACTGGGTGGAAGGAAATTTGTGCCTCCTCTCAGATTCCAGAACTTTCTGCCACAGAAATGTGAGGAACATGTGTTTTTTTAGCCAAATTTTGAGGTTTGCAAATGATTCTGGGTAACAGAACCTAGTCAGAGCCCCACAAGTCATCCCATCTTGGATTCCGCTAGGTCTCTAGTTTTTAAAAATGCACAGGTTTGGTAGGTTTTCCTAGGTGCCGGCTGAGCTAGAGGCCAAAATCAACAGGTAGGCACTTTGCAAAAAACACCTCTGTTTTCTTTCAAAAAATGGGATGTGTCCAAGTTGCGTTTTGGGGCGTTTCCTGTCGCGGGCGCTAGGCCTACCCACACAAGTGAGGTATAATTTTTATGGTGTGACTTGTGGGAACGCTGGGTGGAAGGAAATTTGTGTCTCCTCTCAGATTCCAGAACTTTCTGTCACCATAATGTGAGGAAAATGTGTTTTTTTAGCCAAATTTGGAGGTTTGCAAAGGATTCTGGGTAACAGAACCTGGTCAGAGCCCCCCAAGTCACCCCATCTTGGATTCCCCTAGGTCTCTAATTTTTAAAAATGCACAGGTTTGGTTGGTTTCCCTAGGTGCCGGCTGAGCTAGAGGCCAAAATCTACAGGTAGGCACTTTGCAAAAAACAGCTCTGTTTTCTGTCAAAAAATGGGATGTGCCCACGTTGTGCTTTGGGGCATTTTCTGTCGTGGGCGCTAGGCCTACCCACACAAGTGAGGTATCATTTTAATGGTGTGACTTGTGGGAACGCTGGGTGGAAGGAAATTTGTGTCTCCTCTCAGATTCCAGAACTTTCTGTCACCATAATGTGAGGAAAATGTGTTTTTTTAGCCAAATTTTGAGGTGTGCAAAGGATTCTGGGTAACAGAACCTGACCAGAGCCCCACAAGTCACCCCATTTTGGATTCCCCTAGGTCTCTAGTTTTCAAAAATGCACAGGTTTGGTAGGTTTCCCTAGGTGCCGGCTGAGCTAGAGGCCAAAATTTACAGGTAGGCACTTTGCAAAAAACACTTCTGTTTTCTTTCAAAAAATGGGATGTGTTCACGTTGCGCTTTGGGGCATTTCCTGTAGCGGGCGCTAGGCCTACCCACACAAGTGAGGTATCATTTTTATCGGGAGACCTGGGGGAACGCTGGGTAGAAAGAAATTTGTGCCTCCTCTCAGATTCCAGAACTTTCTGCCACAGAAATGTGAGGAACATGTGTTTTTTTTGCCACATTTTGAGGTTTGCAAAGGATTCTGGGTAACAGAACCTGGTCAGAGCCCCCCAAGTCACCCCATCTTGGATTTCCCTAGGTCTCTAGTTTTAAAGAATGCACAGGTTTGGTAGGTTTCCCTAGGTGCTGGCTGAGCTAGAGGCCAAAACCTACAGGTAGGCACTTTGCAAAAAACACCTCTGTTTTCTTTAAAAAAAATGGGATGTGTCCACGTTGCCCTTTGAGGCATTTCCTGTCGCGGGCGCTAGGCCTACCAACACAAGTGAGGTATCATTTTTATCGGGAGACTTGGGGGAACGCTGGGTGGAAGGAAATTTGTGGCTCCTCTCAGATTCCAGAACTTTCTGTCACCATAATGTGAGGAAAATGTGTTTTTTTAGCCAAATTTTGAGGTTTGCAAAGGATTCTGGGTAACAGAACCTGGCCAGAGCCCCACAAGTCACCCCATTTTGGATTCCCCTAGGTCTCTAGTTTTCAAAAATGCACAGGTTTGGTAGGTTTCCCTAGGTGCCGGCTGAGCTAGAGGCCAAAATTTACAGGTAGGCACTTTGCAAAAAACACCTCTGTTTTCTTTCAAAAAATGGGATGTGTTCACGTTGTGCTTTGGGGCATTTTCTGTCATGGGCGCTAGGCCTACCCACACAAGTGAGGTATCATTTTTATGGTGAGACTTGTGGGAACGCTGGGTGGAAGGAAATTTGTGGCTCCTCTCAGATTCCAGAACTTTCTGTCACCATAATGTGAGGAAAATGTGTTTTTTTAGCCAAATTTTGAGGTTTGCAAAGGATTCTGGGTAACAGAACCTGGCCAGAGCCCCACAAGTCACCCCATTTTGGATTCCCCTAGGTCTCTAGTTTTCAACAATGCACAGGTTTGGTAGGTTTCCCTAGGTGCTGGCTGAGCTAGAGGCCAAAATTTACAGGTAGGCACTTTGCAAAAAACACCTCTGTTTTCTTTCAAAAAATGGGATGTGTTCACGTTGCGCTTTGGGGCATTTCCTCTAGCGGGCGCTAGGCCTACCCACACAAGTGAGGTATCATTTTTATCGGGAGACCTGGGGGAACGCTGGGTGGAAAGAAATTTGTGCCTCCTCTCAGATTCCAGAACTTTCTGCCACAGAAATGTGAGGAACATGTGTTTTTTTTGCCACATTTTGAGGTTTGCAAAGGATTCTGGGTAACAGAACCTGGTCAGAGCCCCCCAAGTCACCCCATCTTGGATTTCCCTAGGTCTCTAGTTTTAAAGAATGCACAGGTTTGGTAGGTTTCCCTAGGTGCCGGCTGAGCTAGAGGACAAAATCTACAGGTAGGCACTTTGCAAAAAACACCTCTGTTTTCTTTTAAAAAATGGGATGTGTCCACGTTGCGCTTTGGGGCATTTCCTGTTGCGGGCGCTAGGCCTACCCACACAAGTGAGGTATCATTTTTATCGGGAGACTTGGGGGAACGCTGGGTGGAAGGACATTTGTGGCTCCTCTCAGATTCCAGAACTTTCTGTCACCATAATGTGAAGAAAATGTGTTTTTTTAGCCAAATTTTGAGGTTTGCAAAGGATTCTGGGTAACAGAACCTGGTCAGAGCTCCACAAGTCACCCCATCTTGGATTCCCCTAGGCCTCTAGTTTTAAAAAATGCACAGGTTTGGTAGGTTCCCCTAGGTGCCGGCTCAGCTAGAGGCCAAAATCTACAGGTAGGCACTTTGCAAAAAACACCTCTGTTTTCTGTCAAAAAATGGGATGTGCCCACGTTGTGCTTTGGGGCATTTCCTGTCGCGGGCGCTAGGCCTACCCACACAAGTGAGATATCATTTTTATCGGGAGACTTGGGGGAACGCTGGGTGGAGGGAAATTTGTGCCTCCTCTCAGATTCCAGAACTTTCTGCCACAGAAATTTGAGGAACATGTGTTTTTTTAGCCAGATTTTGAGGTTTGCAAAGAATTCTGGGTAACAGAACCTGGTCAGAGCTCCACAAGTCACCCCATCTTGGATTCCCCTAGGCCTCTAGTTTTAAAAAATGCACAGGTTTGGTAGGTTCCCCTAGGTGCCGGCTCAGCTAGAGGCCAAAATCTACAGGTAGGCACTTTGCAAAAAACACCTCTGTTTTCTGTCAAAAAATGGGATGTGCCCACGTTGTGCTTTGGGGCATTTCCTGTCGCTGGCGCTAGGCCTACCCACAAAAGTGAGGTATCATTTTTATGGTGAGACTTGTGGGAACGCTGGGTGGAAGGAAATTTGTGGCTCCTCTCAGATTCCAGAACTTTCTGTCACCATAATGTGAGGAAAATGTGTTTTTTTAGCCAAATTTTGAGGTTTGCAAAGGATTCTGGGTAACAGAACCTGGCCAGAGCCCCACAAGTCACCCCATTTTGGATTCCCCTAGGTCTCTAGTTTTCAGAAATGCACAGGTTTGGTAGGTTTCCCTAGGTGCCGGCTGAGCTAGAGGCCAAAATTTACAGGTAGGCACTTTGCAAAAAACACCTCTGTTTTCTTTCAAAAAATGGGATGTGTTCACGTTGCGCTTTGGGGCATTTCCTGTAGAGGGCGCTAGGCCTACCCACACAAGTGAGGTATCATTTTTATCGGGAGACCTGGGGGAACGCTGGGTGGAAGGAAATTTGTGGCTCCTCTCAGATTCCAGAACTTTCTGTCACCATAATGTGAAGAAAATGTGTTTTTTTAGCCAAATTTTGAGGTTTGCAAAGGATTCTGGGTAACAGAATCTGGTCAGAGCTCCACAAGTCACCCCATCTTGGATTCCCCTAGGCCTCTAGTTTTAAAAAATGCACAGGTTTGGTAGGTTCCCCTAGGTGCCGGCTCAGCTAGAGGCCAAAATCTACAGGTAGGCACTTTGCAAAAAACACCTCTGTTTTCTGTCAAAAAATGGGATGTGCCCACGTTGTGCTTTGGGGCATTTCCTGTCGCGGGCGCTAGGCCTACCCACACAAGTGAGATATCATTTTTATCGGGAGACTTGGGGGAACGCTGGGTGGAGGGAAATTTGTGCCTCCTGTCAGATTCCAGAACTTTGTGTCAGCGAAATGTGAGCAAAATGTATATTTTTAGCCATATTTTGAGGTTTGCAAAGGATTCTGGGTAACAGAACCTGGTCAGAGCTCCACAAGTCACCCCATCTTGGATTCCCCTAGGCCTCTAGTTTTAAAAAATGCACAGGTTTGGTAGGTTCCCCTAGGTGCCGGCTCAGCTAGAGGCCAAAATCTACAGGTAGGCACTTTGCAAAAAACACCTCTGTTTTCTGTCAAAAAATGGGATGTGCCCACGTTGTGCTTTGGGGCATTTCCTGTCGCGGGCGCTAGGCCTACCCACACAAGTGAGGTATCATTTTTATCGGGAGACTTGGGGGAACGCTGGGTGGAGGGAAATTTGTGCCTCCTCTCAGATTCCAGAACTTTCTGCCACAGAAATTTGAGGAACATGTGTTTTTTTAGCCAGATTTTGAGGTTTGCAAACGATTCTGGGTAACAGAACCTGGTCAGAGCCCCACAAGTCACCCCATCTTCGATTCCCCTAGGTCTCTAGTTTTCCAAAATGCACAGGTTTGGTAGGTTTCCCTAGGTGCTGGTTGAGCTAGAGGCCAAAATCTACAGGTAGGCACTTTGCAAAAAACACCTCTGTTTTCTTTCAAAAAATGGGATGTGTCCATGTTGCGCTTTGGGGCATTTCCTGTCACAGGCGCTAGGCCTACCCACACAAGTGAGGTATAACTTTTATTGGGAGACTTGAGGGAACGCTGGGTGGAAGGAAATTTGTGGTTCCTCTCCGATTCCAGAACTTTGTGTCAGCGAAATGTGAGCAAAATGTATATTTTTTGCCAAATTCTGAGGTTTGCAAAGGATTCTGGGTAACAGAACCGGGTCAGAGCCCCACAAGTCACCCCATCTTGGATTCCCCTAGGTCCTAGTTTTAAAAAATGCACAGGTTTGGTAGGTTTCCCTAGGTGCCGGCTGAGCTAGAGGCCAAAATCTACAGGTAGGCACTTTGCAAAAAACACCTCTGTTTTCTTTAAAAAAATCTGATTTGTCCACGTTGCGTTTTGGGGCATTTCCTGTCGCGGGCGCTAGGCCTACCCACACAAGTGAGGTATCATTTTTATCAGGAGACTTGGGGGAACGCTGGGTGGAAGGAAATTTGTGCCTCCTCTCAGATTCCAGAACTTTCTGCCACAGAAATGTGAGGAACATGTGTTTTTTTAGCCAAATTTTGAGGTTTGCAAATGATTCTGGGTAACAGAACCTGGTCAGAGCCCCACAAGTCACCCCATCTTGGATTCCGCTAGGTCTCTAGTTTTTAAAGATTGCACAGGTTTGGTAGGTTTCCCTAGGTGCCGGCTGAGCTAGAGGCCAAAATCAACAGGTAGGCACTTTGCAAAAAACACCTCTGTTTTCTTTCAAAAAATGGGATGTGTCCAAGTTGCGTTTTGGGGCGTTTCCTGTCGCGGGCGCTAGGCCTACCCACACAAGTGAGGTATCATTTTTATCGGGAGACTTGGGGGAACGCTGGGTGGAAGAAAATTTGTGGCTCCTCTCAGATTCCAGAACTTTCTGTCACCATAATGTGAGGAAAATGTGTTTTTTTAGCCAAATTTTGAGGTTTGCAAAGGATTCTGGGTAACAGAACCTGGTCAGAGCCCCACAAGTCACCCCATCTTGGATTCCCCTAGGTCTCTAATTTTAAAAAATGCACAGGTTTGGTTGGTTTCCCTAGGTGCCGGCTGAGCTAGAGGCCAAAATCTACAGGTAGGCACTTTGCAAAAAACAGCTCTGTTTTCTGTCAAAAAATGGGATGTGCCCACGTTGTGCTTTGGGGCATTTTCTGTCGCGGGCGCTAGGCCTACCCACACAAGTGAGGTATAATTTTTATGGTGAGACTTGTGGGAACGCTGGGTGGAAAGAAATTTGTGCCTCCTCTCAGATTCCAGAACTTTCTGCCACAGAAATGTGAGGAACATGTGATTTTTTTGCCACATTTTGAGGTTTGCAAAGGATTCTGGGTAACAGAACCTGGTCAGAGCCCCCCAAGTCACCCCATCTTGGATTTCCCTAGGTCTCTAGTATTAAATAATGCACAGGTTTGGTAGGTTTCCATAGGTGCCGGCTGAGCTAGAGGACAAAATCTACAGGTAGGCACTTTGCAAAAAACACCTCTGTTTTCTTTAAAAAAATGGGATGTGTCCACGTTGCGCTTTGGGGCATTTCCTGTTGCGGGCGCTAGGCCTACCCACACAAGTGAGGTATCATTTTTATCGGGAGACTTGGGGGCACGCTGGGTGGAAGGAAATTTGTGGCTCCTCTCAGATTCCAGAACTTTCTGTCACCATAATGTGAGCAAAATGTATATTTTTAGCCATATTTTGAGGTTTGCAAAGGATTCTGGGTAACAGAACCTGGTCAGAGCCCCACAAGTCACCCTATCTTGGATTCCCCTGGGTCTCTAGTTTCAAAAAATGCACAGGTTTGATAGGTTTCCCTAGGTGCCGGCTGAGCTAGAGGCCAAAATCTACAGGTAGGCACTTTGTAAAAAAACAGCTCTGTTTTCTGTCAAAAAATGGGATGTGCCCACATTGCGCTTTGGGGCGTTTCCTGTCGCGGGTGCTAGGCCTACCCACACAAGTGAGATATCATTTTTATTAGGAGACTTGGGGGAAAGCTGGGTGGAAGGAAATTTGTGGCTCCTCTCAGATTCCAGAACTTTCTGTCACCATAATGTGAGGAAAATGTGTTTTTTTAGCCAAATTTTGAGGTTTGCAAAGGATTCTGGGTAACAGAACCTGGTCAGAGCCCCCCAAGTCACCCCATCTTGGATTCCCCTAGGTCTCTAATTTTTAAAAATGCACAGGTTTGGTTGGTTTCCCTAGGTGCCGGCTGAGCTAGAGGCCAAAATCTACAGGTAGGCACTTTGCAAAAAACAGCTCTGTTTTCTGTCAAAAAATGGGATGTGCCCACGTTGTGCTTTGGGGCATTTTCTGCCGCGGGCGCTAGGCCTACCCACACAAGTGAGGTATCATTTTTATGGTGTGACTTGTGGGAACGCTGGGTGGAAGGAAATTTGTGTCTCCTCTCAGATTCCAGAACTTTCTGTCACCATAATGTGAGGAAAATGTGTTTTTTTAGCCAAATTTTGAGGTTTGCAAAGGATTCTGGGTAACAGAACCTGACCAGAGCCCCACAAGTCACCCCATTTTGGATTCCCCTAGGTCTCTAGTTTTCAAAAATGCACAGGTTTGGTAGGTTTCCCTAGGTGCCGGCTGAGCTAGAGGCCAAAATTTACAGGTAGGCACTTTGCAAAAAACACTTCTGTTTTCTTTCAAAAAATGGGATGTGTTCACGTTGCGCTTTGGGGCATTTCCTGTAGCGGGCGCTAGGCCTACCCACACAAGTGAGGTATCATTTTTATCGGGAGACCTGGGGGAACGCTGGGTGGAAAGAAATTTGTGCCTCCTCTCAGATTCCAGAACTTTCTGCCACAGAAATGTGAGGAACATGTGTTTTTTTTGCCACATTTTGAGGTTTGCAAAGGATTCTGGGTAACAGAACCTCGTCAGAGCCCCCCAAGTCACCCCATCTTGGATTTCCCTAGGTCTCTAGTTTTAAAGAATGCACAGGTTTGGTAGGTTTCCCTAGGTGCCGGCTGAGCTAGAGGACAAAATCTACAGGTAGGCACTTTGCAAAAAACACCTCTGTTTTCTTTAAAAAAATGGGATGTGTCCACGTTGCGCTTCGGGGCATTTCCTGTTGCGGGCGCTAGGCCTACCCACACAAGTGAGGTATCATTTTTATCGGGAGACTTGGGGGAACGCTGGGTGGAAGGAAATTTGTGGCTCCTCTCAGATTCCAGAACTTTCTGTCACCATAATGTGAAGAAAATGTGTTTTTTTAGCCAAATTTTGAGGTTTGCAAAGGATTCTGGGTAACAGAATCTGGTCAGAGCTCCACAAGTCACCCCATCTTGGATTCCCCTAGGCCTCTAGTTTTAAAAAATGCACAGGTTTGGTAGGTTCCCCTAGGTGCCGGCTCAGCTAGAGGCCAAAATCTACAGGTAGGCACTTTGCAAAAAACACCTCTGTTTTCTGTCAAAAAATGGGATGTGCCCACGTTGTGCTTTGGGGCATTTCCTGTCGCGGGCGCTAGGCCTACCCACACAAGTGAGATATCATTTTTATCGGGAGACTTGGGGGAACGCTGGGTGGAGGGAAATTTGTGCCTCCTGTCAGATTCCAGAACTTTGTGTCAGCGAAATGTGAGCAAAATGTATATTTTTAGCCATATTTTGAGGTTTGCAAAGGATTCTGGGTAACAGAACCTGGTCAGAGCTCCACAAGTCACCCCATCTTGGATTCCCCTAGGCCTCTAGTTTTAAAAAATGCACAGGTTTGGTAGGTTCCCCTAGGTGCCGGCTCAGCTAGAGGCCAAAATCTACAGGTAGGCACTTTGCAAAAAACACCTCTGTTTTCTGTCAAAAAATGGGATGTGCCCACGTTGTGCTTTGGGGCATTTCCTGTCGCGGGCGCTAGGCCTACCCACACAAGTGAGGTATCATTTTTATCGGGAGACTTGGGGGAACGCTGGGTGGAGGGAAATTTGTGCCTCCTCTCAGATTCCAGAACTTTCTGCCACAGAAATTTGAGGAACATGTGTTTTTTTAGCCAGATTTTGAGGTTTGCAAACGATTCTGGGTAACAGAACCTGGTCAGAGCCCCACAAGTCACCCCATCTTCGATTCCCCTAGGTCTCTAGTTTTCCAAAATGCACAGGTTTGGTAGGTTTCCCTAGGTGCTGGTTGAGCTAGAGGCCAAAATCTACAGGTAGGCACTTTGCAAAAAACACCTCTGTTTTCTTTCAAAAAATGGGATGTGTCCATGTTGCGCTTTGGGGCATTTCCTGTCACAGGCGCTAGGCCTACCCACACAAGTGAGGTATAACTTTTATTGGGAGACTTGAGGGAACGCTGGGTGGAAGGAAATTTGTGGTTCCTCTCCGATTCCAGAACTTTGTGTCAGCGAAATGTGAGCAAAATGTATATTTTTTGCCAAATTCTGAGGTTTGCAAAGGATTCTGGGTAACAGAACCGGGTCAGAGCCCCACAAGTCACCCCATCTTGGATTCCCCTAGGTCCTAGTTTTAAAAAATGCACAGGTTTGGTAGGTTTCCCTAGGTGCCGGCTGAGCTAGAGGCCAAAATCTACAGGTAGGCACTTTGCAAAAAACACCTCTGTTTTCTTTAAAAAAATCTGATTTGTCCACGTTGCGTTTTGGGGCATTTCCTGTCGCGGGCGCTAGGCCTACCCACACAAGTGAGGTATCATTTTTATCAGGAGACTTGGGGGAACGCTGGGTGGAAGGAAATTTGTGCCTCCTCTCAGATTCCAGAACTTTCTGCCACAGAAATGTGAGGAACATGTGTTTTTTTAGCCAAATTTTGAGGTTTGCAAATGATTCTGGGTAACAGAACCTGGTCAGAGCCCCACAAGTCACCCCATCTTGGATTCCGCTAGGTCTCTAGTTTTTAAAGATTGCACAGGTTTGGTAGGTTTCCCTAGGTGCCGGCTGAGCTAGAGGCCAAAATCAACAGGTAGGCACTTTGCAAAAAACACCTCTGTTTTCTTTCAAAAAATGGGATGTGTCCAAGTTGCGTTTTGGGGCGTTTCCTGTCGCGGGCGCTAGGCCTACCCACACAAGTGAGGTATCATTTTTATCGGGAGACTTGGGGGAACGCTGGGTGGAAGAAAATTTGTGGCTCCTCTCAGATTCCAGAACTTTCTGTCACCATAATGTGAGGAAAATGTGTTTTTTTAGCCAAATTTTGAGGTTTGCAAAGGATTCTGGGTAACAGAACCTGGTCAGAGCCCCACAAGTCACCCCATCTTGGATTCCCCTAGGTCTCTAATTTTAAAAAATGCACAGGTTTGGTTGGTTTCCCTAGGTGCCGGCTGAGCTAGAGGCCAAAATCTACAGGTAGGCACTTTGCAAAAAACAGCTCTGTTTTCTGTCAAAAAATGGGATGTGCCCACGTTGTGCTTTGGGGCATTTTCTGTCGCGGGCGCTAGGCCTACCCACACAAGTGAGGTATAATTTTTATGGTGAGACTTGTGGGAACGCTGGGTGGAAAGAAATTTGTGCCTCCTCTCAGATTCCAGAACTTTCTGCCACAGAAATGTGAGGAACATGTGATTTTTTTGCCACATTTTGAGGTTTGCAAAGGATTCTGGGTAACAGAACCTGGTCAGAGCCCCCCAAGTCACCCCATCTTGGATTTCCCTAGGTCTCTAGTATTAAATAATGCACAGGTTTGGTAGGTTTCCCTAGGTGCCGGCTGAGCTAGAGGACAAAATCTACAGGTAGGCACTTTGCAAAAAACACCTCTGTTTTCTTTAAAAAAATGGGATGTGTCCACGTTGCGCTTTGGGGCATTTCCTGTTGCGGGCGCTAGGCCTACCCACACAAGTGAGGTATCATTTTTATCGGGAGACTTGGGGGCACGCTGGGTGGAAGGAAATTTGTGGCTCCTCTCAGATTCCAGAACTTTCTGTCACCATAATGTGAGCAAAATGTATATTTTTAGCCATATTTTGAGGTTTGCAAAGGATTCTGGGTAACAGAACCTGGTCAGAGCCCCACAAGTCACCCTATCTTGGATTCCCCTGGGTCTCTAGTTTCAAAAAATGCACAGGTTTGATAGGTTTCCCTAGGTGCCGGCTGAGCTAGAGGCCAAAATCTACAGGTAGGCACTTTGTAAAAAAACAGCTCTGTTTTCTGTCAAAAAATGGGATGTGCCCACATTGCGCTTTGGGGCGTTTCCTGTCGCGGGTGCTAGGCCTACCCACACAAGTGAGATATCATTTTTATTAGGAGACTTGGGGGAAAGCTGGGTGGAAGGAAATTTGTGGCTCCTCTCAGATTCCAGAACTTTCTGTCACCATAATGTGAGGAAAATGTGTTTTTTTAGCCAAATTTTGAGGTTTGCAAAGGATTCTGGGTAACAGAACCTGGTCAGAGCCCCCCAAGTCACCCCATCTTGGATTCCCCTAGGTCTCTAATTTTTAAAAATGCACAGGTTTGGTTGGTTTCCCTAGGTGCCGGCTGAGCTAGAGGCCAAAATCTACAGGTAGGCACTTTGCAAAAAACAGCTCTGTTTTCTGTCAAAAAATGGGATGTGCCCACGTTGTGCTTTGGGGCATTTTCTGCCGCGGGCGCTAGGCCTACCCACACAAGTGAGGTATCATTTTTATGGTGTGACTTGTGGGAACGCTGGGTGGAAGGAAATTTGTGTCTCCTCTCAGATTCCAGAACTTTCTGTCACCATAATGTGAGGAAAATGTGTTTTTTTAGCCAAATTTTGAGGTTTGCAAAGGATTCTGGGTAACAGAACCTGACCAGAGCCCCACAAGTCACCCCATTTTGGATTCCCCTAGGTCTCTAGTTTTCAAAAATGCACAGGTTTGGTAGGTTTCCCTAGGTGCCGGCTGAGCTAGAGGCCAAAATTTACAGGTAGGCACTTTGCAAAAAACACTTCTGTTTTCTTTCAAAAAATGGGATGTTTTCACGTTGCGCTTTGGGGCATTTCCTGTAGCGGGCGCTAGGCCTACCCACACAAGTGAGGTATCATTTTTATCGGGAGACCTGGGGGAACGCTGGGTGGAAAGAAATTTGTGCCTCCTCTCAGATTCCAGAACTTTCTGCCACAGAAATGTGAGGAACATGTGTTTTTTTTTGCCACATTTTGAGGTTTGCAAAGGATTCTGGGTAACAGAACCTCGTCAGAGCCCCCCAAGTCACCCCATCTTGGATTTCCCTAGGTCTCTAGTTTTAAAGAATGCACAGGTTTGGTAGGTTTCCCTAGGTGCTGGCTGAGCTAGAGGCCAAAACCTACAGGTAGGCACTTTGCAAAAAACACCTCTGTTTTCTTTAAAAAAAATGGGATGTGTCCACGTTGCCCTTTGAGGCATTTCCTGTCGCGGGCGCTAGGCCTACCAATACAAGTGAGGTATCATTTTTATCGGGAGACTTGCGGGAACGCTGGGTGGAAGGAAATTTGTGGCTCCTCTCAGATTCCAGAACTTTCTGTCACCATAATGTGAAGAAAATGTGTTTTTTTAGCCAAATTTTGAGGTTTGCAAAGGATTCTGGGTAACAGAACCTGACCAGAGCCCCACAAGTCACCCCATTTTGGATTCCCCTAGGTCTCTAGTTTTCAAAAATGCACAGGTTTGGTAGGATTCCCTAGGTGCCGGCTGAGCTAGAGGCCAAAATTTACAGGTAGGCACTTTGCAAAAAACACTTCTGTTTTCTTTCAAAAAATGGGATGTGTTCACGTTGCGCTTTGGGGCATTTCCTGTAGCGGGCGCTAGGCTTACCCACACAAGTGAGGTATCATTTTTATCGGGAGACCTGGGGGAACGCTGGGTGGAAAGAAATTTGTGCCTCCTCTCAGATTCCAGAACTTTCTGCCACAGAAATGTGAGGAACATGTGTTTTTTTTGCCACATTTTGAGGTTTGCAAAGGATTCTGGGTAACAGAACCTCGTCAGAGCCCCCCAAGTCACCCCATCTTGGATTTCCCTAGGTCTCTAGTTTTAAAGAATGCACAGGTTTGGTAGGTTTCCCTAGGTGCTGGCTGAGCTAGAGGCCAAAACCTACAGGTAGGCACTTTGCAAAAAACACCTCTGTTTTCTTAAAAAAAAATGAGATGTGTCCACGTTGCCCTTTGAGGCATTTCCTGTCGCGGGCGCTAGGCCTACCAATACAAGTGAGGTATCATTTTTATCGGGAGACTTGGGGGAACGCTGGGAGGAAGGAAATTTGTGGCTCCTCTCAGATTCCAGAACTTTCTGTCACCATAATGTGAGGAAAATGTGTTTTTTTAGCCAAATTTTGAGGTTTGCAAAGGATTCTGGGTAACAGAACCTGGTCAGAGCTCCACAAGTCACCCCATCTTGGATTCCCCTAGGTCGCTAGTTTTCAAAAATGCACAGGTTTGGTAGGTTTCCCTAGGTGCCGGCTGAGCTAGAGGACAAAATCTACAGGTAGGCACTTTGCAAAAAACACCTCTGTTTTCTTTAAAAAAATGGGATGTGTCCACGTTGCGCTTTGGGGCATTTCCTGTTGCGGGCGCTAGGCCTACCCACACAAGTGAGGTATCATTTTTATCGGGAGACTTGGGGGAACGCTGGGTGGAAGGAAATTTGTGGCTCCTCTCAGATTCCAGAACTTTCTGTCACCATAATGTGAAGAAAATGTGTTTTTTTAGCCAAATTTTGAGGTTTGCAAAGGATTCTGCAGAGCTCCACAAGTCACCCCATCTTGGATTCCCCTAGGCCTCTAGTTTTAAAAAATGCACAGGTTTGGTAGGTTCCCCTAGGTGCCGGCTCAGCTAGAGGCCAAAATCTACAGGTAGGCACTTTGCAAAAAACACCTCTGTTTTCTGTCAAAAAACGGGATGTGCCCACGTTGTTCTTTGGGGCATTTCCTGTCGCGGGCGCTAGGCCTACCCACACAAGTGAGGTATCATTTTTTTCGGGAGACTTGGGGGAACGCTGGGTGGAGGGAAATTTGTGCCTCCTCTCAGATTCCAGAACTTTCTGCCACAGAAATTTGAGGAACATGTGTTTTTTTAGCCAGATTTTGAGGTTTGCAAAGGATTCTGGGTAACAGAACCTAGTCAGAGCCCCACAAGTCACCCCATCTTCGATTCCCCTAGGTCTCTAGTTTTCCAAAATGCACAGGTTTGGTAGGTTTCCCTAGGTGCTGGCTGAGCTAGAGGCCAAAATCTACAGGTAGGCACTTTGCAAAAAACACCTCTGTTTTCTTTAAAAAAATCTGATGTGTCCACGTTGCGTTTTGGGGCATTTCCTGTCGCGAGCGCTAGGCCTACCCACACAAGTGAGGTATCATTTTTATCAGGAGACTTGGGGGAACACTGGGTGGAAGGAAATTTGTGCCTCCTCTCAGATTCCAGAACTTTCTGCCACAGAAATGTGAGGAACATGTGTTTTTTTAGCCAAATTTTGAGGTTTGCAAATGATTCTGGGTAACAGAACCTAGTCAGAGCCCCACAAGTCATCCCATCTTGGATTCCGCTAGGTCTCTAGTTTTTAAAAATGCACAGGTTTGGTAGGTTTTCCTAGGTGCCGGCTGAGCTAGAGGCCAAAATCAACAGGTAGGCACTTTGCAAAAAACACCTCTGTTTTCTTTCAAAAAATGGGATGTGTCCAAGTTGCGTTTTGGGGCGTTTCCTGTCGCGGGCGCTAGGCCTACCCACACAAGTGAGGTATAATTTTTATGGTGTGACTTGTGGGAACGCTGGGTGGAAGGAAATTTGTGTCTCCTCTCAGATTCCAGAACTTTCTGTCACCATAATGTGAGGAAAATGTGTTTTTTTAGCCAAATTTGGAGGTTTGCAAAGGATTCTGGGTAACAGAACCTGGTCAGAGCCCCCCAAGTCACCCCATCTTGGATTCCCCTAGGTCTCTAATTTTTAAAAATGCACAGGTTTGGTTGGTTTCCCTAGGTGCCGGCTGAGCTAGAGGCCAAAATCTACAGGTAGGCACTTTGCAAAAAACAGCTCTGTTTTCTGTCAAAAAATGGGATGTGCCCACGTTGTGCTTTGGGGCATTTTCTGTCGTGGGCGCTAGGCCTACCCACACAAGTGAGGTATCATTTTAATGGTGTGACTTGTGGGAACGCTGGGTGGAAGGAAATTTGTGTCTCCTCTCAGATTCCAGAACTTTCTGTCACCATAATGTGAGGAAAATGTGTTTTTTTAGCCAAATTTTGAGGTGTGCAAAGGATTCTGGGTAACAGAACCTGACCAGAGCCCCACAAGTCACCCCATTTTGGATTCCCCTAGGTCTCTAGTTTTCAAAAATGCACAGGTTTGGTAGGTTTCCCTAGGTGCCGGCTGAGCTAGAGGCCAAAATTTACAGGTAGGCACTTTGCAAAAAACACTTCTGTTTTCTTTCAAAAAATGGGATGTGTTCACGTTGCGCTTTGGGGCATTTCCTGTAGCGGGCGCTAGGCCTACCCACACAAGTGAGGTATCATTTTTATCGGGAGACCTGGGGGAACGCTGGGTAGAAAGAAATTTGTGCCTCCTCTCAGATTCCAGAACTTTCTGCCACAGAAATGTGAGGAACATGTGTTTTTTTTGCCACATTTTGAGGTTTGCAAAGGATTCTGGGTAACAGAACCTGGTCAGAGCCCCCCAAGTCACCCCATCTTGGATTTCCCTAGGTCTCTAGTTTTAAAGAATGCACAGGTTTGGTAGGTTTCCCTAGGTGCTGGCTGAGCTAGAGGCCAAAACCTACAGGTAGGCACTTTGCAAAAAACACCTCTGTTTTCTTTAAAAAAAATGGGATGTGTCCACGTTGCCCTTTGAGGCATTTCCTGTCGCGGGCGCTAGGCCTACCAACACAAGTGAGGTATCATTTTTATCGGGAGACTTGGGGGAACGCTGGGTGGAAGGAAATTTGTGGCTCCTCTCAGATTCCAGAACTTTCTGTCACCATAATGTGAGGAAAATGTGTTTTTTAGCCAAATTTTGAGGTTTGCAAAGGATTCTGGGTAACAGAACCTGGTCAGAGCTCCACAAGTCACCCCATCTTGGATTCCCCTAGGTCGCTAGTTTTAAAAAATGTACAGGTTTGGTAGGTTTCCCTAGGTGCCGGCTGAGCTAGAGGACAAAATCTACAGGTAGGCACTTTGCAAAAAACACCTCTGTTTTCTTTAAAAAAATGGGATGTGTCCACGTTGCGCTTTGGGGCATTTCCTGTTGCGGGCGCTAGGCCTACCCACACAAGTGAGGTATCATTTTTATCGGGAGACTTGGGGGAACGCTGGGTGGAAGGAAATTTGTGGCTCCTCTCAGATTCCAGAACTTTCTGTCACCATAATGTGAAGAAAATGTGTTTTTTTAGCCAAATTTTGAGGTTTGCAAAGGATTCTGGGTAACAGAACCTGGTCAGAGCTCCACAAGTCACCCCATCTTGGATTCCCCTAGGCCTCTAGTTTTTAAAAATGCACAGGTTTGGTAGGTTCCCCTAGGTGCCGGCTCAGCTAGAGGCCAAAATCTACAGGTAGGCACTTTGCAAAAAACACCTCTGTTTTCTGTCAAAAAACGGGATGTGCCCACGTTGTGCTTTGGGGCATTTCCTGTCGCGGGCGCTAGGCCTACCCACACAAGTGAGGTATCATTTTTTTCGGGAGACTTGGGGGAACGCTGGGTGGAGGGAAATTTGTGCCTCCTCTCAGATTCCAGAACTTTCTGCCACAGAAATTTGAGGAACATGTGTTTTTTTAGCCAGATTTTGAAGTTTGCAAAGGATTCTGGGTAACAGAACCTAGTCAGAGCCCCACAAGTCACCCCATCTTCAATTCCCCTAGGTCTCTAGTTTTCCAAAATGCACAGGTTTGGTAGGTTTCCCTAGGTGCTGGCTGAGCTAGAGGCCAAAATCTACAGGTAGGCACTTTGCAAAAAACACCTCTGTTTTCTTTCAAAAAATGGGATGTGCCCACGTTGTGCTTTGGGGCATTTTCTGTCGCGGGCGCTATGCCTACCCACACAAGTGAGGTATCATTTTTATGGTGTGACTTGTGGGAACTCTGGGTGGAAGGAAATTTGTGTCTCCTCTCAGATTCCAGAACTTTTTGTCACCATAAAGTGAGGAAAATGTGTTTTTTTAGCCAAATTTTGAGGTTTGCAAAGGATTCTGGGTAACAGAACCTGATCAGAGCCCCACAAGTCACCCCATTTTGGATTCCCCTAGGTCTCTAGTTTTCAAAAATGCACAGGTTTGGTAGGTTTCCCTAGGTGCCGGCTGAGCTAGAGGCCAAAATTTACAGGTAGGCACTTTGCAAAAAACACTTCTGTTTTCTTTCAAAAAATGGGATGTGTTCACGTTGCGCTTTGGGGCATTTCCTGTAGCGGGCGCTAGGCTTACCCACACAAGTGAGGTATCATTTTTATCGGGAGACCTGGGGGAACGCTGGGTGGAAAGAAATTTGTGCCTCCTCTCAGATTCCAGAACTTTCTGCCTCAGAAATGTGAGGAACATGTGTTTTTTTTGCCACATTTTGAGGTTTGCAAAGGATTCTGGGTAACAGAACCTGGTCAGAGCCCCCCAAGTCACCCCATCTTGGATTTCCCTAGGTCTCTAGTTTTAAAGAATGCACAGGTTTGGTAGGTTTCCCTAGGTGCTGGCTGAGCTAGAGGCCAAAACCTACAGGTAGGCACTTTGCAAAAAACACCTCTGTTTTCTTTAAAAAAAATGGGATGTGTCCACGTTGCCCTTTGAGGCATTTCCTGTCGCGGGCGCTAGGCCTACCAACACAAGTGAGGTATCATTTTTATCGGGAGACTTGGGGGAACGCTGGATGGAAGGAAATTTGTGGCTCCTCTCAGATTCCAGAACTTTCTGTCACCATAATGTGAGGAAAATGTGTTTTTTAGCCAAATTTTGAGGTTTGCAAAGGATTCTGGGTAACAGAACCTGGTCAGAGCTCCACAAGTCACCCCATCTTGGATTCCCCTAGGTCGCTAGTTTTCAAAAATGTACAGGTTTGGTAGGTTTCCCTAGGTGCCGGCTGAGCTAGAGGACAAAATCTACAGGTAGGCACTTTGCAAAAAACACCTCTGTTTTCTTTAAAAAAATGGGATGTGTCCACGTTGCGCTTTGGGGCATTTCCTGTTGCGGGCGCTAGGCCTACCCACACAAGTGAGGTATCATTTTTATCGGGAGACTTGGGGGAACGCTGGGTGGAAGGAAATTTGTGGCTCCTCTCAGATTCCAGAACTTTCTGTCACCATAATGTGAAGAAAATGTGTTTTTTTAGCCAAATTTTGAGGTTTGCAAAGTATTCTGGGTAACAGAACCTGGTCAGAGCTCCACAAGTCACCCCATCTTGGATTCCCCTAGGCCTCTAGTTTTAAAAAATGCACAGGTTTGGTAGGTTCCCCTAGGTGCCGGCTCAGCTAGAGGCCAAAATCTACAGGTAGGCACTTTGCAAAAAACACCTCTGTTTTCTGTCAAAAAACGGGATGTGCCCACGTTGTGCTTTGGGGCATTTCCTGTCGCGGGCGCTAGGCCTACCCACACAAGTGAGGTATCATTTTTATCGGGAGACCTGGGGGAACGCTGGGTGGAAAGAAATTTGTGCCTCCTCTCAGATTCCAGAACTTTCTGCCACAGAAATGTGAGGAACATGTGTTTTTTTTGCCACATTTTGAGGTTTGCAAAGGATTCTGGGTAACAGAACCTGGTCAGAGCCCCCCAAGTCACCCCATCTTGGATTTCCCTAGGTCTCTAGTTTTAAAGAATGCACAGGTTTTGTAGGTTTCCCTAGGTGCTGGCTGAGCTAGAGGCCAAAACCTACAGGTAGGCACTTTGCAAAAAACACCTCTGTTTTCTTTAAAAAAAATGGGATGTGTCCACGTTGCCCTTTGAGGCATTTCCTGTCGCGGGCGCTAGGCCTACCAACACAAGTGAGGTATCATTTTTATCGGGAGACTTGGGGGAACGCTGGATGGAAGAAAATTTGTGGCTCCTCTCAGATTCCAGAACTTTCTGTCACCATAATGTGAAGAAAATGTGTTTTTTTAGCCAAATTTTGAGGTTTGCAAAGGATTCTGGGTAACAGAACCTGGTCAGAGCTCCACAAGTCACCCCATCTTGGATTCCCCTAGGCCTCTAGTTTTAAAAAATGCACAGGTTTGGTAGGTTCCCCTAGGTGCCGGCTCAGCTAGAGGCCAAAATCTACAGGTAGGCACTTTGCAAAAAACACCTCTGTTTTCTGTCAAAAAACGGGATGTGCCCACGTTGTGCTTTGGGGCATTTCCTGTCGCGGGCGCTAGGCCTACCCACACAAGTGAGGTATCATTTTTTTCGGGAGACTTGGGGGAACGCTGGGTGGAGGGAAATTTGTGCCTCCTCTCAGATTCCAGAACTTTCTGCCACAGAAATTTGAGGAACATGTGTTTTTTTAGCCAGATTTTGAGGTTTGCAAAGGATTCTGGGTAACAGAACCTGGTCAGAGCCCCACAAGTCACCCCATCTTCGATTCCCCTAGGTCTCTAGTTTTCCAAAATGCACAGGTTTGGTAGGTTTCCCTAGGTGCTGGCTGAGCTAGAGGCCAAAATCTACAGGTAGGCACTTTGCAAAAAACACCTCTGTTTTCTTTGAAAAAATGGGATGTGTCCACGTTGCGTTTTGGGGCGTTTCCTGTCGCGGGCGCTAGGCCTACCCACACAAGTGAGATATCATTTTTATCGGGAGACTTGGGGGAACACTGGGTGGAAGGAAATTTGTGCCTCCTCTCAGATTCCAGAACTTTCTGCCACAGAAATGTGAGGAACATGTGTTTTTTTAGCCAAATTTTGAGGTTTGCAAATGATTCTGGGTAACAGAACCTAGTCAGAGCCCCACAAGTCATCCCATCTTGGATTCCCCTAGGTCTCTAGTTTTCAAAAATGCACAGGTTTGGTAGGTTTCCCTAGGTGCCGGCTGAGCTAGAGGACAAAATTTACAGGTAGGCACTTTGCAAAAAACACCTCTGTTTTCTTTAAAAAAATGGGATGTGTCCACGTTTCGCTTTGGGGCATTTCCTGTTGCGGGCGCTAGTCCTACCCACACAAGTGAGGTATCATTTTTATCGGGAGACTTGGGGGAACGCTGGGTGGAAGGAAATTTGTGGCTCCTCTCAGATTCCAGAACTTTCTGTCACCATAATGTGAAGAAAATGTGTTTTTTTAGCCAAATTTTGAGGTTTGCAAAGGATTCTGGGTAACAGAACCTGGTCAGAGCTCCACAAGTCACCCCATCTTGGATTCCCCTAGGCCTCTAGTTTTAAAAAATGCACAGGTTTGGTAGGTTCCCCTAGGTGCCGGCTCAGCTAGAGGCCAAAATCTACAGGTAGGCACTTTGCAAAAAACACCTCTGTTTTCTGTCAAAAAACAGGATGTGCCCACGTTGTGCTTTGGGGCATTTTCTGTCGCGGGCGCTAGGCCTACCCACACAAGTGAGGTATCATTTTTTTCGGGAGACTTGGGGGAACGCTGGGTGGAGGGAAATTTGTGCCTCCTCTCAGATTCCAGAACTTTCTGCCACAGAAATTTGAGGAACATGTGTTTTTTTAGCCATATTTTGAGGTTTGCAAAGGATTCTGGGTAACAGAACCTAGTCAGAGCCCCACAAGTCACCCCATCTTCGATTCCCCTAGGTCTCTAGTTTTCCAAAATGCACAGGTTTGGTAGGTTTCCCTAGGTGCTGGCTGAGCTAGAGGCCAAAATCTACAGGTAGGCACTTTGCAAAAAACACCTCTGTTTTCTTTAAAAAAATCTGATGTGTCCACGTTGCGTTTTGGGGCATTTCCTGTCGCGAGCGCTAGGCCTACCCACACAAGTGAGGTATCATTTTTATCAGGAGACTTGGGGGAACATATATTAGCAAAACAAGTGTTATTGCCCCTTGTCTTTCTCTATATTTTTTCCTTCCAAATATAGGAGAGTGTGTAAAAAAGACATCTATTTGAGAAATGCCCTGTAATTCACATGCTAGTATGGTCACCCCAGAATTCAGAGATGTGCAAATAACCACTGCTCCTCAACACCTTATTTTGTGCCCTTTTTGGAAATACAAAGGTTTTCTTGATAGCTATTTTTTACTCTTTATATTTCAGCAAATGAATTGCTTTATACCCAGTATAGAATGAAAACGCACTGCAGGGTGCAGTCATTTATTGGCTCTTGGTACCTAGGGTTCTTGATGAACCTACAAGCCCTACATAACCAGAGGAGTCCAGCAGACGTAACGGTATATTGCTTTCGAAAATCTGACATAGCAGGAAAAACTTACAGAGTAAAACGTAGAGAAAAATTGATGTTTTTTTTTACCTCAATTTCAATATTTTTTCTTTTTCAGTTGTTATTTTCTGTAGGAAACCCTTGTAGGATCTACACAAATGACCCCTTGCTGAATTCAGAATTCTATCTACTTTTCAGAAATGTTTAGGTTTCTGGGATCCAGTATTGGTTTCATGCCCATTTCAGTCACTGACTGGAAGGAGGCTGAAAGCACAAAAAATTGTACAAATGGGGTATGTCCCAGTAAAATTCCAAATTTGTGTTGAAAAATTGGGTTTTCTGATTCAAGTCTGCCTGTTCCTGAAAGCTGGGAAGCTGGTGAGTTTAGCACCGCAAACCCTTTGTTGATTCCATTTTCAGGGGAAAAACCACAAGCCTTCTTCTGCAGCCACTTTTTCCCATTTTTTTGAAAAAAACTAAATTTTCACTGTATTTTGGTTAATTTCTTGGCCTCCTTCAGGGGAACCCATGATGTCTGGGTACCTCTAGAATCCCTAGGATGTTGGAAAAAAAGGACGCAAATTTGGCTTGGTTAGCTTATGTGGACAAAATGTTATGAGGGCCTAAGCGCGAACTGCCCCAAATAGGCAAAAAAAGGCCTGGCACAGGAGGGGGAAAAGGCCTGGCAGCGAAGGGGTTAATACAGTACAGTGCTACCATGGTGATGTTAGGGGAACTAAGGGCGGTACAAGAAAAGTGGCACATCAGGACTGATGTATCACTTTCTTGTAGATCTGGTGCATTGCACGCCCGTCTGACACAAAAAACTGCATCAGAGGGACCCATATTTACAAGGTGGCTTGTAAATGTGTACAGTGCCACTGGAGCATCACAAAAAGTGACTCTCCGGTGGCGCTTGGGTCTTGTATATCTGGCCCTTAATCTTTTGACCAATATCAGGTTTCAGAAAATCTGCGTTGACCACTGACCCATATTGTTAGAAATGGGGTCTTTGGTTGGCAGTCAGGATACCCCCTGTCCAAGCAAGGACCCTCACTCTAGTCAGAGTAAGTCACACGCAATCCAAATTATCCTGTGCCCACCCTCTGGTAGCTTGGCACTGATCAGTCAGGCTTAACTTAGAAAGCAATGTGTAAAGTATGTGTGCAATAAATCATACAATAACACAATATAGCACCACAAAAATACACTACACAGTGTTTGGAAAAATATATAATATTTATCTGATAAGATGCAGGTCAAAATGATTAAAATGCAATAAATATATGTTGAGATATCACTGAAAAGTTATATAAAGTGTCTTAAGTCTTTTAAAAGCAAACAAAGTCTCTTTCAAGCACAAAGTACCTGGTTTGCATGAAAGATCTTCGCAAAGAGCAGCAGAGGAGGAGATGCGTGCAAACAAAGCAGTGTGCATCAATTTTCTTTGGCAATGCGTTGTTTAGTTTTTCACGCAGGGACAGCTGTGCGTCAATTTCCGGCGCTCGTTCGGGGAGCCTCTTGGGTTGCGGGTTTTTCAGATGCCCAGGGGACGATGCGTGGATTTCCTGCAATAGCAGGATGAAGTCACAGGAGCTGCGTCAATCCGGTGGGCATTGCATCGAATTTTCTACTGCACGGCATGCGCTGCGTCAATTCCTCTCTGGAAGTCGGACCGCATCATTCCGGCTCGGCTGTGCATCAATCCAGTGGGCCGTGCGGCGAATTTCCGGTTGCTACGCTGGCGCTGCGTCAATCTTCTCATTGCAGAGTCGTTCTGGTTTGGCACGCAGTGAAATTTACCCCGCGGTGCAGGCTTTACGTCATTTCTGGCAGGCTGTGCATTGAATTTTGCTGCACAAGGAATCCTTCTTGTATAGATGAAGTCTTTTTGGTCCTGAGACTTCAGGGAAATGGAAGCAAGCTCTATCCAAGCCCTTGGAGAGCACTTCTTCACCTCAGCCAGAGAGCAGCAAGCCAGCAGGGCAGCAGCAAGGCAGAAGTCCTTCACAGAAAGCAGTCTGGTGAGTCCTTTGGGCAGCCAGGCAGTTCTTCTTGGCAGGATGCAGGTTCTGGTCCCAGTTTCTTCTCCAGGAAGTGTCTGAGCCAGTAGGGGCAGAGGCCCTGTTTATATACGCAAATGTGCCTTTAAAATGGGGGAGAGTTCAAAGAGTGACTTAGAAGTGCACCAGGTCCCCTTTAAGTTCAATCCTGTCTGCCAGGGTCCCAGTAGGGGGTGTGGCAGTCCTTTGTGTGAAGGCAGGCCCTCCACCCTCCCAGCCCGGGAAGACTCATTCAAAATGCAGATTTATGCAAGTGAGGCTGAGTATCTTGCGTTTGGGGGGTGTTTGAGTGACTGCACAAGGAGCTGTCAAATAAACCCAGCCAGATGTGGATTGTATGGCACAGAACAATTTAAGTGCAGAGAAATTCTCACTTTCTAAAAGTGGCATTTCTAAAATAGTAATATTAAATCTAACTATCTAACTTCACCAATCAGCAGGATTTTATATCACCATTCTGGCCATACTAAATATGACCTCCCTACTCCTTTTAGATCAGCAGCTACCACTCGAACAATGTATGAGGGCAGTCCTAATGTTACCCTATGAAGGGAGCAGTTTTATACTACCAGGACATGTAAACTACATAGGTACATGTCCTGCCTTTTGCCTACACAATACCCTGCCCTCGTGGGGTACCCAGGGCACACCTTAGGGGTGTCTTATAGGTAGGAAAGGGGGAGTTTTAGGCTTGGCAAGTACATTTAAATGCCAAGTCGAATTGGCAGTGAAACTGCCCACACAGGCCTTGCAGTGGCAGGCCTGAGACAAGGTTAAGGGGCTACTGAAGTGGGTGGCACAATCAGTGCTGCAGGCCCACTAGTAGTATTTAATCTACAGGCCCTGGGCACATATAGTGCACTCTACTAGGGACTTAGAAGTAAATTAAATAGCCCAATTGGGTATTATCCAATGTTACCATGTTTAAAGGGAGAGAGCATATGCACTTTAGCACAGGTTAGCAGTGCTAAAGTGTGCATAGTCTTAAAGCCAGCAAAACAGTATCTCAAAAGTGGAGGGAGGGATGCAAAAAGTTAGGGGTGACCACCCTTAGGCTGTCAGGTCTAACACACATGAAATCACATGAAATCACATGAAATGAAACTGGAAAAGTCATCAAGGGGTAACACTGACTTTACTAACACATTTGCCATAATCAAAAATTCAGTAACTTTTAAATATGGTACAGATGAGAACCGAGCTATGGAAAAAATGACTTGATGACAATCACACATTTTGGTGATGTGTGGAAGATGGATTTACAAATTACATTGCTGAATGATAACATATGAACACTTTTTTTTAACAAAAGCTAATCTTCCTGGTGGGCTGTAAATATGTGTGCAGGGCTCTTAAGTACATTCCATGGCAGGATGTAGCTGTAGCAAACAAAGCAAAACCTAAATGAGAAGTTTCATGATAGATGTATTGGAATGAAAGGTGAATTGTGACAAAGACCCCAGAACACCACCCAGACCACAAAGTGGGTGGCTAAGTGCTTGCAAGACTGACCCGCATTCTTGGTAGAATGCAGCATGACACAGCGGTATCAGAACATTTAGTGGGCAGAACCCAACTGTAGTGAGAGCTGAGGCAATTCCTTTAAACACAGGGGGATTTGTTGCTCTCACTGGGACATCGAGATCTACTCCTGGATCTTCAGACTTCGCTCATAGTCTGTATGTAAAAAAGTACTTTCCCATACAAATATTGTCAGTCTGCTAGGTGCACAAAGATAGCTTGGCCATTGCACTATCTCCAGTAGGTTCCTGGTGCTGCAAGACCAATACCTTGTCTTTGTTTCTGACTTTGGATGAAACCTTTGTGAAACTGAGAACCAGTAATTAGTTTTTCTGCTTGATTCTGGGGCATCCTGTACCCTGAAACAGCCCTGTGACACATTAGCCACTTTGGCATTGGCAGAACTGTTTACCTGTCTGAATGGAAGAAAGGGAGACCCCTTAGCCCCATGCCTAGACAAAGTGTATTTGTTAGTGGGAGGTCCTATTTGATGGATAGGAAGTAATAGAGTTAAAGAGCAGTACCATTGGATGTAATCTGTGTCGGACTGGCCTAGTTTCACAATTGGACGAGCTACCTTCCTGCTATCCTTCTTGGTATCTCACACATCTAAAGATTGACTGCTCTGAAGAGACATGTATTCTTTATATGTGCTCATAACCTTACAGCATTTGTTCCTGAGGTTGACAGAGAAGCCTGAAAGGGTCTACACTTATGAAGTGATCCATTGGCATGGGAATAGGCATTTCAGAATGGTGGGCTCTCAGATCACCACCTGTCAAGAGTCAGTCTCTTTGTTCACTTCCTATAATCCGCTTATTGGGCCTCAGTGATCTTCCAAACAAGGGGTTGCGTTTCATGCAGTTCTTACCTACTTTTCAAATATGGTGCCTGCCTTAGCTTCAGAGTGGGTTTTGTTCAACACCACGTTCGGTGTAAGACTGTGCTACACAGTGGCTGTGCCAGGTGTGTGTCACTTAGGAATTATGGAGGATGTTAACTCAGCGTGATCATTGCATAATTTTTGTCAGTCTGTGCAGTCTGCACATCTGGGTTCTAAGGCTATGGACCTGATTACAATCTTAGTGGATGGGATACGCACAAACGTGACGGATATCCCATCTGCCATATTACAAGTTCCATTATATCCTATCGAACTTGTAATAGGGCAGGCGGGATATCCATCACGTTTGAGATGGAGCATCCCATCTGCCAAGATCGTATTCAGGCCTGAAGAGTGCAGTTTTAATTTAAAAACAAACCTAAACACCTAATGCAGCGTAGACAGCAGCGGTATCCACCAAGTATACACTGCTTGCCTTACTGTCCTGTGACCCTGCATTCCCATCCCATGTCATGTCTGCTGCCTATTTCCTTTTATTGTCTAGGGCTCTTGCTCACTCTGCAAAGTGGACCATGAAGTGGTGTGTTTTCACAACTTGCCAAGGCAAGCATAAGGAGATAGCCATAGATATAGAACATTGCTTTTGTGTAGATGTGCACTGGGTATCTATAGATTTTGAGAGAAATCACTTTAGCTAAGATGGCTGGCATTGTCACTCTCATGAAACAGCCATTTTAACTAAGGGGTTTCCTGCACAATCCAATGCTGGGACAGTATGTGCATTATGCTGTGTTGCAATGGCCATGCTTCTTGTGACATTTGAAGCAGGAAGTGCTCCTGTCATGACAGCAGTGCATGATAATGAGGCTGCACATACTGGCATTTGGGTTTTGGAGGGGATGGTTTTTGGGACTACTAGGTGGTCTGCTATTCAAAAACGAATACAATTGTTATACCCATAAGTGCTGGAGTAGGGGTGTAGGGCCCACACAATAACAATGCTGGAGCCAGAAGGTAAAAGAGCAATAAAGATGCTTTACATTTTGTTTTTATTTTGTCACGTATGTTGTGTGTTCAAAAACAGAGGTCAAATGTCAGGCTCTTGAGAAATTGATGCTTATTCTTTTAATATAGAAAGTGGTGTTTACTTTTCATACTCTAACTACCAATTGAGAGGATTTTGTAAAGTGAATCATGTGACAATCTTGCTGGACTACAAGGAGTGTGAAAGGAAAGGCAGTAGGATGCTTTTGTTTCTCGTACACTACGACCAATCAAATACCTGTAAAAGACTGGTACACATATTTCATAGTATATCAGCAGTTAGGATAGCATAAATGAAACACATTTTTGTAATTCTAAAGAGCAATTGTAAGTATGGATGTTATACGATAAAAACAAACCTCAACAACTTCATAATGCGCATATCATAAATATTTGCCGATACCCCATGTTCACATATAGTGTGTATCAGTAAAACTGCATGTCTGTGCTTTGCATGACAGTACCCTATTACACTATTCTTAATGATATATTTGTGATATGGTGCTCCAAATGCACCATTGGCTACAAACCACAACCTTATGACTCTCCTCTTGAATGGGTGTGCCTCATTTCCTACATATGTTCTTTTGGTGACTCTCTGATTTTTTATAAACACTATGACTTCATTGATTTTCCACTGATGGCAGCATCCATGTTCCGGCACCACTGTGTATAAATGTGCAAAACCCATCTATAAATTCTCTCTTTATTCACTTGTATTGCTCTGGTAGCCAAATAAAATTAGTCAGATGTGGAAATCTCAAGCTTTGGGACGATTTTCTGTTGCATGACTCTTCTAACTGTATCTAGCAGTTGAAAACCGCTTACTTCCAGTCAGCAGGAATGCTTTAAAAGTTACATTATTTAAAGCACAATATACTGCTTTTAGCTCAGCGACCATGCGACCACGATGTGCTTTAGTTTCACAGTCAATGGGACTCCCCAGTAAGCAAATACAAACAATCCCAGTGCGCGCGTTATAGAACTCAGAGGGCCTCTATACATTCACCTTAGTGGGCAGAAACCGTTGTGTGGTGCAGTGTATTGTTCTCCTACAGGCAGCAGGATCACAGGGTGTATATAAAGGCTGCTAAGCGCCCATGAACAGCACCGAGGTCGACAAACCATCCAGCAGCCAACATGGGGAAGGTGAGTGAGAAATGTCAGGTTGTGATTTGTTTTGTGACAGAGACACATTCATACACAATAATCTTCTCATTTATATGATTAGCAGAATATGAGAATTTAATCCGGACATGAACATTTGATATGCACCAAAGTAACCTTAATGTAATTTTATTTCTGAAATATTCTCTCGTTTATAGTTTTGTTTGGCACTTTTATTTCAGCAGCTGATCACAAGGCGGTATTGGCTTGTTGTAGTACTAAATCTGAAATCAGGATTTATTATAGAAGGCCTTTGTTGAAAATTGCCATACTGTAGTACATGGACACCCGACTTGGCCTCTCTAAACACACTGCAACCAAATGTCATTTGAGGAGCTAATACAGCGTTTTAAAATGACCTGCGCATTGTATATGTGTACTGTAGCACATCTTTAATAGTTTAAAACTCTTCATGTTAGAACACACCAGATCACCCGGCCATTTGATTCTATGTATTGTGGAGTTTACTTACTGAGATAGCCACACAGGGCTTTCCATAAAAATAAAACCTTCTTGAACAAGAGGACATGTTTTAATTTCTCATAAAACCCATAGATGAATTGCATGTGTGCTGAAATTTACAGCACACATTCAGGCCCGTATTTATACTCCGTTTGCGCCGAATTAGCGTCGTTTTTTTCGACGCAAATTCGGCGCAAAACTAACGCCATATTTATACTTTGGCGTTAGACGCGTCTAGCGCCAAAGTATGGGCAAATAGCGTCATTTTTTTGCGTGAACGCCTTCCTTGCGTTAATGAGATGCAAGGAAGGCGTTCCCGTCTAAAAAAATGACGGCGACGCAAATGCGTCGTATTTATACTCCCGGGCAAAAGTCACGCCCGGGAGGTGGCGGGTCAAAAAACCCCGCATTTGCGCCACTATTTAACGCCTGGGTCAGGGTAGGCGTTAAGGGGCCTGTGGGCTCAAAATGAGCCCACAGGTGCCCTCCCCTGCCCCCAGGGACCCCCCCTGCCACCCCTGCCTACCCCAGGAGGACACCCAAGGATGGAGGGACCCACCCCAGGGACATTCAGGTAAGTTCAGGTAAGTATAATTTTTTATATTTGTAATTTTTTTTTGGGTGGCATAGGGGGGCCTTATTTGTGCCCCCCTACATGCCACTATGCCCAATGACCATGCCCAGGGGACATAAGTCCCCTGGGCATGGCCATTGGGCAAGGGGGCATGACTCCTGTCTTTACTAAGACAGGAGTCATTTAAATGGCGTCTGGGCGTCGAAAATAATGGCGCAAATCGGGTTGAGGCGATTTTTTTGCCTCAACCTGACTTGCCCCATTTTAAGACGCCCTAACGCCATTTTCCCCCTACGCCGGGGCTGCCTGGTCTACGTGTTTTTTTTCCACGCACACCAGGCAGCGCCGGTCTGCTAGCGCCGGCTAACGCCATTCCATAAATACGGCGCCCGCATGGCGCTTCAGAATGGCGTTAGACGGCGCTAAATTTTTTGACGCTAAACTGCGTTAGCGCAGTTTAGCGTCAAAAAGTATAAATATGGGCCTCAGTGTGTGGTATTTTCTATCTTTGTCTAGACATAGGATCGTGTACTGCAAGTGTGTGCTTCCAACACAAATCCAATGCCAGATTATGTGCCCTGACCTCCGTGAAGTTGTGGGTCACAAAGGCAGCTTTTTAGAGCGCCAACTAGGAAGAGCCAATCATAGCAGATTGACTCTGTGCTGCGTTTTCCCCTGTGCACAATGCAGTGCAGCATTACGCAAAGGGGAAAATATACTGTGTGCTGTGTGAAAAAATTGTCAATCTACCCCATTGTTTCCTTCAAAGTAGGTAGGCTTCTTCTCAACATGCTTTTCTACTGTGAGGTGGTGGTGGTATGACCTTCAGTTTATTACATATACTGTCTCAACTCTACTCTTTCCACAGCTGTATAACTATTTGTGATATGATAACCCAGAGACCCGTCTTCTGGTTTGGGTTTTCAAGTCTTCATTCCTCATGGCCTTCTAGTTAGGCCCCAAACAAAATTATTTTCCCTTGGCTGTATTGAGACTAACCTATTTCCGTCACCAAATATTCATAGTTTTTTAATCTATACCCTGATTCTTGTTAAGTAAAGCAATCTAAGTTACACAGCAAATGATCAGACATAAAAATTAAATTGTATTATTATCACCTAGTGTAGGTAAAAGGAGCGATAAACATACCTCTCCATAACATAGCATGACTTTAGCTAGACAAAACGAAAATTATTGGAATGATTTTGAGAGCTGTACGTCTAATATTTAGGTACTGATACAGGTCCTAACAACAGCAATGACATTGTTTTAAAGTGCTTTCAATTTTGACACCTATGGGACATGAGGCACAACGATACAATGTCGAAAACTGGTCTGTGGACTCTGAACTCATCAAATAGTCATTAGCTCGCACTTACCTTGTTTAGGTGTTTCCTAGGATCTTTCTTTATTACACAATTAAGAAATCAATTTCTCAACAGTTGTTCAAAAGCAACAGTACGAAATGCAGACGAATGTATATGCATGGAAGTCCGTCCCCAAGGTTTGAACAGTATTGCCCAACATGAACCTTCTGATCTTCCAGCAAGGCTTTTCTTGTTACTCCACCCGTTGGACATTGCCACATAAGTGCCCTTCCTTACCAGTGTGACAACCAAGATGAGGAATGTTTTGCTCTTATACATCAGGTCCACTTGGGAGCAGTCAGTCCATATAAAGCAGAGTAAAATGTGTCTTTTAATCTATTTTACTAAAACGTTATTTGGCAGCTTTTCGTATTTACTTCTTTATTTTTGGGTTCTCAGCACCAGGGTCACTTTTTTACTTAATTTTGCTCAATACATTTAAAATTTAAAAAACCGATTCTAGTGAGAAGTAGCTTAGATATGACTTTTCCCTCTTTAGAGCACTAAAATCAGTTATCGAAATTTCAACCAACAGGCAATTTAGTATGTCTTAGTTCTATTCCACTATTATAGTTTGCACAAGTATTAACTGGTAACAAGGAACCTGAGTTAAAAGAAGCATTGTGAAATTCCAATATAATTATTTGCTATTAGATACTAGTAGCACAGTTTGGAATTGATACAGTAAACCAGAACCAGCAGAATGAAAGCAAGGCAAGCAGGTAATCGATCTGTATTGACATGCATTATTAAAGAACTATGAAAATAATGTGTGGTAGTTCACCTTTCATAGCGATGTATTTGTTATCCTCTGTTCTACTACAAAAAACACATGTTTATCCCGAGAACATGCAGAAATACACATTAATGAAAAAAAAAGTGATCTTTTTTGTTACAGATCATCTTCTATGAAGACAGGAACTTCCAGGGCCGTTCCTATGAGTGCAGCACTGAGTGTGCCGATCTGAGCTCCTATTTCAGCCGTTGTAACTCCATCCGAGTGGAAAGTGGCAACTGGGTACTCTATGAACATCCCAACTTCAGGGGACACCAGTACTATCTGAAAAGAGGGGAGTACCCTGACTTCCAGCACTGGATGGGCTTCAATGACTCGATCAGGTCATGCCGCTTGACCCCACAAGTGAGTGTAACTCTGTTTCATTTTGGTTTCTTCAGAGTACCCTTTTCAGTCTAGCTCTTCAAATACACCAATCCATAAAACAGTCTCATGACCTAATTCAGAAAGTAAAACTTACACTTTTGTGCAAGTTTCCACTCACCAAAGTATTTATACTACTTTTTGGAATTCACAAACTACAAGTGTAATTTTACTACCAGGTGTAAGTTTACTTTTGTGAATCAGGCCCTCAGTTCGCATCTACCCTATGCCAGAATGGCCATATCCCATAAATAAACTGTCTGCGTTATTTGTGTGGGCCTGCAGTACAATTAAGAGTCCTACAGTGCAATCCGAGATTGCAAGACACCAAGTAGGACACCAAGTAGGAAAGAAGAGTGTTGGTGGTTTGTGAAGGATAGAATTGTGTGCCATGTGACAAAACATTCCCACATTCTATTACATTATTATATCAGCAAAGTTAAATTCCAGTGCTTTATGTTACTAAAACTACCTAAACATTGGTTAGTACATTCCAACTAGACATATTGTGTCTCCAGGTGGTGACCTCTATTGTGTACCAAATTCTGCATAGTACTGTCCCCTTTTATGGGTATTTGCTTCATCAGCCTCCTGACCCAGATGACAAAAATTACTGTAACTGTCTTGGAGATATTCTAGAATGTTAGCCAATCATCTAGACCACCTCTATACCTTTGATGGGCTTGGCAGTGTAATGGGGCAAGTGGCTGTTGCCTAGTCATCTGTGGATTCCCGCATCAGTGTGATTTTTTATCTCCACTGCGTATCAGTTATTGCTGAAACTGCTGCACAGCTACAAGCAGGACAACATGAGGTCTGATCTGACTCATATAACCAAGAACATCTTATCCAATATACTTTTGCAAGGGAATCGGAAAAATATAGGGAGAAGGGTTCTGTAGCACAAAAAACAGCTTACGAATATAAACCCTTCTGAATTAATTGTTATCTTGTAGTAGATACCAATTATTCTTTTCAGACATACAATACTGCCTGTTGTTATCAAAAAAAGGATGGCAAGTGCAAGTTTCGTTTGAAAAGCGAAGTAATGTATTCCAATATTTTTTAACAAAGGTTTTGTTATTCAATTAAATTATCCAGTTATCTTTTATCTTTTTATTTTGTAATGCTTTTCATTTTAAGAAAGGTTTTAATACTTGTCTTTACTTGCCATTACAGCACCGTGGATCCTACAGAATAAGAGTTTATGAGAGGGAAAACTTTGGAGGTCAGATGATGGAGTTCTCTGAAGACTGCCCACATGTGTATGAGCAGTTCCGCTACAATGACATCTATTCCTGTAATGTGCAGGATGGGCACTGGGTCTTCTATGAAGAGCCCAACTACAGAGGACGTCAGTACTACTTGAGACCCGGCGATTACAAGAGATACAGCGACTGGGGCGCCTCAAGCCCCAGAGTTGGTTCTTTCAGGAGAGTTAGAGATCATTAAAAGATACTTCCTTCGCAAAGGCTAACATGTAACCAATAAATTCATATGCAACATACTTTTGTTATTTGGGGTACTTATTAACATTGAACTGCTACATATCTGTGAACATTTGATTCTTTGAAGCTAAAGAGAAATCAGACTTGTTCACTAGAAGTGTAAATACATTCAAATGTTATATAGGGATATCACCAATAAGCACCCTTGGTACGTGATTCTAAGTATCAATTTGATCAAAGCAGATTCATGTTTCAAATCTCAAAACTACAGAACAACACAACTATCTCTATACCATACTCATCCTCCTTGACCTCTACCATACCTTTCACATCTTTAACCATATTCCTGTTATGATAACATCTAGTCTAGTTGTCATTGGCACAGCACTCTCCTGAATCATCACTTAAAGAGATAGCCAAATCTGTGTTATGGTGCCACTATATAATATAGTGGCTCCATAACACAGATTTGACCCCCCTACCAAGGCCCCCCCTACCAAGGGACATCATCAAAGTGCTTGTGCTAATAATAATGCTTGTTCTTTATGTCCAACTATTGTACTCCTTGCCCTCTGACACATATCTCTTTAAAAAAGAGCCAGATGCTTTATCATCAGCCACTTGGTGGTAGTTTACTGGCATATTCTGAACTCAACAAAATCAGCAGTCCCACGTAGTGACTATTTACCCAAGCATAGAGAACTCGGTTTTCATCACATGTGATTCAACAACCAAAATAACAGAGTTTGCTGGGGATTCCTCTCAGGAAATCGGGCGTCGTCGTTCTGAGTCAGCTTGGGTTAATCCAGTAGGGCTGTGCATTGAACTTCCGGTCGTGTTGCTGGCGCTGCGTTGATCTTCTGTGGCGAGGTCGGGCTGCATTGTTTTTCACCGCAAGCAGACTGTGCATCATTCTTGGCAGGCTGTGAGTCGAATTTACGCTGCATGGGGATTTCAGCTGCAGGAGAGCAGTGTTTTTGGTCCTGAGACTTCAGGGGACAGGAGGCAAGCTCTATCCAAGACCTTGGAGAGCACTTCTGCAGCAAGGCAAGAAAGCAGCAAGACAGCAGGGCAACAACAAGGCAGCAGTCCTCTGCAGAAAGCAGTCAGGTGAGTCCTTTAGGCAGCCAGGCAGTCCTTCTTGTCAGGGTGCAGGTTCTGGTTCAGGTTTCTTCTCCAGGAAGTTTCTGAGGTGGTAGGGCAGAGGCCCTTTTTTATACCCAAATGTGCCTTTGAAGTGGGGGAGACTTCAAAGAATGGCTTAGAAGTGCACCAGGTCCCCTTTCAGGTCAATGATGTCTTTCAGATCAGCAGCTACCACTCAAACAATGTATGAGGGTAGCCCCAACATTAGCCTATGAAGGGAGCAGGCCTAACAGTAGTGTAAAAACGAATTGTAGTAGTTGTACACTGCCAGGACATGTAAACTACACAGGTACATGTCCTGCCTTTTACCTACACAGCACACTGCTCCAGGGATTACCTAGGGCACACCTTAGGAGTGACTTATATGTGGAAAAAGAGGAATTTTAGGCTTGGCAAGTACTTTTAAATGCCAAGTCAAATTGGCAGTGAAACTGCACACACGGGCCTTGCAATGGCAGGCCTGAGACAAGGTTAAGGGGCTACTTAAGTGGGTGGCATAATCAGTGCTGCAGGCCCACTTGTAGCTTTTAATTTACAGGCCCTGGGCACCGTTAGTGCACTCTACCAGGGACTTATAAGTACATTAAATAGCCCAATTGGGTGTGATCCAATGTTACCATGTTTAAGGGGAAAGAGCATATGCACTTTAGTATTGGTTAGCAGTGGTAAAGTGCGCAGAGTCTAAAACACAGCACAAACAGTATCTCAAAAGTGGAGGGAGGCAGGCAAAAAGTTAGGGCTGACCACCCTAAGACTGTCAGATCTAACAGTTCTGCTCTGAAAATAATGAAATGGACTCCAGAGAATATGCACAATTTACCAGAATGTTTAAAAACAATTGAACTGGGTGCTAACGGTATTGATAAAGTTAGCTTTTAAATGGGTGTGCTAAGTGATAGGAGCATATGTCATATGTTGGCTAATTTGTCTGACCCTCCTAAGCGAAGGGCCCAAAAAGGCTGAGTGGATGAAAATAAGACATTTTAATGAAAGAAAGGCTATAAATAAGTCTCTTTTATATGGTATACCCCCATATTTTTGCCTTAACTGTTTTGGCTGACTGTTCAACTCGGTGCACGTTACCGCTGCTAACCAGAGGTAAAGTGCCTCTCCTTTCAACATGATGAAATTGGTATACCACTAATTGATATTTTCTTTTTTTTTATAAACAAATTTTATTGCTTTTAAAGAGAAAACAGGTAAAGCACACAAGTAACATACAAGCCTTGGTCTGTTTGGTACCGACTGGATGATCAATTCTAATCTGACACTTCTGTACCTGAGGTACACAGGAATTTCCCAAATGTCATAGTTTAATAATACAGAGAAAAAAGAAGGAGCATGCACACACATTCTTTCTTTTGAGCCCCTTTAACCTAGCAATCCCGTCCATTTCCCCCAAATCTTCTCATATTTATGGGGGCATCCCATTGAGTCGTATACCACTTTTTCTTGGGCTACACACCAGTCTACCCCCATCTCCATTTCTAAAGGGAGGGGCCCTTCGCAGTATTCCAAGCAGCTGCAATGTCTCTCTTAGCCACCAGTGTTGCTGCTACGACCAAAGTCTTGTCCGCTCTGGACCTCGCCATGTCTTCCATTATACCCAATAGAAGCATTTTTGGGGTCAGTATTTGCAATGTTCAAAAAGCACTGTTCAACTCTTGGTTTACTCCCTCCCAGTACACCCGAATCACGGGGCAAGACCATATCATATGGAAGAAATCGGCTTGGCCCCCACCGCACAGCGGGCACCGGGCAGAGCAACGGACACCCATCTTGTGCAGCCTATCTGGAGACAGATATGCTTTGTGTAGAAAATAGAATTGAATCGCCCTCAGTCTTGCCGACACCGCCAGTGCTCGGGAAGCCATCAGTGCCTCTGCCCAATCTGTCTCTTCAAGCGGTCCCACCCACTTCTCCCATCCCTTCCTAAGGTGGCTTAGATCCCCAGGTGCATTATTTTCTAACATTCTATAGATTTGGGAAACGCCTTTCTTCCCCAGACTTCCCATGAGTGTTTTAGCCTTGACTGGGTTGAATTCCGGCAAGGGGGCCATCTCTTTCAGGTGTATACCAAGGGCATGCCGGAGTTGGAGATACCTAAAAAATAGCTTTGGGGACAATTGAAACTCTTGTTGTACTTCTTGGAAGGACTTCATCATGCTACCCTTCCATACATCTCCCACCAAAGATATGCCCAGTGTGTCCCATTTCCTGAATCCCTCCAGTTTGGCTGTCTCTCTCAGCCCGTTACTGTGCCACAATGGGGTTTGCAGAGTAACCACTTTGTTCCAACCAGTATGTCTTAGAGCTGCTCTCCATGCTAAAAAGACCGCCTTGGTGATAGGCTCTAGCTCCCTGGGGATCGGCGCACCATAGAGCACATCCAGGATACGGGGGTACCCTAAAGCATTAAGTTCTACCTGATATGCTGGGTCTGACCAACCCCAATTGAACCAATCATGAGCCACCAGGAGGTACATCGCCAGGTAATACAGCTACGGGTCCGCTATGCCCAGTCCCCCATTATGTACATGGCAAGTTCTGGGTCACATATAGGAGGTGCGGTAGGACCATCAGCTTATGCAAAGCTATACGGCCCAATACATTCAGCGGCAATGATTGCCACCGCCTAAGGTCCTCTCGTACACGAGACGGCAGCAGAGTTAGGTTCAGGGACCAGGATAATTCCGGGAGCAGCGCAACCCATATCCCAAGGTATTTAAATCTTAACCGGCGCAGAGGCACCACCTCTTGCCAGTCAAAGCAGTCTCGTGATCGTGCCAGAGGGACCAGCACCGACTTGGCCGGGTTCATCTTGAGCCCGGAGGCTTCCTCAAAACGCCGGAGTAGATGGAAACTTCGAGGGCCAGTCACTCCCGGATTTGCCATGTATAGCAGGACATCGCCTGCATATAAGGCCACTCGGTTCTCGCACGAGGGGCTCCATTTCCAACCTCGATAAATCAGGTCTTCTCTTATCGTTCTTTCTAAGGGCTCAATCTCCAGAGCAACCCAGATGAATTGGAAAGGCCGAGGACAAGACTCCATTAACCTGCACCCGCGCCGTAGGCTTTGTATACAGGGCCTGGACCAATCGGCAAAACCTTGGTCCAAAACTGGCGCGCCGGAGCACTGCAAGAAGGAACCCCCAGTCAACGGAGTCAAACGCCTTTTCGAAGTCAATGAACAGGAGGGCTAATTGTTGGGGCAGTCGGTGTCGCCTTGCGAGGGCCACTTGGAGCCTTCGTATACAATGACGCGTGCTACGTCCGGCCATGAATCCATATTGATCCGGGTGCACTAGCAGGGGCATCAACCTCTTGAGACGGGAGGCCAGTATCGCGGCAGAGATCTTTACTTCACTGTTAATCAGAGATATGGGTCTATAGTCCGCGCAGTAAAGGGAAGGGGGTGGGTCTTAGGCAATACGACAATGGTGGCAACGTCTAGCCCATCCGGAAAGGAGCTTTTCTGGTCCTCTTCTGCATAGAGATTCATTAGGTGCGGAACCAGGTCTTCCCTAAACCTCTTATAGTATTCTGGAGGGAACCCATCAGGCCCAGGAGTTGTCCCTGCTCCCATCGCCGCTATAGCCTCACCAATTTCCGTTTCAATGAACGGTTCCTCCAGTGTCCGGACATCTACAGTGGGTAGCTCCGTGAGCGGGGTATCTGCCAGGAACTGGTCGGAGGTGCCCGTCCTCTCGGGATTAGTTGCTCGATACAAGACCCTATAGTAGTCAGCGAACGCCTCGGCCACCTCCTGGAACTCAACTAACCGCTCCCCATGCTCATTGCAAATTTCAGGGACGATTTGGGGAGCCAGCTGTTGGGAAATCAACCAATATAATAGTTTCCCTGTCTTATTGCCCATCCATAAACTCGGGCCGTGGAGGCGCGCCACATGTGTTTGGTCGCTTCTAGGGATTGACTATGAATCTCCTCCTGAATCAGCAGGAGTAGTCTGGTTATCCGTTCGTTCGAGTGTGCCTCCTGCTCTGTTTCCAGACGGATGGCACAGGCCTCCAGTTGGGTAATTCGAGAGGCCCGGGAGCGCTCCCGTGCACGGATTAGGCCCTAGCTGCCCCTTTCAGCACCACCTTACTCGCCGCCCATAGGGTTCCGGGCGACCTCACTGAGCCCCCATTAATAATGAAGTACTCACGTAGCGACTCCCTCAAGCTATCGACGTATTCCTCGTCTTGTAGATACCATGCGTTTAGCCACCACATGGGGCGGGTCAATGGGTTTGCGAGGCCCATTCTGAGACGGATCGGCGTGTGGTCTGAGATCCCACGTGGTAGGATCTTGATGTGGGAAAGGTGACTGCATTCACTGGCTAGCATGAACACCAGGTCTATCCTGGATTGTGTACTGTGAGCTGCGGAGATGTGTGAATTGCTTGTGCCTTGGATGCCAAGTTCTCCAGGCATCACAGAGCCCTGTCGATGACATCCATCCGGATAAGCTAGTGGCCATAGCCTGTCTGTGGGCTGATGGCCCCCCACTCGTGTCCAGCCCTGGGTTCAGGACTACATTAAAGTCACCCCCTATTACCGTGTTTCCAGGGAGCAATTCCGCCAATATTTGTGTCAGATCTCCTAGAGTCTTACGCACCATATTCGGGGGGGCATATACGTTCACGATGTTCATTGTTCGACCCTCCATTGTATCTGAGATCGCCACATATCTCCCTTGCAGGTCTCTCCATTCTTGTCTCACCACCAGTGGTAGTGAGCGATGCAGCACTATTGCCACCCCCCTTGAGCCTCCCATGAACCTGGCGTGAAACACCCTGTCAAATCCTTTACGGGCTAAGAAGGGGCATTGATTCCCAATGAGATGTGTCTCCTGCATCAGGAGCATATCGGGTTTATGTCTATGGACATGAGCAAGCACTGCTGACCTTTTAATCTTATCGAGGAGACTGTTGACATTCCATGATATAATGTGAGTCATCCCCATTTATTCCCTTTGTTTGCCTACGGACACTAATTGATATATTTAATTTTACCTATTAGTCTCAAGTATATAGTGCAACATCTACCCATGGCCTGTAAGGTGAATGCCACCAGTGGACTGGAGCACCCATTATGCCATCCACTACAGTGACACTTTAAACCATGGCTTCAGGCCTACCATTATAGCCTGACTGAAGCAGTCTTAAACTGTAATTCTATCTGTCAAAATAAACCCTTTTGTCTGGTCAAAACATTATTTTATGACATTAATAAGTCACCACTAATTAGGACTTACTGCCAATGAGGCACAGCGCATAGTATTCAAAAGTAGGACATGAAGAAACGCAATGTTAAACATCCTTACCGTGAAGAGACCCCAAAAACTATTTTCAATGTAGCAAGGCTGGCATTTCTATCGGAAACACTGGATTACTATATTATGTTTCATAATGCTATTTTCAGTTAGGAAACAGTAAAAAAATTAAAAAAGGGCTATTTTTAATAGTTATTAAAAATCCAATTCAAATGTCAAATCCATTTTCTATATTTAATAATGAGAAGGCAGTTTTAGAAAGTTACTTTTCCCTGCCTAAAGCCTCTAGAAGCCCATTTGGATGAACTCCAACTATGACCCAGCAGCAGGATAGTTCCTTTATGAAGTATGAAAACTGCTCCTATAGCAGAGACAAAGGCTTGGGTGTGGTCTGTACCCAGGAAGGTGATTAAATCCATAAGCAGAGGTCAGGGCCTTTTTTGTTGCCCCAGCCAAGCAGCAGGCTCCAATCACGGTGGTAAAACCCCGCCAGAACTGGCTTGGAATAACTATAGAGGAGAGTTTGCCTCCAATATTTCTCTTTCCGTGTTCAGAGCCCATGTGCTCAACCTAAATGTTTTGCCATCTTGGATTTAGACAGAGAGGAGCACTGTGAAATGTTTGCTGTTGGGCACTTAGGAAGTGTGCAAAAGTGAGCAGGATTCACATTATTGGTTAGGGAGGGCAGCAGTCATCCCATCCATAGGTCAGTGAAGTGAAGAAATATGGTACCCAAAGTGCCCTCCTCAGAATACTACTGGAACTGTGGAAAATAAGAAAACAACTGAAACTGCTGTTCCTGACCTGAGAAAAGCCCTGAAGACTTGCTCTCCCTCTTGTTTCCAGGACAAAGAAGTAGACTTTTATGCCTTGATCTATACTTTTTGATTCTCAACTGCACAGTTTAACGTCAAAAAGTATACCGCCGGCTAGTGCCATGCCAAGACACAGGCCGGGAGTCACATTTATGGGATGATGTTGGCGAGCGGTAAGTCCCCATTAGCGTCAACATATTTGATGCTAACCAGGTAGGGGAGGCATAGGGAAAACTGGAGGTTGTGCATCAAAGAATGGCGCTAGTAAGGTTAGAGTCAAGAAAAATTGATTAGCATCATATTTTGGGGCACAACCCCCATGGACATGACTCCTGTCTGAGTAAAGACATGAGTCATGCCCCCCCAGCCCGTTGGGCCCAGTGCCATGTAGGGGGGCCCAAGTTATGCCACCCATGGGACTACAAAAAATATTTTTAAAAACTCACCTCTACTTACTTGGGATAGGGTCCCCCCACCCTTGGGTGTCTTCGTGGTGGGGGTGTCCCTGGGTCCAGGGAAGGGCACCTGTGGGTTCGTTCCATGGTCTCTGACCATGGAAATAGGCCCACAGGTCCACTAATGCCTGCTCAAACCCAGGCGTTAAATAATGGCACTAACCAAACTAGAAGAGGCCTTTCTTGCAGCTGCCAAGCTGACCAGTTACAAATGGACTTGCCTTGGACTCTGCTGATGGCTTCTGCTAGAGTAAATCTTGACACTCAAGTATGTAAGATAGACTCCAGTAAGGTAAGTTCAATAGCATATTTATTAAGGAGAGAAGCCCGCAACGTCCTCTCATGCTACAAGGTTCTTTCCATCTGCTCCAGTCTCTCCTTATGGTTTTCCATTCTAGAATATGCAATATCCTTTTACCTAGGTACATGTAACTAGGATAACACATCTCCCTTTTGTAAAAATGTTTTCAATACTTTAACCAGTAATTACTTCACACTGTCACTTAGAAATATGAAATAACTTAACATTGTAACTCATCAATTACATGTTTAGCATAAACCCTGAACACCCCTACTCAGTAAACACAAAAAACAATCTACATATTTACATAAATTCTCCATTGGGAGATACCAATTTAACATCTCATCACAAACTCATTGAATTTCTTTGGCAACATGATCAACCTACCCCCCACTCATTGTTATATTGGTATCCACATTTAAATCATTGATATTATGCTCTGGAGTATTGGAGGTATTCTTCATATAACCAAGACTCTCTGCTCTCGAAGAAGATGTACTAGTATGTACTGTTGATAGTTCTGTTCCTCCACAAGTATCAGTTACATCATCCCACATCCATTCCATCTGATGTGTATGATCCCCTTCGCTCTTTTTATTAATTTGCAGATCATGAATCCTATAGCACCTAGACATCCTGCTAAAGTGCCATATTTTTCTTTCACTTAACAAACAGATTTATTTTGAACTTCTATCACTTGCTACATCCTTTTCTTGTTTTGTGACCCAACTTTACTCTTACCCAACCGGCTGGTGTTAACTGCATGTTTTTTTATCATAATATGTTTTGTACAATTCTTGCATTTTCATCATGTTCCCTTTTATTACAGAAGGGGACAGTTTGCTGCAATCTTTCCTATCCTTCCAAACTAGGTTGTCTTTCGCAAACAGTTCTCTTCCTCGTAAAATCCTTGTCAGCTTTGATAGCTGCTTGAATACTGCCCATTTTCACTTTGTTAAAGCGTTCTACAATGCCATTCCCAGCAGCATTGCAAACTGGGATTTTTTTACCTGTAACGCCATTCCTGTTAAAAAAAAATCCATATTTCTCAGAATTAAATTGCTGTCCATTCTCAGTTAAAACATATTTGGGAATACCTTCTTTAAAAACAGTCTTTCTAGAAATGCAATCACAGCTTTATCCTCAATTTCCTCTATCACCTCAATTTCTAACCACTTAGAATAATGATCCATAACTACAATTGTATACCTCGGTACACCCCATTTATCTAAAATAGGCCCCAGGGTGGCTATGCTCACCTCTTTTCATGGATGCCCTGGGTACTTCCGTTCACCCAAAGATGATCTAAGCATTGATTGGGTTTTGCCAGAATTGGGAAATACTTTGCAGTTCTTTACAACTCTTTCTATTTCTGTATCAATCCCTGGCCACCAATACATAGATTCCACCCTTTTCTTTAGTTTTACAATACTCAAATGACCATCATGATTTATATCCAATATTCTTAGTCTCAATCCAGAAGGTACTAATCTGTCTCCTCTGAAAATGTATCCTGTTTTACTAAGAGATAATTCTTCTTTGATCTCCCGCAACTTCTTACATTCATCCTGTAATTTGTTTTTATCCGTCCAACCTCTAAAAATGAATTGTTTGATCAAACTCATATTTTCATCTTCTTTGTATTTTGATTCCCATCCATCCTTCAGTATATCATTTTTACTATCCTCAATCATTGCCACACTGTATTTATCCCAGTCTGTTTCTATTTCTTCATCAATTGGTAAAGGCTATTGACTTAAATTAACTGCTAACTTGTTCATTTTCCCTGGTAAACAATCAATGTCATATACATAATCTAACAATCTCAGAGTCATTCTTGCTATGCGTGGTGTTGCTCTAATATTGCCTTCAGAAGTGCTTACAATGCTATGTGTTCCGACTTCAAAACCTGACGAAGGACTAGCCTTACATATATCTCGTTTGACGTTTTCAAAACCTATTTGCAATTGTTATTCCCACTTGAATTCCTGCCTCACTTTTAAGAATTGCCTCATTTTTGTCTTTAGACACTGGAGCTGGGGAATTGCTAAAAGGTTTATTGATGTTTTTCTTTGGTGAAATACCCTCACTAACTACTTCGTTGTCCAGATATGTTACAAAATTGACTACAAATGTGCAATTCTTTAATTCAACCTTTAGCCCATTGTCAGCTCATTTTTTTAATACCAACACCAGTCTATAATAATTTTCCCTCCTGTCTCGACCCATAACTAATATGTTGTCTTGAAAATAAGTCACTCAATCAATACCTTTGAAAAGTTTGTACATAGGGTGTTGAAAAACTGCTGCCACTGAAGCAAGGCCAAGTGGCATGCGAACAAATCTATGATGTTCGAATAGACTGATAAATGCTGTAAGACTTCTGCTAGATGTATGTAGTTGGACCTGGTGATAGTCTGACGTTAAATATTTTGTTGAGAACCATTTAGTATCTTTCGATTGAGATCAAAGTTCATCAATCTTAGATAGTGGGCATTTGTCGATAACAATGTTTTTATTCAATTCCCTAAGGTCATGCATAGTCATAATCGCCTGTCAGGTTTGCGAGCTACTACCTGGGATTTAACCATTCTGCATTTTCCACTGGTCCTATGATCCCTTTCTTCTCCATGGCCTCTAATTTCTTCATGACATTTTTTTTAATACTCATGGGTATATTTTTGACTTTGTGACAAATTGGTTTAGCCCACTTCTTCAATACAATTCTATGGACAAACCCTTTTAATGCTCCTACATCACCAGAAAATACACTCAGAAATTGTTCCTTGACCTCCTCTTCAATATTCATTGTTGATTCAGCCAGTAAAATTACTTGGCATCCACAGTTAGGATTAAGTATGATCAAGTATGATATCAAGTATCCACTGTTAGGATCAAGTATGATCAGTACTGGTCAATTCATCCCAGTACTGAGGGACCGTTTTCATCCACTTTCAATTTTCCTTTGGCTGTTCTGTCCTTAAATTCAAATTCCACTTCTTGAAAGCCTACTATGGGGATCTCTTCACCCGTGAAGATGATTGTGTGTATTTTTGTGGGACTCAATTGGAACCTCAAAATTGCTACAAATTTGTCTTCCCACACTGAATGTTCCACCATAGTGTATGGAGATCCTGAATCTGCAGCCACTTGTTTATGTACACCACAAATTCTTACATCACATTTTTATTTTTCCTTGGAACTAATATTTACATCTAAAGCTGTATCTTCAATGCTGAGTACACCTTCATTGCTAGTAGAATCATTCTCTTCTTCTACATTTTCTTCCTTATCTAACACACATTTGACTGTATAGTTTTCACCTTTTTTTCACATCTTAGCATAGTAGCCAATGATCCCACAATGATCATATTTAGTTATGATTGCAGGACAGTTTTTGCTTCTGGTTATGTGCCCCATGCTACCACATCTAAGACACACTGGTCTTTTGTCCTCTAATTCAGGTTTTCATTTTACTGATTTCTTCAACCCAGAATTGTTTGTGCATTTCTTGTCCACGCACCTTTGGTATTCTTTAGGATTAAATTCCCTTGCACACTGACTCTCCTTCACTGCTATTCTTTAGAGCTGCTTTAGCATACTTTTTTGAAATTTCAGCTTTCTTTACTATTACAATAATCTCAATTATTATCACCACAAACATCTAGTTTTCCTTGAATATTTGCAATATTAGAGTGCACAACTAATTGATCTCTAATAAAAAATACTGTCAGTATTTTAGACAAGCTACATAGTTTCATTCTTCATCTGTTTCCTTTGAAAGAATGCATACCTAACGATAGCCATATAAACTACTGGTTGGTAATAATCTTCCAGATCCCCCAAGAGATCTCTAAATGCGTCTAAATGTTCTATCAGCTTGTCTGTATTTCATTTCAATCTGAAAGTATATTCGCAACCCTTCAGGACCAAGACTATGTAACAATGTTTCTTTCTTTCATGACAAAGTAAATTCCTCATTATTCTCTTCCTCTAGCGCTGATATGGAGTTTACAAAACATTCCTTCCAGTCTAACCATTTTAATAAAGCATCACCTGGTCTCGGAAAAAAACAGTACAGAAGGAGTAAGACCATCGTTTTGAGAACTCATGCTAACTTGCAAACTTCCAAAACGTATTATCAATATTTAACAGTAGTTCATTTATATGAAGTTATTATTAATCCATTTAACCAAGGTGTGCAAATCACCGAAATGTGCACTCTATCCCGTAGATCGCCTTAGAAGGTTACCTTATATGGTGTGCAAATCACAGGATTAGCACTATGATTAAGGTGTTCGCATCACTGTGATTCAGGAAAGATTCTTGTGATGCACTGGAAGTATTACAATTAGAAGCGGCTTACAGGAATGGTGTGTATCATCGGACATGCTACTAAACTGAATGATGACAATTTGATGCTGTGTGCTCATACCCTGATACCTTCGAAAAAGTATTTGAGCCTAAACTTAGATGGCTGTTTGTGTGACACGCTGCTGCATCTCTTGCGTGCACTGGCAGGGGACGTAGTCACTACAGCACGTCTCCGGCTTTTTCTTGCTTCCAGTAGGTACTGCGTGCAGGTGAAAAGGACATATATCATTCACCAATGTGTGCGAGATGATGAATGAGCAGTTCAATAAGGTGGAGCATGAGGGGCTCAATTGCTCTTCCCTCCCAGCTGCTCCTACCTACTCACCACCAACTTCTGAAATAGTAAAGAACTTCTCAATTGTTCCTTTCTTTCCTACGGCCAATTTATCTCATTGCCTAGATCAACAGGAATACCTTTAACGTCAGCAATGCAGAAACTACCGGCTTGCTGTCCTCCTATAGGCACTCCAGTCCGGGTGTGAGCTCTCTGACACCGGAGCTTCCTCCTCGTCGACAAATTTGTAGGATAGACTTCAGTACTAGGTAGGTAAGATCACACTACAGAGTTCTCTCCAACTGCTCCAACCCTCTCTTTACGTTTCCTTATTCTAGAACATGCAGCATCCTGTTACCTAGGTATATATAACTTGGATACCACAAAGTGCTGTCCCTGAGTTCTGGAAATCTTAACCGTGCCATAATGCACTCCTCCTAACATCCTGAGAAATCTGTAAATTGGAAACTTCTTGGCTCCAAAGACCACTGGAGGATTGGGACATAAAAGCCAAGCAGATTCAATGAACATGCATTGCAGCTGGGTTGAAGATTCAGGTTTCCCCCACACCAAGCTTAACTGCAGCAACAAATCTGGTTTAGTGGGTCCTCGCACAGATGTTATAGAGCCTTTTTGAGCCCTCTTCAGGCAGAGCCTGTACTATAGTCCCACCAGAGTAGTCCGCACTCCAAAACTCCAAACATAGAAGTTTTCACTGTAAGACGGTGTCAAAAGTATGAGACCAGTAAGGGACCTTCTTTGGTTATTACAATAAAATGTCTCTTGCTGTCTCTCAGAAACGGAATTCCAGTAACCCAAGGCCAGTTTCAGCCTACTTGGGTCTTTTCAGTCAGGTGACCTTTGTTCCAGTGGCACAGGGAGCACAGGATCTCTGGCTAGATATTCCCATGGCAGTTTGAAGAATTACTACAAACACAAAAAAATTGACAGGAGTAATGTTTGCAAATACTCTAACCACCAGCATTCACCCGGGGGTAGAATTCTAAACTATTGTTTGTTTTAGCCCACCATGTCACCTCAGATTAGCCACAGTCATATGTGACTTAGTTCAGCTTTGACAAGGTTATGCTATTTGAAATAAATCTAATTACTTAGTTGTCAATAATGTTATCATTTAACTATATACCTTGGAAAGATGTAACAAATGGATTCTGATATCTTTTGATGGATTAGTGTGTCACTAAGTTCAAGCCATTTAGGTTAGCAATTTTGAATTTGTTTTGGACCTAAAATGATATTCAAGCCTGGAATACTGCCATTTTTCCTATATTTAAAGTGTGGTGATTCAGTATTCTCCAACTATATCTGATGAACTTTGTTAGAGAACCTATTACAAACAATTAATTCTGTTAAGGTTTGTATATGATTTTGCTTGTTGCCCCATTTGGGTCTTCTTACACTGTGAATTAATCTTCTAGCGGTAACTGTCTTTATTTGATTATCCATTCTCTCTATTTCATTCTTTTGAACAGAGAAATGTGTGATAGCTGCCATGGTATAGACCAAGCATGTCTCAGCAGTTTAGGAGTCATCTGAGGTATTAGTTATCACAAACAGTCCAAAGTATCTTTCAGGAGCATTATGGTTACCCTTCACCCTATAGTTTAGTCTTCTAGTCTGGATCATTTTCATTCATTTTCATAGCACAAGGTGTGCTCCTAATGCACTATATATATATATGTTTCTTTTCTTGCAGGTTTGCCCACATTATTTGTTATACCCATTCTGTATTTTAATATATACTTTTCTTCTCTGTTCTGATTTGTCTGTGTTGAAAAAAGAGACTCTTGAGCTTTGGACTGATTTTCTCCACTAAATATCTTTTCCTTAATGAAATCTGGAGGACATCCCATAAGGTTTGATATTCTATATATTCTTGTGCAACTGTCTTTCATTTGACTGTTTCAGAAAAAATGTCCAAGTTTTTTAAATGGTTGCAACTGATGCATTTAATTTTGTAAACATTGTTTTTAGAATTCATGAATAGTTGCACCCACCTTTCTTATCCTATTTAATGTCCTCTATTATCTGGTGAGTTTCTATTGCCTCTCTTCAGCAACGTTTTGTAAATTCAATTCCACTCTAAATGTAAGTTCAGTTGCATGTCGGACCTTTAATTTAGGGTGGAAGGAAACATTTTTCTCATAGACAGAAAATATAAGAAACAACCATAAAATGCACTGCAGGTGGTCCTGTACCCTGTAACTAACATGTGTGTGCATATTGTGCAAGCTTTTCTCAGTGCACTGTTCTGGCCAGAACGTCATTTACCAGAAATTAAGAGACAGACTGTTGCCTTAACACTGGGTTGTTGCCACTTCTGCAATGGCTTTTGGTTTAATTTGTTCTGCCACTGCCATTCTACTGACTAGCCAAAGTCCATAGTTTAGATTACATAGACAAAACATGTGACATGGTTCTGGTGGTTACTGATGGTATTCTAGAGCTCTACCATCCAAACATATAGCCTTTAGCAATGAGGTCAGATGTGGGCTTTGACAGTAGGGCAGTGGCTGGCAATGCTGCCAACCCATTTGGGTGTGGGGTGACAAGACAGCAAGAGGGGAAAGGAAGACACTAGGGAGCAAATACTGAGAGAATTACACCTGAATGTGCTGATGTAAAAAAATGACATCCTGATGGAAAATCATGAGAATAAGAAATACCACTGTTATATCCCCACAGCCACCCTCTTCCTACTCTGCTTTACTTACCTATTGTATATATTATCTAATTCTAACCTACAATACATTTTTTGCTATTCTGTCACAGCCACTCAGCTAAAATGAAGTTTTAATTGGAAAGTACAAACTGTTGTTTGGATTGCAAAGCTCGCATGCACCTGAGCTCTGAGCTCCAGTTTGCAGGAAGGGAGAATTAGATGCAAGATAGAGAAGGCTACTACAGAGGCGAAAGTTTAGAAAGCAAGAGGAACCCACTGTTGCAACCCCCCGATGACATGCCTCATTTTTTACTCAGGGCCAGAAAACCCGGACACTGAGGAGATCCCATGAGGTGTTGTAAAACACATTTGATTCAGACTTTAAGAATAGAATGCTCCCTCTCCAAAGGTCGATTAATCTCAGAGCTATCAATAACATTAAAAGGAAAAATGGTTCCAAGAATTCAAGCAACATAACTTAACTTAACCACCTACACAGAGAGGATACACAGTAAAGCGATAATCTATTGGTTGTCCTTGCCTTCAACTACTTGCAAGTTATCTTTGAAAGGAATGTGAAGCAGATGTTGCAAATGTTTAATAAATTGAAAATTAGATATTTCTGGAAAATAGTGAATCTTTAATGAGAGCTGGTTGTAATGGGGTCTCTGGTTAGCAATCAGTTTGCACTCTGTCTAAGCAGAGACCCTCACTCTAGTCAGGGCAAAGGAGAGACACACTCAAGATAACCCCTGTTCACCCCCTTCATAGCTTGGCACAAGCAGTCAGGCTTATCATAGAGGCAATGTGTAAACTATTTGTACCAACATATACAGTAATACAGTGCAAACACTACAAAATGAACACCACACCAGTTTGGAAAAATAGGAAATATTTATCTAAATCAAAAAATACCAAAACAACAAAAATCCAACATACACAAGTCAAAATATTTTCAAAAGAATAATAGTCTTACTATATAGAAAACAATGGAAATGTTGATTTTACACAAAGTACCTGGTTTGCGTCAGAAATAAAGATGCACAAGCGAGTGTGCATCGAAAAAGTCAGTGATGCGTTGTTTCCTCACTCGCAAGCAAGACCCAGCATAGTTGTCTTCTCCAGTTGGATAGGTGCTGCGTTGTTTTTCTCTCCCCCAAGAGTGCGATGCGTTGATTTCAGGATGGGCACCTCGGATCCGTGCAGGCTTGCATTGACTTTTGACGCCCAGCGATGATACGTGTGATATCCGGCCGTACAGTGATGTAAAACCGCGCTACATGGGGTTTGCGTCATTATCAGCAGCCGCAAGCAGGTGTTGCGTCATTTCTCCAGCTCCGATGAGTCAATCTCCCAGCTGCGATTCAGGTGAAGTGATGATTTTAGCCACAAAGCACGAGGCATGTCGTTTTTCAGCTGTGTTGCAAGTGGTGCGTCAAAATTTTCCCCACACAGTGTTCTGTGCATGGATTTCAGTCCTTGTTCTGCCAACTTCTCCTTGTGAGGGCCCAGGGACTGGATAGGGCACCACCTGGCAGGGCTGGAGTCTCAGCAGAGAGTCTAGGTGCTGGCAGAGGAAGTCTTTAATGGCCCTAAGATGTCAAAACAGGGGGCAAGCTCAGTCCAAGTCCTTGGAGATTCTTCACAAACAGGAATGCACAACAAAGTCCAGTCTTTGTCCTCTTTCAGGCAGAAGCAGCACTGCAGGCCAACCCATCAGAGCACAGTCACAGGCAAAGGGCAGTACTCTTCCAGCTCTTAAGCTGTTGTCCTTGGCAGAGGTTCATCTTGATCCCAGAAGTAATCTAAAAATCTGGGTTTTTGTGTCCACTACTTATACCCCTTTCTGCCTTTGAAGCAGGCAAACTTTGAAGGAAAGTCTCTGTTGTTCACCCTCTCCCCTGGCCACAGATGAACACCAGGGGGTTGGAGACTGAATTTTGTGAGGGCGGACACAACCCATTCAGATGTAAGTGACCACTCTTCCCTCCACTCTAGCTCAGATGGCCCATCAAGATATGCAGGCTACACCCCAGCTATCTTTGTCTAACTGTCTAGAGGGGATTCACAAACAGCCCAACTGTCAGTCTGACCCAGACAGGTAATCCACAAACAGGCAGAGTCACTGAATGGTTTAGGCAAGAAAATGCCCACTTTTTAAAATGGCATTTTCAAACTGACAATTTAAAAACCAACTTTACCATTAGCAGTATTTTTAAATTGTGAGTTCAGAAACATTGAACACAGTTCTGTCTACTCCCAAAGGGAAACTGCTCTTAAATGATATTTAAAGGCAACACCCATGTTAACCTATGAGATAGGCCTTGCAACAGTGAAAACAAAATTTGGCAGTATTTCACTGTTAGGACATGTAAAACACATACACTGCACCCTGCCCATGGGGCTACCTAGGGCCTACCTTAGGGGTGCCTTACATGTATAAAAAGGGAAGGTTGGGGCCTGGCAAGTGGCTACAGTTTCCAGGTCAAATTGGCAGTTTACAACTGCACACATAGACACTGCAGTGGCAGATCTGAGCCATGTTTACAGGGCTACTTATGTGGGTGGCACAACCAGTGCTGCAGGCCCACTAGTAGCATTTGATTTACAGGCCCTGGGCATCTCTAGTACACTTTACTAGGTACTTACTAGTAAAGAAAAAGTGGCACTCATGTAAAAGCCAATTACACATACATTTTACACAGGAGTACTTGCACTTTAGCACTGGTCAGCAGTGGTAAAGTATCCAGCGTACCAAAAACAGGAAAAACAGAGTCAAAACATGTGAAGCCAAGGCAAAAAGACAGGAGAGACCACACCAAGAGCATAGCAGATAAGGAAGCCAGAAGGTCTTCCATAAAGTGATCTGTCAGGGATCACATAAACAGCCTATCATGTTATCGAATGAGCAGACACCAAACAACAGGTATGGCTGTGCTCCCATAGTAGGGAGGCACTAGCAACAATGGAAGACATGTAAGTCATAAACTGGACAGATGGTAAAGAAAATAATTTGGTTAATGTTTTCTGTTTACACCATTGGACAAAGCATTCTGAAAACTTATTGTTAGAAATGGAAACAATGCCACCAATAAGGCAGCTACATTTCTTACATAGATTGTAGCTCCACTGAGGCACTATTCACATAGCCTTGTGAATAGTGAAAAGAACGTAGTGGGTGGAGACTGACTGACTTTAGAAAAGAGTATCTCATAGGAATTTGGATTGCTAGTACATGTATTGTCCCATCGTGATTCAGGTCTTTGGATGACCTGCCTCATTTTGCTTTGTTTTGTTCAAAATCTCCTTGCTCATCGTGTCTCAAAACCTTGAGGATGTTGTGGGTTCCTTCTCTGTTCCTCCTTTGTGAAATGTCTAAGGTATGCAATATTAAGCAATTGTTCAGGATATAAAGATTATATTTTAATTTTGTTTGTCTCTAGATGGATTGTAATTTGGAACTGCCACCATGCACAACTGGGGAACCTTAGTTCCAGTGAACTTATCCTCTAATTAATATTAGAACATTGGAATGCTGGGGGCTCCATTGAAAACAATGGAGTGCTGCGGGCTTTTACTGGCCGGTAAAAGCCCGCAGCGCCAACATTCCAATGTTCGCTTTGTTCACAGCAACAGCTGTGAACAAAGCCTCACGGAGCCCGAGGGGATTTTAATCCCCTCGGGCTCCGTGAAATTTTTTTTTTTTAATAGAACATTCTGCCCTGAGTGGCAGAATGTTCTAATAGCCTTAGAACCCGCCGTAGCGGGCTCTACCGGCTATTAAAGTCCCTCTCCCTTGTTAAATGCCCTCGCCTTCGGCTCGGGCATTTAACACGGGGAACGGGCCTTTAATAGCCGGTAGAGCCCGCTACAACGGGTTCTAAGGCTATATTGAGTTTTTGCTTTTGCTCAGCTTTGCACGGGTAATGCATATTTCATTCTATTACTTACTTGCCACGTATGAGATTTTTATTGAGGTATTCACTACCTTTTCTCTATCTTTTACAGATAAATTGATACAGCTCCAGGACAGATTTCCAAATTTTCTCTACATCTAAATTCTGCTTTTGCATCCCAACAAGAGCATACTCACTTTAATAGGCTGAATCATACAAGTCTTTGTTAAAGCACTTATTTGGTTTATAGGTTCCATGTGGAAAAAAGTATTGGTGTACATAATAAGTTAACCCACTGACAGACTGATTTGCCAACTGGCCCTCTGGACTTTCAATATGTCTTCTACAGCCAAATATTGGCCTCAGTTTCTGTACTTTATTGTGTATCCAAGTATAGTTAATAATGGCTGAGGATGGATATTTAGCTAATTGTCTATAATAAACATTATGATTGTCTGACTGAGCTAATAGTCACTGTGGCCGTCACCAATTACTTATTAGTTAGAACTGTACAAAAACAGACAAGAATACCTTCTCTTGCCAGTACATGGGCCATCAGATGCTTCCACTAGAAAGATATACCAGAGTGGATGATACACTCTGGACATGTGTGAATGACAGCATACCATCTAAAAACCATAGCTCTCCATGGAATATTTATTGGGGGCCCTCTAAATCTGTATGCATGCATTGCACAATAGAATTTACTTTACATGTACAGGACACCAATATTTGAAAGCAACATTGTGATTTTTCTTTTTGCTTTCTTATTGAGTGGAGAGACCACCTTAAGAACCTTCTCACAGGTAATTGACAGTAGCTCTTTGTTCTATAATTGGAATAGATTCTAAGGTGAGTTTCTTAAGATATTTGACCACTGTTATGGTGAGTGGTACATTGAAAACACATTCATTACAGAATAGAAACAACACAGTAAAGATTTCTACTGCTATCTAAGTTGGTTCAATCCGTTTATTCATTAATACGCTTGAGAGTGAACAAAAAAGCAGTTTTTCCATGCCGTAAAAGTCGGATTAAAGGATGACTTGGGCCATGAGATTCTGCATTGCAGTCACCAGCATCCTCCTCACTATTTTCCATCTCTAATAAAATCTGGGATTTATGAACCTTTATATGGTATAGAACATTAAACAGGTTGAACATAGATCATATATATCCTTGGCCTTTGATTCCTGATCTCCTAGCCAAGTTAAGAATTCACCCAAATATCATGGGGCATATCATCATAATGCAGCGTGACAAATAGAAAACTTCGCCATACACCGAATCCTATGTCAATATAAATATCAAGTATTGCCCTTTGGACTGTTTTTTACTCTTGATGCATTTCAGTACCTGATGGACAAAGCATTAAGCAATTTTGGCTGACATTTATATAGGTTATCTATTGATTTTGAGAACTATGTGAACACATCTAGAGGAGGTTGCAAGTTATGTATTTGTCCAACCACAGAGATGCATATTGTATCCACTCACCAGGTAATTTTGGGGCTTTAGAGTTATATAGGCATAGAAATGGATACCCAAAAAGTGCAGGTAATAATTGAATACCTCAGCTTCAATAAAAGATATGCAAAGCTTCATAGATTTCACAAACCTTCATAGATGCTTGTTACAAGAATTTTGTGGGATAGTGACCCCACTGCATAGCTATTGAGAAAGGTTTTCTCATTCCTCTGGGATAAAAACAACAGGCAATGCCTTGACTTTCTCAAAGTGTTACTCATGACTGTTCGTATAGAATTCATCCTGCTCAGCTATAGCCTTACTATGAAGTAGCACATTTTGGAATCTGCTGTATACATATTGTCCCAAAGATATCCAGGCATACATAAATTATATCTTGTTGGTACTACGCACTGCACATTTCTAGACAAGGAGTTATTGTACATATGTTATTGTATTTAAAGCACTCTGTAATAACGTATTTACATACTCCCACTTTTCTTATAAATGCACTGTATCTAAAAAGTGTACAAATGCTTTCTACTAGACACTTGTGATGCTTGTTTTTATTCTACATTTGTTGTCATATTACAACAATGAAAATGCAATAGAAAAGCACATGTTCTCGCAAGGAATCTGAAGCATTCAATTTGATAACTGTACTCTATTTAAATTGTGGAGCTAAATTGTGATGAGACATTTTGGTAGACATGAAATTACATCCAAGCTGAATAGCAAAACAATGTAGGGTCCAAATGACAAAGAAATGGCACTCTTCAGCCATTAACCATGCATTGCAAAGTCACTATGCAGGCTCATGTTGTCAAGGATTGGATTCTGAAATGGTCTGTTAAGTTTTGTTGGTGATTACCTAAAGAAAGGGTGACTCCTCCCGGGAGCAAACGGTGACAGCCTACATAGAATAGTTCATGTGAACAATGTTGTGTCTCATTTAGAGGGCCCCAAATAGAATGAAAAGCCACATAGGATAAAATCTATCTTGACAACCCTGTAGTACTTGATTGAAGATGAAATCTAAGGCAGAAGTAAATAACAAAGTTACTAACTTTTCCATGATATGAGGGAAAAGGAAACAGCCAAGCAAAGACATCTAGCAGGAGACCCAAACAAACATTCTAACTATAAGGAGCAAAAACATTGCAGACAAAAACACAAAAAGACTATATAGGGCAATAAACATGACAAAAACTAAGGGCACATACACAATGGAACACTTCCTTCACTAATCTACACCTTCACATATATTATTCAAACAGGAAGTTACATCACAGGAAAATATATCTTAACAACATATTGGGAAGGGCAAATCAAAAGATTTTCAATGCTTTTTTCATGTAATTTGTTGCATCAGTATGATAGACGAGGAAATTCAAGTTCGATACCTTTTACGTGGCACAGAATTCCAAAGTCAAATCGCTGTCCTTCTACTAGCATTTCACACTAATTGTGGACAGTTCTTTGGGTGCCCATGACCATGAAGTAAGCAGCACAGTCTCAGACTGCCAGGACATCGAGTGACAGTGCCAGGCTGCATGACACATGCACTGTCTTCTTGATACTCATAAGATTCCCAAAACTCCTGTCCCCAGAGTTAAGTAGTTTGACCTTACTCATATGAGCAGCAACAGTCTAAAGTGACAAAAGCCACCCACAACTCATAAAATATGTAAGCGGTTGATATGACTAACAAGATTACAGTAAAACTAAAGAAATATTGTGACAGGAATACTGAATGGGAGAAAGTGCCTATTTTTGCATGGTAAGTCACATTTTTTGAGGACTGATGATGTTGGTTTTTTTACTCTGTGCCTTGGGAGGCTGAAAACCAGGCCTCAGTGCATTCTAACCCCTACAAAATGTAGAAATTGGCTAACACCCTAATTGGCATATTTAGGTTTCCTATAGGGCCATATGATATGGGCCTAAAATACATCCATGGCATTGAAAGTTATATATCAGCTATGGACTGCAGCTCTACTCTGCCATCCACTAGTGTGACAATTGAAACAGGACGCCAGGCCTACCAGTTTAGCCAGGTTGCTGCAGTTTTAAAACTGCAAACTGGCCTTTTAAACTAAACCCTATTGTTAGGAGAAACCCTCTCTTTTAAATACTAATATGTCACCCCTACGTAGGCCTTATAACACACAAGACAGAATGCATGCTATTTAAAAGTATGATATGTAGAAATTCAAAGTTAATATGTCCTTAAAGTGACTCAAATGCTAAGTTCACTATTGCAAGGCAGGCTACTCCTTAGAGAAACAATGTGAAAGCTATATTAAATATTAATTCTGCTATCTCAGGCTTGGAACCAGCCAGACAAATAATTCAAAGACAGTTTTTATTATTTATTAAGAGGTCCAACTCAATGCTGACGTTGGAAGTTTAATAACTATTAAGGAAAAGGGACTTTTAGAAAGTGATCTTTTCCTGCCTGAAACCCCAGGAGATGTATTTAATTGTTTTAGCCTTCAACTGTCACCTAACTGGTGAACAGCTGTGATGAGATGTGAAAGCTGCAGTCATTGTATAGGAAATGGCCTTGGTATGGGGAGTTGTTTTGTACTCTGGCAGTGAGATCAGTTGGGCAGTGCCCAGGAACCTAATTTAACACAAAGAGGCCTCACCTGAACAGGCCCCTTCTTTTGTCCTACCAGTCACACAGACACTGAACCCAGCAGAGGAAAAACTGCCCCCAGAACTGATTTGAAGTGACCAAGGAGGAGAGGACTGCTCATTACACTGACCACACCTTGAGGGGGGCACACACGCCTTGTAGAAAGAGAGAAGGGTGTTTCTTTCTTGGATTTAGTGAGTGAGGGATACTGTCCGACTTTTTGCAATAGTACACACAGAACGTAAAGCAATAGATGGTAGGGTTACCCCTGAGATCTTGTTTACCTATTGGTTAGGTAGGGCCCAGGAGTCAGCCCCACACCCATAAGCTAGTGTCAGACATAAATGTGCCATTCGCTCTCAGACTCCTCATAATACTACTGGACCAATAGAAGAAGAGAAGAAGGACTACCCCTGCTATTTAAGGCCTCTGAGGATAGCTGAAGTAAGGGGCTGTTTGCATTTGTACCCAGGGCATACAAGTGGACTCCAATGGTCAGTTGGTTGAAACTTTTTGTAAGCTAGAGGGCCACAATAAGTTTCAAGAGACCTTTTCCTGAAGTGGCAACTGACTAGTATCAACTGGACCTGACCTGAATCCTGCTAGTGGTCTGGGTTGCAGTGAGTCCTGACCACAGGTGCTGTTCGTCAGGGCTTGGTAGGTCCTGGCACCCTTGACTTTGTCAATTGGACATTTCCTAATAATCCTAAAACCCTGGTACTTGGAACATTTTTGGACTTCAAGATCTCCAGAGGACATGGACAAACGTGCCAAGCTGATCCACCCAAAGCAGTTGTGTGGCTGAAGAAACACATTTGCCCCACAGGGAGCCTCTCTGCAGCTGTAAATTCACTCCAGCAGTCCCTCAGATAGAAGATACTTGGCCTTGTGCAACCCTCATTAAACACAGCCTTCAGCCTAGCCCCACTGGAGGATTTAGAGCTCTGAAAAAAAGACTAAGACCCATATTTCTGTGATTTTGGTTCAGGACAGCACTGCAAATCACCTTCCTGCACAAATACAATCCTAAGTGGTGTTTTTCTCTTTCTGTGTGCCGCAGAATGCAGCACTCATAGAAATATGAAAAAAGGAGGAGAAATAAAGATACTTCTCCTTGTTGCCCCTCCACTCATGAGTCAGAAGATTTTGGCACATCCCGAGGTTAACAAGGTCTTTTAAATCCGAGGATATGTCAAAATCCATTGGTGTTGCATGGGAACACCCACTCTAACACCCATGGGACACCTCCCTTGCGCAAAGTAAGACAACACAGCAATTTCCACTGCCTTGCCTTACTCCATATCTATGAGGCCATTCAAACCCATGCAAAGTGGTTTTGCATGGCCTCATAGGTATGATTTCAATGTATAATCTGCCGTTGCATCACATGAAGTGTGATGCCAAATCATTTCAAATTCTGCAAGACTACTTGTGAAAGTTTCGGGCAATGCTGAGTCTGGGATAAAGAAAGGACTAGTGAGACACAAAATTGAAAAGCCCCCAATTATGGTTTGCATACAAAGGCATTTGAAAAACTGCATCCCCACTTTTCGTGATCTCTCTGTAATTTTGTGATTCAACATATGAGCTTATTGGTTGTGCTGAGAAATGCGGAGCCCCAAAGAGTTACTGAAGTCCCTCCTGCATAATGATAATTATTTATGCAGGTATTTATTATTCACCTCCTTTGACTGCATAACAACACATGCATTGTGGTATATAAGGAACAGCAGACCACCATCTCTGCTTGTGTGTTCCTAAATCAGAGGCTTTTTTGGGCACCTCTGTTTGTTAAAGAGAGTTTCCACAATGGGGAGAATTGAAAGAATACATTTCCAAGATATATTTATAGGTAGAAAAGCCTTATTTGGCACATACATATATATATATATATATATATATATATATATATATATATATATATATATATATATATATATATATATATATATATATATCAATCAATAATGACTTCATTCGGTTTAAAAATGTACAACCATAAGAACATATAAATACATAGAAATACACAACACATCACAAAATCTCTAACCTCAATATCCTCCAGATAATCTTTTTTTTTTAACAGTTAACAAAATAAAGATTACATATAAAATCACTATACTAAAAAAATAATGGTTCCATAAAAAGTAACAATTTAAAACCAACGCTAACCAAAGTTTAAAAAGTTAACAATTAACATTGTTATGCCAGGTTATAGCTCCCTCTAAAGAGGAACCAATCCCATGCCTTACCAGCGCATCTGAGGTCATACTCAGCCACATAAAAGCTGGGTGGTATTGCACAAAACTCCTAAGTATAGTTGCCTGAAAGGTGCATAAAATTCACAAAACATAGTAAAATGGATTAGGGTCTGTGGGGATACACCGTCACACGGACACAATTTTATAGAGTTCGGGTCAAACTGCCCAAAGGGGAAACATAAATTGCTTCTAATTACCCCCAAACGGAATCGCATGATGAGGGTCCTCTCCCATACTTTTTTTTACCTCCAAGAGGTAGGTCTCTGGGCCCACCCCCATCTTTAGCATGATAAAATCCCTCACTGTTTTTTTTTCCTTAACTCCACCTCATCCCTCTTAGCTGTTGAGATTTTTAAGAAATTCTCCTTCACCCATTTTTTATCTGCGGTAGATAGACCCTCTGGTGCACCAAAGATGTCTAAACGTCCAAAAGTACTGGCTACCTTTCTTACATAAGCCAACCAGGCAATTTCCTTAGCGTGGTCGCAGGTCAGACAGTCCAGCGGGATTTCCTGTTAAGGGACGCATATTCATTAGACCAAATTGAGATCCACAATAAAATTGGAGCAATTTTAATAGCATCTTCAATAAAATCTAGATCCAGCTCAGCATGCAGGCAGAACCCAGAAGTGTTTTGACTCACACCTAATAATCTTCTACAATAACGATTTTCCTCAATCCCCAGGACCCTGTTTTCTGTATAGCCCCAGAGTGGGTCCCCCTATGTCAAAACTGGAAGACATTTATGTCTATAAATCTCCAGCAGGGGTTTGATAGGTTTGTTGCCCACCCTGGCTGCAAACTCAAAAGTGGCACCTACTGTTGAATTAAAGAGCCTCCCTCTCTTAGAGATGCAGGTTTTCCAGGTGACCTTATCATCAAAAATCACTCCAAGATAAAGAAAGTCTTGTACCTTTCCAATGACCTATTCCTTTATTTTCAGCGCGCCCACCTCACTCAAAGGTTTTCCATTGACCATAAAATGAGATTTACTACAATTTATTTCTAAATCCAGGGCTGACATAAAAGTATCATATGCTTTGACTGCCTCACGTAAACCATTCATTGTGCGGGCCATAAGAACAGCGTCATCCGCATATATCAGAACTGGAATACTTTTGCGATTGATTTTAGTAGCGTCCTTACATCTTTCAACTAAAAAATCATACAACCCATTTGTATATAACAAAAAAAGGGTAGGGGCCAGAACACACCCCTGTCACTCGCCCCTATTTTATTAAAAAAGCTCTGTACTCGCACCATGCACCCCCACTTTCCTATATATATATATATATATATAAATATATATACAGTATATATATATATAAATATATATATATATATATATATATATAGATATATACATATACATATATGATGTAAGGTAAAGTGAACAATTAGCAAGATCATTGGGTTTGAGAATTCAGAAAAGCTTTAAAATAAAGGTAGTGTGAAGGAGTGTTTGCATTTCTGATTCTGTTATCCTCAAACACACCTATAAGATTCAGTTACGTTCTCTGTAACAAATTGGAGTATTATTTGGGATGGATGACTGCCCTCCTGTGAGAATAATCAGAATTCTTGTCAAAGTTAAGCCTCAAAATACCTAAATTATCCTGAGGTGAACCACCTGGTAGCTAAGCCACAGAGAATATAGGCTTAACTTAGATCAATGTTTAAAGTATTGATGCAGTAGAAAACTAGAATTAAAGTCACAATATCAAGCAGAAGAACTTCAAAACTCAATTAGAAAAATATAAAAATAGAGAAACATGTAATAAAATAAATTACACTAAAATGACAAATATCCAAGAAGGAGAAACTAGAGATATTAATTTTGAAAGATTTAAGAGAAAATAGCACCTAAAAGCACTAAGCACTAATGGTAGTCAATGGTCCCCACAGACAAGGACCAGGATGGATTAAAGGGCAGATACACCAACTAGGTCTGTCATTGTGAAAGATTGTCCCTTCTATCTTAGAGTCTGATTTAAAGTTCAAAGTAAGTATACTTCGGATTTACAGTGTTCGCCGCCCCTGAAGACATCTCTTACATTAATACTGCTGTCACATGACTGTGCTGTGGAGCACACTTTCAAACTTCAAATTTCAATATCTTTATCTATTTTCAAAAACAACATTTAAGAGCAGTATTTTCTTTTTGAAAATGAAATAAGCATTCACCCCCATGCCATTCACTTAAGCAGTGGGTGATATTAAAATGTTTTACTTCACTTCCTGGCGTGTTTTGGGAGGCAAAGTGTAAAGTAAAAACTAGCCATTTATCTACTCAGTCTAAATAGGGTGGGCAGACAAATGACCAATCCTCTGATGGACCTCATTCTATTGGGCCATCAGAGAGATATATGTCAACAACAAAGATCAGTAGTCTCCATCGCAGACATACTTAAGTTTTGCCCTATTCTAAAGGAGGTAGCAGAATTCCAGTTTGGCGATGATGGTACTTCATCACCATTGTGACTGAGTACCCTCTCCTTCAAAGTCTAAATCAGGCCCTAAATCTTTGAAGTCCTAATCAACAACAGGAGTATACTTCTGGTCAGAGGTCAGGAGCAAAGTCCATTCCAAGTCTAGCTGAACCTAGTCAGCTGGAGACTTTAGAAAAAAGGCCTTTTGCAGTCTTTAGCCAAATAGGAGATTGGAGAACTGACCCATGGACTCCACTTCCTTGTTCTGGGTACATGAGTGAGTGTGCCCAGTCATTCAAGGTCCCTCTTAGGTCACACACAGCAAGTACAGTTTTCTTTCGTTCTTCCACAGGTCCAGAGGTGTTCTTAACTAGGTACCTAGAAATGTCACGTTAATATCTGGTACCAACTACTGTGTGGGGGTGAATCCTAGATACTTCCTAACCAGTGGGGTAGGTCCTGGGCCAACCCTACCCACTTTTCAGAAGTTTCTGCTTGCTTTACTGCAAACAGACCAATAATGCCACATGTCAGGGTATTTTTTAAAATGGTTAAAGCCTTCAGCCACACTAAAATTGGGCTCTGAGGGGTGATTGAGTGAGTGTGTGGGGGTGGTATATACTATGGTATTCCTAGTGTCCTCCCACACCTAACACTAAAATCTACTGTGAAGCAGGCACTATACCCAGAACAAACTGAGAAGACAAAAGTGGGTCCTTCAAAAACTAGACAGGGGGTCTGCATCCCGTTCTCGCCTTGCCAAGTGTGTCAAAGGTGTTGCATGTGGCTAAACATTCCTGCAAAGTAGGATTTGGCATGGTAGTGTCACAGAATGCCCACAGCTCCCTCTCTTAATATTCTGTTGAGCTCATATGAGTCATCCCTACCTATTCAGGTCAAACTGTTGTTTACTCCTGGGAGGCAAATAACATCTAAATCACACCTATTCAATGCTGAACTCAGGCTAAGAGCTGGCTAATTAGCATTCTGACAGTTCAGAAAGGTGAAGGGTAATTATTTAAAAGTTACTTTTCCTAAATAATTAAGTAAATCCATTTTGATCATTGAATTTATTTTTAATAACTATTAGAAATAGTGACAAATATTTTCCAGTCACATTCCTTGGACATATTATCAGTATTTAAGGGCCAGATGTATCATTCATCCAAATAGCGATTACCTTATTGCGATTAACAGTCAAGTGCCCCTTTTGGGTGGTGACCCTTGCCCAAGGGGCCGCCCCCACACAAAACACCCTCATACACAAGATCCCTGGTGCCTAAGTGGCTTCTGCATCCCGGGGGCAGATGGGCCTAATTAAAATAGGCTGATCCCCCCCCCAAAGGGGCCAGAAATGGCCAACAGTTGTGTGCCCCCCTTGGGTCGGTGACCCTTCCCTAATGGGCCTCCCCCATACAAAAAAAATACTAAAAAAAGTCCCTGGTGTGTTGGTGGCTTCTGCCTCCATGGGGGCAGATGGGCCTAGAAAAATAGGCAGATCTGCCCCCAGGAGGAGCAAAAATGGCCATCAGTAATGTGCCGCTTTTGGGGTGCGACCCTTGCCCAATGGGCCGTCCCCCCACACAAAACACACACAAGATCCCTGATGCCTAAGGGGCTTCTGTCCCCTTTGGGGGCAGATGGGCCTAAAAACAATAGGCCCATCTTCCCCCAAGAGGGGCAGAAATGGTCAACAGTTCTGTTCCCCCTTTAGGGGGCAACCCTTGCCCAATGGGCCACCACTTAGCACAAAAAAAAAAAAAACAAAGAGACAAAATCCCTGGCATCACTGTGGCTTCAGTCTCCCTTGGGGGCAGATCAGCCTAAAATCAATAGCCAATCTGCCTCCAAGGTGAGCAGAAATCGCGTACAACATATTGCCCCCTAAAGGGGAGTGACACTTGCTCAAGGGTCCGCTCCCTGCCACATGAAACTGACCCAAAACAAATCTCTAGCGGGCATTCCTGCTGCAATGCTGAAAAAGACATTGAGGGAATGGAAAACCCTTTCCTTTCCCCCAATGCCTTTTTCAACAGAAACCCCTCCCGGCCGGAGGAGAAACTTATCTGTTTACTCCTCAAAACTCTGGAAGCAAATAGCTTCCAGACCATTAGCCTGCCTACAATGGTGTCATTAGATGCCCAGAAGGGGGGGTCGGGGTGGCAGGGGAAGAGCTTCCCCTGCCATTCCTGACCAGGGGAGGGGGTTGGGAGGCCCACGGGGGATCGCTAGCACTCCCCGTGAGCCAGGTGCAGGAGGAGCTAGTCCCGCTCTCAGCGTAGCAGCGCTGCAGCCGAGTATGAGACCAGCTTGTCCTTGGCGTCGAAGAAGTTAAATACAGTTTACCCTACTTTATGGACTACAAGTCATACATTGGGGTGACATACTCATTTTTAAAAATGCAAGTCTTTACATGTCAAACAGTGCTGTTTTAACAAGTCATACTATGGCAGTCAGGCTACAATGGTAGGCCAGAAACCATATTTTCTTTTGTCACACTAGTGGATGGCACAATAAGACTGTAGTCCATAGGTGACAGTTAACTTTTCATGCCATGAGTGTACTTGTATTTTCCCGCCAAACACTATGGCCTTATAGGAAAGTTAAATATGCCAATCAGGGATTAGCCAATTTCTGATAGTTTTAGGGTGTCAGCGTATATATAATTGCCTCTGTCATTAGTGCCTCAGTATGCAGAGCCTGTAATGCAGGAATAAACTTAGAGCCAACATTAGGAGAAAAAAGATTTTCTACATGTATTAATAAAAATGGTTTCAGCAAAGCATGGTAGAAATCTGTGGTGACCCTACAGAAAGGACCAGATCCAACACACCTCCATAACTGAATCCTTTAAATGTATGCACTGACATCCTAACTTCCAAGCATCAGAGCATGAAGACTTCAATACATTTGGGAAAGTTACTACATTTTTATTGATGAATGTATGACTTCCATGACACCCCCAAAAGTTTAAAATAAACATCAGCAATAACAATATTGCTTTCTGTTACTTTCCACAGTAGCCAAAAAAGGTAAAGAGAAGCACACTAAGAAAATGCAAGTAAAACTTTCTTCTAAGAAAAAAATATTCAGGGAATTAAATATATTCTGACAATTTACCTATGAAAGTTATAAAAGAAGAGGGTCCTACAATAGCCAGAAGGAACAAGTCTGTGCTTTTAAATATACTGTTTAATTGTTTTACCCTATCTTCCCATACCCCTATAACATATTTTCCACATGAAAGCCCACTGAAAAGATAAACGATTTTTAATGTTCTCCGCAAAAATATAACAACCCTCAAATTCATTAAAAAAAAAAAAATAACATAAAACAAATATCATTCTGCTTGATGCAACTTTTGAATCTTCCGATATAAACCAATATAAATATTTGCATGGTAATAAAACTATTAGACCTAAATCAACAATGTGACAGCATCTTGAAACATCAGGATTATGTTGCCATACAGTTGATTCATGCAAACAATGAAGGAGGATATCAAAGTTGTTCAAATTTATTGGCGCACTTGCATCACATGGATTCCCTCAAGTATGTATATTTATTCTTAAATAAACCTAGGTTTAAGGCATACACTCTATAATAATTTCCACTTAGCAATATTTGGATTTAGCAGAAAAAGTATTGCAGGAAACTCTGAAATTGGATGTGTGCAAGTAGTGCAATGTTATTAATGTTATTTCGGCCACTTACAAAAACTGGATCAATGTACATTTCTTTTGCTTTCAAGTCCATGTAAAATTCAGTTAAATTCATTTTGAGGGTGGTTTTTAGCATGAAGGAGCCCTTCATGGAATATTAGCTATACAGTATCAGTTTCCTCTTCTTACCCTTCAGAGTCCTTTCATGGTGTTGTCAGGCCCTCTGATCATTTTGAAATTGATAGTGTAGAAAAATAATTTGTCATCCTTTAGCTGCATCCTAGCTTGCCTTACTTAAGAAGTATGGGATTTGTGTTTGATTGACTACTAGCTAAGGGAGGCACAAGGTGCCCCACTAAACATTTGTAACTCTTTATTTTTTCCGTTGCTGGAGGATGTGGGGATGGAGTTTTAGGACAAGGATATGCACAAGTGGGAAGTAGGGGACAAGGTTACACGGTATATTGTAAGGGTGACAAGCTTTATCTTGATATTATTACTATTTTCCCATTTTACTAAATTACATTTCTATTACGCTGATTGTTGTATACAGGGTTTTGATGTGTGCACGTTATAAATAGTGTTTTTCTTGAATTTCAGTAATTATTAGCCAGCTTCTCTGTTGCTGTAATGAGGAACTGAAGACCATGGCGGGCTTCAGATATTTGTATTCATTTTCAGATGTTTATGATCTGGTATGGTTTAAAAGTGTCACTTGAACTTTTAACTTATACCAACATTATTTCCCTATTGGCATTGCCAATATTTTTCCAACATTCACTGTATTTTGTCCTGGTATGTGCTAGGCCTTGGAGCAATAAGGCATTACATAGCATTTTTATTGAATTGTAATCGCCTTATAACAGTTTACCTGTACCTCGTATTAGGGCACCAGATGCCTTGGCTGGTCACCAAATAGAATAATTGACTTTTATCATTTTATCACAATTACAGCACATCTCATCTGTGTGTGCGTATGAGTGTGTGTGTGTCTGTCTGTGTATGTGTTGTCTACAGGCTACCAGTGTTCTTTTTCCAGAATTTTGATCATTTTCTCCAGTTTCCCTGTTGCTCTCCTTGGGAACCCACTGGATGTGACTGGTTCCAGATATTTGTATTGATTTGTCAAGCTGAAACGACAGATTTGTTTGTTTGAAAACGATGTGCATGTCCTGTGGCTTGCTGTGTGTTTTGTTGTGCACCCTGAATGACATATGAAGTTTCCCAGTGCTCACAGATTTCAATCTGCTACAACACACTTTCTTATAAACTTAATGCTGGGATATCATATATCTTTACACTCTAACCTATCCAGGTATATTGGAGGTTAAGGTAGGCTTATTGTTTACAATCAGTGAGGGTTTAAGTATTATAACATACTGAACATTTCTATAGTATCACCGTTGGAGGGTAAATGTCTCTTACACATTCTTAGACCTATCAGCCTTAGGGTAGTTTCCCCCCAAACTTCTTTCCTTCCCTCCTGCTAGGATTCTGAATTCATTTTTGTTGGCCTTAGGACTCTGTGCACTTTACCACTGCTAACCATTGCCAAAGTGCTTGTGCTCACTCCAAAAAGCATGGTAAAATTGACTTACACCTTATTGGAATATTAAATATACCTCCCTAATAAAGTGGCATACCATATACCAAGCGCTCATAAGTTCACTGCCAATAGTGGGGCTGCAGCACGTATTGTGCCATCCACTTAAGTAACCCCTTAAACATTTCTCAGGCCTGCCATTGCCTGTATTCAGTTTTAAACTACCAATTGACTGGTCGTGCCAAAGGCCTCTTTTTTATTGCATATACGTTACCCCTAAGTTAGACCTTAAACAGCCTGTAGGTTAGGATGCGTTGTAATTAAAAAGTTGGACATCTACTTTTAAGATAGGCAAAAACTCACAAATTCATTTTTAATTACTGCGGCCTACCTCTTCGATAAGATACCATTTGGTCTCTTAGTACATTTAATAAGTGTTAACCTTTGTTTGGGAGCAAGGGAAATATCATGTTTGGTGCCTAAGGAATTGCAATTTAAAAACTTTGTTATAGACTAAGGGCCTCATTACGACTTCGGCGGTCCTTTTCCAGGCCCGCTGAAGCCGCTGCAGGCAAAAGACCGCCAGTGCTGGCGTTCTTTAGCCCACCACCTTAGGAGTCCTTGGAGGACTTCCACCCATTTCTGGGTGGAAGTCTGACTCCGCAGTGGCAGTTGCATCGCCAGCACCGCCATGGCAGCAGGACTCCGCCCGCCGTATCACAAGCCAGAAAAAGGCTTGGCAGAGTCCTGCTGGCATGGTGGTGCTGGCGATGCAAGACCTCCAGGACCTATCCCATCCCGTCCTCCTCAATGTGAATCTGAAATGGGGGGAGGGTGTTTGTGTGTGTGGGTGTATGTCTGCGTGTCTGCAGAGGGAGGTGGTGAATGCGTACGTGTATGCGAGTGAATGTGAATGTGTGTGTGCATGTACGTGCACATGTATAGGGGTGTCTGTGTGAATGAATGCGAGTGACTGGGGGTGTCTGAGTGAACATTTGCGAGTGACTGGGGGTGTCTGTGTGGATGTATGCATATGCTGAATTGGTGTCTGTGTGAATGTATGTGTGCGTGAAGTCGTTGAGGGGTGTTTGTGAGTGTGCAGACGGATGTGGGGACATGTGTTCATGTGTGTGCCGATGACAAAAATGGAGACTCCTGTCGCCGGGTGTGTAACCACAGGGGTTTTCATGGCAGGGTGACCACCATGGAAAACCTGATGGTTTGCAGCCTTGTAATCCAGCAGGCAAACTGAGGCCTGCTGCTGGGTTGGAAGTGCTTACCGCCTGCTGCGGTGGTGCGACTGCACCAGTGGGCCAGGCGGAGTTGTGGAGGCTTGGTGCCTGCCAAGCACCACAGCTCGTAATGTGTCAGTCCTTACCGCCAGCTCTGTGGCAGAAGAACATCCTCGGTGAGGCTGGCAGTCTTATGACCGCCAGCCTCGTAATGAGGTCCTAAGGGCCTGACTTAGATTTTGACAGATGGGTTGCTCCATGACGGATATCCTGTCCAGTGTATTTTGATTTCCATAAGATATAATGGAATCATAAAATGGCAGACTGGATATCCGTCACATTTGTGACAGAGTAACCCCATCCTCCAAACTCAATCAGGCCCTAAGTCCGACTCTAGAGATCTCCATAGCAACTTCGCGCAGCGGCTCCCCGACGATGCCTCCTCCTCGGACACTGCTTTGACCCACTGATCTTTACCTTCTCAGACCTTCTTCTTTAAAAATTCTTCTTTGTCCAGAGTTAAGGGGAGACCAGGCCTAATACACTTCTTGCATATGAACTGATCTCCATTCAAGTCACTAACTTACTTTAAAGTTTGAAAATTCATAACTCTTGGTCTAATGATTGGATTTTTGCCATTTTAGTGTCACATAGTTTTTTCACATGTACTCTCTTTTTCTAAATTAGTGTGGAATGATTCACTTTATTAATGCCTAAGAGCTGCACAAAATTTTACACACTGACTCTAAGTAAAGTTTGACTGTTTTTTTTTTTTCCGCAAACTACCATAGGGTTAAGCATGGGATAATTTAGTAACTTTTGTGGTTCACCCTGACAAGGATTGTGGCTGTTGCTTGAGTAGGACTTTGCCCCCCTCTACCAGCAACTACATTTCTCACACATGGCAAATCATTTGTCAAGTATTGAATACATTACAATGGCCCAGTCCCACAGTCTGCTTTTTTATTTATTGCCAGAGAGACAGATAAGACAGAGTGAAGACAGAACCAATTCCTTTTCTGACCATAATTTATTTCTCAAAACCTCAAAGCTAACGAAGAAGTAAAGATGGCACCCAAGAAATCTGCTCCTGAAATTTTTTGCCAGATTTCTTACTGTTTTGCATCTGTTTGATCCTCTTTTAGGCAGAATTATGTTGGATTTTTTGTGGTTGCAGAAAAAAATGATATGTTTGAGAGTGAGGCTGTTTTGTCCTAAGACTGAGGCTGTCAGTTGCCATCTAAGGCATAGCACTAATGGATGGCTCTTCACTACTTATTTCTAGGATTGTCTCTTCCTGCTTCCCTTTACTACAATTTGGCAGTAGATCAAACAATGTGCTCATCTTCTCAAGCCACACAGAATTTTCGGTTATGACTGTAGCCTGCCACCCTGTTGCAGGTGATGTTTCCTGGCCCTGACATGCTGTTCATTTTAGGAGTAAAAATACAATGAATTACCCACCACAGATATTACATATTTGCAAAGTTATGCAAATCTGTTTCTTCAATACCCCTACACTGATTGTCCTGCACGTGCCCCCTCATTTATTATCCAATGTATTTGTGCTTTATTTTCTGTTTGATATTATCACTTATTTAGGATTAGACAGATTGATTTAAGGATGGGTTAGCATTAAACTAAGAAATGATGTATGGGAAGTTTTAAATGCTTAAGGTTGTAAGTGATGAAATGAGGGATGATTTAAGAAGAAAGAGTATAAAAGGGATGGCACTTCTATTCTGCCAACATAAAAGGTCAAAAACCCATGGTGAAAGGAAAAAAGTTTAAAGTAAGGAGAAAGAAGGTGGTAACAGTTAGCGTTTAGATTAATATTTACTGTATGTCTTTAAAAAAATAGGAAATGTATTAAAGCAAATGTGACATTTTCAACCTCTAATATATGTGTGTTTCTGGCTGCTACAATTTTGTATTCTGTAGATGTTTGTGTTCTCATTTTTACATATTATTCTGCACTTACATGTAGAAGCGTAGTACAAGGGTGACACACAGTTTGCCTACCTTTTATCACATCCATCTCCTAACCCCTGATCCAGCAAAGTGAAGTATCTCACTCTATTATCCATCAGTTTTACTACATGAACACAGCAACATGAGTAGTGCATCCCACTACTCATCAGTTATGACAAACCAAGGGTAAGCATGCTTTGTGAAAAAACTTTAACTGTGTAATGAGGAGTTGAGGAGGGGCGGTATGAGGTGAATTATTTGGTATGGGGAGGTTCCCCATTTATGCCACGAGGGTTGGCGTGGTGAGCCATGTGCTGGTCCAAGCCTACTTTTGTGGTTTTGCAGGAGCAAATAAGTGTGTTAGATGAAGAAGTGAAGTACTCCTACCTTGTTGGGATGAAAGCAGAAATGTTTTAACTTACCTTGGTAATCAATCAGGGATTTCTATTAATGGATAAATTTCGTGTCTGAGAAGGAAAGATTATGAGTAATGTATTCAATATTGAGAATGTGGCATAATCTCTTGAACCAGGCTATTGATGTTGGTTCTGCCTTCTTCCTTAACCGTACCATGATCTGTTTAGCTGCCCCAGTCAAGTGTCAGGCTAGTGCCCAGTCCACATGGGTCATACCTTCCAAAGTTAAGGGTTTCAATCCCAGGGTGGATAGAACATTTGGCATTGGTTATCCCAGTATGTCCTTGTTATGTCCAGAAATGTATTTCCAGTATGACTGAATTACTGAACAGGACAACCTGAATGTGCCTTGTCTTTTCTGCCACACCAGCCCGTTGGAGGCAAAGTGAGGAACATGAAGGAAATTTTGTTGGATGTCAAATGTTATTGGAACACCACTTTGAGGGCTGATACCCTATTGGGTATGCTCTTGTGTGTTTAGAGAACCTTTTTACGGAGGTTGTCCTACTTTTTTTCTGATAAGGCTCATCTCAGACAGGATTCCCATCCTGACAGATAAGTGTGAGCAGTGCCCTGGCATCACACAATAGGGTCATTAACCCCCCCACTGATGTTTGGAGCCTGTGCTGAAGGAGAGAGGGGGCACTCCCAGAACCAGTTGTAACTGGCTGGAACCTCCTCTCCCTACCATTGCAAAACATTGTAAGGACTGAGTATAAGTACAGGGGAATTTCCCTCACAATTTGGAGCCTCTTAACCATCTTTGAAGTGGACACAAAAAATGCTGGAAGAACTCACCAGGAACCGCCATGGACTGCTGCTGTTGTGATGACCTGTGACCTGCTTGGTCAATGAAAAAGGACTTTCCACTTGCTTCATCCTCCTTGTGCTGGCCTGTTGCTGGGCCCCTCCACCTGTGGGCCTTTTCATAAAACTTTGCTCCCCAGGGGCATGGTGCTGTGGCCCCTGACCCCTGCATTGACCCTGAAGCACGAGAGGTGCTTCACTTGGTGCCTAAGCCAGCGCTTGGGAAAGCACTCATTTGGGGATTTCCCTAGCGCTTGAAAGTGAGTCCCCTGTTCCAGTGTTTTTAGGCACCTTGAGGAACGCTTATCCAGTGTGGCACTAGATCATCACCGCCGCCACACAGGCTTTCTTTTTCGCTCAAGCACTCTTGACAGAGCGTGCATTGGTGGCCGAGATCACCACCGCAGCCCGGGGAGGCTTCTTCAACTCAGAGCAAGTGAAACGCGCTACACCAGACCCCCGGGGCACAACCTGATGAAGATAGGAGCCAGCGTACGCCTGATAGTGCCCCGGCGGTACCAACGAGGAACCTCTTTCGGGGATTGTCACTGCCGCGGCCCAAGGGAAGGTTGCCAGTCAGTCAGGACAGCCTGTGCCCCTTTTGATATTAATGAGAGGTGGATGAATCAGTACCTCACATTCTATTTTGCTTGTATAGCTTACGCCTGACCCTGGCAGATGTGCACACAAAGCCATTCCTCTGCTCTCAGAATTGTAAGGATGGACATCTCCCTTTGTTTGCTTCCTCATTAGCTACATTTATCCGATGCATGCGCACTATAAGAAGAAGGGTGATCCCTTCATAGCTCAAACAAGGGTGAGTTTGGACTTTGCAATTCATGTCTCATTGTGAGACTCCTTCTGCCACCTGTGCATCTGTTTTGTTGATGTTTAACTATGTATGATTATCTGTTTTATGTATTTAATCATGCTTGCTTGCCCAAATTATGTTAAGATTTTTGGTTGATATTATGCACTACAACGATAGGCTGTACTGTGTTTTCAGCTCTTTTTAAGTTTGTCCAACAACATATATTATATCTCATACTTTTATGGCTTGATTGCTATAATAACGTTATTTGAACTGAACTGAACTTAATGGGAGCCATACAGTGGGCATTGTGGTAAATGAAAGCAAAGGAAGAGGCATATGCTGCCATAATCCTGTTGATAATCGCCAAAGCTCATACAAGTTTGAGTAGACCCTTCTGCAGGAAAGCCCAGCTCAAGCATTCAATTGCCTTCTCTTCATCCAGAGACAGCATCAGAAAAGGGAGTTTGCACCTATGCGATTTTTCCAGTCAATTAGCTAACCACCGGACATTATCTGCTCCCTGTCAGTTGCAGATGATGCCCACCTAGGCTGGCTCAACCAGGGATGGGAGAATGGGCTATAGGCGTAATGAAAGCGTAAAGTTTGGAATCTTTATTTAGCTGGGCAGTGGGATGATAAGAGGTGAAGTTGGCGGGGTCTTTCTCCAGGCTTCAGGATTAATATAATTGCTGCCACACTCATGGTGGGATTCATATAATTTATTATTAATATAATATAATTTATGCCTCATTCATGATGGGGGTCAGAGTTCTGGTATGAGTAAATGATTTAAAGAGGTGGGTAAGGTGATTCAGGAAAGTGGGAGAGAAATTTTGTAGAACATGTCAGGTTTTACTCAGAGCTCTTTCTTTATTTTGCCACTTGCAATAGTAGCTTCAGAAAGTTCCCTATGAGTGGGGCAAATGGGTGTCCAGTCACAGGCGTGAAGATAGGCCTGTATGCCATTGGGTCACTCATCACCCTGCTCGAAGATGGTCTGGTAGTGGTCAAAAAACACCTTGAGTTTATTAGGTTTTTTGGTCACCCATGTGCCGTCTTGGAGTGTACGTGGAGGCCCTTTAGAGACCCAGTTTACTCACTAATAATATTCCTCAGGATGAATTTTTAAACCTAAATGGGACTAAAAATTTATAAAATCAGAGTTGATATACTCTTCGGACCAAAATACTGTGAGATCAGGTCCAGAGGACAGTCACAGGCCCAGCAGGGGCTACTGGGCCTCAGCTATGGTTTTTTTTTGGGGGGGGTACCATCTTCTGGGGCATTTCCTACTGTGGCCTTGCCAACAGAGCCAAATTCTGCCCTACAGCACCTGGGGTAGCAATGGTAAGCCCTCACAGACTGCTCAAGAAGTTTAGAGTGAGGATACAACAGGCACTGAACAAACACCAAAATACCTTATAAACATGATACTACACACTATATAAACTCAGGCACTCAGAGACTCTGGTTCAGGGCCACTATCCTGTAGGTAAGGATACCTCTTCTGCTCACCACACATCCCCACATTCCCTCACTCTCTCTCAGTGACAGGGTAACTCTGGTGTACATCTCCGGCACAGGTACAGTTCACCTGTCCCCATCCCCAAAGCAGAATCATGTCCCTCGCCTCTCAGTCTAATGCTTCTCACCAAATGTGGGCCTCATCCAGACCGTGGTGTTCTTTTGTTCATGTCCTCTACCCTGTGCAGGGAAGATGCACCAACTACTGGAGTGCTGGCCCACTGCTCTGAACCCTGGAGTAGGTGTGGCAGTGTGGCGATTCAAGAGGCAGCGTCAGGCAGAAGTGCAGCTGTTTTGCAGGGGAACAAAGATTCAGCTGGAACTTAGGACCAACAGGCCATCACAGGATCCTCCTGCCGGGGTCAAGGTGGCGAAGCAATCTGCTTCTTGTCTCGGGCCCAGGTGGCAACAGTTGGACCACTTTTAGGCTTTTCAAAATTCAGCTGCAGAGGCATACTGCAATGGGCCACTTAATGTTGGTTAGTGCCTTAGAGGCACTGAGGGACACAGTGGACAGGTGCTTTAAGGCAGCAGCTTCAAATACAGTGGTACAGTCCACTCCGGCATTCCAACCAACAGAGGTATCAACCCAGCCCACGTCGCCAAAATTAGACTTGCATGTTTTATGGGCTATTCTGTTTTTTGTCTTGGTTCAAAACTGATGAACTCTCTACCCAATCAGTCATATACAGGAAATCTCCTCAGACCCTGCTGTTTTGTTAATTTCTGATTTCTTTCCCTTCTCCTTCTTTTCCCCCTTTCTTTCACCCAGCAGAGGTCTGTGGGTTTTTGAATGAATTTTAGGGGAAAGTAATCTGGCCTGTCTCATTTAACTGAACACTGTGAGGGACTGATTAAGAGTTTTCATGGTAGAAACACACACACAATACAACCGGAAGAAATTGCTTCTAGGCCTAACGTAAAGGATCTTCTCAATTTGACAAGTATACAAATATAGCACAGGGGCAGCTATTACAGGATTTCCACAAGAATTACATAAATTCTTAAGAAGGTCAAATTTGAAAAGTTACACTGATTTTACTCTTATACCGTACTGTATATAACTTCCCCATTTTAAACAGCAAACATCTTGGTCCACGTGCAAAAATTAGCCAAGTAGTCCACGTGGTGTAATGGCTGTGTTACTAACATTCTCACCTTGATTCCAATGAAAGCAGTGGTCTTTGGCCTGATTTACATTTGATCCCAGTCACATACTTATCCTCCTGCCAGAAATTTACAAAAATGCATGCAATGGAAATACCAAATTCTGCACTGAATGTAACCTGGTGCAACCTGGTCTAAATTACATGTTGCCACTCACCTCTCTGCTCACATCATGGCTCCTGAGAAGCCTCTATCCTGTCTGTATCCTTCCTTTCATTTCCCCATTTTATAGCGGTCTACACTGTAATGACTTGCATAGAGATCTTTGCTTTTAGTGTTTTCGTCCATGATATACCTTGTACATAAGTGAAAATTAAATGCTAACTTACTCCTTCTTGACAAAAGGAGAAGTTGGGTTGACTGGTAATGTGCCTGCACTGAAAACACACAGTGATAAAGGTAGAAGAAAATGATAGCACCCAGAATACAAGCAGTGAATGGACCCAAGTGAGCCAATGAAAAGGATGGTACGAAGCTGTGCTCCAGGGGAGATGCAAAGAGGAAGAAAAACAGTTGCGTAAAAAGTACAAAGCAAATAAGGCAGGAAAGACAACCAATGATTAATAATGAGTTGATCCAAAGTCCACTATTTGTACATATTTCTATGCATTGGAGACTAGAGGTTTTCAGTAATGGATAGCTAAAGCTGTCTATAAATGATACCTAAAAACAAGCACTGACAAAAGGGCTAGGTTTAATGTGGAACAATATGCAAACAATGGAACGCACAATCGGCTAAATCTATGTGCACATTTGTGTTTACCTGTGCTCGCATCACATGATCTTTGACCTGATTGATAACAACATCAGAGAAAATTTTATAACTTGCCCAAGAACACGATTCAATAAATTATTGTGGCCCACCTACCCTTAAGAAATCACAAGAAATAACAAGAAATGAAATGGGAAAAGTCCCCAAAGTTGGAACCTTAACCTCACTAACACATTTGCCATCATCTAAAATTCAGTGAACAACTATTGAATGTGGTATAGATGAGAATCAGGCTATGAAAAAAATGACAATCACACATTTAGTGATTTACAATTTACCTTGCTTAATGATAAAACATGAACACTTTTGTCACAAGAGCACATCTTCCTGGTGGGCAGTAAATATGTGGAGGGACTCTTAAGGACATTTAATGGAAGGATGTTGCTGTAGCAAACAAAACAAAAACAAAATGAGAAGTTTCAGAATAGATTTGTTTGAATAAAAGGTGGACTGTGACAAACACCCCTGCACATCACCTAAACCACAAAGTGGGTGGGTAAGGGCTTGCAAGACTGGCCCTCATACTGAGTTGAATACAGCATGACACATGGGGACCACATCTTCCAGTGGGCAGAACCCAACTGCAATGAGAGCTGAGGCAATTCCTTCACACACTGAGGGATATGTTGCTGTCACTGGTGCTATGAATGCTGCTCCTAGAGCTTCATAAACTCCAAGGTTTGCTCATAGTTTGTATGTAGTAAAGTGCTCTTTCCATGCAACCATTGGTGGTATGTTGGGTGACAAAGAGAGCCTGACCAGGGACCCATCTCCAATGGGTTCCTGGTGCTGCAAGACCAATACCTTGTCCTTCTTTCTGACTTCAGAACCTCCATGGGACTGAGAAACCAGTTTTTTGTTTTTTCCTCTTGATTTTGGAGCCTCCTGTGACACATCAGCCAATTTTGCATCAGCAGAATTGTTCCCTCTACCTCCAAGAGGGAAAGGAAGACCCCTTTTCCCCAAGTCTGGACAAAGTATATTTGTTAATAGGAGGTACTATTTGATGGTTAAGAAATTATAGACCTGAAGAGCAGCACCTTTTGATGTAGTCTGGATCCGAGTGACCTAGTTTCACGATTGGATGAGCTACCTTCCTGCTATCCTCCTTGGTAACACATCTAACGATTTACAGCTGTAAAGAGACATGTATTCTTTACATGTGCTCATAACCTGTCAAAAGTCATGCTGTTCTGTCTCATGATCCACTTCCTGGACCTCTGAGATCTACCAAAAAAGGAAGTTGGGTGTCTGCCTAGGCTTCAGAGTGGGTTTTGTTCCACACCAAATGTTCTGTGTCAGACTGTGCCATACCGTGGCTGTGCTAGGTGTACATTATTTAGGGATTCTGGGATGATGTGAATTCAGCATGGTCATACTGTGATTTTTTTTCAGTCTGTTCGGTTTGCACATTCAGGCTGCAAAGACTAAGAGTACATTTTTCAATTTAAAAACAAACCTCAAACCTAATGCAGTGTATGCAGCAGACACATCCACTGGGGATGCATCATTGGTCCTATTGTCCAGTGAACCTACATTTCCATCCCATATCATGTCTGCTGCCTTTTTCATTCTGGTGTCTAAAGCTCATGCTTAGTCTGAAAAAGGTACCATGAATTGAGTCCTCACAGATGCTTGAGATGCTTCTTGCTACTCCTGGACCAGGGTGTGACATGCTATGATAAATACCCAAGACAAGCAGCATATTGAGATAGCCTTAACTGGGAACACTGAGCCACAGCATCAGTGCGATCATCACAACAGCAATCATCCTTACAAAAAGAAAAGATTAATAAACTAGCTTGATTAATAAACTAGCTTAATTAATGAACTAGCTTAATGAGCAGCTACAAGCAGATATGTATTTGTGACAAGGCAAGTGCAAGGTATAGAACATTGCTTCCATAAAGTTGTGCACTGATTAGCGCTGTACTCCATTCAATTTTGAGGGGAATCCTTTTGTCCGAAATCGTTGGCATTGTCACTATCACATAGTGGCCATGTAAACAATTTCCCACACACCCCAACGCTGGGCAGGCTGTGCATTATGCTGTGTCGCAATGACCCTTCTGCTTTTGACATTTGCAGCAGGAAGTGCTGCTGCTAAGACAGCTGTGCATGCCCTGAGGATGTACATACTGGCATTTTGACTTTGAAGGAGATAGGATTTGGGACTAGCATGGCCAAAACTAATGAAATATGGAGTAAATGGGTGGGGCCCCCAAAATATTCATGTTGGAGTCCAGAAGGTGAATGAGCAATAAAGATGCCTTTAAAGGTTTCTTTTTATTTCTTGACATCCGTTGTGCATTTAAAGACAGGGGTCAACTCTCAGGCTATGTCTTGAGAAATTGATACTCATTCTTTAAATAAAGAAATAGATTTTAATTTTTCCTACTCTGACTACCAATTGAGAGGATTTTGTAATGTCAAGATGTGACAATCCTGCTTGGGTACAAGGAGCATGAAAGGAAAGGCAGTAGGATGTATTTTTTTGTAAAACACAACAACATTAAAATACCTGTAAATGACCGCTACACATATTTCAAAGTATATCAACAGTTAGGATAGCAAAATTGAAAAACACATTTTTGTAATTATGAAGAGCGATGATAACAATGAATGTTATTGGACCAAAACAAACCCTAGACAACTTCATAAAGCGCAATTGATAAATGTTCACTGATGCTCCAATTTCACATACTGTTTATATTAGTAAACCTGCATGTCTGTGCAAATGTAGGGGCCATTGCAATGGAAAATGTGCTGTCTGTGAATGACAGTGCCTTACCAGACTATGCTTTAGTTATATAGTTGTGACAGTGTGCTCCACAATGCACCACTGGTTACACACCACCACTGCTGAATGGTCCTGTCTCATTTACTACATATGTTCTTAGGGAGACAGTTTGATTTTCTGTAATCCCTATGACTTCATTGATTTTCCACTGATGGAAGCATCCCCGACCCCTCTGTGATTGTTCCAGCACCACTCTGTGCAACTGTGCAAAACCTATACATTCTCTGTTTATTCAAATTTATTGCTCTGGTAGCCAAATAAAACTAATCAAGATGGTGGAAATCTCAAGCCCTTGGGACGACTTTCTGTTGCATGACTCTTCTAACTGTATCTAGCAGTTGAAAACCGATTTTTTCCAGTCAGCCGGGATGCTTTAAAAGGTACCTTGTTTAAAGCACAATATACTGCTTTTAACACGGCGAGCATGCTGTGCTTTGGTTAGTTTTCACAGTCAATACGACTCCCCAGTAAGCAAATACAAATGATCCCAGCACGCGCGTTATAGAACTCAGAGGGCCTCTATACATTCACCGTAGTGGGCAGAAAGCGTTGTGCGGTGCAGTGTATTGTTCTCCTACAGGCAGCAGGATCACAGGGTGTATATAAAGGCTGCTAAGCGCCCATGAACAGCACCGAGGTCGACAAACCATCCAGCAGCCAACATGGGGAAGGTGAGTGAGAAATGTCAGGTTGTGATTTGTTTTGTGACGGAAACACATTCATAAACAAGAATCTTCTCATTTATATGATTAGCAGGATATGAGCATTTAATCCGGACAAGAACATTTGATATGCACCAAATTAACCTTAATGTAATTTTATTTCTAAAAGATCCTCTCGTTTATAGTTTTGCTTGGCTCTTTTATCTCAGCAGCTGATCACAAGGAGGTACTGGCTTGTTGTAGTACTTACTCTGAAATCAGGATTTATTATGAAAGGTCTTGGTTGACCATTGCCTTACTGTACTACATGGACACCTGACTTGGCCTCTCTAAACACAAATCAGCCATATGTCATTTGAGCAGCTAATACATCGAATACATCGAATTAAGATGACATAGGTATTTTATGTATACAGATGCTGTAGCACATCTTTATTAGTTTAGAGCTCTTCATGTTAGAACACACTAGATCACCCGGCCATCTGATGTTATGCAGGGCAAAGTTTACCTACTTAGATAGCCACACAGGGCTTTCCATAAAAACAATGCCTTCCTGAACAAGGGGAAATGATTTAATTTCTAAAAAAATCCACCAATTTATTGCATGTGTGCTGAAGTTTACAGCACACATTCAGTGTGTGGTATTTTCTAACTTTGTCTAGCCATAGGAACGTGTGTTGCAAGTGTGTGCTTCCAACACAAATCTAATGCTAGACTATGTGCCCTGACCTCCGTGACGTTGTGGGTCACAAAGGCAGCTTTTTAGAGCGCCAACTAGGAAGGGCCAATCATGCCAGATTGACTCTGTGCGGTGTTTTCCTCTTAAATCTACCCCATCGTTTCCTTCAAAGTAGGTAGGCTACTTCCCAACATACTTTTCTACTGTGAGGTGGTGGTGGTATGACCTTCAGTTTATTACATAGACTGTCTCAACTCTACTCTTTCCACAGCTGTTCAACTATTTGTGATATGATAACCCAGAGACCCGTCTTCTGGTTTAGGATTTAAAGTCTTCATTCCTCATGGCCTTCTATTTAGGCCCCAAACAAAATGATTTTCTCTTGGCTGTATTGAGACTAACCTATTTCAGTAACCAAATATTCATAGTTTTTCAATCTATACCCTGGTTCTTGTTAAGTAAAGTAATCCAAGTTACGCAACAAATGATCAGACAGAAAAATTAAATTGTATTATTATCATCTAGTGTAGGTAAAAGGAGCGATAAACATACCTCTCCATAACATAGCATGACTTTAGCTAGACAAAACGAAAATCATTGGAATGATTTTGAGAGCTGTACATCTAATATTTAGGTACTGATACAGGTCCTAATAACAGCAATGACATTATTTGAAAGTGCTTTCAATTTTGAAACCTATGGGACATGAGGCACAAAGATACAGGCGGTCATTCTGACCCTGGCGGTTGATCACCTCCAGGGCAGAGTGCCGCGGAAGCACTGCCAACAGGCTGGCGGTGCTTCCTGGGGCATTCTGACCGCGGCGGTAAAGCCGTGGTCAGAAAAGGGAAGCCGGCGGTTTCCCGCCGGTTTCCCGCCGGTTTCCCGCTGCCCCAGGGAATCCTCCACGGCGGCACCATGGGGATTCCGACCCCCTTCCCGCCAGCCTGGTTCTGGCGGTTTTCACCGCCAGAACCAGGTTGGCGGGAACGGGTTTCGTGGGGCCCCTGGGGCATGGGCACTGCAGGGGCCCCCTAACAGGGCCCCACATTGATTTTCAGTGTCTGCTTGGCAGACACTGAAAATCGCGACGGGTGCAACTGCACCCGTCGCACACCAGCAACTCCGCCGGCTCCATTCAGAGCCGGCTTCCTCGTTGCTGGTGCTTTCCCACTGGGCGGGCGGGTGGCCTTTTGGCAGTCGCCCGCCAGCCGAGCGGGAAAGTCAGAATGACCGTCGCGGTCTGTTGACCGCGGAGCGGTCTTCCGACGGGGTTACTTTGGCGGGCGGCCTCTGCCGCCCGCCAAAGTCGGAATGACCCCCACAATGTCGAAAACTGTTCTGTGGACTCTAAACTCATTAAATAGACGTTAGCTCGCACTTACCTTGTTTAGGTGTTTCCTATGATTTTTCGTTATTACACAATTAAGAAATCAATTATTCAACAGTTGTTCAAAAGCAACAGTACGAAATGCAGACGAATGTATATGCATGGAAGTCCGTCCCCAAGGTTTGAACAGTATTGCCAAACATGAACCTTCTGATCTTCCAGCAAGGCTTTTCTTGTTACTCCACCATTTAGACATTGCCACATAAGTGCCCTTCCTTACCAGTGTGACAACCAAGATGAGGAATGTTTTGCTCTTTTCCATCAGGTCAACTCGTGAGCAGTCAGTCCATATAAAGCAGAGTAAAAGGTGTCTTTTAATCTATTTTACTAAAAAGTTCATTGGCCGCTTTTCGTATTTATTTCATTTTTTTTGTTTCTCAGCACCAGTGACACTTTTTTTACTTAGTTCTGCTCAAGAAACTGAAAAGAAAAAAAACGATTTAAGTGAGAACTAGCTTTAGATATGACTTTTCCTCCTTTAGTACACTAAAATCAATTATCCAAATTTCAACCAACAGGCATTTTAGTATGTCTTAGTTCAATTCCACTGTTATATTTTGCACACATATTAACTGGTAACAAGGAACCTGAGTTAAAAGAAGCATTGTGAATTTCCAATATAATTATTTGCTATTAGATACTAATAGCACAGTTTGGAAATGATACAGTAAACCAGAACCAGCAGAATGAAAGCAAGGCAAGCAGGTAATCGATCTGTATTGACATGCATTATTAAAGAACTATGAAAATAATGTGCGGTACTTCACCTTTCATAGCGAAGTACTTATTATCCTCTGTTCCACTACAAATATCACATGTTTATTCCAAGATCATGCAGAAATGCACATTAAATAAAAAAATGTGATTTGTTTTGTTACAGATCATCTTCTATGAGGACAGGAACTTCCAGGGCCGTTCCTATGAGTGCAGCACTGAGTGTGCCGATCTGAGCACCTATTTCAGCCGTTGTAACTCCATCCGAGTGGAAAGTGGCAACTGGATACTCTATGAACACCCCAACTTCAGGGGACACCAGTACTATCTGAGAAGAGGGGAGTACCCTGACTTCCAGCACTGGATGGGCTTCAATGACTCGATCAGGTCATGCCGCTTGACCCCACAAGTGAGTGTTACTCTGTTTCATTTTGGTTCCTTAGGATTGTCCTTTTCAGTCTAGCTGTTCAAATACACCAATCCATAAAATAGTCTCATGACCTAATTCAGAAAGTAAAACTTACACTTTTGTGCAAGTTTCCAATCGCCAAAGTATTTATACTACTTTTTAGAATTCACAAACTACAAGTGTAATTGTATTACCAGGTGTAAGTTAACTTTTGTGAATCAGGCCCTCAGTTTTCATCTACCCTATGCCAGAATGGCCATGTCCCAAAAATAAACGGTGTTATTTGTGTGGGCCTGCAGTACAATTAAGAGTCCTACAGTGCAATCCGAGATTGCAAGACACCAAGTAGGACACCAAGTAGGAAAGAAGAGTGTTGGCGGTTTGTGAAGGATAGAATTGTGTGCCATGTCACATAACATTCCCACATTCTATTACATTATTATATCAGCAAAGTTAAATTCCAGTGCTTTATCTTACTAAAACTACCTAAACATTGGTTAGTACATTCCAACTAGACATATTTCGTCTCCAGGTAGTGACTTCTATTGTGTATCAAATTCTGTATAGTACTGTCCCCTTTTATGAGTATTTGATTCATCAGTGTGGGGCATCATCCTGACCTCCTGACCCAGATCACAAACATTACTGTAACTGTCTTGGAGATATTCTAAAATGTTAGCCAATCATCTAGACCGCCTCTATACCTTTGATGGGCTTGACAGTGCAATGGGGCAAGTGGCTGTTGCCTAGTCATCTGTGGATTACCGCATCAGTGTGATTTTTAATCTCTACTGCATATCCGTTATTGCTGAAACTGCTGCACAGCTACAAGAAGGACAACATGAGGTCTGATCTGACTCATATAACCAAGAACATCTTTTCCAATGTACTTTTGCAAGGGAATTGGAAAAATATAAGGAGAAGGGTTCTGTAACACAAAAAACAGCTTAGGAATATAAACCCTTCTGAATTAATTGTTGTCTTGTAGTAGATACCAATTATTCATTTCTGACATATAATATTGCCTGTTGTTATGGAAAAAGGGATGGCAGGTACAAGTTTAGTTAGAAAAGCGAAGTAATGTATTCCAATATTTTTTAACAAAGGTTTTGTTATTCAATTAAATTATCCAGGTTATCATTTATATTTTTATTTTGTAATACTTTTTGTTTTAAGAAAGGTTTTAATACTTGCCTTTCCTTGCCTTTACAGCACCGTGGATCCTACAGAATAAGAGTTTATGAGAGGGAAAACTTTGGAGGTCAGATGATGGAGTTCTCTGAAGACTGCCCACATGTGTATGAGCAGTTCCACTACAATGACATCTATTCCTGTAATGTGCAGGATGGGCACTGGGTCTTCTATGAAGAGCCCAACTACAGAGGACGTCAGTACTACTTGAGGCCCAGCGAGTACAAGAGATACAGCGACTGGGGAGCCTCAAGCCCCAGAGTTGGTTCTTTCAGGAGAGTTAGAGAGCATTAAAAGATACTTCCTTTGCAAAGGCTAACATGTAACCAATAAATTCGTATCCAACAAACTTTTGTTATTTGGGGTACTTATTAACATTGAACTGCTACATATCTGTGAACATTTGATTCTTTGAAGCTAAAGAGAAATGAAACTTGTCGAATTGGCAGTGAAACTGCACACAAGGGCCTTGCAATGGCAGGCCTGAGACAAGGTTAGGGGCTACTGAAGTGCGTGGCACAATCAGTGCTGCAGGCCCACTTGTAGCTTTTAATTTACAGGCCCTGGGCACATATAGTGCACTCTACTAGGGACTTATAAGTAAATTAAATAGCCCAATTGGGTGTGATCCAATGTTACCATGTTTAAGGGGAAAGAGCATATGCACTTTAGCACTGGTTAGCAGTGGTAAAGTGCGCAGAGTCTAAAAACCAGCACAAACAGTATCTCAAAAGTGGAGGGAGGCAGGCAAAAAGGTAGGGATGACCACCCTAAGACTGTCAGATCTAACAGTTCCCCTCCGAAAATAATGAAATGGACTCCAGAGAATATGCACAATTTACCAGAATGTTTAAAAACAATTGTACTGGGTGCCAACGGCATTGATGAAGTTAGCTTTTAAATGGGTTTGCTAAGTAATAGGAGCATATGTCATATGTTGGCTAATTTGTCTGACCCTCCTAAGTCAAGGGCCCAAAAAGGCTCAGTGGACGAAAATAAGACATTGTAATGAAAGAAAGGCTATAAATAAGTCTCTTTTAAATGGTGTACCCCCATATTTTTGCCTTCACTGTTTTGGCTGCCTGTTCATCTCAGTGCACTTTACTGCTTCTAACCAGATGTAAAGTGCCTCTCCTTTTAACATGATGCAATTCGTATACCACTAATTGATATATTTAATTTTACCTATTAGTCTCAAGTATATAGTGCAACATCTACCCATGGCCTGTAAGGTAAATGCCACCAGTGGATGGAGCACCCATTGTGCCATCCACTACAGTGACACCATGGCTTCAGGCCTACCATTATACCCTGACTGAAGCAGTCTTAAACTGTGATTCTATCTCTCAAAAAACATTGTTTTATGACATTAATAAGTCACCACTAATTAGGACTTACTGCCAACGAGACATGGTGCATAGTATTTGAAAGTAGGACATGAAGAAACGTAATGTTAAACATCCTTACCGTGAAGAGACCCCAAAAACTATTTTCAATGTAGCAAGGCTGGAATTTCTATAGGAAACACTGGATTACTATATTTTGTTTGATAATGCTATTTTCAGTTAGGAAACAGTTAATTCTTTTTAAAAAAGGTCTATTTTTAATAGTTATTAAAAATACAATTCAAAGGTCAAATCCATTTTCTATATTTAATAACGAGAAGGCAGTTTTAGAAAGTTACTTTTCCCTGCCTAAAGCCTCTAGAAGGCCTTTTGGATGAACTCCAACTATGACCCAGCAGCTGGATAGTCCCTTTATGAAGTATGAAAACTGCTCCTATAGCAGAGACAAAGGCTTGGGTGTGGGCTGATGTTTCTGTTGCTCCAGCAGGATGGCCATTTGGGCTGTACCCAGGAAGGTGATTAAATCCATAGGCAGAGGTCAGGGCATTTTTTGTTGCCCCAGCCAAGCAGCAGGCTCCAATCTCGGTGGTAAACCCCTCTCCCCCCAGAACTGGTTTGGAATAACTATAGAGGAGAGTTTGCCTCCAATATTTCTCTTTCTGTGTGCAGAGCCCATGTGCTCAACCTAAATGTTTTGCCATCTTGGATTTAGGCAGAGAGGAGCACTGTGAGATGTTTGCTGTAGGGCACTCAGGAAGTGCTGGAAAAGTGAGCAGGATTTGCCCTGGGAACCTTCACTTTATTGGTTAGGGAGGGCAGGAGTCATCCCATCCATAGGTCAGTGAAGGGAAGAAATATGGTACCCACAGTGCCCTCCTCAGAACACTACTGGAACTGTGGAAAATAAGAAAACAACTGAAACTGCTGTTCCTGACCTGAGAAAAGCCCTGAAGACTTGCTCTCCCTCTTGTATCCAGGACAAGGAAGTAGACTTTTATGCCTTGATCTATACTTTTTGATGCTAAACTGCACAGTTTAACGTCAAAAGTATACCGCCGGCTAGCGCCAAGACACAGGCCGGGCGTCAAATTTATGGGATGATGTTGGCCAGCGGTAAGTCCCGTTAGCGTCAACATATTTGATGCTAACCAGGTAGGGGAGGCATAGGGAAAACTGGAGGTTGTGCATCAAAGAATGGCGCTAGTTAGGTTAGAGTCAAGAAAACCTGATTAGCATCATATTTTGGGGCACAACCCCCATGGACATGACTCCTGTCTGAGTAAAGACAGGAGTCATGCCCCCCAGCCCATTGGGCCCAGTGCCATGTAGGGGGGCCCAAGTTATGCCCCCCATGGGACTAAAAAAAATATTTAAAAAAACTCACCTTTACTTACTTGGGCTGGGGTCCCCCCACTCCTAGGTGTCTTCCTGGTGGGGGTGTCCCTGGGGCCAGGGAATGGCACCTGTGGGCTCGTTCCACGGTCTCTGACCATGGAAATTGGCCACAGGTCCCCTAATGCCTGCCATACCCAGGCGTTAAATAATGACACTAACCAAGCTACAAGAGGCCTTTCTTGCAGCTGCCAAGCTGACCAGTTCCAAATGGACTTGCCTTGGACTCTGCTGACGGCTTCTGCTAGACTGAATCTTGGCACTCAAGTGTGTAAGATAGACTCCAGTAAGGTAAGTTCAATAGCATATTTATTGAGGAGAGCAAGCCCGAAACGTCCGCTCATGCTACAATGTTCTCTCCATCTGCTCCAGTCTCTCCTTATGGTTTCCCATTCTAGAATATGCAATATCCTTTTACCTAGGTACATGTAACTAGAATTCCATATCTCCCTTTTGTAAACATGTTTGCAATACTTTAACCAGATACAATACCAAGTAATTACTTCACACTGTCACTTAGAAATATGAAATAACTTAACATTGTAACTCATCAATTACCTGTTTAGCATAAACCCTGAACACCCCTACTCAGTAAACACAAAAAACGATTTACATATTTACATACATTCTCCATTGGGAGATACCAATTTAACATCTCATCACCTACCCCCACGTGTTGTTATATTGGTATCCACATTTAAATCATTGATATTATCCTCTGGATTATTGGAGGTATTCTTCATATAACCAAGAATCTCTGCTCTCGAAGAAGATGTACTAGTATGTACTGTTGATGTTTCTGTTCTTCCACAAGTATCAGTTACATATTCCCACATCCATTCCATCTGATGTGTATGATCCCCTTCTCTCTTTTTATTAATTTGCAGATCATGAATCCTATAGCACCTAGACATCCTGCTAAAGTGCCATATTTTTCTTTCACTTAACAAAGAGATTTATTATGAACTTCTATCACTTGTAGTGGGTCTGAAAACTTGCCACATCCTTTTCTTGTTTTGTGACCCAACTTTACTCTTACCCAACCGGCTGGTGTTAAGTGCATGTTTTTTATCATAATATGTTTTGGACAATTCTTGCATTTTCATCATGTTCCCTTTTACTATAGAAGGGGACAGTTTGCTGCAGTCTTTCCTATCCTTCCAAACTAGGTTGTCTTTTGCAAACAGTTCTCTACCTCGTAAAATTCTAAATTGACTATAGCTTATTCCAGTGGGAGTAATTCTATATGCCCTGACTGTACTGTCAACTCCTTTACTCAATTGTTGTCAGCTTTGATAGCTGCTTGTATACTGCCCATTATCACTTTATTCAAGTGTTCTACAATGTCATTCCCAGCAGGATTGCAAACAGGGATTTTTTTACCTGTAATGCCATTCCTGTTCAAAAGAATTCCATATTTCTCAGAATTAAATTGCTGTCAATTCTCACTTAAAACATACCTGGGAATACCTTCTTTAAAAACAGTCTTTCTAGAAATGCAATCACAGCTTTAGCATCAATTTCCTCTATCACCTCAATTTCTAACCACTTAGAATAATGATCCATGACTGCAATTTTATACCTTGGTACACCCCATTTCTCTAAAATAGGTCCCAGGGTGGCTATGCTCACCTCTTTCCATGGATGCTCTGGGTACTTCCGTTCACCCAAAGATGATCTAAGCATTGACTGGGTTTTGCCAGAATTGGGACATACTTTGCAGTTCTTTACAACTCTTTCTATTTCTGTATCAATCCCTGGCTACCAATACATAGATTCCACACTTTTCTTTAGTTTTACAATACTCAAATGACCATCATGATTTATATCCAATATTCTTAGTCTCAATCCAGAAGGTACTAATCTGTCTCCTCTGAAAATGTATCCTGTTTTACTAAGAGATAATTCTTCTTTGATCTCCCGCAACTTCTTACATTCATCCTGTAATTAGTTTTTATCCGTCCAACCTCTAAAAATGAATTGTTTGATCAAACTCATATTTTCATCTTCTCTGTATTTTGATTCCCATCCATCCTTCAATATAGCATTTTTAATATCCTCAATCATTGCCACACTGTATTCATCCCAGTCTGTTTCTATTTCTTCATCAATTGGTAAAGGCTATTGACTTAAATAAACTGCTACTTTGTTCATTTTCTCTGGTAAACAATCAATGTTGTATACATAATCTAACAATCTCAGAGTCATTCTTGCTATGCATGGTGTTGCTCTAATATTGCCTTTAGAAGTGCTTACAATGCTATGTGTTCCTACTTCAAAACCTGACAAAGGACTAGCCTTACATATATCATATTTGCAATTGTTATTCCCACTTGAATTCCTGCCTCACTTTTATCAATTGCCTCATTTTTGTCTTTAGACATAGGAGCTGGGGAATTGCTAAATGGGTTAATAATGTTTTTCTTTGGTGAAATACCCTCACTAACTACTTTGTTGTCCAGATATGTTACAAAATTGACTACAAATTTGCATTTCTTTAATTCAACCTTTAGCCCATTGTCAGCTCATTTTTTTAATACCAACTCCAGTCTATAATCATTTTCCCTCCTGTCTCGACCATTACTAATATGTTGTCCTGAAAATAAGTCACTCAATCAATACCTTTGAAAAGTTTGTACGTATGGTGTTGAAAAACTGCTGCCACTGAAGCAAGGCCAAGTGGCATGCGACCAAATCTTTGATGTTCGAATAGACTGATAAATGCTGTAAGACTTCTGCTAGATGTATGTAGTTGGACCTGGTGATAGCCTGACGTTAAATATTTTGTTGAGAACCATGTAGTATCTTTCGATTGAGATCAAAGTTCATCAGTCTTAGGTAGTGGACACTTGTCAATAACAATGTTTTTATTCAATTCCCTAAGGTCATGCATAGTCATAATCGCCTGTCAGGTTTGCGAGCTACTACCTGGGAGTTAACCATTCTGCATTTTCCACTGGTCCTATGATCCCTTTCTTCTCCAAGGCTTCTAATTTCTTCATGGCATTTTCTTTAATAATCATGGGTATATTTTTGACTTTGTGACAAATTGGTTTAGCCCACTTCTTCAATACAATTCTATGGACAAACCCTATTAATGCTCCTACATCACCAGAAAATACACTCAGAAATTGTTCCTTGACCTCCTCTTCAATATTCATTGTCGATTCAGCCAGTAAAATTACTTGGTATCTACAGTTAGGATTAAGTATGATCAAGTATGATAACAAGTATCCACTGTTAGGATCAAGTATGATCAGCACTGGTCAATCCATCCAAGTACTGAAGGGACCCTTATCATCCACTTTCAATTTTCCTTTGGCTGTTCTGTCCTTAAATTCAAATTCCACTTCTTTAAAACCTACTGTGGGGATCTCTTCACCCATGAAGGTGATTGGGTGTATATTTGTGGGACTCAATTGGACCCTTAAAATTGATACGAATTTGTCTTCCCACAATGAATGTTCCACCATGGTGTATGGAGATCCTGAATTTGCAGCTACTTGTCTATGTACACTACAAATTCTTACATCACATTTTGCTTTTTTTCTTGGAACTAATGTTTACATCTAAAACTGCATCTTCAATGCTGAGTACACCTTCATTGCTAGTAGAATCATTCTCTTCTTCTACATTTTCTTCCTTATCTAACACACATTTGACTGCATACTTTTCACCTTTTTTGCACATCTTAGCATAGTAGCCCATGATCCCACAATGATCATATTTAGTAATGATTGCAGGACAGGTTTTGCTTCTGGCTATGTGCCCCATGTTACCACATCTAAGACACACTGGTCTTTTGTCCTCTCATTCAGGTTTTCCTTTTACTGATTTCTTCAACCCAGAATTGTTTGTGCATTTCTTGTCCTCGCACTTTTGGTCATCTTTAGGATTAAATTCCCTTGCACACTTACTCTCTTTCACTACTGTTCTTTAGAGCTACTTTAGCACACCTTTTTGACATTTCAGCCTTCTTTACTATTAGAGGAATCTCAATTATTATCACCACAAACATATAGTTTTCCTTGAATATTTGAAATATTAGAGTGCATAACTAATTGATCTCTAATAAGATCTTGTAAGTTTCCAAATTTAGAGTTGATTGCCAGTATTTTAGAGAAGCAACATAGTTTCATTCTTCATCTGTTTCCTTTGAAAGAATGCATACCTAACTATAGCCATATAAACTACTGGTTGGTAATAATCTTCCAGACCCCCCAAGACATCTCTAAATGTGTCTGTTCTATCAGCTTGTCTGTATTTCATTTCAATCTGAAAGTATATTCGCAAACCCTTCAGGACAAAGATTATGGAACAATATTTCTTTCTTTCATGACAAAGTAAATTCTGCATCATTCTCTTCGTCTAGCAGTGATATAGAGTTTACAAAACATTCCTTCCAGTCTAACCATTTTAATAAAGCATCACCTGGTCTCGGAAAAAAACAGTACAGGAGGAGTGAGACCAATATTTTGAGAACTCATGCTAAGTTGCAAACTTCCAAAACGTATTATCAATATTTAACAGTAGTTCATTTACATGAAGTTATTATTAATCCATTTAACCAAGCTGTGCGAATCACCGAAATGTGCACTGTATCCCGTAGATCACCTTAGAAGGTTACCTTATATGGTGTGCAAATCACAAGATTAGCACTATGATTAAGGTGTTTGCATCACTGTGATTCAGGAAGGATTCTTGTGATGCGCTGGAAGTATTACAATTAGAAGCGGCTTACAGGAATGGTGTGTATCACCGGACACGCTACCAAACTGAATGATGACAATTTGATGCTGTGTGCTCATACCCTGATACCTTCAAAAAAGTATTTGAGCCCAAACTAAGATGGCTATTTGTGTGACGCGCTTCTGCATCTCTTGCGTGCCCTGGCAGGGTACGTATTATGACGTGGTGCATCACTACAGCACGTCTCCGGCTTTTTCTTGCTTCCAGTAGGTACCGCATGCAGGTGAAATGGACATGTATCATTCGCCAATGTGTGCGAGGTGGTGCATGAGCAGTTCAATAAGGTGGAGCATGAGGGGCTCAATTGCCCTCCCCTCCCAGCTGTTCCTACCTACTCACCACCAACTTCTAAAATAGTACAGAACTTATCAATTGCTCCTTTATTTCCTACGACCAATTTATCTCATTGCTAAGATCTGCAGGAATACCTTTAACGTCAGCAATGCAGAAACTACGGGCTTGCTGTCCTCCTATAGGCACTCAAGTCCGAGTGTGAGCTCTCTGACACCGGAGCTTCCTCCTCGTCGACAAATTTGTAGGATAGACTTCAGTACTAGGCAGGTAAGTTCACACTACAGAGTTCTCTCCAACTGCTCCAACCCTCTCTTTACATTTCCTTATTCTAGAACATGCAGCATCCTGTTACCTAGGTACATGTAACTAGGATTCCACAAAGTGCTGTCCCTGAGCTCTGGAATTCTTAACCATGTCATAATGCACTCCTCCTAACATCCTGAGAAATCTGTAAATTGGAAACGTCTTGGCTCCAAAGACCACTGGAGGACTGGGACATAAAAGCCAATCAGATTCAATGAAGATGCATTGCCACTGGGTTGAAGATTCAGGTTTCCCCCACACCAAGCTTAACTGCAGCAACAAATCTGATTTAGTGGGTCCTCGCACAGATGTTATAGAGCCTTTTTGAGCCCTCTTCAGGCAGATCCTGTACTATGGTTCCACCAGAGTAGTCCGCACCCCAAAACTCCAAACATAGAAGTGTTCACTGTAAGACAGTGTCAAAAGTATGAGACCAGTAAGGGACCTTCTTTTGGTATTAAATTAAAATTTCTCCTGCTGTCTCTCAGAAACGGAATACCAGTAACCCAAGGCCAGTTTCAGCCTACTTGGGTCTTTTCAGTCAGGTGAACCTTGGTTCCAGTGGCACAGAGAGCACTGGATCTATGGCTAGATATTCCCATGGATGTTTGAAGAATTACATCAAACACAAAAAAAAATACAGGAGTAATGTTTGCAAATACTCTAACCATCAGCATTCACCCGAGGTAGCATTCTAAACTATTGCTAATTTTAGCCCACCATGTCACCTCAGATTAGCTCCAGGCATATGTGACTTAGTTCAACTTTGACAAGGTTATGCTATTTGAAAAAAAACTAATTACTTAGTTGCCAATAATGTTATAACTATATACCTTGGAAACATGTATCAAATGGATTCTGATATCTGTTGATGGATTAGTGTGTCACTAACTTCAAACCATTTAGGTTAGCAATTTTGAATTTCTTTTGGACCTAAAATGGTATTCAAGCCTGGAATACTGCCAATTTTTCCTGTATTTAAAGTGTGGTGATTCAGAATTCTCCAACTATATCTGATGAACTTTGTTAGAGAACCTATTACAAACAATTGATTCTGTTACGGTTTGTATATGATTTTGCTTGTTGCCCCATTTGGGTCTTCTTACACTGTGAATTAATCTTCTAGCGGTAACTGTCTTTATTTGATTATCCATTCTCTCTATTTCATTCTTTTGAACAGAGAAATTTGTGATAGCTGCCATGTATAGACCAAGCATGTCTCAGCAGTTTAGGAGTCATCTGAGTTAATAGTTATCACAAACAGTCCAAAGTATCTTTCAGGAGCATTATGTTTACCCTTCACCCTATAGTTTAGTCTTCTAGTCTGGATCATTTTTATTCATTTTCATAGCACAAGGTGTGCTCCTAATGCACTATCTATATGTTTCTTTTCTTGCAGGTTTGCCCACATTATTTGTTATGCCCGTTCTGTATTTTAATATATACTTCTCTTCTCTGTTCTGATTTGTCTGTGTTGAAAAAAGAGACTTGAGCTTTGGACTGCTTTCTCCACTAAATATCTTTTCCTTAATGAAATCCATAGGACATCCAATAAGGTTTAATATTCTATACATTCTTGTGCAACTGTCTTTCATTTGACTGTTTGACTGTTTTCAGAAAAAATTTCCAAGTTTTTGAAATGGTTGCAACTGATGCATTTAATTCTGTAAACATTGTTTTGAGAATTCATGAATAGTTGCACCCACCTTTCTTATCCTATTTAATGTCCTCTATTATCTGGTGAGTTTCTATTGCCTCTCTTCAGCAACGTTTTGTAAATTCAATTCCACTCTAAATGTAAGTTGAGTTGCATGTCGAGCCTTTATTTTATGGTGGAAGGAAACATTTTTCTCATAGACAGAAAATATAAGAAACAACCATGAAATGCACTGAAGGTGGTCCTGTACCCTGTAACTAACATGTGTGTGCATATTGTGCAACCTTTTCTCAGTGCACTGTTCTGGCCAGAACGTCATTTACCAGAAATAAAGAGACAGACTGTTGCCTTAACACTGGGTTGTTGCCACTTCTGCAATGGCTTTTGGTTTAATTTGTTCTGCCACTGCCATTCTACTGACTAGCCAATGTACATAGTTTAGATTACATAGACAAAACATGTGACATGGTTCTGGTGGTTACTGATAGTATTCCAGAGCTCTACCATCCAACCATATAGCCTTTAGCAATGAGGTCAGATGTGGGCTTTGACAGTAGGGAAGTGGCTGGCAATGCTGCCAACCCAGGTGGGTGTGGGGTGGCAAGACAGCAAGAAAGGAAAGGAAGACACTAGGGTGCAAATACTGAGAGAATAACACCTGAGTGTGGTGATGGAAAGCAATGACATCCTGATGGAAAATCATGAGAATAAGAAATACCACTGTTATATCCCCACAGCCACCCTCTTTCTACTCTGCTTTACTTACCTATTATATATATTATCTAATTCTAACCTACACTACTTTTTTTTGCTCTTATTTCACAGCCCCTCAGCTGAAATGAAGTTTTATTTCAAAAGTACAAAGTGTTGTTTGGATTGCAAAGCTTGCATGCAACTGAGCTCTGAGCTCCAGTTTGCAGGAAGGGAGAGTTAGATGCAAGCTAAAGAAGGCTATTACAGAGGCGAAAGTTTAAGAAGGCTAGGAAGCAAGAGGAACTCACTGGTGCGAACTCCTGATGACATGCCTCCTAATTTACTCAGGGCCAGAAAACCCGGACACAAGGAGATCACATGAGGTGTTGTAAAACACATGTGACTCAGACTTTAAGAATAGAATGCTCCCTCTCCAAAGGTCGATTAATCTCAGAGCTATCAATAACATTAAAAGGAAAAATGGTTTCAAGAATTCAAGCAACATAACTAAACTTAACCACCTACACAGAGAGGATACTCTGTAGTGCGTTAATCTATTGGTTGTCCTTGCCTTCAACTACTTGCAAGTTATCTTTGAAAGGAGTGTAAAGCAGATGTTGCAAATGTTTGATAAATTGAAAATTAGATCTTTCTGGAAAATAGTGAATCTTTAATGAGAGCTGGTTGTAATGGGGTCGCTGGTTAGCAGTCAGTTTGCACTCTGTCAATGCAGAGAACCTCACTCTAGTCAGGGCAAAGGAGATACACACTCAAGATAACCCCTGTTCACCCACTTCTTAGCTTGGCACAAGCAGTCAGGCTTATTATAGAGGCAATGTGTAAACTATTTGTACCAACATATACAGTAATACAGTGCAAACACTACAAAATGGACACCACACCAGTTTGGAAAAATAGGAAATATTTATCTAAATCAAAAAAGACCAAAACAACAAAAATCCAACATACACAAGTCAAAATATTTTCAAAAGAATAATAGTCTTACTATATAGAAAACAATGGAAACGTTGATTTTACCTGGTTTGCGTCAGAAATAAAGATGCACAGGCGAGTGTGCGTCAAAAAAGTCAGTGATGCGTTGATTCCTCACTCGCAAGCATGACCGTGCATAGTTGTCTTCTCCAGTTGGGTAGGTGCTGCGTCGTTTTTCTCTCCCCCAAGAGTGCGATGCTTTGATTTCAGGATGGGCACCTCGGATCCGTGCAGGCTTGCATTGACTTTTGACGCCCAGCGATGATGCGTGTGAAATCCGGCCGTACAGTGATGTAAAACCGCGCTACGTGGGGTTTGCGTCATTATCAGCAGCCGCAAGCGGGTGTTGCATAATTTCTCCAGCTGCGATGTGTCGATCTCCCAGCTGTGATTCAGGTGGAGTGATGATTTTAGCCGCAAAGCACGTAGCACGTCGTTTTTCAGCTGCGTTGCAACTGGTGCATCGAAAGTTTCCCCACACAGTGTTCTGTGCATGGATTTCAGTCCTTGTTCTGTCAACTTCTCCTTTTGAGGGCCCAGGGACTGGATAGGGCACCACTTGGCAGGGCAGGAGTCTCAGCAAAGAGTCTAGGTGCTGGCAGAGGAAGTCTTTGAAGGCCCTAAGACGTCAAAACAGGGGGCAAGCTCAGTCCAAGTCCTTGGAGATTCTTCACAAACAGGAATGCACAACAAAGTACAGTCTTTGTCCAGCTCTTCAGCTGTTGTCCTTGGCAGAGGTTCATCTTGATCCCAGAAGTAATCTAAAAATCTGGGTTTTTGTGTCCACTACTTATACCCCTTTCTGCCTTTGAAGCAGGCAAACTTTGAAGGAAAGTCTCTGTTGTTCACAGGATCCAGCTTTGCCCAGGCCTTGCCACAGATGAACACCAGGGGGTTGTAGACTGAATTTTGTGAGGGTGGACACAACCCATTCAGGTGTAAGTAAGCACTCCTCCCTCCACTCTAGCTCAGATGGCCCATCAAGATATGCAGGCTACACCCCTGCTACCTTTGTCTCACTGTCTAGAGGGGATTCACAAACAGCCCAACTTTCAGTCTGACCCAGACAGGTAATCCACAAACAGGCAGAGTCACAGAATGGTTTAGGCATGAAAATGCCCACTTTTTAAAACAGCGTTTTCAAACTGACAATTTAAAAAACAACTTTACCAAAAGCTGTATTTTTAAATTGTGATTTCGGAGACAATGAACTCCATAGTTCTATCTACTCTCAAAGGGAAACTGTCTTAAAAGATATTTAAAGGCAGCCCTCATGTTAACCTATGAGATAGGCCTTGCAACAGTGAAAACAAAATTTGGCAGTATTTCACTGTTAGGACATGTAAAACACATACACTGCACCCTGCCCATGAGGCTAACTAGGGCCTATCTTAGGGGTGCCTTACATGTATAAAAAGGGAAGGTTGGGGCCTGGCAAGTGGCTACAGTTGCCAGGTCGAATTGACAGTTTACAAATGTACACACAGACACTGCAATGGCAGGTCTGAGCCATGTTTACAGGGCTACTTATGTGGGTGGCACAACCAGTGCTACAGGCCCACTAGTAGCATTTGATTTACAGGCCCTGGTCATCTCTAGTGCACTTTACTAGGTACTTACTAGTAAAGAAAAAGTGGCACTCATGTAAAAGCCAATTACACATATATTTTACACAGGAGCACTTGCACTTTAGTACTGGTCAGCAGTGGTAAAGTACCCAGAGTACCAAAAACAGAGTCCAGCGCACAGTCAAAACATGGGAAGCAGAGGCAAAAAGACAGGAGAGACCACACCAAGGATGCCAGGTCTAACAAGAGCATAGCAGATAAGGAAGCACGGAGGTCTACCATAAAGTGATCTGTCAGGGATCACATAAACAGCCTATCATGTTATCGAATAAGCAGACACCAAACAATAGGTATGGCTGTGCTCCCATAGTAGAGACGCACTAGCAACAATGGAAGCCTTTAAGTCATAAACTGGACAGATGGTAAAGAAAATAATTTGGTTAATGTTTTCTGTTTACACCATTGGACAAAGCATTCTGTAAACGTATTGTTAGAAATGGAAGCAATGACACCAATGAGGCAGCTATATTTCTTACATAGATTGTAGCTCCACTGAGGCACTATTCACATAGCCTTGTGAATAGTCAAAAGAGCATAGTGGGTGGAGACTGACAGACTTTAGAAAAGAGCATCTCATAGGAATTTGGATTGCTAGTAGGTGTATTGTCCCATCGTTATTCAGGTCTTTGGATAACCTGTCTCATTTTGCTTTGTTTTGTTTGAAATCTCCTTGCTCATCATGTCTCAAAACCTGGAGGATGTTGTGGGTTCCTTCTCTGTTCCTCCTTTGTTAAATGTCTAAGGTATACAATATTAAGCAATTGTACAGGATTTAAAGATTATATTTTAATTTTGTTTGTCTCGAGATGGATTTTAATTTGGAACTGCCACCATGCACAGCTGGGGAACCTTAGTTCCAGTGAACTTATCCTCTAATAAATATTGAGTTTTTGCGTTTGTTGAGCTTTGCACGGGTAATGCATATTTCATTCTATTATTTACTTGCCACGTATGAGACTTTTATTGAGGTATTCACCACCTTTTCTCTATCTTTTACAGATAAATTGATACAGCTCCAGGACAGAATTCAAAATTTTCTCTACCTCTAGATTCTGCTTTGGCATCCCAACAAGAGCATACTAACTTTAATAGGCAGAATCATACAAGTCTTTGTCAAAGCACTTATATGGTTCATAGGTTCCATATGGAAAAAAGTATTGGTGTACAAAAAAAGTTAACTCACTGACAGACTAACTTGCCAACTGGCCCTCTGGACTTTCAATATGTCTTCTACAGCCAAATATTGGCCTCAGTTTCGTACTTTATTGTGTACTAAGTATAGTTAATAATGGCTGAGGATGGATATTTAGCTAATTGTCTACAATAAACATTATGATTGTCTGGCTGAGCTAATAGCTTTCACTAGAAAGATATACCAGAGTGGATGATACACTCTGGACATGTGTGAATGACAGCATACCATCTAAAAACCATAGCTCTCCATGGAATATTTATTGGGGCCCTCTAAATCTGTATGCATTCATTGCACAATAGAATTTACTTTACCTGTGCGGGACACCAATATTTGAAAGCAACATTGTGATTTTTCTTTGTGCTTTCTTATTGAGTGGAGAGACCACCTTAAGAACCTTTTCACGGGTAATTGATAGCAGCTCTTTGTTCTATAATTGGAATAGATTCTAAGGTGAGTTTCTTAAGATATTTGACCACTGTCATGGTGAGTGGTACATTGAAAACACATTACAGAATAGAAACAAGAAAGTAAAGATTTCTACTGCTACCTAAGTTGGTTCAACCCGTTTATTCATTAGTACGCTTGAGAGTGAACAAAAAAGCAGTTTTTCCATGCTGTAAAAGTCGGATTAAAGGATGACTTGGGCCATGAGATTCTGCATTACAGTCACCAGCGTCCTCCCCACTATTTTCCATCTCTAATCAAATCTGGGATTTATTAACCTTTATATGGTATAGAACATTAAACAGGTTGAATATAGATAATATATATCCTTTGCCTTTGATTCCTGATCTCCTAGCCAAGTTAAGAATTCACCCAAATGTCATGGGGCATATCATCATAATACAGCTTGACAAATAGAAAACCCCGCCATACATCGAATCCTTTGTCAATATGAATATCAAGTATTGCCCTTTGGACTGTTTTTTACTCTTGATGCATTTCAGTACCTGATGGACAAAGCATTAAGCAATTTTGGCTGACATTTATACAAATTATCTATTGATTTTGAGAACTATGTGAACACATCTAGAGGAGGTTGCAAGTTATGTATTTGTCCAACCACAGAGATGCATATTTTATCCACTCATCAGGTAATTTTGGGGCTTTACATTTATATAGGCATAGAAATGGATACCCAAGTGCAGGTAATAATTAAATACCTCAGCTTCAATAAAAGATATGCAAAGCTTCATAGATTTCACAAACCTTCATAGATGTTTGTTACAAGAATTTTGTAGGATAGTGACCCCACTGCATAGCTATTGAGAAAGGTTTTCTCATTCCTCTGGGATAAAAACAACAGGCAATGCCTTGACTTTCTCAAAGTGTTACTCATGACTGTTCGTATAGAAAGTCTCCCTGCTCAGCTATAGCCTTATTATGAAGTAGCACATATTGGAGTCTGCTGTATACATATTGTCCCAAAGATATCCAGACATACATAAATGATATCTTGTTGGTCCTACGCACTGCACATTTCTAGACAAGGAGTTATTGTACATACATTATTGTATTTAAAGGACTCTGTCATAACTTATTTACATACTCTCACTTTCCTTATAAATGCACTGTATCTAAAAAGTGTACAAATGCTTTCTACTAGACACTTGTGATGATTGTTTTTATTTTATTTTAAGTTTGTTGTCATATTACAACAATGAAAATGCAATCGAAAAACACATGCTCTCTCAAGGAATCTGAAGCATTCACTTTGATAATTGTACTGTCATTAAACTGTGGAGCTAAATTGTGATGAGACATTTTGGTAGACATGAAATGACTTCCAACCTGAATTGCAAAAAAATGTAGGGTCCATATGACAAAGAAATGCCACTCTTCAGCCATTAACCACGCATTGCAAAGTCACTATGCATGTTGTCAAGGAGTGGATTCTGAAATGGTCTGTTAAGTTTTGTTGGTGATTACCTGAGGAAAGGGTGACTCCTCCCAGGAGCAAACGGTGACAGTCTGCATAGAATAGTTCATGTGAACAATGTCGTGTCTCATTTAGAGGTCCCCAAATGGAATTAAACGCCTCATAGGATAAAATCCATCTTGGCAACCCGGTAGTACTTGATTGAAGATGAAATCTAAGGCAGAAGTAAATAACAAAGTTACTAACTTTTCCATGATATGAGGGAAAAGGAAACAGCCAAGCAAAGACATCTAGCAGGAGACCCAAACGAACATTCTAACTATAAGGAGCAAAAACTATGCAGACAAAAACACAAAAAGACTTTATAGGGCTAATAAACATGACAAAAACTAAGGGAACATACACAATGCAACACTCCCTACACTAATCAACACCTTCACATATATTATTCAAACAGGAAGTCACATCACAGGAAAATATCTCAAAACAACATATTGGGAAGGGCAAATCACAAGATTTTCAATACTTCTTTCATGTAATTTGTTGCATCAGTATGACAGACGAGGAAATTCAAGTTTGATACCTTTTACATGGCACAGAATTCCAAAGTCACATCGCTGTCCTTCTACTAGCATTTCACACTAATTGTGGAAAATTCTTTGGGTGCCCATGACCATGAAGTGAGCAGAACAGTGTCAGACTGCCAGGACATCGAGTGACAGTGCCAGGCTGCATGACACATGCACTGTCTTCTTCTTGATATTCATAAGATTCCCAAAACTCATGTCCCCAGAGTTAAGTAGTTTGACCTTTCTTAGATGATCAGCAACAGACTAAAATGACAAAAGGCACCCACAACTCCTAACATATGTAAGCGCTTGATATGAATTATTGTGACAGGAATACTGAATGTGAGAAAGTGCCTCTTTTTGCATGGTAAAACGCATTTTTTGTGGACTGATGATGCTGGGTTTTTTACTCTATGCCTTGGGAGTCTGAAAACCAGGCCTCAGTGCATTCTGACCCCCTACAAAATGTAGAAATTGGCTAACACCCTAATTGGCATATTTAAGTTTCCTATAGGGCCACATGATATGGGCCTAAAATACATCCATGGCATTGAAAGTTATATCTCAGCTATGGACTACAGCTCTACTCTGCCATCCACTAGTGTGACAACTGAAACAGGACTTCCAGTTTAGCCTAGTTGCTGCAGTTTTAAAACTGCAAACTGGCCTTTTAAACTAACCCCTAATGTTAGGAGAATCCCTCTCTTTTAAATACTAATATGTCACCCCTATGTAGGCCTTGTAACACTCAAGACAGAATGCATGCTATTTAAAAGTAGGATATGTAGAAATTCAAAGTTAACATGTCCTTAAAGTGACTCAAATGCTATGTTCACTATTGCAAGGCAGGCTACTCCTTAGAGAAACAATGTGAAAGCTATATTAAATATTAATTCTGCTATCTCAGGCTCGGAACCAGCTAGACAAATAATTCAAAGACAGTTTTTTATATTTATTAAGAGGTCCAACTCAATGCTGAAGTTGGAAGTTTAATAACTATTAAGGAAAAGGGACTTATAGAAAGTGATCTTTTCCTGCCTGAAACCCCAGGAGATTTATTTAATTGTTTTAGCCTTCAACTGTCACCTACCTGGTGAAGAGCCCTGATGAGATGTGAAAGCTGCAGTCATTGTATAGGCAACGGCCTTGGTATGGGGAGTTGTTTTGTTATTCTGGCAGGGAGATCAGTTGTGCAGTGCCCAGGAACCCAATTTAACACAAAGAGGCCTCACCTGAACAGGCCCCTTCTTTTGTCTTACCAGTCACACAGGCACTGAACCCAGCAGAGGAAAGACTGCCCCCAGAACTGATTTGAAGTGACCAAGGAGGACAGGACTGCTCATTACACTGACCACACCTTGAGGTGGGCACACACGCCTTGTAGAAAGAGAGACGGGTGTTTCTTTCTTGGATTTAGTGAGTGAGGGTTTACTGTCCGACTGTTTGCAATAGTACACACAGTACGTGAAGCAATAGATGGTAGGGTTACCCCTGAGATCTTGTTTCCCTATTGGTTAGGTAGGGCCCAGGAGTCAGCCCCACACCCACAAGCTAGTGTCAGGCAGAAATGTGCCATTCGCTCTCAGACTCCTCATAATACTACTGGACCAATAGAAGAAGAGAAGAAGGACTACACCTGCTGATTAAGGCCTCTGAGGATAGATGAAGTAAGAGCCTGTTTGCATTTGTACCCAGGGCATACAAGTGGACTCCAATGGTCCACTTTTGTAATCTAGAGGGCCACAATAAGCTACAAGAGCCCTTTTCCTGAAGTGGCAACTGACTAGTATCAACTGGACCTGACCTGAATCCTGCTAATGTTCTGTGTTGCAGTGAGTCCTGACCTCAGGTGCTGTTCGACAGGGTTTGGTAGGTCCTGGGACCCTTGACTTTGTCAATTGGATATTTCCTAATAATTCTAAAAACCTGGTACTTGGAATATTTTTGGACTTCAAGATCTCCAGAGGACATGGACAAACTTGCCAAGCTGATCCACCCAAGGCAGTTGTGTGGCTGAAGAAACACATTTGCCCCACAGGGAGCCTCTCTGCAGCAGTAAATTATTTCCAGCAGTCCCTCAGATAGAAGATACGTGGCCTTGTGCAACCCTCATTAAACACAGCCTTCAGCCTAGCCCCACAGGAGGATTTAGAGCTCCGAAAAAAAGACTCAGACCCATATTTCTGTGATTTTGGTTCAGGACAGCACAGCAAGTCACCTTCCTGCACAAAAACAATCCTAAGAGGTGTTTTTCTCTTTCAGTGTGCTGCAGAATGCAGCACTCACAGAAAGATGAAAAAAGGAGGAGAAATAAAGATACTTCTCCTTGTTGCCCCTCCACTGATGAGTCAGAAGGTTTTGTCACATCCCTAGGTTCACAAGGTCTTTTAAATCCGAGGATGTGTCAAAATCCATTGGCGTTGCATGGGAACACCCACTCTAACACCCATGGGACACCTCCCTTGCGCAAAGTAAGGCAACACAGCAATTTGCACTGCCTTGCCTTGTGGTTTTGCATGGCCTCATAGATATGATTTCAAAGTATAATCTGCTGTTGCATCACATGAAGTGTGATGCCAAACCATTTCAAATTCTGCAAGACTACTTGTGAAAGTTTCGAGCAATGCTGAGTTTGGGATAAGAAAAGGACTAATGAGACAAAAAATTGAAAAGCCCCCAATTATGGTTTGCATACAAAGGCATTTGAAAAACTGCATCCCCACTTTTCATGATCTCTCTGTAATTTTGTGATTCAACATATGAGCTTATTGGTTTTGCTGAGAAATGCAGAGCCCCCAAGAGTTAATGAAGTTCCTACTGCATAATGATAATTACTTATGCAGGTATTTATTATTCACCTCCTTTGACTGCATAGCAACACATGCATTGTGGTATATAAGGAACAGCAGACCGCCATCTCTGCTTGTGTGTTCCTAAATCAGAGGCTTTTTAGGCACCTCTGTTTGTTAAAGAGAATTTCCACAATGGGGAGAATTGAAAGAATACAGTTCCAAGATATATTTATAGGTAGTAAAGCGTTATTTGGCACATATATCTATATCTATATCTATATCTATATATATATATATATATATATATATATATATATATATATATATATGTGTGTATATATATATATATATATATATGTAAAAAACTGGGGAGTTCCCAATTTTAGGTGGAGAGCTGCTCTAGTAAGGAGCACCATGCAACACCAGCGACACTCTAGATTTGCTTACCTCAAATGTCTGTTTATCTAGCAAAGTTTTTAAGCATAGGATCAGCACAGTGCTATCCTCGCCGAGCTAGATAGTGAGAAAGTCTTTTGCTCTCTACTTAAAATTGGGAACTTCCCATAGTTCTCCTTTGTTTTTTGCATAATTTATGCATCACTCTAACCCTGAAAGGGCCTTGGTTTGATATAAATATAAATATATATATATATATATATATATATATATATATATATATATATATATATATATATATATATATATCAATAATTACTTTATTCGGTTTAAAAATTTACAACCATAAGAACATACAAATACATATAAATACACAACACATCACAAAATCTCTAACCTCAGTATCCTTCAGATTAATATATATATTTTTTAAAACAGTTAAGAAAAGAAGATTACATATAAAATCACTATACTAAAAAAAAAATGGTTCCATAAAAAGCAACAATTTAAAACCAACACTAACCAAAGTTTAAAACGTTAAAAATGAACATTGTTACGCCAGGTTATAGCTCCCTCTAAAGAGGAACTAATCCCATGCCTTACCAGCGCATCAGAGGTCATAAAATCTGGGTGGTATTGCACAAAACTCCTTCCCCAAAAAAGGGGGGCTAAGGTGCATAAAATTCACAAAACATAGTAAAATGGATAAGGGTCTATGGGACTACACTGTCACACGGACACAAGTTTATTGAGTTCGGGTCAAACTGCCCTAAGTGGAAACCTAAATTACTTCTAATTACCCCCAAACGGAATCGCATAATGAGGGTCCTCTCCCATACATTTTTTACATCCAGGAGGTAGGTGTCTGGGCCCACCCCCATCTTTATCATGATCAAATCCCTCACTGTTTTTTTTCCTTAACTCCATCTCCTCCCTCTTAGCTGTTGAGATTTTTAAGAAATTCTCCTTCACCCATTTTTTATCTGCAGTAGATAGACCCTCCGGTGCATCAAAGATGTCTAAACATCCCAAAGCACTGGCTACCTTTCTTACATAAGCCAACCAGGGAATTTCCTTAGCGTGATCGCAGGTCAGACAGTCCCGCAGGATTTCCCTGTTAAGGGACACAAATTAATTAGACCAAATTGAGATCCACAATAAAATGAGAGCAATTTTAATAGCATCTTCAATAAAATCTAGATCCAGCTCAGCATGCAGGCAGAACCCAGAAGTGTTTTGACCCACACCTAATAATCTTCTACAAAAACGATTTTCCTCAATCCCCAGGACCCTGTTTTCCATATGGCCCCAGAGTGGGGCCCCATATGTCAAAACTGGAAGACATTTATGTCTATAAATCGCCAGCAGGGGTTTCATAGGTTTGTTGCCCACCCTGGCTGCAAACTCAAAAGTGGCACCTACTGTTGAATTAAAGAGTCTCCCACTCTTAGAAATGCAGGTTTTCCAGGTGACCTTATCATCAACAATCACTCCAAGATAAAGAAAGTCTTGTACCTTTCCAATGACCTGTCCCTTTATTTTCAGCGCGCCCACCTTACTCAAAGGTTTTCCAAAGACCATAAAATTAGATTCACTACAATTTATTTCTAAATCCAGGGCTGACATAAAAGTATCATATGCTTTGACTGCCTCACGTAAACCATTCATGGTGCGGGCCATAAGAACAGCGCCATCCGCATATATCAGAACTGGAATACTCTTGACATTGATTTTAGTAGCATCCTTACATCTTTCAACTAAAAAATCATACAACCCATTTGTATATAACAAAAAAAGGGTAGGGGCCAGAACACACCCCTGTCACATGCCCACATTTGATTAAAAAAGCTCTGTACTCTCACCATGCACCCCCACCCTCACGTTAGCATTGGTGTATATATATATGTATATATATATATACATATATGATGTAAGGTAAAGTGTACAATTGGCGAGATCATTGAGTTTGAGAATTCAGAAAAGCTTTAAAACAAAGGTAAAGGTAATGTGAAGGTGTGTTTGCATTTCTGATTCTGTTATCCTCAAATACACCTTTAAGATTCAGTTACGTTCTCTGTAAGAAATTGGATTAATTGGGATGGATGACTGCCCTCCTGTGAGAATAATCAGAATTCTTGTCAAAGTTAAGCCTCAAATACCTAAATTACCCTGAGGTGAACCACCTGGTAGCTAAGCCACAGAGAATATAGGCTTAACTTAGATCAATGTTTACAGTATTGATGCATTAGAAAACCAGTATTAAAGTCACAATATCAAGCAGAAAAACTTCAAAACTCAATTAGAAAAATATAAAAATAGCGAAAAATGTAATAAAATAAATTACACTAAAATGACAAATATCCAATAAGGAGAAACCAGATGTATTAATTTTGAAAGATTTAAGAGAAAATAGCACCTAAAAGCAATAAGCACTATTGGTAGTCAATAGTCCCCACAGACAGGGCAATAGGCATAATTTCAGGCTGACCAGGATGGAGTAAAGGGCAGATACACCAACCAGGTCTGTCCTGGTGAAAGATTTTCCCTTCTATCTTAGAGTCTGATTTAAAGTAAGTATACTCCGGATTTAGAGTGTTCGCTGCCCCTGAGGACATCTCTTACATTGGCAGGAACTGCTGTCACATGACAATGCTGTGCAGCTCACTTTTAAATTTCAATATCTTTATCTATTTTCAAAAACAAAATTTTAGAGCAGTATTTTCTTTTTGAAAATGAAATAAGCATTCACCCCCATGCCATGCGAGTTTTCTCATAAGCGGTGGGTGCCATTAAAATGTTTTACTTTCACTTACTTCCGTGTTTTGGAAGGTAAAGTGTGAAGTAAAAACTAGCCATTTATCCACTCAATCTAAATAGGGTGGGCAGACAAATGACGAATCCTCTGATGGCACTCCTTCCATTGGGCCATCAGAGAAATTTGTCAACAACAAAGATCAGTAGTCTCCATCGCAGACATACTTAACTTTTGCCCTATTCTAAAGGAGGCAGCAGAATTCCTGTTTGGCGATGATGATACTTCATCATCATTGTTACTGAGTACCCTCTCCTCCAAACTCTAAATCAGGCCCTAAATCTTTGAAGTCCTAATCAACAACAGGAGTACGCTTCTGGTCAGACGTCAGGAGCAAAGTCCATTCCAAGTCTAGTTGAACCTATTCAGCTGAAGACTTTAGAAAAAAGGACTTTTCCAGTTTTTAGCCAAATAGGAGATTGGACAACTGGCCCTTGGACTCCACTTCCTTGTCCTGGGTACATGGGTGAGTGTGCCCAGTCATCCAAGGTCTCTCTCAGGTCACACACAGCAGGTACAGTTCTCTTTCGTTCTTCCACAGGTCCAGAGGTGTTCTTAAATGGGTACCTAGAGGTATCACGTTAATATCTGGCACCAAGTACTGTGTAGGGGTGAATCCTAGATACTTCCTAACCATTGGGGTAGGTCCTGGGCCAACCCTACCCACTTTTCAGTAGTTTCTGCATGCTTTACTGCAAACAGACCAATAATGCCACATGTCAGGGTATTTTTAAAATGGTTAAAGCCTTCAGCCACACTAAAATTGGGCTCTGAGGGGTGATTGAGTGAGTGTGTGTGTGTGGTGTACAGTATACTATGGTATTCCTAGTGTACTCCCACACCTAACACTAAAATCTACTGTGAAGCAGGCACTGTACCCAGAACAAACTGAGAAGACAAAAGTGGGTCCTTCATAAACCAGACAGGGGGTCAACAAGAATTGTCTTGGCATCCTGTTCTCTCCTTGCCAAGTGTGTCAAAGGTGTTGCATGTGGCTAAACATTCCTGCAAAGTAGGATTTGGCAATATGGTGTCACAGAATGCCCACAGCTCCCTCTCTTAATATTCTGTTGTGCTCAGATGAGTCATCCCTACCTATTCAGGTCAAATTGTTGTTTACTCCTGGGAGGCAAATCATGTCTAAATCACACCTATTTAAGGCTGAACTCAGGCTAAGACCTGGCTAATTAGCATTCTGACAGTTCAGAAAGGTAAAGGGTAATTATTTAAACGTTACTTTTCCTAAATAAAAAAGTAAATCAATTTTGATCATTGAATTTATTTTTAATAACTATTAGAAATAGCGACAAATATTTTCCAGTCACATTCCTTAGAAATATTATCTGTATGTAAGGGCCAGATGTATCATTCATCCAAACAGTGATTACCTAATTGCGATTATCTGGGAATCACAATTACGTAATCGCTTTTTGAATGTATGAAACTCCAGTCGTTTCATTTAGCGATTCCCAATGGCTCACAAATCGACGTACCTCATTAATATTCATGATGTTGCAATTTGCAACCCATGGTGAATACCTACAATCACAGGGATGGTGGCCTGCTAGGCTCAGCAGAGCACCATGTCTGTGATTGCTTTTAAATAAAGCAATCTTTTGATTTTTTAAAAGCAGCCCAATTCCCTTAGAGGAACACGGGATGTGTTATTTTTTAAGAGTACCTGGTCATAATGATTTTCAACTTTTAACCCCTTTGCAGCCAGGCCTTTTCCCCTTAGGTGCCAAGCCTTTTTTTTTGGCTCTTTGGGGCAGTTCGCGCTTTGACCCTCATACCTTTTTGTTCACATAAGATACCCATGCCAAATCTGTGTCCTTTTTTCCCAACATCCTAGGGATTCTAGAGGTACCTAGAGTTTGTGGGTTTCCCAGGAGGAAAAATGCAGCTAAAATTTCACAAAAATTGTAAAAATGGCTGCAGAAGAAAGCATGTGGTTGTCCCCTGAAAATGGCATCAGCAAATGGTTTGCGGTGCTAAATTCACCAACCTCCTAGCTTTCAGGAATAGGCAGACTCGAATCAGAAAAACCCATTTTTCAACACAGTTTAAAAATTTTGCTGGGAAATACCCCATTTTTACTATTTTTGTGCTTTTAGCCTCCTTTCAGTTAGTGACAGCAATGGGTATGAAACCAATGCTGGATCCCGGACAGCTAATCATTTCAGAAATGTAGACAAAATTATAAATTCAGCAGGGGTCATTTGTGTAGATCCTTCAAGGTTTTCCTACAGAAAGTAACAGCTAAAATAAAAATATATTGAAATTGAGGTGAAAAAGGAGCCTTTTCTGTCCACGATTTCTTCTATAGCTTTTTCCAGCTACGGTAGATTTGTTAAAGCAATATACTGTTAAGTCTACTGGACCCTTCTGGTTGTAGGGATATATAGGGCTTGTAGGTTCATCAAGAACCCTAGGTGCCCAGAGCCAAAAAATTAGCTGCACCTTGCAATGGCTTTTCATTGTATTCCGGATACACAGCATCTTATTTGGTAAAATATAAAGAGCCAAAAATAGGTATCAAGGGAACTTTTGAATTTGAAAAATGGGCACAAGATAAGGTGTTAGCTGTGGTTATATGCACATCTCTGAATTAGGGGGTCCCCATACTAGCATGACAAATACAGGACATTTCTCAAATACACTTTTTTATTACACACTGTCTTACATTTGGAAGGAGAAAATGTAGAGAAAGACAATAGGCAATAACACTTGTTTTTCTATTCTTTGTTCCCCCATGTTTCCCGATTAAAATTGTAGCTCACTTGTGTGGTTAGGCCTAGTGTCCGCGACAGGGAATGCCATAAAACACAACATGCACACATCAAATCTTCCCAAAGAAAACTGATTTTTTTTTTTAAAGTGCCTGGCTGTGGATTTTGGCCTCTAGCTCATCCGGCACCTAGATAAATCTAGCAAACCTGGACCTTTCTGAAAACTAGACACCCAGGGGAACCTAGGATGGGATAACTTGTGGAACCTCACCAGGTTCTATTTCCCAGAATCCCAAACAAACCTCAAGATTTGGCCAAAAAAATACTTTTTCGGGCTGCAAAGTTCTGGAATCTGAGGGGAGCCACAAACTTCCTTCTATCCAGCATCCCCCCACATTTTCCAATAAAAATTGTACCTCACTTGTGTGGGTAGCCTAGTGCCCGCGACAGGAAACGTCCCAAAACACAACGTGGACACATCACATTTTCCCAAGAAAAACGGACCTGTTTTTTGCAAAGTGCCTGGCTGTGGTCTTTGGACTCTAGCTCCAAGCAAAATTATACATTTTTTAAAAACTAGACATCTAGGGAAATTTAGAATGGGGTGACCTATGGGGCTCTCATCTGGTTCTATTACCCAGAATCCTTCCCCAAACTCAAAATGTGGCAAAAAAACACTTTTTCCTCCCTTTTTGGTGATGGAAAGATCTCGAATCTGAGGGGAGCCACAAATGTCCTTCTACCCAGAGTTCCCTCAAGTCTCCCAATAAAAATGGTACCTCACTTGTGTGGATAGATTGAGTCCCCACATTAGGAAATGCCCCAAAACACAACGTGGACACATCAAATTGATCTATTACAAAACTACCTGTTTTGGCATAGGAAGGGGCACATGAGTTTTTGGTCCCAGGTGCGGCCGTCATCTAGGGAAACCTACTAAACCCAGACATTTTTTAAAACTAGACACTCGCAGTAGGTGTGGATTGCATGGTTCCCCCAACATTTTCTTACCCAGACTTACCATTACAAACCTCAAATATAGCAAAAAAAATATAGCTAAATAAAAACACATTTTCCACACTTTTCTTTGTTGGATCACTGTGCTGGTACAAATTTCCTACCATCCAATGTTCCCCTCAGTCTGCCGATAAAAATGATACCTTACTTGTGTGGGTCGTCAGGTGCCTGCTACAGGAAAAGACCAAAAATGTGTCTAGATTGTGTTGAGTTTGATGGGATAGCACAGCGGGTTGATAAGCAAAGTTTATTTTTGTAAATTTTTAGTCTGACTCTGCTTTGGGGATCCACACAAGTGTGGTATCATTTTACTTGGGAGACTGAGGGGAACGCTGGGAGGTAGGAAATTTGTGCTGATGTGGTGATCCTACAAAGAAAAATGAGGAAAATCTGCTTTTATAAGCAAATTTTGGGGTTTGCAGGGATTATGGGTAAGAAAATAATGGGGGATACACGCAAGCCACACCTCCCTGAACTCAACCAGGAGTCTAGTTTTCAAAAATGTCTGGGTTTGGTAGGTTTCCCTAGATGACCGTCACACCCGGGACCAAAAACGTAGGTAAGCCCTCCTGCAAAGACAGGTTGTTTTGTAATATATCATTTTGATGTGTCCATGTCCTTCTGTGATGTTCCAAACACTAAAATTGTGAAAGGAAATGCACTTAGGTTATGTTGAAAAGAACCAAAAGTTGTGAAGAAAAGGGGGGAAAATTATAGGGATAGGCGCTAACAGAATATCACCAAAACATTTCTTTAACAATAGATAGTAAATACGGTGCTCCCGAACGGAGGGTCCTCCCAGCACCTCCAGTGTTTCTCCAATAGGAAAAATCAAACTGATTCAAAAGGCCAGGGCACTCGTATGAAATAAGATAAGAGTCTGTACAGTTAGGTTCTTGGTCTTCGGAAAATCAATATATAATCCAAACAGAGTTAAAGTTCAGTGTCTTTATTCTTGTGCAAGGTTTTCATACATGTTCATCACATCAGAAAGATTCCATATGTGGTCATCACAGCAACATCCAACAGCCAACACGTGTTTCGTCTCCGAGAAATTAATCTTGTTGACTCCCTCAGGGTTGTAAGAAACATAATAATGAGCTTGGTCACATTCTGTAGTTATACATGATTATGGAAAATTAATACCTGGCACTAAAATCGTGGCCAAGTCCTTCACCAGTACCGCGTGAGTGTCTAAAATCATCAAGTGACATTACCAAACGGAGCCACAGAGAAAAAACTGTGATTACAGTCTACCACAAGTGATAAACTTGTTATTATTATAAATATCATCAAAAGTTTGATGTGCACGTGAAACGAAGTAGAAATTGAGAATTAGAAATAGGGATAAAGACTCCCACTAGATATGTGGCGATGAGAAATGGAAACTATGGTTGAGAAATATACTCTTGATGACAGGGTGTCTTTAGGAAAAAAGGAAACAGAAAGGCGTCATAACACCTCGGAAAATTGGTGAGTGAGTGTGCTAAATTAAGCATTCGCAAGTGTGTCTGAATAAAGAAAAACGTACCAAAATATAAGTAAGGTGTTAACATGAATAAATGGCTTATCCTAATCAAGTAAAACTCTTCAAGATAATGTACGATCTGAAATAAAATGATTGTAAGTCATTAGGAGGAAGATAATGAGTAAGCTGAATTTAAAAGGAACTAACAAAAGGACTATCATGTACCAATAGAGAAAGAGTATTGGGAATCACATGACGGGGGCAAAACACTATTATCCCCGAGTCTTCGTGAGGGAGTACTCATAAGTCAGCACGTATGGATCCAAAATCTTTTACGGTACGATCTAGAAGAGAAGATCGCTATACTAAGGAAGTAGTGACAAGCATAAGCAATATGGCATAAATCTAAAAGTAAAAGGTCACGTACCTATAAACAAAACAATTCTTTTGGATAAATTCTTGTGTTGGGGTGCTGTGTCATGCTCCCCAATAATTAAGCTGGCGTGTATGTAGAGAAAAAAGACGTGTAAGCCCTCCGTCTCATCTAAAACCGATGTAACAAAGATTATAATCATATGTTGCTTCTAAGTTGAGCAACCAGACTCAGCCCCCTTAAAATAAAGTTCAAAATACATAAGTTAATATTAATGTCACCTACCTAGAGTTATAAGGTATAGAAGAGACACAGAGTAAGGTCTCAGGAGTATGTGTGAAACTCCTTGGCATGACGGGCAGTATGTTTGTTTGGTCCTTCTTTTATTCGATGATGAGAATCATCAGCTGGTCTGAAATAGAAAAAGGACAGAGTGTTGAAAGAAAAAGTGTGCGCCATCTTGGAGTGTGAAAGACACAACTAAAAGACAGTGTCCAACTGGGAGGATGAATTTGCTAAGCATTATCTAATGCGAATAATCTTAGGTGCTTACAAAAATTGATAGAAAGACACTGAATAAGGTCTTACACGACACAGAGTAAGGTCTCAGGAGTGTGTATAAAATTCTTAGGTGGTGGCCTGCTTCATCATCGGGGTCCCACCTGAGACACCTAGAATGTCACGGGTGTGTTTCGACACCTGATTACAGTGGAGCAGTTTTTTTTCATTTTTACCACACATACTGGTTGGATTTGGCACACGGGTGAGTGATGGTTCAGTAGATCAAATTTTATTAAGAACAGATTTCACAAAAACGAAATGCACTGTTAATAGCTGAAAGGCCACAAAACTGAACCAATGACTCATAGCTCATGAGCTGTAAAGCCACGACAAGGCACCAACCACTTTACAGTCCATTCACACTCCTTTCATACATGACATGTACAAGACCATTCATGTCACCATCCGTGGGCCCAGCACATTACAACACTAACATCAACAGACAGCGCCATTAAAGGGCCCATCGCTTTCATACGCCCACATGCCTGACACAGCAGTCACACCAGCTGATGGTAGTGTGTGGACTGGTGTTTGGCTAGCAGTGTGTTGCAGTGGCCAACAGCAAGTCACTACTTACACTGCAAGCCAAGGGCCACTTCACGCTCACCGCCAGCCAAGTGCAACTCCATGAACACCACCTGCCAAGCGCCACTCCACGCACACTTCCAGCCAAGTGCCACTCCACGCACACCGCCAGCCAAGTGCCACTCCATGCACACAGCCATCACTTTTTTTAAACATCAAAGAGACCACTAACTATTTAGAAATAGGTACACAACTACAAACACAAAGGCTGTAACTAAATACATGACAGTAATGCTAACTGTGACACTGAACTAATGAAAATATAAAACAAACAGTTTCCGCTCACGGTAGTTCCCAAAAATTCTTTTGGGTGTGGTAACTCTTGAAACAGCTGGCCACACCCAGCCCAGGCTTTGAAGGACAATCGGGCAATACATACGAGTATTCCTCTGGATACCCCTTTGGGTACAGACTCTACATTTTTTAGTGGACAAGTCGTTTTTGGGAGTGGGAGGAATATGATTAGGAAAGTGGCTATCTTTCAATCTAGCCACATCCTCCACCACTGCTACTGTAGGAACGCTTGCCTGTTCCACCACAACAAGGCTCTCTATCACTGACTCCTGAAATTTCACAAATGCCATCCTTGACCCTAGAGAACTATTCTTGAACACAACAAAAGCATTAAAAGTTGCTAAATGGAAAAGATGAATAGCTAATTTCCCTCTACCAAACGTAAGCCTTACAAACAGCAGTGTAAGGTTCCAACATCTATCTTCTCTATTAACACCACCCATGTGCTTATTATAGTCTAAAATGCACACAGGTTTGCACACTTCAGCAACCTGAACCCAATCAGCCACAGGTGAAGTACTCTCATCATGGATGATAGTTAGCATGTAGACATTCCTCCTACCTGCAAATTTCAGAGCTAGCAGCTCATCATTCCACAAGGCACTGCACTGTCCCCTTTAAAGTTTATTACAGACAAGCTCCCTTGGATAGACTTCCCGGTTACAGCAGATTGTGCCACATGCAGCAGTGTCCACTCTGAACAATTCCTTGAACAACTGCACTCCAGCGTAGAAGTTATCCACATACAAATGATGATCTTTGTTAGACAGTCGTCTACCAAGTTCCCACACAATTTTCTCACTAACACCAAAAGTAGGCTGACAACCAGGGGGGTCAATACTGGAATCCTCACTAGTGTAGACCGGGAAATTATAAATATATCCTGCCTTTCAGCCCCAGGCTGATTCACGATTGGCACATCAGTGTCCTCCTCTACAACAGGCACTTAATCCGCCCTCAGAGTGGCTTCATCATCAGATAATTCCTCTCTGACAGAAAATATACTGCCAGAATCTAGCACTTCCTCCTATGCCTCAGATGCAGTCAGTCTCATAATCATTGTTAGAAGAGAACTCAAAAAGCATACCAACAACCCGCTGAGCGGTCACTCTGCGGCTAGCCATGATCCTTTCTAAGAAGTCTAACTTGACAAATGTGCCAACAACAACCAGCACTATCTAAAATAATAAATAAATAAAGTGTGGCTTTATCACAAAGAGTTATATACTCATAAACTATACCACTCACTTGCCTGAAAAAGTTAGACTCACCGGCAACTACTCTGCACAGACACAGCAATCACCAATGAAATCCCACTAAAAAAGAAAATGAAAAGAAAATTACACATAAGACAACACAAATATCATTGTGCACAAATCTAAGGACAATTTCACACAGAATCCAGCATTTAGTACTCCATTTACAAAAATGAAATTCATGTATGGCAACAATATTCATTTGGAGTAAGTTGTTTTTTCTTACCCAAATCATGCAACTACACAAACTGCAGGTCAAGCACTGCCACTACCGCAAGGAGCCACAGCAAAGGAAGCAAAAGCTTTGAACTAGAACAAAACTGAGAAATAAACCATTATAATCACAAATGCAAATACTTCGCCAGTTGACAAACACCCCAACACCAAACATGGAGAAAATTTCCATGGCACCTTAGTGGATTCTGCCCCCCTTGAGGGCACATGAACCCCAAAAAATAGACTGATATGCCCCCAAGAGGAGCAGAAATGGCCAACAGTCAAGTGCCACTTTTGGGGGGGTGACCCTTGCCCAAGGGGCCGCCCCCACACAAAACTCACTCACACACAAGATCCCTGGTGCAAGTGGCTTCTGCCCCCCCGGGCAGATGGGCCTAAGTAAAATAGACTGATCTCCCCCCAGGGGAGACAGAAATGGCCAACAGTTTTGTGCCCCACTTGGGTTCGGTGACCCTTTCCTAATGGGCCTCCCCCACACAAAAAAATACTAAAAAATGTCTCTGGTGTGTTGGTGGCTTCTGCCTCCACGGGGGCAGATGGGCCTAGAAAAATAGGCCGATCTGCCCACAGGAGGGGCAGAAATGGCCATCAGTAATGTGCCACTTTTGGGGGACGACCCTTGCCCAATGGGCCGTCCCCCCGCACAAAACACACACAAGATCCCTGATGCCTAAGTGGCTTCTGCCCCCTTTGGGGGCAGATGGGCCTAAAAACAATAGGCCCATCTTGAAATGGTCAACAGTTCTGTTCCCCCTTTGGGGGGCAACCCTTGCCCAAGGGGCCACCACGTAGCACAAAAAAACAAAGGGACAAAATCCCTGGCATCACCGTGGCTTCAGTCTTCCTTAGGGGCAGATCGGCCTAAAATCAATAGGCCGATCTGCCTCCAAGGGGAGCATAAATCGCGTACAACATATTGCCCCCTAAAGTGGAGTGACACTTGCTCAAGGGTCCGATTCCTGCCACATGAAACTGACCCCAAACAAATCTCTGTTGTGTAGCGGGCGTTCCTGCTGCAATGCTGAAAAAGACACTGAGGGCAAGGAAAACCCTTTCCTTTCCCCCAATGCCTTTTTCAACAGAAACCCCTCCCAGCCGGAGGAGAAACTTATCTGTTTACTCCTCGACGCGCTGGAAGCAAATGGCTTCCAGACCATCCGGCTGCCTACAATGATGTCAGTGCGCAGTGCACGCTGATGTCATTAGATGCCTGGGGGGGTCGGGTGGCAGGGGAGCGCTTCCCTTGCCATCTCTGACCAGGGGAGGGGGATGGGAGGCCCATGGGGATCGCTAGCACACCCTCAGTGAGCCAGGTACAGGACGAGCTGGTCTCGCTCTCAGCATAGCAGCGCTGCAGCCGAGAACAAGACCAGCTTCTCCTTGGCATCGAAGAAGTTAAATAGTTTACCCTACTTTATGGGCTACAAGTCATACATTGGGGTGCCATACTCATTTTTAAAAATGCAAGTCTTTACATGTCAAACAGTTCTGTTTTAACAGGTCATACTACGGCAGTCAGGCTACAATGGTAGGCCTGAAACCATAGTTTCTTTTATCACACTAGGGGATGGCAGAATACGACTGTAGTCCATAGGTGACAGTTAACTTTTCATGCCATGAGTGTACTTGTGTTTGCCCACCAAATACTATGGCCTCATAGCAAAGTTAAATATGCCAATCAGGGATTAGCCAATTTCTGATAGTTTTAGGGTGTCAGCGTACATATAATGGACACTGTCAGCAGTGCCTCAGTATGCAGAGCCTGTAATGCAGCAATAAACTTAGGGTCAACAATAGGAGAAAACAGATTTTCTACATGTATTAATAAAAATGGTTTCAGCAAAGCATGGTAGAAATCTGGGGTGACCCTACAGAAAGGACCAGATCCAACACACCTCCATAACTGAATCCTTTAAATGTATGGCACTGACATCCTAACTTCCCAACATTATTTCCCTATTGGCATTGCCAACGTTTTTCTAACATTCACTGTATATTGTCCTGGTGTGTGCTAGGCCTTGGAGCAATAAGGCATTACATAGCATTTTTATTGAATTGTAATCACCTTATAACAGTTTACCTGTATCCCGCATTAGGGAACAAGATGCCTTTGCTCGTCACCAAATAGTATAATTGACTTTTATAATTTTATCAGAATTACAGCACATCTGATCTGTGTGTGCGTATGTATGTGTGTGTGTCTGTCTGTGTATGTGTTGTCTACAGGCTACCAGTGTTCTTTTTCCAGAATTTTGATCATTTTCTCCAATTTCCCTGTTGCTTTCCTTGGGAACCCACTGGATGTGACTGGCTCCAGATATTTGTATTGATTTGTCAAGCTAAAACAACAGATTTGTTTGTTTGAAAAAGATGTGCATGTCCTGCAGCTTGCTGCGTGTTTTGTTGTGCACCCTGAATGACCTATGAAGTTTCCCAGTGCTCACAGGTTTCAATCTGCTACAACACACTTTCTTATAAACTTAATGCTGGGATATCTTATATCATTACACTCTAACCTATGCAGATATATTGGAGGTTAAGGTAGACTTATTGTTTACAATCAGTGAGGGTTTAAGTATTATAACATACTGAACATTTCTATAGTATCACCTTTGAAGGGTACATGTCTATTACATATTCATAGAATTATCAGCCTTAGGGTAGTTTCCCTTCAAACCTATTTCCTTCCCTCCTGCTATGATTCTGAATTCATTTTTGTTGGCCTTAGGACTCTGTGTACTTTACCACTGCTAAACATTGCCAAAGTGCTTGTTCTCACTCCTAAAAGCATGGTAAAATAGACTTACACCTGATTGGAATTTTAAATATACCTCCCTAATAAAGTGGCATAACATATACCAAACGCTCATAAGTTCACTGTCAATAGTGGGGCTGGAGCACGTATTGTGCCATCCACTTAAGTAACCCCTTAAAAATTTCTCAGGCCTGCCATTGCCTGTATTCAGTTTTAAACTACCAATTTGACTGGTTGTGCCAAAGGCCTCTTTTTTATTGCATAAATGTTACCCCTAAGTTAGACCTTAAACAGCCTATATGTTAGGATGCATTGTAATCAAAAAGTTGGACATCTACTTTTAAGTTTTACATATCCTGATAGTCAAAACTCACAAATTCATTTTTAATTACTGCGAGCCTACCTCTTTGATAAGATACCATTTGGTCTCTTAGTACATTTAATAAGTGTTAACCTTTGTTAGGGAGCAAGGGAAATATCATGTTTGGTGCCTAAGGAATTACAATTTTAAATCTTCTTTATAGACTAAGGGCCTCATTACGACTTTGGCGGTCCTTTTCCAGGCCCGTTGAAGCCGCTGCAGGAAAAGACCGCCAGTGCTGGCGATCTTTAGTCCACCATCTTAGGAGTCCTTGGAGGACTTCCACCAATTTCTGGGCGGAAGTCCGACTCCGCAGTGGCGGTTGCATCGCCAGCACTACCATGGCAGCAGGACTCCGCCCGCCGTATTACAAGCCATAATACGTCTTGGCAGAGTCCTGCTGGCATGGTGGTGCTGGCGATGCAAGTCCTCCAGGACCTATCCCATCCCTTCCTCCTCGATGGAGAAGGTAAGTGGGCATCTGAAATGGGGGTGGGTGTTTGTGTGTGTGGGTGTATGTCTGCGTGTCTTCAGAGGGAGGTGGTGAATGCGTACGTGTATGCGAGTGGATGTGAATGTGTGTGTGTATGTGCACATGTATGGGGGTGTCTGTGTGAATGAATGCGAGTGAGTGGGGGTTTCTGAGTGAACGTTTGTGAGTGAGTGGGGGTGTCTGTGTGGATGTATGCATATGCTGAATTGGTGTGTGTGAGAATGTATGCATGGTAGTGGTCGAGGGGTGTTTGTGAGTGTGCAGACGGATGGGGGGACATGTGTTCTTGTGTGCCGATGACAGGAATGGAGACCGGGTGCGTAACCACCGGGGTTTTCATTGCAGGGTGACCACCATGGAAAGCATGATGGTTTGCAGCCTTGTAATCCGGCAGGCGAACTGAGACCTGCTGCTGGGTTGGAGGTGCTTACTGGCTGCTGCAGTGTGCGACTGCACCGGTGGGCCAGGAGGAGTTGTGGAGGCTTGGCATCTGCCAAGCCTCCACAACTCGTAATGTGGCAGTCCTTACCGCCGGCTCTGTGGCAGAAGAAGAAGAAGGTCTTATGACTGCCAGCCTCGTGATGAGGGCCTAAGGGCCTGACTTAGATTTTGACGGATGGGTTGCTCCATCACAAACATGACGGATATCCTAGCCAGTGTATTTTGATTTCCATAGGATATAATGGAATCATAATATGGCCGACTGGATATCCATCTCATTTGTCACAGAGTAACCCCATCCTCCAAACTCTAAATCAGGCTCTAAGTCCGACTGTAGAGATCTCCATAGCAACTTCACGCAGCGGCTCCCCGACGATGCCTCCTCCGCGGACACTGCCGGCTGCTTTGACCCACTGATCTTTACCTTCTCAGACCTTCTTCTTTAAAAATTCTTCTTTGTCCGTAGTTAAGGGGAGACCAGGCTTAATACACTTCTTGCATATGAACTGCTCTCCATTCAAGTCACTAACTCACTTTAAAGTTTGAAAATTCATAACTCTTGGTCTAATGATTGGATTTTTTTCATTTTAGTGTCACCTAGTTGTTTCTCATGTACTCTCTTTTTCTAAATTAGTGTGGAATGATTCACTTTATTAACGCCTAAGTGCTGCACAAAATTTTACACACTGACTCTAAGTTAAGGTTGACTGTTTTTTTTGCAAACTACCATAGGGTTAAACATGAGATAATTTAGTCACTTTTTGTGGTTCACCCTGACAAGGATTGTGACTGTTGCTTGAGTAGGACTTTACCTCCCTCTACCCGCAACTACATTTCTCACACATGGCAAATCATTTGTCAAGTATTGAATACATTACAATGGCCCAGTCTTACAGTCTGCTTTTTTATTTATTGCCAGAGAGACGGATAAGACAGAGTGAAGACAGAACCAATTCCTTCACTGACCATAATTTCTTTCTCGAAACCTCATAGCTAATGAAGAAGAAGTAAAGATGGCACCCAAGAAATCTGCTCCTGACGTTTTTAGCCAGATTTGTTACTGTTTTGTATCTGTTTGATCCTCTTTTAGGCAGAAATATGTTGGATTTGTTTTGGTTGCAGAAAAAAATGATATGTTTGAGAGTGAGGCTGTTTTCTCCTAAGACGGAGGCTGCCAGTTTCCATCTAAGGCATAGCACTAATGGATGGCTCTTAACTACTTATTTCTAGGATTGTCTCTTCCTGCTTCCCTTTTCCACAATTTGGCAGTAGATCAATCAATTTGCTCATCTTCTCAAGCCACACAGAATTTTCAGTTATGACTCTAGCCTGCCACCCTTTTGCTGGTGATGTTTCCTGGCCCTGACAGGCTGTTCGTTTTAGGAGGAAAAATACAATGAATTCTCCACCACAGATAATACATATTTGCGAAGTTATGCAAATCTGTTTCTTCAATACCCCTACACTGATTGTCCTGCACTTGCCGCCTCATTTATTATCCAATGTCTTTGTGTTTTATTTTCTGTTTGATATTATCACTTCTTAAGGATTAGACAGATTGATTTAAGGCTGGGTTAGCATTAAACTAAGGAATGATGCATGGGAAGTTTTAAATGCTGAAGGTTGCGATAATGAGTAATGGTAGGGCAAGGATTGCGGTAGGAATAAGGCAGGAAAATGGTTTGAGGAAGGTTAGGGTAGAGTTAAGATAGGTTGGGTTTAGAATAATAGAACATGTAAGTGATGGAATGAGGGATGATTTCAGAAGAAAGAGTGTAAAAGGGATGGCACTTCTATCCTGCCAACATAAAAGGTCAAAAACCCATGGTGGAAGGGAAAAAGGTTAAAATAAGGAGAAAGAAGGGGGTAACGGTTAGGGTTTAGATTAATATTTACTGTATGTCAAATACACTTCCAACCTCTAATATATGTGTGTTTCTGGCTGCTACAATTTTTATTCTGTAGATGTTTGTGTTCTCATTTTTACATACTATTTTGCACTTACATGTGGAAGCATAGAACAAGGGTCTTGTCTACCTTTTATCACATCCATTTCCTAACCTCTGATCCAACAAAGTGAACTATCTCACTCTATTATCCATCAGTTTTACTACATGAACACAGCAATATGAGTAGTACATCCCACTGCTCATCAGTTATGACAAACCAAGGGTAAGCTTGCTCTGTGAAAAAACTTAAACTGTGTAATGAGGAGTTGTGGAGGGGTGGTACGAGGTGAATTATTTGGTATGGGGAGGTTCCCCATTTATGTCACAAGGGTTGGTGTGGTGAAGGCAGATGAGCCATGTGCTTGTCCAAGCCTACGTTTGTGGTTTTGCAGGAGCAAATAAGTGTGTTAGATGAAGAAGTGAAGTACTCCTACCTTGGCGGGATTAAAGCTGAAATGTTTTAACTTACCTTGGTAATCAATCAGGGATTTCTATTAATGGATTAATTTCTTCTCTGAGAAGGAAAGATTATGAGTAATGTATTCAATATTGAGAATGTGGCATAATCTCTTGAACCAGGCAGCTATTGATGATGATTCTGCCTTCTTCCTTCACCGTACCATGATCTGTTTAGCTGCCCCAGACAAGTGTCAGGCTAGGTCCAGTCCACATGGGTCATGCCTTCCAAAGTTAGGGGTTTCAATCCCAGTAGTAGAGTGGATAGAACATTTGGCATTGGTTATCCCAGTAGGTCCTTGTTATGTCCAGAAATGTATTTCCAGTATGACTGAATTACTGAACAGGACAACCTGAATGTGCCTTGTCTTTTCTGCTGCACCAGCCCGTTGGAGGCAAAGTGGGGAGCATGAAGGCCATTTTGTTGGATGTTATTGGAACACCACTTTGAGGGCTGATACCCTGTTGGGTATGCTCTTGTGTGTTTTGAGGACCTTTTTCCAGAGGTTGTCCTACTTTTTTTTTGATAAGGCTCATCTCAGACAAGATTCCCATCCTGACAGATAAGTATGAGCAATATGTGCTTTGGAGACGTGATTTGCAGTGCGGACTCTGGAGATGAGTCCTTTGGTGTGTACAAAGGAAAGGATCATAGATTCAAAGGGAGTGACAGTGTTGTTTGCTACTAGAATGTTTGTTGGGTGTAACACCCAATGTCTGAGGTGTAGTTATTGAAGTCAGGACAACTCTGGAACACTAGTGTATTTCTTGCATTGCTCAATTGAATTAATGGTGGGTCCCTGAAAGATATTGCTCAGCATCCTACATTTTCCTCCCGTCCAAGCCACAAATGCTTTAGGGCCAAGGGTGGAGAGAAAATCTAGGTTAAATGCCAACTGGGTGTTTGGAGAGGGAAAAGTAGTCAAGCCCTTTTTGATAGCTATATGTGCCCATATGTCGAGGACAAGTTTTGTTCAAGTTGTTAAGGATGCATTTTGGGGTGGCTGACTTTGAAAAGCCAGACCAGGTCCCACGGCTCAGTCAATTTCAAACCACATCTTCTAACTTCACAGACTACCCATGCAAACACAAACCAGAGATGAGCCGCCAATACCATTCCAGCAGGTTCAGGCATTATAGGCCCCCTATGACATTGGTATCATCGGGAATTTGTTAGATATTTAGGGTCTGTCCCCCCTCCCAGATAAAGAGTTTAAGTTTGTTCTGCAGAAAAATACAGAAATGTAAAATTGCAGTCTCAGCGACAGGTGTGTGCAATCTGGAACACATAAAGCACCCCATGGAGGATATTCATTTTGCCCATGTAAGAAATTGGGTTACTAGTTGAGACGGGTGAAATCTTACTCAAGCAAGAACCACAATCCTTGTCAGTGTAAAGTCACAAGCAAATCCTAAATTAACAAGTGCTCAGCCCTCTGGTAGCTTGGCACAGAGCAGTCAGGCTTAACTTAGGGGCAATGTGTAACATATTTATGCAGGGTTTCAAATAGTAACAATGTGAAAACACACCACAAAAAGGACCCCACACCAGTTTAGAAATTAGTACATTTTAATAAATTAGAGAAGACCACAATGACAAACATCGAAGCAGCAGAACCAGAGATTTGTAGGTTTTGAAGAGTTAAGTCAAAATAGTGCCAAGAAGTACAAAGTGCCAGCTGTGGATATCTGGTTGTGCTGGACTGGGACAATGTCACAAGTTCAGGCGGACCATGGTGGAGCATGGGTCAGCTACAGGGATCCAGTTTGGCCCACTGAACAAGAGTATCCTAAATACTGAGGGGCATATTTATCATTGAGTTGTGTCTCCCTTGCGGCATGCAAGGGAGATCCTACTAGTAAGCCAGATTTATCAAGCCATGCAAGGCCACCTTACATGGCCCTTCATGGCTTGATAAATCTAGAGTAAGGCAACACAGTGCACATCGCTGTGTTGCATTCCCATTCCCAAGGGAGGTGATCCATTGGAGGAATGAGGGTGATTTTGGTGCATTCCCACATTTACCAACAATGCTGCACACTTAGAAACAGGGAAATAACTCTGAGGATTGTTTTGTGCAGGAAGATGTGTCTTCCTGCACAAGAACGATCCTGCCCACAATGCAGAGCCTCTTACAGCATGGCACAAGTGTCTCTGAGTTAGTGTTAGGCAGCCAAAGGTGCACCAGCGCCAGGAAAGGACTGGAATGCACTATGATGATGTTAAATACTATGCATTTCTGCCCTTTCCCTTTCACGCATCACAGCGCAGCAAGGTGGCTTGCTGCACTGTATGAAGTTTGATATATCTGCCTCTGGATGCAGAACTTTGCGAGTTCCTGCATCAAGGATGCTTTGCGCAGTTGAGGCAAAGCGTGGTTCATGGGAGAGAAGCGCAGCACAACTCACATTCTGGGGACCTACGAGGCTGCCATCTGAGGTCCTGCATCATTGTCAAGTAGGTCATCAATGTGAAAAGCTTGCAATGTGAAGACCTGTGCTGAGTGTTGGACTTTTTTCCTTATGCAGGGTCATCCCCAGTCTTTTTGCCTCCTTCCTCCTGGTTTCTCTGACTTCTTGCTGTTGGCTCTAGGACTCTGAGCACCTTATCACTGCTGACCAGTGCTAAAGTGCAGGTGCCCTCCCATCTAAAGTTGGTATGATAGGCTAATACCTAATTGGCATCTTTAGTTTACTTATTAGTCCCTTGTACAGTGGTATCGCTATACCCAGGGCCTGTAAAATAAATACTACTAGTGGGCCTGCAGCGCTGCTTCGTCACCCACTGAAGTAGACTTTCAAACCTGTCTCAGGCCTGCTAGCGCATGGCCTGTGTGCGCAGTTTTCTGCCACAGGGACCTGGCATCTAAATTTACTTGCCAGGCCCAGAACTCCCCTTTTACTACATGTCAGTCACCCCTAAGGTACGCCCTAGCCAGCGCTATGGGCAGGGTGCCATGTATGTAGAAGGCAGGACATGTGCCAGTCCTGTCCTGGTAGTGACAAACAGCCTAACTTGGTGTCTCACTGCTGTGAGTGCTGCCTTCTCATGGAGTTGCATTAGAAATGCCCTGCCTTATGTGTTAGGGGTATTGTCTGATTTATGAGGGGGAGGCTAGGTATGTTTGGTATGGTTGTGATGGTGATAATAAATGCTGCTTACTGGTGTAGGTGTATTTTTTATTACTATTACAGAATTGCCACTTCTAGAAAGTGAGCATTTCTCTGTGCTTATGAATCTGGTGTTTTGCAGCTTGACTTCAATCCACGTCTGGGCAGAGTGACAGTTGGGGCTTTGTGCAAACTTTTCAGACAGACTGTACACAGGGAGGGTTGATATGTCACAGAGGTGCATATGCATACTGAATAGTCTTCCTGGGCTAAGAGAAGGGAGAGGTGGGGCACACCTACATTTGTAAAGGCTGTGCCCTGTCATCACTCAATAGGGTTGTTAACCCCCCACTGATGTTTGGAGCCTGTGCTGAAGGAGAGAGTGGACACTCCCAGAACCAGTTGTAACTGGCTGGAACCTCCTCTCACTACCATTACAAAACATTGTAAGGACTGAGTATAAGTACAGGGGAATTTCCCTCACAATTTGGAGACTCTTAATCATCTTTGAACTGGACACAGAACTGCTGGAAGAACTCACCAGGAACCGCCATGGACTGCTGCTGTTGTGCTGACCTGTGACCTGCTTGGTCACTGAAAAGGACTTTCCACTTCCTCCTTGTGCTGGTCTGTTGCTGGGCCCCTCCACCTGTGGGCCTTTTCCTAAAACTTTGCTCCCCAGGGGCATGGTGCTGTGGCCCCTGACCCCTGCATTGACCCTGAAGCACGAGGGGTGCTTCACTTGGTGCCTAAGCTAGCCTTGGGAAAGCACTTCTTTGGGGATTTCCCTAGCGCTTGAAAGTGCTTCCCCTTTTCCAGTGTTTTTTGGTGCCTTGAGGAGCGCTTATCCAGTGTGGCAGGAGATCATCACCGCTGCGACACAGGCTTTCATTTTGGCTCCAGCGCTCTTGACAGAGTGTGCCGTGGTGGCCGAGATCACCACTACAGCCCGGGGAGGCTTCTTCAACTCAGAGCGAGTGAAACGCGCTACCCAAGACCCCTGGGGCACAACCTGATGAAGATAGGAGCCAGCGTGCTCCTGATAGTGCCCCGGGGGCACCAACGAGGACCCTCTTTCCGGGATTGTCACTGCAGCGGCCCAAGGGAAGGTGAGTTTGCCCTGCCAGTCGGGCAGGACAGCCTGTGCCCCTTTTGATCTTAATGGGAGGTGGATGAATCAGTAACTCACATTCTATTTGCTTGTATAGCTTACGCCTGACCCTGGCAGATGTGCTTACAACCCTAAGGTAAACAGTTGCGCACACAAAGCCATTCCTCTGCTCTCAGAATTTTAAGGATGGACCTCTCCCTTTGTTTGCTTCCTCAGTAGCTACATTTATCTGATGCATGCGTAATATAAGAAGAAGGGTGATCCCTTCATAGCTCAAACAAGGGTGAGTTTGGACTTTGCAATTTATGGCTCATTGTGAGACTCCTTCTGCCACCTGTGCATCTGTTTTGTTGATGTTTAACTATGTATGATTATCTGTTTTATGTATTTAATCATGCTTGCTTGCCCAAATTATGTTAAGATTTTTTGATTGATATTATGCACCACAACAATAGGCTGTACTGTGTTTTTAGCTCTTTTTAAGTTTGTCCAACAACATATATTATATCTCATACTTTTATGGCTTGATTGTTGTAATAACGTTATTTGAACTGAACTGAACTTAATGGGAGCCATACAGTTGGCATTGTGGCAAATGAAAGCAAAGGAAGAGGCATATGCTGCCCTAATCCTGTTAATAATCGCCAACGCTCATACAAGTTTGAGTAGACCCTTCTGCAGGAAAGCCCAGCTCAAGCATTCAATTGCTTTCTCTTCATCCAGAGACAGCATCAGAAAAGGGATTTTGCACCTATGCGATTTTTCCAGTCAATTAGCCAACCACTGGACATTATATGCTCCCTGTCAGTTGCAGATGATGCCCACCTAGTCTGGCTCAACCAGGGATGGGAGAAGGGGCTATAGGCATAATGAAAGCGTAAAGTTTGGAATCTTTATTTAGCTGGGCAGTGGGATGATAAGAGGTGAAGTTGGCGGGGTCTTTCCCAGGCTTCAGAATTTATACAATTGCTGCCACACTCATGGTGGGATTCATATAATGTATTATTAATATAATATCATTTATGCCTCATACATGGTGGGTGTCAGAGTTGTGGTGTGAGTAAATGATTTAAAGAGGTGTGTAAGGTGATTCAGGAAAATTGGGAGAGAAATTTTGTAGCACATGTTAGGTGGGCCATAAGGCCATGGGGACTTCCTAACGGGCTTTACTCAGAGCTCTTTCTTTATTTTGTCACTTGCAATAGTAGCTTCAAAAAGTTCCCTATGAGTGGGGCAGATGGATGTCCAGTCACAGGCGTGAAGATAGGCCTATATGTCATGGGGTCGCTCATCACCCTGCTCAAAGATGGTCTGGTAGAGGTAAAAAAAACACCTTGAGTTTATAAGGTTTTTTGGTCACCCATGTGCCGTCTTGGAGTTTAAGTTGGGCAATGTACATAGAGGCCCTTTAGAGACCCAGTTTACTCACTAATAATATTCCTCAGGATGAACTTTTAAACTTAAATGGGACTAAAAATTGATAAAATCAGAGTTGATATACTCTTCTGACCAAAATACTGTGAGATCAGTTCCAGAGGCCAGTCATAGGCCCAGCAGGGGCTACTTGGCCTCAGCTATTTGGTTGTTTTTTTTTTTGGGTATGATCTCCTGGGGCATTTCCTACTATGGCCTTGCCAACAGAGACAAATTCTGCCCTACACCACCCGGGGTAGCAATGGTAAGCCATCACAGACTTCTCAAGAAGTTTAGAATGAGGATACATCAGGCACTGAACAAACACCAAAATAACTTATAAACATGATACTACACATTATATAAACTCAGGCACTCATAGACTCCGGTCCAGAGCCACTATCCTATAGGTACGGATACCTTTTCTGCTCACCACACATCCCCACATTCCCTCACTCTCCCTTAGTGACAGGGTAACTCCGGTGTACATCTCCGGCACAGGTACAGTTCACCTGTCCCCACCCCCAAAGCAGAATCATGTCCCTAGCCTCTCAGTCTAATGCTTCTCACCAATTGTGGGCCTCAGCCAGACCATGGTGTTCTTTAGTTTATGTCCTCTACCCTGTGCAGGGAAGATGCACCAACTACTGGAGTACTGGCCCACTGCCCTGACCCCTGGAGTAGGTGTGTCAGTGTGGCGATTCAAGGGGCAGCGTCAGGCAGATGTGCAGCTGTTTTGTAGGGGTACAAAGATTCGGCTGGAACTTAGGACCAACAGGCCATCACAGGATCCTCCTGCCGGGGTCAAGGTGGCGATGCAATCTGCTTCTTGTCTCGGGCCCAGGTGGCAACAGTTGGACCACTTCTAGGCTTTTAAAAATTCAGCTGCAGAGGCATACTGCAATGGGCCACTTAATGTCGGTTAGTGCCTCAGAGGCACTGAGGGACACAGTGGACAGGTGCTTTAAGGCAGCAGCTTAAAATACAGTGGTACAGTCCACTTCGGCATTCCAACCAACAGAGGTATCAACCCAGCCCACGTCGCCAAAATTAGACTTGCATGTTTTATGGGCTATTCTGTTTTTTGTCTTGGCTCAAAACTGTTGAACTCTCTACCCAATCATTTGTATACAGAAAATCTCCTCAAACCCTGCTGTTTTGTTAATCTCTGATTTCTTTCCCTTCTCCTTCTTTTCCCCCTTTCGTTCACCCAGCAGAGGTCTGTGGGTTTTTGAACGAATTTTAGGGGAAAGTAATCTGGCCTGTCTCATTTATCTGAACACTGTGAGGGACTGATTAAGAGTTTTCATGGTAGAAACACATACACAATACAACCAAAAGAAATTGCTTTTAGGCCTAAGGTAAAGAATCTGCTCAATTTAACAAGGATACAAATATAGCACAAGGGCAGCTATTACAGGATTTCCACAAGAATGATATAAATTCTTTAAAAGCTCAAATTTGAAAAGATACACTGATTTTACTCTTATAACATACTGTACATAACTTCCCCATTTTAAACAGCAAACATCTTGGTCCACGTGCGAAAATGTGCCAAGTAGTTCACGTGGTGTAATGGCACTGTTACCAACCTTCTCACCTTGATTCCAATGAAAGCAGTGGTCTTTGGTCTGATTTACATGTGATCCCAGTCACATACTTATTCTCCTGCCAGAAATTTAAAAAAATGCATGCAATGGAAATACCAAATTCTCCACTGAATGTAACTTGATGCAATCTGGTCTAAATTGATTGTTGCCACTCACCTCTCTGCTCACATCATGGCTCCTGAGAAGCCTCTATCCAGTCTGTGTCCTTCCTTTCATTTCTCAATTTTGTAGCAGTCTACACTGTAATGATGTGCATAGAGATGTTTGCTTTTAGTGTTTTCGTCCATGATATACCTTGTACATTAGTGAAAATCAAATGCTAACTTACTCCTTCTTGACAAAAGAAGAAGCTGGGTTGACTGATAATGTGCCTGCACTGAAAACACGTAGTAATAAATCAATTTGAATTTTATTGTTGTTATTATAGGAATCAACAAGTGAGGATCAGGTCAAGAGGATGAGCATCCATAGCCTTATCATACTGATGTTTTTATTGCAAATACGTTCAAGCTATAAAACGTCCAGTTTGCTCCCACTTTACCAGCAAACCTCATGGGCTATGGAAAAACAAGCCAAAGTTAAGCTTCATATGACATTGTAAAGATGTACACCTTAACTTTCCAAATGCATTTATCAAATATCTGCAGCCTTTTAATCAGCCCCAAGAAGAATATTCAAAGTGAGCAATGATGTGAGGTAGCCCAAACGTCTTGCCCATGTCAAATCCTCAAATTCTGCTTTGGAGGAGATTTGAAATCGACTTGTGCAACATTTCATAATAAAAATACAAGACATGCACTAGTTATTGCAAACCACAATCCTCTGCTCATTAGCCTAAATTACTGTGACATTTTAGTCCCAAATTAAAAAAATACATCAATGCTGCAACCTTCCTTATTTTTCAGATCTATCAGACCTTGAATTTCACCCAAACCCATATGACCTACTAACTTTGAAGCACCTTTCTCAAACCATTAATCTTGAAATATTCCTCTACGCGCTCCTCCACATCACTTCACGCAAACACAGTACCACGTCAATTAAAAAATGCAGAGGTAAAACTTCTAGTAAAAAAAAAAAGACTTGTTATGCGGCATAACTTGTCTAACACAATTTAACGATCTTTACTTCTTGAATTTTATAATGACAACCTTTTCACACACTAACTCTAAATCATGCTCCCAGCGCAATACAACACAAATACTTATCCTATCATTATAATGAAGGGGTCATTTGTTTACTTAAAATAACTGTAGACATTTAACAAAATAGTCCTGTGCCCTATGTTTTCCATTCTACTACAAAAGAAACAAACACCTTCCAATAACCTTACCTTCAAATGTTACACATGAAATGGTAAAGTGCAAAATGATATGCAAAATTGCATGAAAAAGCAAGATGCAGCCCAGTGGCACACTGCAACTGACAGGCCCACCAAAAATTAAAATAAATAAATAAATGACACGTGTGTGTGTGTTTTTTTTCATTTAAAGGACTTGGTGGAGCGGGGGGAGGGTGAATGGCAGGGAAACAGTAGACTAGAAGGGTGAGATGGGGGAGCAACATGCATAGAGGAAGAATACATAATGGTTCAATAAAACACACTAATTCTCACATAGTGATAAAACTATGGCACCCAGAATATAAATGGACCCAAGTGAGCCAATGAAAGGATGGTACGAAGCTGTGCTCCAGGGGAGATGCAAAGAGGAAGAAAAACAGTTGCGTAAAAATTAAGAAGCAAATAAGGCAGGAAAGACAACCAATGATTAATAATGAGTTGATCCAAAGTCCACTATTTGTACATATTTCTATGCATTAGAGACAAGAGGTTTTCAGTAATGGATAGCTAAAGCTGTCTATAAATGATATCTAAAAACAAGCACTGACAATAAGACTAGGTTTAATGTGGTACCATATGCAAACAATGGAATGTACAATCGGCTAAATCTATGTGCACATTTGTGTTTACCTGTGCTCGCATCACATGATCTTTGACCTGATTGACAACAACATCAGAGGAAATTTAATAATTTGCCCAAGAACATGATTCAGAAAATTATTGTGGCCCACCGACCCTTAAGAAATCACAAGAAATAACAAGAAATGAAATGGGAATAGTCACCAAAGTTGGAACATTAACTTCACTAACACATTTGCCATCATCTAAAATTCAGTGAACAACTATTGAATTTGGTATAGATGAGAACCAGGCTATGAAGAAAATGACAATCGCACATTTAGTGATTTACAATTTACCTTGCTTAATGATAACATATGAACACTTTTGTCACAAGAGCACATCTTCATGGTGGGCAGTAAATACAAAACAAATCAAAAACAAAATGAGAAGTTTCAGAATAGATTTGTTTGAATAAAAGGTGGACTGTGACAAACACCCCTGCACACCACCTAAACCACAAAGGTGGTGGCTAAGGGCTTGCAAGACTGGCCCTCATACTGAGTTGAATACAGCATGACACATGGGGACCACATCATCCAGTGGGAAGAACCCTACTGCAATGATAGCTGAGGCAATTCCTTCACACACTGAGGGATATGTTGCTGTCAATGGGGCTATGAATGCTGCTCCTAGAGCTTCAGAAGCTCCAGGATTTGCTAATAGTTTGTATGTAGTAAAGTGATCTTTCCATGTAAACATTGGTGGTATGTTCGGTGACAAAGAGACCCTGACCAGTGACCCATCTCCAATGTGTTCCTGGTGCTGCAGGACCAATACCTTGTCCTTCTTTCTGACTTCAGAACCTCCATGGGACTGAGAAACCAGTTTTTTGTTTTTCCTTTTGATTTTGGAGCCTCCTGTGACACATCAGCCAATTTGGCATCAGCAGAATTGTTCCCTCTACCTCCATGAGGGAAAGGAAGGAAGACCCCTTTTCCCCATGTCTGGACAAAGTATATTTGTTAACAGGAGGTACTATTTGATGGTTAAGAAATAATAGAGCACAAGAGCAGCACCTTTTGATGCAGTCTGGGTCCGAGTGACCTAGATTTTTACGATTGGATGAGCTAGCTTCCTGCTATCCTCCTTGGTATATAACACTTCTAACCATTTACAGATGTAAAGAGACATGTATTCTTTACATGTGCTCATATCCTGTCAAACGTCAGGCTGTTCTGTCTCATGATCCACTTCCTGGACCTCTGAGATCTACCAAACAAGGATGTTGGGTGTCTGCCTAGGCTTCAGAGTGGGTTTTGTTCTACACCAAGTGTTCTGTGTCAGACTGTGCCATACCGTGGCTTTGCTAGGTGTACGTTATTTAGGGATTCTGGGATGATGTGAATTCAGCATGGTCATAGTGTGATTATTTTCAGTCTGTTCGATTTGCATATTCAGGCTGCAAAGACTAAGAGTACATTTTTCAATTTAAAAACAAACCTCAAACCTAATGCAGTGTATGCAGCAGACACATCCACTGGGGATGCATCATTGGTCCTATTGTCCTGTGAACCTACATTTCCATCCCATATCATGTCTGCTGCCTTTTTCATTCTGGTGTTGAAAGCTCATGCTTAGTCTGAAAAAGGTATCATGAATTGAGTCCTCACAGATGCTTGGGATGCTTCTTGCTACTCCTGGATCATGGTGTGACATGCTATGACAAATCCCCAAGGCAAGCAGCATATTGAGAAAGCCTTAACTGGGAACACTGAGCCTCAGCATCAGTCTGATCATCACAACAGCAATCATCCTTACAAAAAGAAAAGATTCATAAACTAGCTTGATTAATGAACTAGCTTAATAAGCAGTTACAAGCAGAAATGTATTTGTGACAAGGCAAGTGCAAGGTATAAAACATTGCTTCCATAAAGTTGTGCACTGATTAGCTCTGTACTCCATTCAAGTTTGAGGGGAATCCTTTTGTCTGAGATCAATGGCATTGTCACTATCACATAGCGGCCATGTAAACAATTTCCCACACACCCCAACGCTGGGCAGGCTGTGCGTTATGCTGTGTCGCAATGACCCTTTCTGCTTTTTTATATTTGCAGCAGGAAGTGCTGCTGCTAAGACAGCTGTGCATGCCCTGAGGATGCACATACTGGCATTTTGACTTTAAAGGAGATAGGATTTGGGACTAGCATGGCCAAAACTAATGAAATATGGAGTAAATGGGTGGGGCCCCCAAAATAATCATGTTGGAGTCCAGAAGGTGAATGAGCAATAAAGATGCCTTTAAAGTTTGTTTTTATTTCTTGACATCTGTTGTGCATTTAAAGACATGGGTCAACTGTCAGGCTATGTCTTGATAAATTGATGCTCATTCTTTAAATAAAGAAATTGATTTTTATTTTTCCTACTCTGACTGCCAATTGAGAGGATTTTGTAATGTGAAGATGTGACAATCTTGCTTGGGTACAAGGAGCATGAAAGGAAAGGCAGTAGGATGTATTTTTTTTGTAAAACACAACAACATTAAAATACCTGTAAATGACCGCTACACATATTTCAAAGTATATCAACAGTTAGGATAGCAAAACTGAAACACATTTTTTTATTATGAAGAGCGATGATAACAATGAATGTTATTGGACCAAAACAAACCCTGGACAACTTCATAAAGCGCAACTGATAAATGTTCACTGATGCTACATTTTCACATACTGTTTATATTAGTAAAACTGTATGTCTGTGCAAATGTAGTGGCCATTGCAACGGAAAATGTGCTGCCTGTGAATGACAGTGCCCTACCAGACTATACTTTAGTTATATAGTTGTGACAGTGTGCTCCACAATGCACCACTGCTTACACACCACCACTGCTGAATGGTCCTGTCTCATTTACTACATATGTTCTTAGGGAGACAGTTTGATTTTCTGTAATCCCTATGACTTCATTGATTTTCCACTGATGGCAGCATCCCTGACCGCCTCTGTGATTGTTCCAGCACCACTGTGTGCAACTGTGCAAAACCTATCTCTACATTCTCTCTTTATTCAAATGTATTGCTCTGGTAGCCAAATAAAACTAATCAAGATCGTGTAAATCTCAAGCCCTTGGGACGATTTTCTGTTGCATGACTCTTCTAACTGTATCTAGCATTTGAAAACCGATTATTTCCAGCCAGCAGGAATGTTTTGAAAGTTACATTATTTAAAGCACAATGTACTGCTTTTAACACGGCGAGCATGCTGTGCTTTGGATAGGTTTCACAGTCAATACAACTCCCCAGTAAGCAAATACAAATAATCCCAGCACGCGCGTTATAGAACTCAGAGGGCCTCTATACATTCACCTTAGTGGGCAGAAAGCGTTGTGTGGTGCAGTGTATTGTTCTCCTACAGGCAGCAGGATCACAGGGTGTATATAAAGGCTGCTAAGCGCCCATGAACATCACCGAGGTCGACAAACCATCCAGCAGCCAACATGGGGAAGGTGAGTGAGAAATGTCAGGTTGTGATTTGTTTTGTGACGGAGACACATTCAAACACAAGCATCTTCTCATTTATATGATTAGCAGGATATGAGAATTAAATCCGGGCATGAGCATTTGATATGCACCAAATTAACCTTAATGCAATTTTATTTCTAAAAGATCCTCTCGTTTATAGTTTTGTTTGGCACTTTTATTTTAGCAGCTGATCACAAGGAGGTACTGGCTTGTTGTAGTACTTACTCTAAAATCAGGATTTATTATGGAAGGTCTTGGTTGACCATTGCCTTACTGTACTACATGGACACCTGACTTGGCCTCTCTAAACACACAGCAACCATATGTCATTTGAGCAGCTAATACATCGTATTAAGATGACATATGCATTTTATGTATACAGATGCTGTAGCACATCTTTATTAGTTTAGAGTTCTTCATGTTGGAACACACTAGATCACCCGGCCATCTGATGTTATGCAGTGCAAAGTTTACCTACTTACAGCCACACAGGGCTTTCCATAAAAACAATGTCTTCCTGAACAAGGAGAAATGTTTTAATTTCTCAAAAAATCCACCAATTAATTGCATGTGTGCTGAAATTTACAGCACACATTCAGTGTGTGGTATTTTTCATCTTTGTCGAGACATAGGAACGTGTACTGCAAGTGTGTACTTCTAACAGGAATCTTATGCTAGACTATGTGCCCTGACCTCCGGGAAGTTGTGGGTCACAAAGGCAGCCTTTTAGAGCGCCAACTAGGAAGAGCCAATCATAGCAGATTGACTCTGTGTGGTGTTTCCCCTTTGCACAATGCAGTGCAGCATTACGCAAAGGGGAAAATATACTGTGTGCTGTGTGAAAAAATAGTCAATCTACCCCATAGTTTCCTTCAAAGTAGGTAGGCTACTTCTCAACATACTTTTCTACTGTGAGGTGGTGGTGGTATGACCTTCAGTTTATTACATATACTGTCTCACCTCTACTCTTTCCACAGCTGTTTAACTATTTGTGATATGATAACCCAGAGACCCGTCTTCTGGTTTAGTTTTTCAAGTCTTCATTCCTCATGGCCTTCTATTTAGGCCCCAAACAAAATGATTTTCCCTTGGCTGTATTGAGACTAACCTATTTCCGTCACCAAATATTCATAGTTTTTTAATCTATACCCTGGTTCTTGTTAAGTAAAGCCTTCCAAGTTACAAAACAAATCATCAGACAGAACAATTAAATTGTATTATTATCATCTAGTGTAGGTAAAAGGAGCGATAAACATACCTCTCCATAATATAGCATCACTTTAGCTAGACAAAACGAAAATCATTGGAATGATTTTGAGAGCTGTACGTCTAATATTTAGGTACTGATACAGGTCCTAATTGCAGCAATGACATTGTTTTTAAGTGCTTTCAATTTTGACACCTATGGGACATGAGGCACAACGATACAATGTCGAAAACTGGTCTGTGGACTCTGAACTCATCAAATAGTCATTAGCTCGCACTTACCTTGTTTAGGTGTTTCCTAGGATCTTTCTTTATTACACAATTAAGAAATCAATTACTTAACAGTTGTTCAAAATCAACAGTACGAAATGCAGACGAATGTATATGCATGGAAGTCCGTCCCCAAGGTTTGAACAGTATTGTCCAACATGAACCTTCTGATCTTCCAGCAAGGCTTTTCTTGTTACTCCACCCGTTAGACATTGCCACATAAGTGCCCTTCCTTACCAGTGTGACAACCAAGATGAGGAATGTTTTGCTCTTTTCCATCAGGTCCACTCGGGAGCAGTCAGTCCATATAAAGCAGAGTGAAAGGTGTCTTTTAATCTATTTTACTAAAACGTTATTTGGCAGCTTTTCGTATTTATTTCTTTATTTTTAGTTTCTCAGCACAAGTGACACTTTTTTTACTTAGTTCTGCTCAAGAAATGTAAAATAAAAAAAAACGATTTAAGTGAGAACTAGCTTTAGATATGACGTTTCCTCCTTTAGTGCACTAAAATCTATTATCCATATTTCAACCAGCAGGCATTTTAGTTTGTCTTAGTTCTATTTCACTATTATAGTTTGCACACATATTAACTGGTAACAAGGAACCTGAGTTACAAGAAGCATTGTGAAATTCCAATATAATTATTTGCTATTAGATACTAGTAGCACAGTTTGGAATTGATACAGTAAACCAGAACCAACAGAATGAAAGCAAGGCAAGCAGGTAATCGATCTGTATTGACATGCATTATTAAAGAACTATGAAAATAATGTGCGGTACTTCATCTTTCATAGCGATGTATTTATTATCTTCTGTTCCACTACAAATATCACGTTTATCCCGAGAACATGCAGAAATACACATTAAATAAAAAATGTGATATTTTTTGTTACAGATCATCTTCTATGAGGACAGGAACTTCCAGGGCCGTTCTTATGAGTGCAGCACTGAGTGTGCCGATCTGAGCTCCTACTTCAGCCGTTGCAACTCCATCCGAGTGGAAAGTGGCAACTGGGTACTCTATGAACACCCCAACTTCAGGGGACACCAGTACTATTTGAGAAGAGGGGAGTACCCTGACTTCCAGCACTGGATGGGCTTCAATGACTCGATCAGGTCGTGCCGCTTGACCCCACAAGTGAGTGTTAGTCTGTTTCATTTCGTTTTCTTCAGAGTGCCCTTTTCAGTCTAGCTCTTCAAATACACCAATCCATAAAATAGTCTCATGGCCTAATTCAGAAAGTAAAACTTACACTTTTGTGCAAGTTTCCACTTGCTGAAGTATCTTTACTACTTTTGGAATTCACAAACTACAAGTGTAATTTTACTACCAGGTGTAAGTTTAATTTTGTGAATCAGGCCCTCAGTTTGCATCTACCCTATGCCAGAATGGCCATATCCCATAAATAAACTGTCTGCGTTATTTGTGTGGGCCTGCAGTACAATTAAGAGACCTACAGTGCAATCCCAGATTGCAAGACACCAAGTAGGACACCAAGTTGCAAAGAAGAGTGTTGGCGGTTTGTGAAGGATAGAATTGTGTGCCATGTCACATAACATTCCCACATTCTATTACATTATTATATCAGCAAAGTTAACATCCAGTGCTTTATGTTACTGACCTACCTGAAGATTGGTCAGTACATTCCAAACTAGACATATTTCTTCATCAGATGGCGACCTCTATTGTGTATCAAATTCTGCAGAGTACTGTCCCCTTTCAGGAATATTTGCTTCATCAGTTTGGGGCATCATCCTGGTCTCCTGACCCAGATCACAAAATTACTGTAACTGTCTTGGAGATATTCTAGAATTTTAGCCAATCATCTACACCGCCTCTAAACTACTGATGGGCTTGGCAGTGTAATGGGGAAAGTGGCTGTTGCCTAGTCATCTGTGGATTCCCCCATTTCCATTAAAAGTGCCACAATGAACAAATTAAGGTACAACATCACATCAGTGTGATTTTTAATCTCCAATGCGCATCAGTGATTGCTGAAACTGCTGCATAGTTACAAGCAGGACAACATGAGGTCTGATCTGACTCAGATACGCAAGAACATCTTATCCAATGTACTTTTGCAAGGGAATGGGAAAAATATATATGAAAGGAGTTCTGTAGCTCAAAAAACAGCTTAGAAATATAAACTTCTAAATTAATTGTTGTCTTGTAGTAGATACCAATTATCCATTTCTGACATAAAATACTACCTATTGTTATAGAAAAAGGGATGACAAGTGCAAGCTTAGTTTAAAAAGCGACGTAATGTATTCCAATATTTTTTAACAAAGGTTTTGTCATTCAATTAAATTATCAAGGTTATCTTTTATATTTTTATTTTGTAATACTTTTTATTTTATAAAAGGTTTTAATACTTGCCTTTCCTTGCCATTACAGCACCGTGGATCCTACAGAATAAGAGTTTATGAGAGGGAAAACTTTGGAGGTCAGATGATGGAGTTCTCTGAAGACTGCCCACATGTGTATGAGCAGTTCCGCTACAATGATATCTACTCCTGTAATGTGCAGGATGGACACTGGGTCTTCTATGAAGAGCCCAACTACAGAGGACGTCAGTACTACTTGAGGCCCGGCGAGTACAAGAGATACAGCGACTGGGGAGCCTCAAGCCCCAGAGTTGGTTCTTTCAGGAGAGTTAGAGATCATTAAAAGATACTTCCTTCTCAAAGGCTAACATGTAACCAATAAATTCGTATCCAACAAACTTTTGTTATTTGGGGTACTTATTAACATTGAACTGCTACATATCTGTGAACATTTGATTCTTAGAAGCTAAAGAGAAATCAAACTTGGATTGGCAGTGAAACTGCACACACGGCAGGCCTGAGACAAGGTTAGGGGCTACTGAAGTGGGTGGCACAATCAGTGCTGCAGGCCCACTTGCAGCTTTTAATTTACAGGCACTGGGCACACATAGTGCACTCTACTAGGGACTTATAAGTAAATTAAATAGCCCAATCAGGTGTGATCCAATGTTACCATGTTTAAGGGGAAAGAGCATATGCACTTTAGCACTGGTTAGCAGTGGTAAAGTGCGCAGAGTCTAAAAACCAGCACAAACAGTATCTCAAAAGTGGAGGGAGGCAGGCAAAAAGGTAGGGATGACCACCCTAAGACTGTCAGATCTAACAGTTCCCCTCTGAAAATAATGAAATGGACTCCAGAGAATATGCACAATTTACCAGAATGTTTAAAAACAATTGTACTGGGTGCCAACGGCATTGATAAAGTTAGCTTTTAAATGGGTTTGCTAAGTGGTAGGAGCATATGTCATATGTTGGCTAATTTGTCTGACCCTCCTAAGTCAAGGGCCCAAAAAGGCTCAGTGGACGGAAATAAGACATTTTAATGAAAGAAAGGCTATAAATAAGTCTCTTTTAAATGGTGTACCCCCATATTTTTGCCTTAACTGTTTTAGCTGGCTGTTCAACTCGGTGCACATTACCGCTGCTAACCAGAAGTAAAGTGCCTCTCCTTTCAACATGATGCAATTGGTATACTACTAATTGATATATTTAATTTTACCTATTAGTCTCAAGTATATAGTGCAACATCTACCCATGGCCTGTAAGGTAAATGCCACCAGTGGACTGGAGCACCCACTGGATTACTATATTATGTTTGATAATGCTATTTTCAGTTAGGAAACAGTTCAAAATTTTAAAAAAGCGCTACTTTTAATAGTTATTAAAAATCCAATTCAAAGGTCAAATCCATTTTCTATATTTAATAACGAGAAGGCAGTTTTAGAAAGTTACTTTTCCCTGCCTAAAGCCTCTAGAAGCCCATTTGGATGAACTCCAACTATGACCCAGCTGCTGAATAGTACCTTTATGAAGTATGAAAACTGCTCCTATTGCAGAGACAAAGGCTTGGGTGTGGGCTGGTGTTTCTGTTGCTCCAGCAGGATGGCCATTTGGGCTGTACCCAGGATGGTGATTAAATCCATAGGCAGAGGTCAGGGTCTTTTTTGTTCTCCCAACCAAGAAGCACGCTCCAAGCACAGTGGTAAAAACGCCCCCCCCCAGGGCTTGTTTGGAATAACTATAGAGGAGAGTTTGCCTCCAATATTTCTCTTTCCGTGTGCAGAGCCCATGTGCTCAGCTCAAATGTTTTGCCATCTTGGATTTAGACAGAGAGGGGTACTGTGAGATGTTTACTGTAGGGCACCCAGGAAGGGATCAAAAAGTGAGCAGGATTTTCCCTGGGAACCTTCACATTATTGGTTAGGGAGGGCAGGAGTCACCCCATCCATAGGTCAGTGAAATGAAAAAATATGGTACCCACAGTGCCCTCCTTAGAAACACTACTGGAACTGTGAAAAATAAGAAAACAATTAAAACTGCTGTTCCTGACTGGAGAAAAGCCCTGAAGACCTGCACTCTCTCTTGTATCCAGGACAAAGAAGTAGACTTTTAGGCCTTGATCTATACTTTTTGAAGCTAAACTGCACTAATTCAGTTTAACGTCAACAGGTATACCACCGGCTGGCGCCATGCCATGACACAGGCCAGGCGTCATATTTATGGGATGCCGTTGGTCAGCGGTAATGCCCAGTCGGCGTCAACATACTTGATACTAACCAGGTAGGGGGCATAGGGAAAACTGGAGGTTGTGCATCAAAGAATGGCACTAGTTAGGTTAGTGTCAAGAAAACCTGATTAGCGTCATATTTTGGCGCACAACCCCCATGGACATGACTTCTGTCTGAGTAAAGACAGGAGTCATGCCCACCAGCCAAATGGCCATGCCCAAGGGACTTATGTCCCCTGGGCATGGCCATTGGGCACAGAGCCATGTGGGGGGGGCAAGTTAAAAAAAATAAAAATAAAATACTCACCTCTACTTACCTGGGATGGGGTCCCCCATCCTTAGGGGTCTTCCTGGTGGGGGTGTCCCTGGAGCCAGGGAAGGGCACCTGTGGGCTCTATCCATGGTCTCTGACCATAAAAAAATAGGGCTACAGGTCCCCTAACGCCTGCCCATTCCCAGGCATTAAATAATGGCACTAAGCAAGCTACAAGAGGCCTTTCCTGCAGATGTCAAGCTGCCAAGCTGACCAGTTACAAATGGACTTGCCTTGGACTCTGCTGACGGCTTCTGCTAGAGTGAATCTTGACCCTCAAGTGTGTAAGATAGACTCCAGTACTAGGCAGGTAAGTTCAATAGTATATGTATTAAAGAGAGCAAGCCTGCAATATCCGCTCACTCTGCAAGGTTCTCTCCATCTGCTCCGGTCTCTCCTTGTGGTTTCACATTCTAGAATATGCAGTATCCTTTTACCTAGGTACATGAAACTAGGATACCACATCTCCCTCTCATAAAAATGTTTTCAATACTTTAACCAGATACAATACCAAGTAATTACTTCACACTGTCACTTAGAAATATGAAATAACTTAACATTGTAACTCATCAATTACATGTTTAGCATAAACCCTGAACACCCCTACTCAGTTAACACAAAAAGAGATTTACATATTTACATAAATTCTCCATTGAGGGATAGCAATTTACCATCTCATCACAAACCCATTGAATTTCTTTGGCAACATAATCAACCTACCCCCATACATTGTTATATTGGTATCCACATTTAATTCATTTATATTATCCTCTGGCTTATTGGAGGTATTCTTCATATAACCTAGAATCTCTGTTCTCGAAGAAGATGTACTAGTATGTACTGTTGATGTTTCCGTTCCTCCACAAGTATCAGTTACATCATCCCACATCCATTCCATATGATGTGTATGATCCCCTTCTCTCTTTTTATTTTGCAAATCTTGAATCCTATTGCATCTCCACATCCTGCTAAAGTGCCATATTTTTCTTTTGCTTAACAAAGCAGATTTAATATGAACTTCTATCACTTGTAGTGGGTCTGAAAACTTGCTACATCCTTTTCTTGTTTTGTGACCGAGCTTTACTCTTACCCAACTAGCTGGTGTTAAGTGCATGTTTTTTATCATCATATGTTTCATACAATTCTTGCATTTTCATCATGTTCCCTTTTACTACAGAAGGGGATGGTTTGCTGCAATCTTTCCTATCCTTCCAAACTATGTTGTCTTTTGTAAACAGTTCTCTACCTCGTAAAATTCAAAATTGACTATACCCTATTCCCGTGGGAGTAATTCTATATGCCCTGACTGTACTGTTCAACACCTTTACTCAATCGTTGTCAGCTTTGATAGCTGCTTGTTTACTGCCCATTATCACTTTATTCAAGTGTTCTACAATGTCATTCCCAGCAGGATTGCAAACAGGGATTTTTTTACCTGTAATGCCATTCCTGTTCAAAACAATTCCATAGTTCTCAGAAATAAATTGCTGCCCATTCTCACTTAAAACATACTTGGGAATACCTTCTTTAAAAATAGTATTTCTAGAAATGCAATCACAGCTTTAGTATCAATTTCCTCTATCACCTCAATTTCTAACCACTTAGAATAATGATCCATAACTACAATTGTATACCTAGGTATACCCCATTTATCTAAAATGGGTCCCAGGGTGGCAATGCTCACCTCTTTCCATGGATGCTCTGGGTACGTCCGTTCACCCAAAGATGGTCTAAGCATTGATTGGGTTTTGCCAGAATTGGGACATACTTCGTAGTTCTTTACAACTCTTTCTATTTCTGTATCAATCCCTGGCCACCAATACATAGATTCCACCCTTTTCTTTATTTTTACAATACCCAAATGACCATCATGATTTATATCCAATACTCTTAGTCTCAATCAAGAAGGTACTAATCTGTCTCCTCTGAAAATGTATCCTGTCTTTCATTCTTTTTTGATCTCCCACAACTTCTTACATTCATCCTGTAATTTGTTTTTATCGGTCCAACCTCTAAAAATTAATTGTTTGATCAAACTCATATTTCCATCTTCTTTGTATTTCAATTCCCATCCATCCTTCAGTATAGCATTTTTACTATCCTCAATCATTGCCACACTGTATTCATCCCAGTCTGTTTCTATTTCTTCATCAATTGGTAAAGGCTCGTGACTTAAATAAACTGCCACCTTGTTCATTTTACCTGATAAACATCCAACATCGTATACATAACCTAAGAATCTCAGAGGCATTCTTGCTATGCGTGGTGTTGCTCTAATATTGTCTTTGGAAGTGCTTACAATGCTACGTGTTCCTACTTCAAAACCTGACAAAGGATCAGGCCTTAAATATATCTCGTTTGACGTTTTCAAAATCTATTGGCAATTGTTAATCCCACTTGAATTCCTGCCTCACTTTTACCAATTGTCTCATTTTTGTCTTTAGACATTGGAGCTGGGGCATTGCTTAAAGGTTTCATGATGTTTTTCTTTGGTGAAATACCCTCACTAACTACTTCGTGGTCCAGATGTGTTACAAAATTTACTACATATTTACATTTCTTTAATTCTACCTTTAGCCCACTGTCAGCTAATTTGTTCAATACCAGCTCCATTCTATATTCTTGTTCCCTCCTGTCTCAACCCATTACTAATATGTTGTCTTGAAAATAAATCACTCAATCTATACCTTTGAAACGTTTGTACATAGGATGTTGAAAAAAGTGCTGCCACTGAAGAAAGGCCAAACGGTATTGAAACAAATCTATGATGGTCGAATAGAGTGATAAATGCTATAAGACTTCTCCTAGATGTATATAGTTGGATCTGGTGATAGCTTGACATTAAATATATTGTTGAGAACCATTGAGATCAAAATTCACCAATCTTCGGTGGTGGGAACTTGTCAATAACAATGTTTTTATTCAATTCCATAAGGTCATGCGTAAAATTGGTTTAGCCCCCTTCTTCAATACAATTCTATGGACAAACCCTTTTAATGCTCCTACATCACCAGAAAATTCACTTGGAAATTATTTCTTGACCTCCTGTTCAATATTCATTGTTGATTCAGCCAGTAAAATTACTTGTTATCCACTGTTAGGATAATACCTAGAGCTTCCTGGTCAATCCATCCAAGTACTGATGGCCCGTTCTCAGCCACTTTCAATTTTCCTTTGACTGTTCTGTCCTTAAATTCAAACTCCACTTCTTTAAACCCTACTATGGGGATCTTTTCACCCGTGAAGGTGATTGGGTGTATGTTTGACTCAATTGGAACCTCAAAATTGCTACAAATTTGTCTTCCCACAATGAATGTTCTACCATGGTGTATAGAGATCCTGAATCTGCAGCCACTTGTCTATGTACACCACAAATGCTTACATCACATTTTTTTTTTTTCTTGGAACTAATATTTATATCTAAAGCTGCATCTTCAATGCTGAGTACACCGTCATTGTTAGTAGAATCATTATCTTCCTCTAAATTTTCTTCCTTATCTAACACACATTTGCCTGTATATTTTTCACCTTTTTTGCACATTTTAGCATAGTAGCCCATGATCCCACAATGATCACATTTAGTTATGATTGCAGGACAGATTTGCTCTGGCTATGTGCCCCATGTTACCACATCTAAGACACACTGGTCTTTTGTCCTCTAACTCAGGTTTACCTTTTACTGATTTCTTCCACCCAGAATTGTTTGTGCATTTCTTGTCCACGCTCCTTTTGTCTTCTTTAGGATTAATTACCTTGCACACTGACTCTCCTTCACTACTGTTCTTTAGAGCTACTTTAGCACACCTTTTTGACATTTCAGCTTTCTTTACTATTGCTATAATCTCAATTATTATCACCACAAACATATAATTTTTCTTGAATATTTGCAATATTAGAGTGCATAACTAATAGATCTCTAATGAGATCATAGGAGGTCCCAAATTTACAGTTGATTGATATTTTTTTACAAAAGCTACGTAGTTTCATTCTTCATCTATTTCCTTTGGAAGAATGAATACCTAACGATAGCCATATAAACTACTGGTTGGTAATAAGCTTCCAGATCCTCCAAGACATCTCTAAATGCACCTGTTCTATCAGATTGTCTGTATTTCATTTCAATCGAAAAGTATATTCACAACCCTTCAGGACCAAGACTATGGCCCTCATTACGACCCTGGCGGATGGGGGAGAAGTTGCAGTAACACCAACAACAGGCCGGCGGAAAAAAAAAAGAATTATGACCATAGCGGTTACCGCCATGGCCATCCGCCACTTCTCCACTCCGACCGCTGGGCTGGAGAATTCGGTCTCCAGCGTGGCGGCCGTCACCAGCCCGCTGGAAGTATCAGGACCCTGCATACCGCCATGCATTTCGGGTGGTTTGGAACTGCCACGAAATCCATGGCGGTAAGCACTATCAGTGCCAGGGAATTCCTTCCCTGGCACTTATAGGGGTCACCCCACCCCTTCCCCACCCCTGAGTCCCCCCCACACCCCTCACCCCCGCCATCCCCCAAAGGTGGCAGGACCCCCCTCCCCACCCCCAGCATGCACATACACACACCCCTACACGCACATATACACTACAACAACACATACCCGCACACATACAAAAAGACATGCACACAGACCGACCCGCACACATTTCCCATACACACAACACCCCCTGCATGCATACACACACTCACACTCCTCCTCTACATACTCACACGCACACCCCCATGCACCCACACAACACACAACACCCCTTACCCACCTCCCCTAACGGACGATCAACTTACCTTGTCCGTTGATCCTCCGGGAGGGGACGGGATCCATGGGGGCTTCTCCGCCGCCAGCTCCCCATCACCAGAACACCGCCATACCGAATCATGGGATGTGATGTGAGGGCAGGCAAAGCCCATTTAGGTGTAAGTGACCACTCCTCCCTCCACTCTAGCTCAGATGGCCCATCAAGATATGCAGGCTACACCCCAGCTACCCTTGCCTCACTGTCTAGAGGGGATTCACAAACAGCCCAGCTGTCAGTCTGACCCAGACAGGGAATCCACAAACAGGCAGGGTCACAGAATGGTTTAAGCAAGAAAATGCCCACTTTTTAAAATGGCATTTTCAAACTGACAATTTAAAAAACAACTTTACCAAAGGCTGTATGTTTTAATTCTGAGTTCTGAGACATCGAACTCCATATTTCTATCTATTCCCAAAGGGAAACTACTCTTAAAAGGTATTTAAAGGCAGCCCCCATGTTAACCTATGAAAAAAAGGCCTTGCATTAGTAAAAGCTAAATTTGGCAGTTTTTCACTCTTAGGACAGGTAAAACACATACACTGCACCCTGCCCATGGGGCTACCTAGGGCCTACCTTAGGGGTGCCTTACATGTATTAAAAGGGAAGGTTGGGGCCTGGCAAGTGTCTACAGTTGCCAGGTCAAAATGGCAGTTTACAACTGCACACACAGACACTGCAGTGGCAGGTCTGAGCCATGTTTACATGGCTACTTATGTGGGTGGCACAACCAGTGCTGCAGGCCCACGAGGAGCATTTGATTTACAGGCCCTGGGCACTTTATTAGGTATTTACTAGTAAAGAAAAAGTGGCATGTATGGAAAAGCCAATTATACATATATTTTACACAAGAACACTTGCACTTTAGCACTGGTCAGCAGTGTTAAAGTACCCATAGTGCCAAAAACAGGAATAACAGAGTCCAGCACAATGTCATAATATGGGAAGCAAAGGCAAAAAGACAGGAGAGACCACTCCAAGGATGCCTGGTCTAACAAGAGCATAGCAGATAAGGAAGCCAAGAGGTTTACCATAAATGGATCTTTCAAGGATCACATAAACAGCCTATCATGTTATCGAATAAGCTGACACCAAACAACGCCTATGGCTGTGCTCCCATAGTAGAGAGCCACTAGCAACAATGAAGCCATGTGAGTCATAAACTGGACAGATGGTAAAGAAAATAATTTGGTTAATGTTTTCTGTTTACACCATTGGACTAATGCGTTCTGAAAACTTATTGTTAGAAATGGAAGCAATGCCTCCAATGAGGCACCTATATTTCTTACATAGATCGTAGCTCCACTGAGGCGCTATTCACATAGCCTTGTGAATAGTGAAAAGAACATAGTGGGTGGAGACTGACTGATGGAATTTGGATTGCTAGTACATGTATTGTCCCATCATGATTCAGGTCATTGGATAACCTGTCTCATTTTGCTTTGTTTTGTTCGAAATCTCATCATGTTGAAAACCGTGAGGGTGTTGTGGGTTCCTTCTCTGTTCCTCCTTTGTTACATGTCTAAGGTATGCAATATTAAGCAATTGTACAGGATATAAATATTATGTATTAATTGTGTTTGTCTCTGGATGGATTGTAATTTGGAACTGCTACCATGCACAACTGGGGAACCTTAGTTCCAGTGAACTTATCCTCTAATTATTAGTGAGTTTTTGCTTTTGCTGAGCTTTTCACAGGTAAAGCATATTTCATTCTATTATTTACTGTTCACGTATGAGACTTTTATTGAGGTACTCACTACCTTTTCTCTATGTTTTACAAATACATTGATACTGCTGCAGGACAGAATTCCAAATTTTCTCTACATCTAGATTCTACTTTGTGATCCCAACAAGAGCATACTAACTTTAATAGGTTTAATCATACAAGTCTTTGTCAAAGCACTTATATGGTTCATAAGTTCCATATGGAAAAAAGTGTTGGTGTACAAAATAAGTTAACCTACTGACAGACTGACTTGCCAACTGGCCCTCTGTATTTTCAATATGTCTTCTAGAGTCAAATGTTGGCCTCAGTTTCGGTACATTATTGTGTATCCAAGAATAGTTAATAATGGCTGAGGATGGATATTTAGCTAATTGTCTTCAATATACAGTATGAATGTCTGACTGAGCTAAGAGTCACTGTGGCCGTCACCAATGATTTATTAGTCAGAACTGTACAAATACAGACAAGAATACCTTCTTTTGCCAGTACATGGGACATCGGATGTTTCCACTAGCAAGATATACCAGAGTGGATGATACACTATGGGCATGTGTGAATGACAGCATTCCATCTAGTAACCATAGCTCTCCATGGAATATTTATTGGGGGCCCTTTAAAACTGTATGCATTCCTTGCTCAATAGAATGTACTTTACGTGTGCAGGCCACTAGTATTTGAAGGCAACCTTGTGTTTTTTCTTTTTGCTTTCTTATTGAGTGGAGAGGCCACCTTAAGAGCCTTCTCACAGGTAATTGATAGCAGTTCTTTGTTCTATTATTGGAATAGATTCTATGGTGAGTTTCTTAAGATATTTGACCACTGTTAAGGTGAGTAATACAATGAAAACACATTACAGAATAGAAAAAAGACAGTAAAGATTTCTCCTGCTCCCTAAGTTGGTTCAATCCGTTTATTCATTAGTACGCTTGAGAGTGAACAAAAAAGCAGTTTTCCCCTGCTGTAAAAGTCGGATTAGAAGATGACTTGGGCCATGAGATTCTGCAATGCAGTCACCAGCATCCTCCTCACTATTTTCCATCTCTAATAAAACCTGGGATTTATGAACCTTTATATGGTATAGAACATTAAACAGGTTGAACATGGCTAATATATATCCATGGCCTTTGATTCCTGATCTCCTAGCCAAGTGAAGAATTCACCCAAATGTCATGGTGCATTTCATCATAAAACAGCATGACAAATAGAAAACCCTGCCATACATCGAATCCTAAGTCAATATGAGTATCAAGTATTGCCCTTTGGACTGTTTTTTACCCTTGCTGCATTTCAGCACCTGATGGGCAAAGCATTAAGCAATGTTGGCAGATAATTATGTAGATTATCTATTAAATTTGAGAACTATGTGAACACATCTAGAGGAAGTTGCAAAAAACGAGGCATTGTTATGTATTTGTCCAACCACAGAGGTGCATATTTTATCCACTCACCATGTAATTGTGTGGCTTTACATTTGTATAGGCATAGAAATGGATACCCAAAAAATGCATGTAATAATTGAATACCTCAGCTTCAATAAAAGATATGCAAAGCTTCATGGATTTCACAAACCTTCATAGATGCTTGTTAAAATAATTTTCTAGGATAGTGACCCCACTGCATAGCTATTGAGAAACGTTTTCCCATTCCTCTGGGATAAACAAACAGGCAATGCCTTCACTTTCGCAAGGTGTTACTAATGACTGTTCGTATAGAAAGTCACCCTGCTCAGCTATTTCCCAATTATGGAGTAGCACATTTTGGAATCTGCTGTATACATATTGTCCCAAAGATATCCAGGCATACGTAAATTATATCTTGTTGCTACTACGCACTGCACATTTCTAGACAAAGAGTTATTGTCCATATATTATTTTATTTAAAACACTCTGTCATAACTTATTTTGAGCTAGACATTCTATCACTTTCCTTATAAATGCGCTGTATCTAAAAAGTGTACAAATTCTTTCTACTAGACATTTGTGATGGTTTTTTTTTAATTTTAAGTTTGTTCTCGTTACAGCAATGCAAATGCAACAGAAAAGCACATGCTCTCTCAAGGAATCTGAAGCATTTACTTCGATAATTGTACTCTATTTAAATTGTGGAGCTAAGTTGTGATGAGACATTTTGGTAGACATGAAATTACTTCCAAGCTGAATCGCACAAAAATGTAAGGTCCATGTGACAAAGACATGGCACTCTCCAGCTATTTACCACACATTGCAAAGTCACTATGCAGGCTCATGTTGTCAAGGACTGGATTCTCAAATGGTCTGTTAAGTTTTGTTGGTGACTACCTGAGGAAAGGCCAACTCCTCCCAGGAGCAAATGGTGACAGTCTTCATAGAATAGGTCATGTGAAAAATGTGTCTCATTTAGAGGGCCCCAAATAGAATGAAAAGCCACACATAACTATGCCTAGTTTTTTGATCAACACCTTCACATATATTATTCAAACAGGAAGTCACATCACAGGAAAATATCTCAAAACAACTTATTGGGAAGGGCAAATCAAAAGATTTGCAATGCTGCTTTCATGTAATTTGTTGCATCAGTCTGACAGATAAAGAAATTCAAGTTTGATACCTTTTACAAGACACAGAATTCCAAAGTCACATCACTGTACTGCTATCTAGCATTTCACACTAATTGTGGAAAATGCTTTGGGTGCCCATGACCATGAAGTGAGCAGCACAGTCTCAGACTGCCAGGACATCTTGATACTCATAAGATTCCCAAAACTCATGTCCCCAGAGTTAAGTAGTTTGACCTTACTCAGATGAGCAAGAACAGTCTAAACTGACAAAAGCCACCCACAGCTTCTAAAATCTGTAAGTGGTTGATATGACTAATACGATGACAGATAGTAAAACTAAAGAAATATTGTGACAGGAATACCGAATGTGAGAAAGTGTCTCTTTTTGCATGGCCACTCACATTTTCTGTGGACTGATGATGCTGTTATTTTACTCTGTGCCTTGGGAGGCCGCTAACCAGACCTTAGTGCATTCTAAGCCCTACAAATGTAGAAATTGGCTGACACCCTAATTGGCATATGTAAGTTTCTAATAGGGCCATATGATGTGGGCCTAAAATACATCCGTGGCATTGAAAGTTATATCTCAACTATGGACTACAGCTCTACTCTGCCATCCACTAGTGTGACAACTGAAACAGGACTCCAGGCCTACCATTTTAGCCAGGTTGCTGCAGTTTTAAAACTGCAAACTGGCCTTTTAAACTAGACCCTATTGATAGGAGAAACCCTCTCTTTTAAATACTAATATGTCACCCCTATGTAGACCTTGTGACACACAAGACAGAATGCATGCTATTTAAAAGTGGGATATGTCGAAATTCAAAGTTAACATGTCCTTAAAGTGACTAGATTTCCGCCTCAAATGCTATGTTCACTATTGCAAGTCAGGCTGCTCCATGGAGAAACAGTGGGAAACCTATATTACAGATTAATTCTGCTATCTCAGGCTAGGACCCAGCTAGACAAATAATTCAAAGACACTTTTTAATATTTATTAGGAGGTCCAACACAATGCTGAAGTTGGATGTTTAATAACTATTAAGGAAAAGGGACTTTTCTTGCCTGAAGCCCAAGGAGATTGATTTAATTGCTTTAGCCTTCAACTGTCACCTACCTGGTGAACAACCCTGATAAGATGTGAAAGCTGCATTCATTGTATAGGCAATGGCCTGGGTATGGGGAGTTGTTTTGTTACTCTGGCAGGAAGATCAGTTGGGCAGTGCCCAGGAACCTAATTTAACTCAAAGGGGCCTCGCCTGAACAGGCCCCTTCTTTTGTCCTACCAGTCACACAGGCACCAAGCCCAGCAGGGGAAAAACTACCCCAGAACTGATTTGGAGTAACCAAGGAGGAGAGGACTGCTCATTATACTGACCATACCTTGAGGTGGGCACACAGGCCTTGTAGAAAGGGAGAAGCGGTGTTTCTTTCTTGGACTCAGTGAGTGAGGGGAACTGTTCGACTGTTTGCAATAGTATACACAGGACGTGAAGTGTTAGATGGTAGGGTTACCCCTGAGAACTTGTTTCCCTATTGGTTAGGTAGGGCCAAGGAGTCAGCCCCACACCCCACAAGCTAGTGTCAGGCATAAACGTGCCATTCACTCTCAGACTCCTCATAATACTACTGGACCAATAGAAGAAGACAAGAAGGACTACACCTGCTGTTTAAGGCCTCTGAGGATAGCTGAAGGAAGGGCCTGTTTGCATTTGTACCCAGGACACACAAGTGGACTCCAATGGTCAGTCGGTTGACCCTTTTTGTAAGCTAGAGGCCACAATAAGCTGCAAGAGACCTTTTCTTGAAGTGGCAACTGACTAGTATCAACTGGACCTAACCTGAATCCTGCTAGTGGTCTCTGTTGCAGTGAGTCCTGACCCCAGGTGCTGTTTGGGAGGTCTTGGTAGGTCCTGAGACCCTTGACTGTGTCAATTGCACTTTTCCTAATAATACTAAAAATCTTGTACATTTTTGGACTTCAAGATCTCCAGAGGACATGGACAAACTTGCTAAACTGATCCACCCAAGGTAGTTGTGTGACTGAAGAATCACATTTGCCCCTCTGGGAGCTTCTCTGCAACAGTAATTCATTCCAGCAGTTCCTCAGATAGAAGATACCTGGCCTTGTGCAACCCTCATTAAACACAGCCTTCAGCCTAGCCCCACTGGGGGATTTACAGCTCTGAAAAAAAGACTAGGGCTGTATTTCTGGGCTTTTGGCTCAGGACAGACCAGCAAGTCACCTTCCTGCACAAAAACAATCCTAAGAGGTGTTTTCCTCTTTCTATGTGCTACAGAATGCAGCATTCATAGAAAGAGGAAAAAGGAGAGAAAGAAAGATTATACTCCTCCTTGTTGCCCATCCACTCATGAGACATAAGGTTTTGGAACATCCCTAGGTTTACAAGGTCTTGTAATTTGGAGGATGTGTCAAAATCCATTGGTGTTGCATGGGAACACCCACTTTAATGCCCATGGGACACCTCCCTTGTGCAAAGTAAGGCAACGCTGCAAGTTGCACTGCCTTGCCTTACTCCATATCTATGAGGCCATTCAAACCCATGCAAAGTGGTTTTGTATGGCCTCATAGATATGATTTCAAAGTTTACTCTGCCGTTGCATCACTTGAAGTGTGATGCCAAACCATCTCAAATTCTGCAAGACTACTTGTAAAAGTTTTGAGCTATGCTGAGTCTGGGATAAGGAAAGGCCTAGTGAGACACAAAATTGAAAAGCCCCCAATTAAGGTTTACGTACAAAGGCATTTGCAAAACTGCATCCCCACTTTTGTCATCTCTCTGTAATTTTGTGCTTCGACATATGAGCTCAATGGTTGTGCTGAGAAATGTGGTGTCACAAAGAGTTACTGAAGTCCCTCCTGCATAATGACAATTATTTATGCAGGTTTTTATTATTCACAATGTGGTATATTAGGAACAAGCAGACTGCCATCTCTGAATGTATGTTCCCAAATCGGAGGCTTTTTTAGGCACCTCTATTAGTTAAAGAGAATTTCCACAATGGGGAGAATTGAAAGAATACATTTCCAAGATATATTTATAGGTATTAAAGCCTTATTTGGCATATATATGACAGCTTTATTTTTCTATATTTGGGTCTTTATATTCATATTTATAGTCATTTTTATACACAATTGCACTTTTATTGCACAATGCACTTTGGATATCACTAGTGAGCTTATTCACAAATGAGTGATGATTTTTTGCCATACAGTATCTACAAGAAATCTCAGGTATCCTTGTGATATATGATTACAGGTTAATGTATAATTATGTTGTTGAATGTTGAACTTTAGCTGATCCTAAACATTTAATTTTGACACTCTGTATGTAGATTGTCTGATATAATTGGGTTGCTAATTCAATATTTACTGGATAAAACAGATAAAGGGATATACAAGAATAAGGACATTCTATATATTTATACAGATTTTTACCATAGAGTGTTATTGTGTTATATAGACCTATTAAATACAATTTTGTGTTTCCCTATATGTGAGAGGCATGGACATATTTATGTGACATTATTGTGAATTTACATGAAAACACATTTTAAAACATTTGTGTAAAGTGATACATAAATGTTTGAAAAGATGTCTGTCCACATTAAGGGGGTCATTACAACCCTGGCGGACGGTGTTAAAGCGGTGGTAAGACCGCAAACAGACCGGCGGTAAAGAAATTGGAATTATGACCGTGGTGGAAACCGCCAACAAAGACAGCCACTTTAACACTCAGACCGCCACGGCGGTACAGACAAACAGCGCGGCGGTCACCGCCAACAGACAGGCGGGAGACAATGCACCGCCCACAGTATCACAACCTACCAATCCGCCACCTTTTCTGGGGTGGATTCACCGTGGATAAAAACACGGCGGAAACAGCCATTTAAAGGGAAAACGCTCACCTCTACACACTCCACGAGGAAGGAGGACATCATGGAACCGGAACTCCAAATTCTCCCTGCGATAGTCTTCCTTCTCCTATACGACCATCATCAACACCAGCGCAGAAGACAACGGTGAGTAGTGCACCTATGACATAAGGGAGGCAAAAGTCAGGGACACACACACGCAACACCCCCTCCACTACCTGACCCTCACCCACTACAACACACACACCAATGCATATCCAAACATTACAGTAACAACCCCCAACCCCCCGGAAGAATGCAAAGACAAAAGGAAATGAGTTCAACCATTGTAATATATCAAAATACAGGAAGCAAATATATACATATATATATATACACATTCAACAAAATATACATCACGATTAGTAGTGCAGGTAATGCACCATTCATTGTCCGTGGACCAATTATCCCAAAATGCATGGACGAGGCCCACATCAGATACCTGATCAAAACGGAGAGAACACTGCCGGGGCATCAAATCGAAATACAACAGGCACCTCAAGGGGAAGGGAAGGGGGGCACCTCAGCTGGATGAGTGCACCACGCCAGATCCACAAGGGGGCTCAATGCATTGATGTATCCTGGGGAGTGCAAAGCCACAGTCTCTCAAGTCTTTACAGTGGGTGGGATGCCCACTGGACCATCCTGGGGAGTGCAAAGGCACATTCTCTCAAGCCTCTACAGTGAGTTGGTTGCCCACTGGACCATCCTGGGGAGTGCAAAGCCACAGTCTCTTAAGTCTCTACAGTGGGTGGGTTGCCCACTGGACCATCCTGGGGAGTGCAAAGCCACAGTCTCTCAAGTCTCTACAGTGGGTTGGTTGCCCACTGTACCATCCTGGGGAGTGCAAAGCCACAGTCTCTCAAGTCTCTACAGTGGGTGGGTTGCCCACTGTACCATCCTGGGGAGTGAAAAGCCACAGTCTCTCAAATGGATAACAGTCTCCACTGGTTCTGGAGGGGGACTGGTACCCAGAGTGCTTCATCCTGTGAAGGACAGACGGAGTGGATGCATGTCTCCACTGGTTCGGGAGGGGGACTGGTGCCCAGAGTGCTTCATCCTGTTAAGGACAGACGGAGTGGATGCATGTCTCCACTGGTTCTGGAGGGGGACCGGTGCCCAGAGTGCATCACTCTCCCCGTGACGGTCCCAGTTCCGTCACTGGCCCTGCTGCTCATGGGCTAGCAGTGCTTGAGTTGGCGGTCGTTGCCCTGTTCAGTGGTCTTTGCCCTGTTCAGCGGTGCTTGCCATGGCGGTCTTTGCCCTGTTCAGCCGTCTTTGCCCTGTTCAGCGGTGCTTGCCCTGTTCAGTGGTGCTTGCCCTGTTCAGCGGTGCTTGCCATGGCGGTCTTTGCCCTGTTCAGCGGTCTTTGCCATGTTCAGCGGTGCTTGCCCTGTTCAGTGGTGCTTGAGTTTGCAGTGTCTGACCTGTTCAGCGGTGCTTGCCCTGTTCAGCATTGCTACCATGGTGGTCTTTGCCCTGTTCAGCGGTCTTTGCCCTGTTCAGCGGTGCTTGCCCTGTTCAGCGGTGCTTGAGGTTTCATTGTCTGACCTGTTCAGCGGTGCTTGCACTGGTCAGCGGTGCTTGCCATGGCGGTCTTTGCCCTGTTCAGCGGTCTTTGCCCTGTTCAGTGGTCTTTGGCCTGTTCAGCTGTGCTTGCCCTGTTCAGCGGTTCTTGCCATGGCGGTCCTTCATTGCCCAGCTGGGCTGGGGCTGGCGGTCCTTCATTGGGCAGCTGGGCTGTGGCTACCGGGGCCCTCCTGGGCAGCTGGGCTGTGTCTGGCGGTGGCCTCCTGGCCACTGCCGATGGGGCTGCCCCCCCAGGCACTGACTCTGGTGGTGGCCTCCTGGCCACTGACGATGGGGCTGCCCTCCTGGGCACTGACTCTGGCGGTGGCCTCCTGGCCACTGGCGATGGGGCTGGCAGTGGCCTCCTGGGCAGCGGGGATGATGGCGGTCTTCTCCGCTGAGCTGCTCTTCCCAGACTTTGGCGATTTCTTCTGCCCCTTCCCCACCTTGGGAGGAGTCATAGCTGAGTGGACACTCCCCCCGGGACCCTTGTGAGCGGCTTTGCTGGCTGGAGTCTTCCCCCACTCCCTCCAAGCACTGTCCAACGTCTGGTGCTTCACGGGGGGGGCTGGCTGTGCTGTGGCTCAGTGTCACACTGGCTGCCCTGGTGCCTGGTGCACTCCACATACCTCTAACAGGCACCACTGGTACCAGAGATTTTTTGGCTGAGGTGCTAGTACGGGACCTATGAATTTGGAGGGGGTGGGAAAGAGGTCAAGCTTTGTCAGGAAAAGTTTCTTAGGTACACTGGGACGGGTAGCCGGAGGGGGTCTGGGAGTGGAGGAAGAGGAGGTGGTTGTAGGAGGTGTAACTTTTGTGGCTTTGGGTGCAGGTGCATGCGCTGGAGGCTGTTGTGAGGTGGATGTATGTTGGGTGGGTGTGTGTCTGTGTTTGTGTACTTTGGGAGGGGGCGTCACAGACACACTGGGAGAGGACACAGGGGACGTGTAAATGGTAGTGAGGGTGGTGAGTGCAGGTGAGCGGGGTGTGGTGGTGGGTGTGCTGGTGCGGGACCTAGTGGCTGTAGTGGTAGTGCATGCAGGTGAGAGTGTAGACGACACTGGGAGGGAGGAGGGAGACGACGAGGAGGGGGACACAGTGGAGGCAGTGGATGTTGGTGTGTCTGTATGTGTGTGATGCTTGCGTGAGTGCCTGTGGGATGTGTGGTGCTTATGTTTGCCTGAGCTTCCCTTGTGTGTTGAGGTGTGTGCAGGCTGGTCTGATGGTGTGCTTGGGATAGGCTGGGGTACAGGGGATTGGGTCTGGGTGGAGGAAGTTGGAGGGGGGAGGCTAGAGACAGGGACAATGGCTGCCATCAGTGCTGAGGCCAGAGTTTGCAGGGTTCGATGAAGGGCAGTCTGACCAGAATGAATACACTCCAGGAATGCATTTGTGTGTTGCAATTCCCCTTCTACACCGTCTGTGGTGGACTTCCAGGGTCCGGACGTCCTTGGCGAAGGCACGCCAAATTTCCTTCTTCTGGTGGGCGCTGACCTACATGACATGTACAGGGGAAGGAGAGAAGTCATTACCAACTGCACCGTCAAAGTGAGTGGCCCACATCCCTACCCTTGCCATGTGGCACATGCATTCACAGTTCACGGAGAACTGTGGCCCCTTCCTTCTTACAACCAGCCCCCTCCACTCAGGCATAGCCCATACAACATGCTCCCTGTGTACTTACCTGTTGGTCTGGAGGACCACACAGTAGCGTGTACTGGGGGAGGACCCCATCCACGAGCTTCTCCAACTCCTGTGCAGTGAAGGGAGGGGCCCTTTCCCCAGACGCACGAGCCATTGTCTCTTCCAGACCGAGGTCACAGCAGCACTTGCAGTGTAGGTCCTCTCCTGTCGAAGATCAGGTATCGAGTGATTGAACAGATAGAAAATGGTGGTCACATCTGCGGCAGTGATGTCCGCGGCGGTGCATATCATCACCGCCGGCGCACTTCGTCATTGGCTCCTGGGACCCATAGGGTCCAATGTTAACTAATGCAGCATTGTGCCGCGGTCTTCGGCCGCCTACCGCGACAGTGTACAACGCCAGCGCAGTTACCTCACATCCCATTGTCCCAGTTTAGAGGTCAGGCAGCCGCTATTTCAGGGGCCCACATGGCTTCATTTTCAACTGCGTCACACATACCTAGGCCTAGACTCAACACACATACAGACAATGTTTTAGATTATGTTTTGTGTTCTGTGTAGACTGTGGGCACATACCTCTTTGTTGTTTGACTCTGTGATCGCTGTTGTCCTTCCTAGGCACCGTCCGCTGGGACATGTGAGGAGATGGCGGAATCCTCCGGTGTACCGACCGCTGGTGGACCTGTTGACAATGGAGGAGCGACATTTAATCATCACCTACAGGTTTGACCGTGCCACAATCCAGGAACTGTGTACCCAGTTGGGGCCAGACCTGATGTCAGCAATCCGCCATCCCACAGGGATCCCCCCTCAAGTGCAGGTGCTATCAGTGCTCCATTTCCTAGCAAGTGGGTCATTTCAAACAACAGTGGCCATGGCATCAGGGATGTCCCAGCCTATGTTTTCCAACGTGTTGTCCAGAGTGTTGTCTGCCCTGCTGAAACACATTTGGAGCTACATCGTTTTCCCTTAGGTGGAGGATTTGGCTACAGTTAAAGGTGACTTCTATGCCCTTGGACATATCCCTAACATCATAGGTGCCATTGATGGGACCCATGTAGCTCTGGTCCCCCCCCACAGGAGTGAACAGGTGTATAGGAACCGGAAGAGTTATCATTCCATGAATGTACAGATGGTATGTTTGGCAGACCAGTATATCTCCCAGGTAAATGCTATGTTCCCTGGCTCTGTGCATGACGCCTACTCCTGCCGAATAGCAGCATCCCTTATGTGATGGGTCAACTCCAGAGGAACCGGGTGTGGCTATTAGGGGACTCTGGTTACCCCAACCTGTCATGGCTACTGACCCCAGTGAGGAATCCCAGGACAAGGGCAGAGGAACGCTACAATGAGGCCCATGGGTGGACTAGGAGGGTGATCGAACGCACCTTCGGCATCCTGAAGGCCAGGTTCAGGTGCCTCCATATGACAGGTGGTTCCCTATTCTACTCACCAAGGAAGGTGTGCCAGATCATCGTGGCCTGCTGTATGCTTCACAATCTGGCTTTACGACGACAGGTGCCTTTTCTGCAGGAGGATGGTCCAGATGGCGGTGTTGTGGCAGCTGTGGAGCCTGTGGACAGTGAGGAGGAGGAAGCAGAGGAAGAAGACATTGACAATAGGGACTCAGTTATCCAGCAATATTTCCAGTGACACACAGGTGAGAACACATTCCTGCCTACTACAAGTACAAGTACTTTCACACTTCTACCTCTATCCTGTCTGTCGATTTCAACCAGTATATGGTAACTGAGTTGTACATTTCCCTTACGGTTTCACAGGTGTGGTTACCAATGTGTGTCATCTGCTTAGAGTCCTCATGGACTTGAGATGTGTGACATAGGTATATTGACATTACATTTGAGAACGGATTTTGTCACTGTCATTGGTAATACACAATTTCAAAGTCACAGACTGACTCCAGATTGTTTTGTGGTTCAAGGGTGTTTATTGAAGTGCTAAATAGTGGAGGGGTGGTAAAAAGGTGAGGGGTGATGGTGGAGGAATGTCCATGGCAGAGTCCAGTCTATTAGTCTCACAGGTGCACTGCCCATATGGGCATAGGAAGTGGAGCTGGGGCAGTTCCAATATGGACAGGGTTACAAAGTGGGACAGTGGGATGACAATCAGGGTGGTCTCATTTCTTGGCATCGTGCTCTGTCCTGTTCCTGGATCTCAGGGACCCCTTGCAGGGGGTGGGGTGCTGGTGTGGTGGTCCTGTGGCGGTGCCTCCTGTCCACTAGCGCCAGTGGAGGTGGTGGGCAGTTCATCGTCCATGCTAGTATCAGGGGCCCCTTGGAGTGCCACAGTGTCCCTCCTGGTGTTCAGTATCTCCTTCAGCACCCCTACGATGGTGCCCAGGGCGGTGCTGATGGTTCTGAGTTCCTCCCTGAAGCCCAAATACTGTTCCTCCTGCAGGCGCTGGGTCTCCTGAAACTTGGCCAGTACCGTTGCTATTGTCTCCTGGGAGTGGTGGTATGCTCCCATGATGGAGGAGAGGGCCTCGTGGAGAGTGGGTTCCCTAGGCCTGTCCGCCCCCTGTCGCACAGCAGCCCTCCCAGTTCCCCTGTGTTCCTGGGCCTCCGTCCCCTGGTCCGTGTGCCCACTACCACTGCCCCCAGGTCCCTGTTGTTGTTGGGGTGGTGTGTTATCCTGGGTTCCCTGTAGTGGTGGACACACAGCTGATTGACGTGTCCTGGGTACGGAGGTATGGGCCCGCTGGGTGGGTGCTGTGCTGGTGTTACCAGAGAGTGGAAGGTCTGTGGTGGCCTGTGACTGGGTGTGGGGAACCGACTGTCTCGAGGCCCACGATGGTCCGGGCTGGTCATCTGGATCCAGTTGGACAGAGCTGCTGTCATCACTGTTGGCCTCTTCTGTGGGTGGGGTAGAGCTGTCTGGACCCTCCTGTCTGGTGACGTTGGGTAGTGGTCCTGCAGGGGTGTAAAAGCATGATTATTGCATCTGTGTGTGTCATGGTGTGCAATGGGTGGGTAAGCGTGTACCCCAGTGCTAGCATTCCTCTGTGGGGGCTTGTGTGATGATGGTTGGGGGGGTGTTATGGGTATGTGCAGTGGGCATGCTTTAGTGATGGGTGTCCATGCTTTGTTGTGTCATGCAGGGCTTGGTGTTGGGATGGGTGGTTTGGGTTAGTAGTCCATATGTGAGGAGTTGGAGTGATAGGGGAGGGGGTGAGGGTGGGGGTCTGAGATAGCATGCAGGTAGGGTGGGGGATATGATAGTTAAGATTTGACTTACCAGAGTCCATTCCTCCACCGACTCCTCCGAGGCCCTCAGGATGCATAATGGCCAAGACCTGCTCCTCCCATGTTGTTAGTTGTGGGGGAGTAGGTGGGGGTCCGCCGCCAGTCCGCTGTACCGCGATGTTGTGCCTGGAGACCACGGAACGCACCTTCCCCCGTAGGTCGTTCCACCTCTTCCTGATGTCGTCCCGATTTCTTGGGTGCTGTCCCACTGCGTTGACCCGGTCGACTATTCTGCGCCATAGCTCCATCTTCCTAGCTATGGAGGTGTGCTGCACCTGTGCTCCAAATAGCTGTGGCTCTACCCGTACGATTTCCTCCAGATTTGTCTCTCTGGCCTTCGTCAAAATCTTTGGTCGTAGGGGTTTGTGGGTAATGTGGGTGTGTATTTTATATAGTATTGGGTGTGTGGGAGTGGTGTGTGTATGTGTCTCAGGTGTGTGTCTTTCGAATTGTCCAATGTGGCAGTGTTTTGGAGATGTGTGTGTATTTTGAGCGCGGCAGTGTGTACCGTCAATTCTTTATTACACACTGTCTTACATTTGGAAGGAGAAAATGTAGAGAAAGACAATGGGCAGTAACACTTGTTTTTCTATTCTGTATTCCCCCATGTTTCACAATAAAAACTGTACCTCACTTGTGTGGGTAGGCCTAGTGCCCGCGACAGGAAATGCCCCAAAACACAACATGCAGACATCAAATTTTTCCAAAGAAAACTGAAATGTTTTTTACAAAGTGCCTAGGTGTGGATTTTGGCCTCTAGCTCAGCCAGCACCTAGGAAAATCTCACAAACATGGACCTTTCTGAAAACTAGACACCCAGGGGAACCTAGGATGGGGTAACTTGTGGAACTCTCACCAGGTTCTGATCCCCAGAATCCTTAGCAAACCTCAACAATCTTTTGTGCTGTAAAGTTCTGAAATCTGAGGGGAGCCACAAACTTCCTTCTATCCAACATTCCCCCACATCTCCCAATAAAAATGGTACCTCACTTGTGTGGGTAGCCTAGTGCCCGCAACAGGAAATGCCCTAAAACACAATGTGGACACATCACATTTTCCCAAGAAAAACTGACCTGTTTTTTGCAAAGTGCCTAGCTGTGGTCTGTGGACTCTAGCTCAGCTGGGACCTAAGGAAACTAGCAAAATTATACATTTTTGAAACCTAGACATCTAGGGAATTCAGAACTTGCGGAGCTCTCATCAGGTGCTATTACCCAGAATCCTTCCCCAACCTCAAAATTTGGCAAAAAAACACCTTTTCCTCACATTTCAGTGATGGAAAGATCTGGAATCTGATGGGAGCCACAAACTTCCTTCTACCCAGCGTTCCCTCAAGTCTCCCAATAAAAATGGTACCTCACTTGTGTCTATAGACCCAGTCCCCGCGTTAGGAAATGCCCCAAAATACAACATGGACACATCAAAATGATCTTTTACAAAACAACCTGTTTTGGCAGGGGAAGAGACACCTGCGTTTTTGGTCCCTGGTGCGGCGGTTATCTAGGGAAACCTAATAAACCCAGACATTTTTGAAAACTTAACACCTGGAGTCGTCCAGGGAGGTGTGGCATGCATGTTTTCCCCAACATTTTCTTACCCAGACTTACCATTACAAACCTCAAATATAGCTAAAATAATATAGCTAAAAAAGCACATTTTCCACACTTTTCTTTGTTGGATCACTGTGCTGGTACAAATTTCCTACCACCCAATGATCCCCTCAGTCTGCCGATAAAAGGATACCTCACTTCTGTGGGTCGCCCAGTTGCCTGCTACATGAAAAGGCAAAAAATGTGTAGAGATTGTGTAGAGATTGATGGGATAGCACAGCGAGTTGATAAGCACAGTTTATTTTTATACATTTTTAGGCTGACTCTGCTTTGGGGACCCACACAAGTGAGATCATTTTACTTAGGAGACTGAGGGGAACGCTGGGTGGTAGGAAATTTGTGCAGACGTGGTGATCCTACAAAGAAAAATGAGGAAAATATACTTTTATAAGCAACGTTTGAAGTTTGCAGGGAGAATGGGTAAGAAAATGTGGGGGGATACACACAAGCCACACCTCCCTGAGCTCCACCGGGTGTCTAGTATTCAAAAATGTCTGGGACTGGTAGGTTTCCCTAGATGACCGCCGCACCTGGGATCAAAAACGCAGGTAACCCCCTCCTGCAAAGACAGGTAGTTTTGTAATATATCATTTTGATGTGTCCACGTCCTTCTGTGATGTTCCAAACATTAAAATTGTGAAAAGAACAGCACTTAGGTTATGTTAAAATGACCTCTCACCCACCAACTTAGGTGGTGGCCTGCTTCATCATCGGGGTCCCACCCAAGATACCTAGCATGTCATGGGTGTGCTTCAACGCCTGATTACAGCTGAGCAGATTTTTTCATTTTTACCACACATACTGGTTGGATTTGGAACAAGGGTGAGTGATGTTTCAGTAGATAAAATTTTTATTAAACAACATATTTCACAAAAATGAAATGCACTGTTAATAACTGAAAGGCCCAAAAAACTGAACCAATGACTCACACCTTTCATACATGACATGTACAAGACCATTCATGCTGCCAGCCGAGGGCCCAGCACATTACAACACTTGCACCAACAGACAGAGCCATGAAAGTGCCCATCACTCATGAAAGGGCCCATCACTTTCATATGCCCACATGCCTGACACAGCAGTTATACCAGCTGATGGGAGTGTGTTGACTTGTGTTTGGCTAGTAGTGTGTTGCAGTGGGCAACAGCAAGTCACTACTTACACCACAAGCCAAGCGCCATTCCATACACACCGCCAGCCAACTGCCACTCCATGCACACTGCCAGCCAAGCGCCACTCCAAGCACACTGCCAGCCAAACGCCACTCCACGCACCCCGCCAGCCAAGCGCCACTCCATGCACACAGCAATCACTTTTTTAAACAACAAAGAAACCAATAACTAATTAGAAATAAGTACAAAACTGCAAACACAGAAGCTGAAACTAAATACATCACAGTAATGCCAACTGTGAAACTGAACTTATGAAAATATAAAATAGGCAGTTTATGCTCACGGTAGTTCCCAAAAATTATTTTGGGAGTGCCAACTCCTGAAACAGCCGGCCACACACAACCCAGGCCTTGAAGGACAATCAGGCAATACATACGAGTATCCTTCCGGATACCTCTTTGGGTAAAGACATATCTTAGTGGGTGTTAGAAATGGGGTCTTTAGTTGACAGTCATTTTACCCCCTGTTCAAGCAAGGACCCTCACTCTAGTCAGGGTAAAAGAGAATCACCCTCAGCTAAACCCTGCTTACCCCCTTGGTAGCTTGACAGAGCAGGAGGCTTAACCTCCGAGCGCTAGGTGTAAAGTATTTGTACCAACACACACAGTAACTTAATGAAAACACTACAAAATGACACAACACCGGTTTAGAAAAATAGGAAAAATGTATCTAAACAAAACAAGACCACAACGACAAAAATCCGACATCCACAAGTCAAGATATGAATTTTTTAAGATTAAACTCAAAAATAGCGCTTAGAAACAAAAATGCTTTGATGAGATGTTGACACGGCGTCGTGACGGAGTCGTTCCCAACAAGCCGACACCAGCGGCGCCCGACACGGAGTCGTGTAGACCCCTAAGTACAGTACCTTTGGTGAAGGGTGAAAACAAGCCGATGCGCGAAGTCGGGAATCGCGGCGTCTGTGCGAAACGTTGAATCCGTGCACTTCGAGCGGCGTCGGTCACGACGTGGTGCGGCGACTTCCACGGAGTCACGGACTTCAGCGGGACTGCTGCAGTGTTGGGCCTGCGAAGAGCGTTGCGTTCCAGCAAAGGTCACGGCGTCAGGTGCAGGCGGCGTTACCGGATTCAGCAGCGGCGTCGGTCCGAAGTCGTCTGAAGTCGATTTCCTTGGATTCCACCAGCTTTCCTTTCAAGGGCCCAGGGACTGGATAGGGCACTACTTGTCAGAGCAGGAGTCTCTCCAGAGACTCCAGGTGCTGGCAGAGAGAAGTCTTTGCTGTCCCTGAGACTTCAAACAACAGGAGGCAAGCTCTAACTCAAGCCCTTGGAGATTTCTTCACAAGATGGAAGGCACGCAAAGTCCCGTCTTTGCCCTGTTACTCTGGCAGAAGCAGCACTGCAGGAAAGCTCCACAAAGCACAGTCACAGGCAGGGCAGTACTTCTTCCTCAGCTATCAGCTCTTCTCCAGGCAGAGGTTCCTCTTGGTTCCAGAAGTGTTTCTAAAGTCTGTAGATTTGGGTGCCCTTATTATACCCATTTTAGTCTTTGAAGTCACCTTTCTTCAAAAGGGACTCACACCTACTTGTGAAATCCTGCTTTGCCCAGGCAAGGCATCAGACACACAGCAGGGGGTTGGAGCCGGCATTGTCAGAGGCAGGCACAGTCCTTTCAGATGAGAGTGACCACTCCACCCCTCCCTCCTAGCAGAGATGGCTAATCAGGAAATGCAGGTTACACCCCAGCCCCCTTTGTGTCACTGTCTAGTGCGAGGTGAAAAACAACCCAACTGTCAAACTGACCCAGACAGGGAATCCACAAACAAGGCAGAGTCACAGAATGGTTTAAGCAAGAAAATGCTCACTTTCTAAAAGTGGCATTTTCAAACGCACAATCTTAAAATCAACTTTACTAAAAGATGTATTTTTTAATTGTGAGGTCAGGGACCCCAAACTCCACATGTCCATCTACTCTCTAGGGGAATCTACACTTTAATCATATTTAAAGGTAGCCCCCATATTATCCTATGAGAGAGACAGGCCTTGCAACAGTGAAAAACGAAATTGGCAGTATTTCACTGTCAGTACATATAAAGCACATTACTATATGTCCTACCTTATCCATACACTGCACCCTGCCCTTGGGGCTACCTAGGGCCTACCTTAGGGGTGCCTTACATGTAAGAAAAGGGAAGGTTTAGGCCTGGCAAGTGGGTACACTTGCCAAGTCGAATTTACAGTGTAAAAATACACTTACAGACACTGCAGCGGCAGGTCTGAGACATGATTACAGGGTTACTTGTGTGGGTGGCACAACCAGTGCTGCAGGCCCACTAGTAACATTTGATTTACAGGCCCTAGGCACCTCTAGTGCACTTTACTAGGGACTTAACAGTAAAACAAATATGCCAATCATGGATAAACCAATTACATACAATTTACACAGAGAGCATATGCACTTTAGCACTGGTTAGCAGTGGTAAAGTGCTCAGAGTTCAAAAGCCAACAGCAACAGGTCAGAAATAAATAGGAGACAGGAGGCAAAAAGATTGGGGACGACCCTGCATAAGCAAAAAAATCCAACAGTGGGCAAGTCTTTTTTAAGAGTGGGAGGAATATGATCAGGAAAGTGGCGATCTTTCAATCTAGCCACATCCTCCACCACTGCTACTGTAGGAACTCTTGCCTGTTCCACCACAACAAGGCTCTCTATCACTGACTCCTGAAATTTCATAAATGCCATCCTTGACTCTGGAGAACTATTGTTGAACACAACAAAAGCATTAAAAGTTGACAAATGGAAAAGATGAATAGCTAATTTCTTATACCAAACGTAAGCCTTACAAACAGCAGTGTAAGGTTCTAGCCTCTGATCTTCTCTAATAACACCACCTATGTGCTTATTGTAGTCTAGAATTCACACAGGTTTACACACTTTAGCAACCTGAACCCAAACAGCCACAGGTGAAATACTCTCTTCATGGATGGTAGTTAGCATGTAGACATCCCTCCTATCTGCAAATTTAAGAGCTAGCAGCTCATCATTCTGTAATGCACTGCACTGTCCCCTTTAAAGTTTTTTACAGACACGCTCCCTTGGATAGCCTTTCCGGTTACAGCAGATTATGCCACAAGCAACAGTGTCCACTCTGAACAATTCCTTGAACAACTGCACTCCAGCGTATAAGTTATCTACATACAAATGATGACCTTTGTTAAACAGTTGTCTACCAAGGTCCCACACAATTTTCTCACTAACTCCAAAAGTGTGCTAACAACCAGGGGGGTCAATACTGGAATCCTCACTAGTGTAGACCCGGAAATTATAAATATATCCTGTACTACATTCAGGCAGCATTTACATTTTAATGTCATACCGTGCCCTCTTGCTAGGAATGTACTGCCTAAAAACCAAACAACCCTTAAACATGACCATAGACTCACCCACAGATATTTCTTTGCCTGGAACATCGACCTCTGAAAACCGATCTTTAAAGTGATCAAGGACAGGCTTACTCATAAAAAGACAGTCAAAATCAGGGTAATCTCATGGAAAGACTAAAGCATTAGCCACAAAGTTCAGCACCCGAAGAAGAAGCATATACAGATTACAACTCATGGTTGCAGGAAATATAGCTGTTGCCATTAAGGGACTAGTAGACCAATACGAAGACAGGGATGGCTTCCTTATCAACCCCATCAAAAAAGTTAAACCCAAGAACATTTTCACCTCTTCCAAATTTGTGGAAATCCACTGGGTAGCTCTAGAGTGTGGCCTAAGTCTGGCTGCTTGTCCCTCAAATACTGCTCAGCATATAAATTAGTCTGGTCAACAATCTCTTCCAAAAATACATCATACATAAACAACTGAAAGAAACTGATATGCAATACATTTTCCATATTCACTCTACTCCCCAGGAGACCAGAAAAGACAGACAACTCTGGCTGCTCCATGTTTGTGGCAACCAAGAGGTAAGGTCTCCCAATGGGAAACCTTTCAGCCCCAGGCTGCTTCATGATTGGCACATAAGTGTCCTCCTCTACAACAGGCACTTCATCCGCACACAGAGTGGCTTTATCATCAGATGATTCCTCTTTGACAGAAAATTCACTGCCAGAATCTAGCACTTCCTCCTCTGCCTCAGATCATGGTCAGAAGACAACTCAAAAAGCATACCAACAACCTTCTGAGCAGTCACTTTGCAGCTAGCCATGATCCTTTCTAAGACGTCTAACTTGACAAATGCGCCAACAACAACCAGCACCGTCTAAAATAAGTAATAAATAAAGTGTGGCTTTATCACAGTTATGTACTCATAAACTATACCACCTTAAAAAGCTCGACTCACCGGCAACTACTCTGCACAAACACAGCAATCACCAATGAAATCCTACAAAAAAAGAAAAAGAAAATTACACGTAAGACAAAACAAAAATATCATTGTGCACAAATCTAAGGACAATTTCACACACAATCCAGCATTTAGTACTCTATTTACAAAATGAAATTCATGCATGGCAACAATATTTATTTGGAGTAATTTATTTTTTCTTACCCAAATCATGCAACTACACAAACTGCAGGTCAACCACTCCCAACACCACAAGGAGCCACAGCAAAGGAAGCAAAAGCATTGAACTAGAACAAAAAGAAGAAATAAACCATTATAATCACAAATGCAAATACTTCGCCAGTTGACAAACATCCCGTCACCAAACATTTAGAAATTTTCCCTGGCACCTTAGTGGATTCTGCCCCCCTTGGGGGCACATAAGACCAAAACAAATAGGCTGATCTGCCCCCAAGGGGGGCAGAAACGACCAGCAGTCAAGTGTCCTCTTTGAGGGCCGACCCTTGCCCAAGGGGCCACCCCCGCACCAAAAACACTCACACACAAGATCCCTGGTGCCTAAGTGGCTTCTGCCCCCCGGGGGCAGATTGGCCTAAATAAAATATGCTGATCTACCTCCAAGGGGGGCAGAAATGGACAACAGTTGTGTGCCCCCCCTTGGGTCGGTGACCCTTGCCTAATGGGCCTCCCCCACACAAAAAAAACAAAAAAAGTCCCTTGTGTGTTGGTGGCTTCTGCCCCCCTTGGGGGCGGGTAGGCCTAAAAAAATAGGCTGATCTGACCCCAGGAAGGGCAGAAAAGGCCATCAGTAATGTGCTGCATTTGGGGGGGCGAATCTTGCCTAATGGGCTGCCCCCCCCACACCAAACACACACACAAGATCCCTGGTACCTAAGTGGTTTCTGCCCCCTATGGGGGCAGATGGGCCTAAAAACAATAGACCGATTTGCCCTCAAGAGCAGCAGAAATGGTGAACAGTTCTGTTTCCCCTTTGGGGGGGGGCAACCCTTGCCCAAGGGGCCACCCCATATGACAAAAATAACAAAACAAAACAAAGAGACAAAATCCCTGGCATCCTCGTGGCTTCATCCTCCCTTTGGGGCAGATCAGCCTGAAAATAATAGGCCAAGGAGGGCAGAAATCGTGTACAACATATTGTCCCCTAAAGGGGAGTGACCCTTGCTCAAGGGGCCGCTCCCCGCTACATGAAACTGACCGAAAACAAATCTTTGTTGTCTAGCGTCATTCTTGCTGCAATGCTGAAAAAGACATCGAAGGAAAGTAAAACCCTTTCCTTTCCCCCAATGCCTTTTTCAAAGGAAACCCCTCCTGGCTGGAGGAGAAACTTACCTGTTTACTCCTCGACGCTCTGGAAGCAAATGGCTTCCTTACTGTTATCCGTCTGCCTCTAATCATGTCAGTGCGCAGTGCACGCTGACGTCATTAGATACCCAGAGGAGGGGCTGGGGGTAGCAGGGGAAGTGCTTTTCCTGCCATCCCTGACCAGGGGAGGGAGGTGGGAGGCCCACGGGGAGCGCTAGTACTCCCCCCAAGAGCCAGGTGCAGGACGAGCTGGTCTCACTCTCAACGTAGCAGCACTGCAGCCGAGGACGAGACCAGCTTGTCCTTGGCGACGTAGAAATTAAATACAGTTTACCCTACTTTGTTGACTACAAGTCATAAATTGGGGTGACATACTCATTTTTAAAAATAGAAGTCTTTACATGTCAAACTGTGCTGTTTTAACAAGTCATGCTACAGCAGTCAGGCTCCAATGATAGGCCTAAAGCCATATTTTCTTCTGTCACACTAGTGGATGGCACAATACGACTGTAGTCCATAGGTGACAGTTAACTTTTCATGCCATAAGAGTGCTTGTACTTCCCTACTGTTAGAAATGGGGTCCTTGGTTGACAGTCAGGTTACCCCCTGTTCAAGCAAGGACCCTCACTCTAGTCAGGGTAAAAGGGAATCACCCTCAGCTGACCCCAGCTTACCCCCTTGGTAGCTTGGCAGAGCAGTAAGCTCAACTTCAGAGTGCTAGGTGTAAAGTATTTGTACCAACACACACAGTAACTTAATGAAACCACTACAAAATGACACAACAATAGCAGACATTTATCTAAACAAAACAAGACCAAAACAACAAAAATCCACAATACACAAGTCAAGTTATCAATTTAAAAGCAAAAAGAGTCTTTATGTACTTTAAAACACACACTAACACTGTTAGCATGAAAAAGTACCTTGGGTGTGTCAACAATAACCCTGCATGGGCGACTGGGGATCAAAAAATGGCTTGCGATGCATCGATTTCACTCACGAATGAGACCTTGCATTGTTTCTCCTTTTGTCGGGCCGGGGTGCGTCATTTCTTCTCTGCAGGAGAGCGATGCGTCAATCCGTTCAGCACTCTCGGTTCCAGGCAGGCTTTGTGTTGTTTTACACGGCCAGCTGTACTTGCGTTGGAAATCCAGCCGCATGATTATCTGAAAACCACGCGGTGCAGGTTGCCATCTCCCAGCCTCCGTCCGCGATGTTGTGCATCGTTTCTCCTGCTCGGTGAGTCGATTCTTCCGGCAAGCGTTGATTGCCCCGGAGCCGGCGGCGCCACATTTCTTCAGCCACATATCGGAGTTGTGTTGATCTTTTCCCCACACGGCGCTCTGTACGTGGATTTCCTCCTCTTAGGCTGCCAGCTTCTCCTTTCAGGGTCCCAGGAACTGGATGGGGACCATAGGGCAGAGTAGGAGTCTCTCCAGAGACTCCATGTGCTGGCAGAGAGAAGTCTTTGCTGTCCCTGAGACTTTAAACAACAGGAGGCAAGCTCTAAATCAAGCCCTTGGAGATTTCTTCTCAAGATGGAAGGCATACAAAGTCCAGTCTTTGCCCTCTTACTCTGGCAGAAGCAACAACTGCAGGATAGCTCCACAAAGCTTAGTCAGTTTTTTCATTCAGTCATAGGCAGGGCAGCTCTTCTTCCTCAGCTTTTCAGCTCTTCTGTAGGCAGAGGTTCCTCTTGGTTCCCGAAGTCTTCTAAAGTCTGTGGTTTTGAGTGCTCTTCTTATACCAAATTTCTCCTTTGAAGTAGGCCTACTTCAAAGTAAAGTCTCTTTTGAATGTGGAATCTGCCTTGCCCAGGCCAGGCCCCAGACACTCACCAGGGGGTTGGAGACTACATTGTGTGAGGGCAGGCACAGCCCTTTCAGGTGTGAGTGACCACTCCTCCCTTCCCTCCTAGCACAGATGGCTCATCAGCAAATGCAAACTACACCCCAGCTCCCTTGTGTTGCTGTCTAGTGTGAGGTGCAACCAGCCCAACTGTCAAACTGACCCAGACAGGGAATCCACAAACAGGCAGAGTCACAGAAATGGTATAAGCAAGAAAATGCTCACTTTCTAAAAGTAGCATTTTCAAACACACAATCTTAAAACCAACTTTACTAAAAGATGTATTTTTAAATTGTGAGCTCAGAGACCCCACACTCCACATGTCCATCTGCTCCCAAAGGGAATCTACACTTTAATCAGATTTAAAGGTAGCCCCCATGTTACCCTATGAGAGGGACAGGCCTTGCAACAGTGAAGAAGGAATTTAGCAATATTTCACTGTCAGGACATATAAAACACATTACTTTGGCCCTCATTACAACCCTGGCGGTCAGTGGTAAAGGGGCGGTAAAACCGCCAACAGGCCGGCGGTCAAAAAAATGGAATTATGACCATTGCGGAAACTGCCAACATAGACAGCCACTTTAACACTCCGACCGCCACGGCGGTACAAACAAACAGCACGCCGGTCACCGCCGGAAGACAATGTACCGCCCACACTATTATGACAGGCCAATCCGCCACCTTTTCCGGGGCAGATTCAACGCGAACATAAACACGGCGGAAACAGGACTTGGAAGGGGAAACACTCACCTCTACACATTCCACGAGGAACCAGGACACCATGGAGCCTGATCTCTAAATATTCCCTGCGATTGTCTTCCTGCTCCTCTACCAGGAGCACGGCCGACAGCGGTGACGACCACGGTGAGTACTGCACCTACGATACAGGGGAGGGGGGAGGGAAAAGAGAGAGACACACACACGCAACACGCAACACCCCCACCCCCACCCTCACCCACAACAACACACACACCAATACATGCTGAAACAGTACGTTTACAAGCCCCCCTGGAAGAACGCAAGGACAAAAGTAAATGAGTTGAATGATTGTAATCATGTAAAATCCGTTATTCAAAGATTTATATACACTATAAACAAATTTGTACACCAAGAATTAAAGTCCAGGTACTGCACCGATATAGACCGTGGACCACTGGGCCCAAAATGCATGGGCGAGGCCCACACAAGATACCCGATCGAAACGGAGAGAACACTGCAGGGGCATCAGATCGAAAAAACAACACAGGCACCTCAGGGGGAAGGGAAGGGGGGGCACCTCAGCCGGATGAGAGCATGACGCCAGCTCCACGAGAGTGCTCTAGGCCCATTGATGTATCCTGGGGAGTGCAAAGCCACAGTCTCTCAAGTCTTTCCAGTGGGTGGGTTGCCCACTACTTTATCCTGGGGAGTGCAAAGCCACAGTCTCTCAAGTGGATAGCAGTCTCCACTGGTTCTGGAGGGGGCTTTGTGCTCGGAGTGCTTTGTCCTGCCAAGGACTGAGGTAGTGGATGTGATACTCCACTGGTTCTGGAGGGGGCTTTGTGCCCAGAGTGCTTCATCCTGCCAAGGACTGAGGTAGTGGATGTCTTTCTCCACTGGTTCTGGAGGGGGCTTTTTGCCCAGAGTGCTTCATCCTGCCAAGGACTGAGGTAGTGGATTATGACACCCCACTGGTTCTGGAGGGGGCTTTGTCCCCAGATTGCTTTATCCTGCCAAGGACTGAGGTTGTGGATTTGACACTCCACTGACAATGGTGTAACATGCAAGCTGGCCAGGCCCCTGCAACTGACCACTAGCCTCGTACGAATGACCACTGTGGATGGCAGCCATGTCTGCGGTGGTGCCACTGGCTCAGGATGTGGCATGCCTGCTGGCGGTGCTGGCGGCGGGCTCAGTAGCGGCGATGCTTGCGGCGCTCATTGGGCAGCGGTGCTGTTGGGGGGGCTCACTGACTTCAGTGCTGGCGACTGTGTCCTGATCGGTGGTTCCGGTGGGGGGCTTACGGACCTCGTGCTGGCGATTGAGTCCTGAGCGGCGGTGCTGGTGGGGGGCTCACTGACCTCGGTGCTGGTGACTGTGTCCTTAGCGGTGGTGCTGGTGGGGGGCTCACTGACCTTGGTGCTGGTGGCGGTGTCCTGAGCGGCGGTGTCCTGAGCGGTGGTGCTGGTGGCGGGCTCACTGACCTTAGTGCTGGCGGCGGTGTCCTGAGCGGCGGTGCTGGTGGCGTGCTCACTGACCTTGGTGCTGCTGAAGGGCACATTGTTGGTGGCGACGTTGACTTGCCTTTCTTTTTCAGGCCCTTCCCCATCTTGGATGGTGGCGCAGCTGTCTTGCCACTCCCAACTGTTGTCCTGGCTGAGCCCTTGATGGCAGGTGTTTTGGCCTTCTCCCTCCGGGATGTGGGCAACTTCTTCTGTTTTGGAGGTGGGGGAATGTCCTTGGCCTCGCTCCTTGGGACACTGGCAGCCCTGCTGCTTGGCGCACTCCAGAATCTGGTTACTGCTGGCACCACTGTGCCTGGTGATGTGGTGGCTGAGGTGCTGGGTTGGGACCTGGAAAGGTGGGCCCTAGGGGACAGAAGGGGTGGGGAGGTGAAGGGAAGAGGTCAAGGTTTGACAAGAAAAGTTTTTTAGACACACTGGGACGGGTAGATGGAGGGGGTTTGGGAGTGGAGGAAGAGGTAGTGGTTGTAGGAGGTGTTTGTTTGCTGACTTTGGGTGAAGATGCATGGGCTGGAGGCTGTTGTGAGGTGGATGGCTGTTGGGTGGGTGTGTGACTGCGTGTGTGTACTTTGGGAGGAGGGCTCACAGACACACTGGTAGAGGACACAGGGGATGTGTGAATGGTAATGGGGTGGTGATTGCACGTGAGCGGTGTGTGGTGATGGGTGTGCTGGTGATGGAGTTAGTGGCTGAGGATGTAGTGCATGCAGATGTGAGTGGAGACGTGGCAGGGAGGGAGGAGGGAGACGTGGAGGAGGGGGACACAGTGGAGGCAGTGGATGTTGGTATGTGTGCATGGGTATGATGCTTATGTAAGTGCCTGTGGGATGTGTGGTGCTTATGTTTGCCAGAGCTACCCTTGTGTGTTGAGGTGTGTGCATGCTGGTCTGATGGTGTGCTTGGGATAGGCTGAGGTACAGGGGATTGGGTCTGGGTGGAGGTATTTGGAGGGGGGAGGTTGGACACAGGGACAATGGCTGACATCAGTGCTGAGACCAGAGTCTGAAATGCTCTCTGTTGGGCTGCTTGACCAGAATGAATGCCCTCCAGGTATGCATTTGTCTGTTGCAACTGCCTCTCTACACCCTGAATAGCATTCAGAATGGTAGACTGCCCAACAGTAAGGGATCTCCGGAGGTCAATGGTCTCCTCACTGAGGGCAGCAGGGCTGACTGGGGCAGGGGCTGAGGTGCCTGCGTCGAAGGAGATGCCCACCCTCATGGCTGAGCAGCCACGGGCCACACGCTGAGGGGCTGCAGGGAGGGCAGTGCTGGTAGGGGGGGTGGTGGCTGTACCTTTAGATGCGGGGGGCACAGAGGAGCCCACCACCGCAAGGGAGCTCCCATCAGAGTAGGAGTCGGTGTCGCTGGTCTCTGCTCCAGTCCCCGCCATGGAGCTCCCCTCGCCCTCTGTCCCACTGACTTCTGAATTCTGACTCCGTAGTGTCACCCTCCAGGGCCATGTGGGATGCAGCTCCCTCCTGCTCCAGTGGCACAGCTCCTCCGCCTGATGATGCTAATGCACACAAGAACAGGGAGACCACAAAAAGGGGGAAAAGAAAGTAGAAAGACATGTTCAGTACATACCGCTACCTTTTAGCAGACACTACAGACACAGCAGCCCTTTGCACAACGCCATGAGTTCCCTAATTCCTCACAGGGACATGGGGTACATGGCCTATGCCCGATTGCTGCCCACATGGAAGTCACAGGAGCCTGACTAGGTGTAGATGGCTCTTACTACTGGTGGGGTTGGGGTGCCACTTAGCCTGCCTCACAAAGGGTCCTTGCCTACATGGCTCGCCCTAACCTAGGGGAACCCACAGCCCACCTACCACAGCCAGACACCTCCAATGCGAGCAGAGTCGGATGGATGTGACTGTACTCACCCCCTTGTGGCTGCTCTGATGCCCTCAAGTGGCCATCCAACTCCGGATACACCACCGCCAGGATCCGGAACATCAGGGGGGTCATGGTGCGGCGGGCACCCCTCCCACGTTGGGAGGCCATCACCAGCTGGGCCTCTGCCGTCTTCTTGCTCCACCGGCGAATGTCCTCCCATCTTTTCCGGCAGTGGGTTCTCCGTCTGTGGTGGACCCCCAGGGCCCAGACGTCCTTGGCGATGGCACGCCAAATATTCTTCTGGTGGGCGCTGACCTACAGGAATAGTACAGGGGAAAAGGTATAACATTACTCGTCCGGACCGTCACAGTCATTTGCCCATGTTCCCACCCTTGCCCTGACGCACATACACTCACCGTCGGATCATGCAGGCCTCATCTCCCCCTACCCCCCATCCACACCACTCCAAACAGGCATTGCCCATACAGCATGCTCACAGTGTACTCACCTGTTTGTTTGGAGGACCGTAGAGTAGTGTGTAAAGGGGGAGGACCCCATCCACTAGTTTCTCTAACTCCTCCGATGTGAAGGCAGGGGCCCTTTCCCCAGACACATGAGCCATCGTTGCTTCCAGACTGAGGTCACAGCAGCACTTGCAGTGTAGGTCCTCTTCTGTTGAAGATCAGGTATCAAGTGAGTGAACAGAGAGAAAATGGCGGTCAAGTCCACGGTGGTGTCACCGCCGGCGTACATCATCATTGGCTCCTGGGACCCATAGGATCCAATGTTAACGGTGTACAGACCGCTGGTGGACCTGTCACCATGGAAGAGCGACATGTAATTGTCACCTACAGACTCGATCATGCCACAATCCAGTGTGCCCCGTTGGAGCCCGACCTGATGTCAGCTATCCGCCATCCCACAGGAATCCCCCCTCTAGTGCAGGTCCTGTCAGTTCTCCATTTCCTGGCAAGTGGGTCTTTTCAAACAACAGTGGCCATAGCATCAGGGATGTCCCAGCCTATGTTCTCTAACGTGTTGTCCAGAGTGTTGTCTGCCCTGCTGAAACACATGCGCCGCTACATCGTTTTCCCTCAGGTGGAGGATTTGCCTACAGTGAAAGGTGACTTCTACGCCCTGGGACATATCCCCAACATCATAGGTGCCATTGATGGGACACATGTGGCCTTGGTACCCCCCGCAGGAGTGAACAGGTGTACAGAAACCGGAAGAGCTACCATTCGATGAATGTGCAGATGGTGTGTTTGTCCGACCAGTACATCTCCCATGTGAATGACAAATTTCCTGGCTCAGTGCATGACGCTTACATTCTGAGGAATAGCAGCATCCCTTATGTGATGGGGCAACTCCAGAGGCACCGTTTGTGGCTATTAGGTGAGGACAAGGACCCTATACAGTGCAAATAATTGTCTGGGTATGGGGTTGTCCCTAAGGGTTAGTGTGTGTCTAACAGTTGTTCCTTGACATTTGCAGGTGACTCGGGCTACCCCAACCTGTCATGGCTACTGACCCCAGTGATGAATCCCAGGACAAGGGCAGGGAAACGCTACAATGAGGCACATGGGTGAACTAGGAGGGTTATAGAGAGGACCTTCGGCCTCCTGAAGGCCAGGTTCCGGTGCCTCCATATGACGGGTGGTTTCCTATACCACTCACCAAAGAAGGTGTGCCAGATCATCGTGGCCTGCTGTATGCTGCACAACTTGGCTTTGCAACGATAGTTGCCTTTTCTGCAGGAAGATGGTCCAGAAGGAGGTCTTGTGGCAGCTGTGGAGCCAGTGGACAGTGAAGAAGAGGAGGCAGAAGAAGAGGACATAGACAACAGAAACACAGTGATCCAGCAATACTTCCAGTAAGACACCGGTAAGAAGACATCACTGCCTCCTACATCTGATAAAATTGTTCGACCTATCATCTGTCTGTCACATTCACCCAGTGTATGGACCCTAATTTGTCACTTTCCCTTTCAATTTCACAGATGTGGGTCCCAGTGTGTGACCTCTGCTATGTTACCTCATGGACTAGAGCTATGTGACATAGGTATGTTGACAATAGAAAGGACATTGCTATTTTCCTCAGTTATTGCAAATACACATTTGTGAAAGCACAGACTGACTCCAGATTGTTTTGTGATTCAAGGGTGTTTATTTAAGTGCTAAATAGTGGAGCGGGTTCTAAAATGGTCAGGGGTGATGGTGGAGGAATGTCCATGGCAGAGTCCAGTTATTTGACTCACAGGCGCATTATCCAAAGGGGCATAGGAAGTGGAGCTAGGGCAGTTTAAGGATGGACAGGGTGACAAAGTAGGACAGAAGGATGACATTCAGGGTGGTCTCATTTCTTGGTGGGGGTCTTGGCATTGTTCTTTATCTTCATCCTGGATCTCAGGGACCGCTTGCGGGGTGGTTCTCCATCTTCAGGGGGTGGGGTGCTGGTGTTGTGGTCCTGTGGCAGTGCCTCCTGTCCACTAGGGCCGGCAGATGTGGTGGGCAGTTCATCGTCCAGGCTAGTGTCAGGGGCCCCTTGTTGTGCCACAGTGTCCCTCCTGGTGTTCACAAAGTCCTTCAGGACCCCTACAATGGTACCCAGGGTGGTGTTGATGGCCTTGAGTTCCTCCCTGAACCCCAAATACTGTTCCTCCTGCAGCCGCTGTGTCTCCTGAAACTTGGCCATTACTGTTGCCATTGTCTCCTGGGAATTATGGTACGCTCCCATTATGTTGGAGAGGGCCTCGTGGAGAGTGGGTTCCCTGGGCCTGTCCTCCCCCTGTCGCACAGCAGACCTCCCAGTTCCCCTGTTTTCCTGACTTCCACTTCTCCCAGGTCCCTGCTATTCTGGGGTGGTGGGTTAGCCTGGGTTCCCTGTAGTGGTGGACACACTGCTGCTTGACGTGTCCTGGGGCCAGAGGTATGGGCCCACTGGGTGGGTGTTGTGCTGGTGTTTCCTGAAGGGGGAGGCTCTGTGGTGGCCTATGACTGTGTGAGGGGAACCAACTGTCCCGAGGTCCCAGATGGGCCGGGCTGGTCATCTAGATCCAGTTGGACAGAGCTGCTGTCATCATTGTGGGCCTCTTCAGTGGGGGGGTTGGACATGTCTGGAACCTCCTGTCCGGTGACCTTGGGTAGGGGTCCGGCAGGGGTGTAAAAGCATGATTATTGCATCTGTGTGTGCCATGGTGTGCAATGGGTGGGTGATCCTGTACCCCAGAGCTTACATTCTTGTGTAGGACCTTGTGTGATAATTGTTTAGGGGTCTGTGTGGGTATCTGTAGTGGACATGCATTGGTGATGGGTGTCCATGCTTTGTTGTTGTATGCAGGGCTTGGTGGTGGGATGTGTGGTTTGTGATAGTAGGACATATGTGAGAAGTTGGAGTGATGGGGTGAGGGCGAGGGTGGGGGTATGTGATAGCATGCAGGTAGGGTGGGGGATGAAGTAGTGAAAGATTTGACTTACCAGATTCCATTCTCCCAGCTACTCCTGTGAGGCCCTCAGGATGCAGTATAGCCAAGACCTGCTCCTCCCATGTTGTTAGTTGTGGGGGAGGGGGTGGGAGTCCGCCGCCAGTCCTCTGAACCGCAATGTGGTGTCTTGAGACCACGGAACGCACCTTCCCCCGTAGGTCGTTCCACCTCTTCCAGATGTCATCCCATGTTCTTGGGTGCTGTCCCACTGCGTTGACCCTGTCCACGATTCTGCGCCATAGCTCCATCTTCCTAGCTATGGAGGTGTGCTGCACCTGTGATCCCAATAGCTGTGGTTCTACCTGGATGATTTCCTCCACCATGACCCTGAGCTCCTCCTCAGAGAACCTGGGGTGTCTTTGCGGTCCCATGGGGTGGTGTGGGTGATGTGTGAGGTGGTTTGTGTTGTGATGTGTGGTGTGATGTGTAGGGGTGTGTGGTGGTTTGTGCGTGGATGTGTATGAGTGATGGTGTTGTATGCCTCTGTCTGCTGGTGTGGTCTTTGCTTTGCTGTCTCTCTACTGAATTGTTCGTTGTAAGGGTTTGTGGGTAATGTGGGTGTGTGTTTTATATTGTATTGGGTGTGTGGGAGTGGGGTGTGTATGTGTATCAGGTGTGTGTATTTCGATTTGTCCAATGTGGTTGTGTTTTGTAAAAGTGTGTGTATTTTGAGCGCGGCGGTGTGTACCGCCAATGGAATACCGCGGTTGAAAGACCGCTGCGTGGATTCGTGGGTCGTGATAATGTGGGCGTGTTCCTGTTGACGTGATGGGGGAGGTTTTGTTATCGCCAGTTTATCACTGACCTTTGGTGTGGCGGACTTGTGTGGGTGTCTAGATTTTGGCAGATTCTGATCTGTGGGTCGTAAAAGCTGTGGCGGGATTCCGCGGCTGCAGCGGTGTGTTGGCGGTCTTCTGCACGGCAGTAAGCGGGATTTACCACTAATGTTGTAATGAGGGCCTATACGTCCTACCTTAACCATACACTGCACCCTGCCCTTGGGGCTACCTAGGGCCTACCTTAGGGGTGTCTGACATGTAGGAAAAGGGAAGGTTTAGGCCTGGCAAGTGGGTACACTTGCCAAGTCGAATTTACAGTTAAAAGTGCACACACAAACACTGCAGTGGCAGGTCTGAGACATGATTACAGAGCTACTTATGTGGGTGGCACAACCAGTGCTGCCGGCCCACTAGTAGCATTTGATGTACAGGTCCTGGCACCTCTAGTGCACTTTACTAGGGACTTACTAGTAATTCAAATATGCCAATCATGGATAGCCAATTGCATACACATTTTGTAGAGGAGCACTTGCACTTTAGCACTGGTTAGCAGTGGTAAAGTGTCCAGAGTAACAAAAATAGCGAAATCAGAGTCCAGCATACATCAACAACCTGGGGAGCAGTGGCAAAAAGTTAAGGGAGAGCACACCAAGGATGAAAAGTCTAACACCCACCAAATACTATTGCCTTATAGAAAAGTTAAATATACCAATCAGGGATTAGCCAATTTCTGATAGTTTTTGGGTGTCAGCACACATGTAATGGGCACTGTCAGCAGTGCCTCAGTATGCAGAGTCTAAAAGGCAGCAATAAACTTAGGGCCAACAATAGGAGAAAAAAGATAGATCTTCTACATGTAGTTAAGAAAAATTGTTTCAGCAAAGCATTGTAAAAATCTGGGGTGACCCTACAGAACGGACCAGATCCAACACACCTCCATAACTGAATCCTTTAAATGTATGGCACTGACATCCTAACTTCCAAGCATTAGAGCATGCAGACTTCAATAAATTCGGTAAAGTCACTACATTTTTATTGATGAATGTATGACTTCCATGGCACCCCCAAAAGATTAAAATAAGCATAAGCAATAACATTATTGCTTTCCGTTACTGCTTTGCAGGGTAGCCAAAAAAAGGCAAATATGAAACAGACTAAGAAAATGTAAGTAAAACTTTCTTCTAAGAAAAAAATATTTAGGGAATTAAATATATTCTGACAATTTCCCTACGAAAGATATAAAAGAAGAAGAGTGCCCTACACTACACCAGCCAGAACAAACAAGTCTGCGCTTCTAAATATACTGCTTTGTTTTTCCCTATCTGTCCATACCCCTATAACATATTTTCCACATAAAAGCCCACTGAATAGATAAATGATTTTTAATGTTCTCTGCAAAAATCTAACAACCCTCATATTCATGCAAAAATGTAAAACAAATATCATTCTGCTTGATGCAAATTTTGAATCTTCTCATATACACCAATATAAATATTTGCATGGTAATAAAACTATTAGACCTAAATCAACAATGTGACTGCACCTTGAAACATCAGGCATATTTTGCCATACAGTTGATTTGTGCAAACAACAAGGAGGATATCAAAGGAGTTCAAATTTATTGGCGCACTGGCATCACATGAATTCCCTCAAGTATGTATATGTATTCATAAATAAACCTAGGTTTAAGGCATACACTCTATAATAATTTCCACTTCGTAATATTTGGATTTAGCAGAAAAAGTATCGCAGGAACTCCAAAATTGGATGTGTGCAAGTAGTGCAATTTTATTATTGTTAATTCGGTCACTTACAAAAACTGGATCAATGTACATTTATTTTGCTTTGTAGTCCATGTATAATTCAGTTAAATTCATTTTCTTAGTGGTTTTTAGCATAAAGGAGCCCTTCATGGAATATTTGATATACAGTATCAGTTTCCTATTCTTACCCTTCAGAGTCCTTTCATGGTGTTGTTAGGCCCTCTGATCATTTTTAAATTGATGGTGTAGAAAAAACATTTTTCATCCTTTAGCTGCATCCTAGCTTGCCTTTCTTAAGAAGTAAGGTATTTGTGTTTGATTGACTACTAGCTAAAGGAGGCACAAGGTGCCCCTCTAAACATTTTTAACTCTTCATTTTTTCCGTTGCTGAAGGATGTGGGGATGGAGTTTTAGGACAAGGATATGCAAATGTGGCAAGTAGGGCACAAGAGTACATGGTATATTGTAAGGGTGACCAGCCCTATCTTGATATTATTACTATTTTCCCATTTTACTAAATTAAATTTCAATTACACTCATTGTTGTATACAGGGTCTTTATGTGTGCAGGTTATAAATAGTGTTTTTCTAGAATTTCAGTAATTATTAGCCAGCTTCTCTGTTGCTGTACTGGGGAACTGAAGGTCGTGGCGGGCTTCCGATATTTGTATTCGTTTTCTGATTTTTCTGATCTGGCATGCTATAAAAGTGTCTTAGATACCTAGATAGATGATGCGGGAACTGTCACTTGACCTTTTAACTTATATCAACATTATTTCCCTATTGGCATTGCCAATTTTCTTCCAACATTCACTGTATATTGTCCTGGTGTATGCTAGACCTTGGAGCAATAAGGCATTACATAGCATTTTTATTGAACTGTAATCACCTTATAACAGTTTACCTATATCTCGTATTAGGGGACCAGATGCCTTGGCTGGTCACCAAATAGTATAATTGACTTTTATAATTTTATCAGAATTACAGCACATCTGATCTGTGTGTCCGTATGTGTGTGTGTGTGTGTATGTGTTGTCTATAGGCTACCAGTGTTCTTTTTCCAGAATTTAGATAATTTTCTCCAGTTTCCCTGTTGCTCTGCTTGGTGACCCACTGGATGTGACTGGCTCCAGATATTTGTATTGATTTGTCAACCTCAAACAACAGATTTGTTTGTTTGAAAAAGATGTGCATGTCCCGTGGCTTGATGTGTGTTGTGCTCCCTGGATGACCCATGAAGTTTCCCAGTGATCACAGGTTTCAATCTGCTACAAAACACTTTCCTATAAACTTAATACTGGGATATCTTGTATCTTTACACTCTAATCTATGTAGATATATTGGAGGTTAAGGCAGACTTATTGTTTACAATCAGTGAACGTTTAAGTATTATAACATTCTGAATATTTCTATAGTATCACCTTTGCATGAAGGGTACATGTCTATTACACATTCTTAGACCTATCAGCCTTAGGGTAGCTTTTCCCCAAACTTCTTGCCTTCTCCCCTGCTATGATCCTGAATTCATTTTTGTTGGCCTTAGGACTCTGCACTTTACCACTGCTAACCATTGCTAAACTGCTTGTGTTCACTCCCTAAAGCATGGTTAAACTGACTTACAGCTGATTGGCATATTTAATATGCCTCCCTAGTAAACTGGCATACCATATACCATGCGTACATAAGTTCACTGCCACTAGTGGGGCTGCAGCATGTATTGTGCCATCCACTTAAGTAGTCCCTTAAAAATTTCTCAAGCTTGGCTTTGCCTGTATTCAGTTTTAAACTGCCAATTTGACTGGTCATGCCTAAGGCCTCTTTTTTATTGCATATACATTATCCCTAAGTTAGACCTTAAACAGCCTATTGGTTAGGATGCATTGTAATTAAAAATTTGGGCATCTACTTTTGAGTTTTACATATCCTAATAGTCAAAAACTCCCAAATTAATTTTTCATTACTGTGAGGCCTACATCTTCAATAAGATGCCATTGGGTCTCTTAGAACATTTAATAAGTGTTAACGTTTGTTTTGGAGCAAGGGAAATATCATGTTTGGTGCCTAAGGAATTGCAATTTAAAATCTTCTTGAAAGACTAAGGGCCTCATTACGACTTCGGCGGTCCTTTTCCAGGCCCCCCGAGGCCGCTGCAGGCAAAAGACCGCCAGTGTTGGCGATCTTTAGCCCACCATATTAGTAGTCCTTGGAGGACTTCCACCATTTCTGGGTGGAAGTCTGACTTCGAAGTGGCGGTTGCATCGCCAGCACCGCCATGGCAGCAGGACTCAGCCCGCCGTATTACAAGCCATAATATGGCTTGGTAGAGTGTGAGAGAACAGGGCTGATTGCAGAGGCCCCCTAACATTTTGCCCCCATGTTCCACTTTTTGCTCGTATTTTTCTGACTCTGATGGTGCCATGGGTACTGCTAACCAGTCCCAGGGCCTGTGCTCTGTGTAAAATCAGTATGCAAATTAGGCTAATTACAATTGGCTAAGTCAACCTACCTATAAGTCCCTAGTATATGGTAGGGCATGTAGGTTTAGGGACTCCAGCATAGGTAGTGGACTCCTGAGGTGCCCAGTGTCATTTTAAAGGCAGACCTGCCTGGCTGGCTGCTTTTAAATTAAAGTTATATGCAAATTCGACTTTGGAATTAAAAGTAGTTCCAGAGTCTTAAACTATCTTATTTTTACATATAGGTCACCCCTAAGGTGTGCCCTATGTGCCCCTGGGGCTAGGTGCCATGTAATTATAAGCAGGGACCTTATAAAAATAGTTTTATAAGCCCTGGTGAGGTAAAACAGCCAAATTTGTTTTCCCCTCATTGTAGTGAATGGCCTCCATAGGCTAGAATGGGGAGACTTAATTTTAATTTTAAAAGTCCCCTTAATTGACAGATACCAAGAGTGTGGTATCACATTAATTGTTATTATAAATCCCACAACTTCCAGTTGTGGGATTTAATATAACTTGTTCAGGTAAAGAGCTTTAAACTTTACCTAAAAAGTTACCAACTTCAGCCCTGCAGTGTTTTTGCTTCTGTGCTCTGATTTGCCAGCCTCTGCCAGCCTGTCCAGGCTGCTTTGATGAGGTGTGAAATGGCCTGGCTTCACACAAAGAGATGTACCTGTGGGAGGAGAACTCCCCTCAGCAGATGGTGAGGCAGGAAAGGGAGGGCTGCCAAACTGGTCTTCAAAGGCAGAGAAGGACATTTGGAGCAACCCAGCAGCACGCCCACATCCTGCAAACCCAGACAGTTAGGTGCCCCCTTGATTTGATTATGAGAGGGGTGTGTTTAGGATTTTTAGCCACACCGGTGGGTGGGCTCAGCCAGATGTAACCTCCAAAAATCATTTTCAGCCATGATATATTTTTGAGGAATGTTGCCTCCTGGGAATGATTTTTGCCACACTTCCCAGGAAGTGGTCATCACAGGGGGAAGGACCCTGCACCTGATTGGAGAACCAGGACCCCTCTGTTTTTCACCCAGGAGCAAAGATAAAACTGGCAGACCTGCACCCACATCTCAGTTCCGTACCAGATCCCTACCAGGAAGAACTACAGAAGAAGAAGGACTGCCCTGCTGGACCCCTGGCCTGCACCTGGAGCCTGCACTCCGAAGGACTGCACCAGCTGCACACTTGGGCTTCACCACAAGAAGGACTTTGCCTGGCTTCAACTGGTTCAAGGAGGGTCTCCCTGTTTGCTACAGGTGAAATATTGCTAACCAGAGTCCCCTGCACCAACTCCTGAGGAAACCAACCAGCTGACCACTGTCCAGTAGCCAAAAAGGAGTTTGCGCAAGGTGCATTCTGGGAGTTGTAGTCCACATCCTCAAGGAGCATCTCAGAGCTTCTGGAACCTTGGGGAGAGGTGGGAGAAGATCCAAAAGTTTGGAGAAGTTTGGAGAACTTTTGGAAAAAAGCTCCATAAAGGGACCAACCCTTTCACAGACTACCCACGCAAACACAAACCAGAGATGAGCCGCCAATACCATTCCAGCAGGTTTGGGCATGGTAGGCCCCCTATGGCATTGGTATCATTGGGAATTTATTAGATATTTGGGGTCTGGCCCCCTCCCAGATAAAGAGCTTCAGCTTGTTCTGCAGAAAAATACAGGAATGGTCTCAGCAACAGGTGTGTGCATTCTGGAATACATAAAGCACCCTCTGGAGGATATTCATTTTTCCCATGTAAGAAATTGAGTTACTAGTTGAGGTGGTGAAATCTTACTCAGCAAGGACCACAATCCATGTCAGGGTAACATCAGAAGCAGATCCTAAATTAACAAGTGCTCAACCCTCTGGTAGCTTGGCACAGAGCAGTCAGGCTTAACTTAGGGGCAATGTGTGACATATTTATGCAACACTTCAAACAGTAACAATGTGAAAACACACCACATAAAGGATCCCACACCAGTTTAGAAATTAGTAGAATTTAATAAATTAGAGAAGACCACAATGACAAACATCGAAGCAGCAGAACCGGAGATTTGTAGGTTTTGAAGAGTTAAGTCAAAATAGTGCCAAGAAGTGCAAAGTGCCAGCTGTTGATATCTGTTTTTTCTGGGCTGGGACAAAGTCACAAGTTCAAGCTGACCATGGTGGAGCATGGGTCAACTACAGGGATCCAGTTAGGCCCACTGAACAAGAGTATCCTAAATACTGAGGGACATATTTATCATTGAGTTGCGTCTCCCTTGCGCCATGCAAGGGAGATGCAACTACTAAGCCAGATTTATTAAGCCATGCAAGGCCACCTTACATGGCCCTTCATGGCTTGATAAATCTAGAGTAAGGCAACACAGCGCACATCGCTGTGTTGCATTACCGTTCACAAGGGAGGTGTTCCATGGGTGGAATGAGGGTGATTTTGTTGCATTCCCACATTTACCAACAGTGCTGCACACTTAGAAACAGGGAAATACCTCTGAGGATTGTTTTGTGCAGATAGATGCGCCTTCCTGCACAAAAACAATCCTGCCCACAATGCAGGCAGCCTTACAGCATGGCACAACTGTGTCTGTGTTAGTGTTAGGCAGCCAAAAGGGTACCAGCACAAGGGAAGGACCGGAATGCACTATGATGATGTTAAATACTATGCATTTCTGCCCTTTCCCTTTCACGCATCACAGCGCAGCAAGGTGGCTTGCTGCGCTGTGTGAAGTTTGATAAATCTGCCTTTGGATGCAGAGTTTTGTGAGGTCCTGCATCAAGGATGCTTTGCGCAGTTGGGGCAATGCGTGGTTCATGGGAGAAAAGCACAACACAGCTCACATTCTGGGTACCTACGAGGCTGCCATCTGAGATCCTGCATCATTGTCAAGTAGGTCGTCAATGTGAAAAGCATGTGAAGTCCTGTGCTGGTGCACACCTCTTGAATCTAAAAAGAATGTGGGCTTTGGGGTGGAAAGTTCTACATCATCGATGAGGGGCTTTTGATGCAAAGTCCTGCATCCTGGATGCATCAGACCCCAGGTAGTTCCAAAGGAACTGAAGGGCATGCAATGAGAACGCCTGCATCATCATTAGAGGTGCTGACGATGAAGCAGGTTGCCATGCAAGTGCCTGCATCAAGGATACAGCACACAGCAGCTGTTCTAATGAGGCTGTGGGCTGTGGTGGTGATGAGATGGCCAAGTTCATGCAGCAGAGGTGATACATCAGTTCTGCTTTGGATTGCACCATGCAACAGAGGAGATGTCAACAGGTGGGCTAGCAAAACACCTTCAGACTGCCTTCAAAGGTTAACATCCCATACGGTACTATAAAAAGGGAAATTTACAATAAGGAAAGAAAGAGAAGATTCAGAAAAAAACATAATGTTGAATAGCAGGATCTATCACTTACATCAAGTACAGTACATAATCAGGTGCACACTGTCTGGCCCACTTCCAAGGGTGGTTGGCACCACTTGGCAGGGAATGACAGTTGCTGATTCCAGATGCTGGTTACAAAAGATTAGCCCTTCTGTCATTCTGGTGGTCCTGGGTTCAGGTTGCAGACCTAGTCCTTCTCACCCATGTAAGCGGTCAGCACAACAGGGCAGCAGTCCTTCAGGTCAGGAGTTCAGCAGAGTGGCTGTTCTTTCAGCAGCAGTTCTTCCTAGGAGTGTATTCCTCAAGTCCAGAAGTGTACTGAAGAATTGATGTGCTGAAGTCCAATATTTATACCTGGTGCCTTCTTTGAAGTGGGAGAGGCTTCTAAAGGTTTCACAACAGAGTGCACAGGTTTCCTGCCTCCCCTTTCCTTGCTCCAGACTAATCCTTTGTGTGAAGGCAGAGCACAACCTATTCAGGTGTAAGTGAAGCTGTGCTTAACTCTGCCATCTCATCTTGCCAGTGATGTCCATCCAGGTTACATCTAAGCTCTCTTATTTTGTGTGGCTGTCTGGGAGGAATACATTAAGACCAAGTGCCAACTACCACCAGTCATGTGAACAAGAGATGGGCTGCAGGCACTGAATAGCCAAGGCATGAGAATTACAACTCTCTAAGAGTAGGATTTTAAAAAATGCAACCAATAAAAAAAAACATCTTCACCATAAAAGAGGATTTTTCATCGCAGTCATAAATACCCCAAACATGAACTGGTAACCTATTCCCATTTGAAAGTTACAGCCTATTATATTTATGGGTTGTGCCTTCTTAGGTCTTCAATGGTAGCATGACATAGGGCTGGCCAGATGGACTTTGTCCACTCATCAAGGTGAGGTGTGATATTAATACCAAGATAGCAGAGCTAATGTGGGGCCGATTGGAATAGAGACAGGGACCACAGTGGTTTGACTAGGTCATCAGGTATGGTGAGGTTCAAGGCCTGGGATTTATCAAGGTTTACTTTAAAGCCCGAGACATGTTAAAAAGCCTCTAAAAGGTGAACCACCGCAGGCAGGGAGATAGATGGGTTGGCGAGGCTTAGAAGAAGGTAGTCGGCGAGGAGGTGCATCTTGTGAGTGCAACTTCCAAAAGTGAGTCCTTAGATCCCAGGAATCCGTTGGATGTGGACGTCCAGAGAAGACATCCTTTTCTTGTGCCCCTTTTGATCTTAATGGGAGGTGGATGAATCTGTACCTCACATTCTATTTGCTTGTATAGCTTATGCCTGACCCCAGCATATGTGCTTAAAACCCTTAGGTAAACAGTTGGGCACACAAAGCCACTCCTCTGCTCTCAGAATTTTTAGGATGGCCCTCTCCTTTCTTTGCTTCCTCAGTAGCTACATTTATCTGATGCATGCGTACTATAAGAAGAATGGTGATCCTTTCATAACTCAAACAAGAGTGAGTTTGAACTTTGCAATTTATGTCTCATTGTGAGACTCCTTCTGCCACTTGTGAATCTGTTTTGTTGATGTTTAACTATGTATGTTTTGTTGATGTTTAACTATATATGATTATCTGTTTTATGTATTTAATCATGCTTGCTTGCCCAAATTATGTAAATATTTATTGATTGATATTATGCACTACCATGATAGGCTGTACTGTGTTTTTAGCTCTTTTTAAGTTTGTCCAACAACATGTATTATATCTCATATCCTTATGGCTTGATTGTTGTAATAATGTTATTTCAACTGAACTGAACTTAATGGGAGGCATACAGTGGGCTTTGAGACAAATGAAAGCATAGGAAGAGACATATGCTGCCATAATCCTGTTGATCTTGTTGATAATCGTCAAAGCTCATACATGTTTGAGTAGGCCCTTCTGCAGGAAAGCCCAGCTCAAGCATTCAATTGCTTTCTTTTCATCCAGAGACGGCACCAGAGAAGGGATTTTGCACCTATTCGATTTTTCCAGTAGATTAGCCAACCACTGGACATTATGTGCTCCCTGTCAGTTGCAGATGATGCCCACCTAGTCTGGCTCAACCAGGGATGGGAGAAGGGGCTATAGGCATAATGAAAGCGTAAAGTAGATACAATCAAAGCTGATATACTCTTCTGATCAAAATACTGTTAGATCAGTTCCAGAGGCCAGTCACAGGCCCAGCAGGGGCTACTGGGCCTCAGCTATGGGGTTGTTTTTTTTGGGTATGATGTCCTGGGGCATTTCCTACTATGGTCTTGCCAACAGAGCAAAATTCTGCCCTACAGCACCTGGGGTAGCAATGGTAAGCCATCACAGACTGCTCAAGAAGTTTAGAGTGAGGATACAACAGGCACTGAACAAACACCAAAATAACTTATAAACATGATACTACACACTACATAAACTCAGGCACTTGGAGACTCCGGTTCAGGGCCACTATCCTATAGGTAAGGATACCTCTTCTGCTCACCACACATCCCCACATTCCCTCACTCTCTCTCAGTGACAGGGTAACTCTGGAGTGCATCTCTGGCACAGGTACAGTTCACCTGTCCCCACCCCCAAAGCAGAATCATGTCCCTAGCCTCTCAGTCTAATGTTTCTCACCAAATGTGGGCCTCAGCCAGACCCTAGTGTTCTTTAGTTCATGTCCTCTACCCTGTGCAGGGAAGATGCACCAACTACTGGAGTGCCCGCCCACTGCTCTGACCCCTGGAGTAGGTGTGGCAGTGTGGCAATTCAAGAGGCAGCGTCAGGCAGAAGTACAGCTGTTTTGTAGGCATAAAATGATTCAGTTGGAACTTTGGACCAACAGGCCATCACAGGATCATCCTGTGGGGTCAAGGTGGCGATGCAGTCTGCTTCTTGTCTCGGGCCCAGGTGGCAACAGTTGGACCACTTTTAGGCTTTTCAAAATCCAGCTGCAGAGGAATACTGCAATGGGCCACTTAATGTCGGTTAGTGCCTCAGAGGCACTGAGGGACACAGTGGACAGGTGCTTTAAGGCAGCAGCCTCAAATACAGTGATACAGTCCACTCCGGCATACCAACCAACAGAGGTATCAACCCAGCCCAAGTCGCCAAAATTAGACTTACATGTTTTAAGGCTGTTATGTTTTTTGTCTTGGTTCAAAACTGTTGCACTCTGTACCCAATCATTCATATTCAGATAATCTCCTCAGACCCTGCTGCTTTGTTAATTTCTGCTTTCTTTCCCCTTCTCCGTCTTTTCCCCCTTTCGTTCAACCAGCAGAGGTCTGTAGGTTTAGTATTTTGAATGAACTTAAGGGGAAAGTAATCTGGCCTGTCTCATTTAACTGAACACTGTGAGGGACTGATTAAGAGTTTACATGGTAGAAACACACACAGTACGACTGGAAGAAATTGCTTCTAGGCCTAAGGTAAAGAATCCGCTCAATTTGACAAGCATACAAATATACCACAGTGGCAGCTATTGCAGGATTTCCACCAGAATTACATATATTCTGAAAAAGCTCAAATTTGAAAAGGTACACTGATTTTACTCTCATACCATGCTATATATAGCTTCTCCATTTTAAACAGCAAAAATCATGGTCCACGTTCAGAAATTAGCCAAGTAGTCCACGTGGTGTAATGGCTCTGTTACCAACCTTCTTGCCTAGATTCCAATGAAAGTAGTGGTCTTTAGACTGATACACATGTTATCCCAGTCACACACATATCCTTGTACCAGAAATAAAAATAAATGCATACAATGGAAATACCAAATTCTGCACTGAATGTATCCTGGTGCAATCTGGTCTAAATTACATGTTGCCACTCACCTCTCTGCTCACATCATGGCTCCTGAGAAGCCTCTATCCAGTCTGTGTCCTTCCTTTCATTTCCCCATTTTATAGCAGTCTACACTGTTTTGCATAGAGCTCTTTGCTTTCAGTGTTTTTGCTATGCTATACCTTGTACATTAGTGAAAATCAAATGCTAACTTACTCCTTCTTGACAAAAGGAGAAGTTGGGTTGACTGATAATGTCCCTGCATTGAAAACGTAGTAATAAATCAATTTGAATATTATTGTTTTTATTATAGGAATCGACAAGGGAGGGTCAGGTCTGGAGGATGAGCATCCATAGCCCTATGATACTGATGTTCTAGTAGCAAATATGTTCAAACCATAAAACCTCCAGTTTGCTCCCACGTTACCAACAAACCTCACAAGCTATGTAAAAAAAAGCCAAGGTTAAGCTTCATATGACATTGTAAAGATGTGCACCTTAACTTTCCAAATGCATTTAGCAAGTATTTGCTGCCTTTAATTAGCCCTAAGAAGAATATTCAATGTGGTCAATGATGTAAGGTAGCCCAGAATTTGTGACCATGCCAAATTCTGCTTTGGAGGAGATTTGAAATCGATTGTGGAACATTTCATAATAAAAATACAAGACATGCACTAGTTATTGCAAACCACAATCCACTGCTTATTAGCCAAAATTATTGTGACATTTTAGACCCAAATAAAAAAAAAACATAAATGCTGCATCTCCAACCTTCCTTATTTTTTCAGATCTACCAGGCCTTGAATTTCACCCAAACCCATATGACCTACTAACTTTGAAGCACCGTTCTCTAACCATTAATCTTTAAATATCACTCTATGCACTCCTAAACATCACTTCACACAAACACAGTACCACGTCAATTAAAAAATGCATAGGTAAAATTTCTAGTAAAAAAATGATTAGTCTCGCTATGCGTTATAACTTGTCCAACATAATTTAACGATCTTTACTTCTTGAATTTTATAATGACAACATTTTCACACACCAACTCTGAATCATACTCCCAGCTGGATACAACACAAATACTTATCCTATAATTAGAGCACAGGGGACATTTGTTTACAACTATAGACATTTAACAAAATAGTCCAGTGCCCTATGTTTTCCATTCTACTACAAAAGAAACAAACACATTTCAATAACCTTACCTTCAAATGTTACTACATAAATTGGTAAAGTGCAAAATGATATGCAAAATTGCATGAAAGTGCAAGATGAAGCCAAGTGGCACATTGCAACTGTCGGGCTCACCAAAATAAATAAATAACATTTGTGTGTGTGTGCGTGTGTCTGAGTGTGTGTGTCAGAGTGCCTGTGTGTGTGTCTGTGTGTGTGAGTGTGTGTCTGTGTGTTTTTCAGTGTGAGTGTCTGAGTGTGTGTCTGAGTGTGTGCCTGACTGTGTGTGTGTGTCTGAGTGTGTTTGTGTGTGAGTGTCTGTGTGCGTGTGTGTGAGTGTCTGAGTGTTTGTGAGTGTCTCAATGCGCGAGTGTCTGAGTGTACATGAGTGTGCGTGAGTGTCTGAGTACGCGCCAGTGTCTGAGTGTGCGTGAGTGTCTGAGTGCGTGCGAGTGTCTGCGTGTCTGAGTGTGTGCAAGTGTGCGCGAGTGTCTTAGTATGTGCGAGTGTCTGAGTGTGCACTAGTGTCTGAGTGTCTGAGTGTGCACGGGTGTCTGCGTGTCTGAGTGTGCATGAGTGTTGAAGTATGCACAAGTGTCTGAGTGCATGTGAGTGTCTCAGTGTGCGCAAGTGCACTCACCTTGCTGACACCCTGCACCATCCCAACAGAAACCAAGCTGCTTGCCGTACTTCACATGCTGGCAAGTGGCTCTTTTCAAACAACTGGTGCCCTTGTTGCCAAAATATCACAGCCGTCATTCTCTGCCTTTTTGCCCAAAGTACTGGATGCCATCATCGGACTCACACCCTGCCACATCTGCTTCCCTAACACCCTGCAGAAGCAGCAGGAAACAAAACCGGGGTTTTGCCTCATTAGTGGCTTCCCACACGTCCTTGGTGCAATCGACTGCACACATGTACGCCTTGTGCCACCTGCTGCAACTGAACATCTATACCGCAACAGGAAGCACACACATTCCATCAATGTGCAGGCCATTGTCGATCATCAAGGATTGATCACCAACATCGTGGCAAAATATCCTGGGAGTGTCCATGACTCATCCATCTTCTGTCACAGCACCATCAATCAACACTTCCAGGATGAACGGTATGGCAATGGACTACTTGTTGGTAAGTACAAAAACCTACTTACATACACACTGCACAGCAACCCTCTAGGACACACAACACATACACCACAACAGCAACATGTCAACAGGAACACACTGAGGTTGTGACATCGCTAGCCATGTTTCATAGTTCACCATTGAACCTGTGACACATCTGAAATTACTGTACAGTCTAATGTTAAGATGTCAATGATCACAACGTTTGGAGTGTGTTGCCTGAATGTCAACTTGCAACTTGTAAGCGTCTCAATTATGATTACATTAATCCATTGCATAAGTCTAAAGGTATGGGATGTCCAGGGTACATTGATATGAACGTGTTAACAACACTGTCAAATATAACCTGTGTATGGAACTATCATCTCACCCCAGTGAAGACACAGGGACACCTGTATCACAAGCCACAATGTTAGGGAGGGGACACTGTACTGCAAATCCCAAAACATACTGTTGACAACTGGTCAGCAGCCAAACACTCGTCCAGCCAAGTAAACAACACAATGCGGATGGTACATCCTACAAGCCTAGGATGCGACACAATAACACAAAAGAGTCACAGACAACACAAGACAACTACTGCCATGCAAGGTGATTTCAATGAGGCTAGCTACATCAACATGATCCCATTCATTTTCTCTTGCAGCTGATCAGGGGTATGGCATCCAGCCAAGGATAATGACACCTATTGGCAACCTGAGTACTCTGAGCAGAGCGTGCCTACAATGACGCACATAGGAGGACATACACCATAGTCGAGAGGACCATCGGCATCCTGAAGTTGAGATTCCAGTGCCTCGACATCACTGGTGGTAGCCTCATATATTCCCCTGAAATGGTCTGTAAGATCATTCTAACATGTGCCATTCTGCACAACATTTGCATAAGAAGGAACATTCTGTGGTACTGAAAAATTCTGGAACCGTGTTATAAACATCGTCGTATCACAACGATTTTGGTATCAGCAGACCGAGAATGATTAGAATAGTATGCACAAGCATTGTATTCATATTCAGGTGACGAAATCACCTGAATATCAGAGTTTCCGTCCTGAAACTCTGAGGTTCCATTTAAACGACATCCATTTTGTGATTGCCCTCACATAGGCCAATGACTAATGCCGAAAACGAGTCTGAAGGACACGTACATCTTTGCTGACTCCTCTGTGACCTGGGCAAGCTGACTCCACTGCCTGAAGCCAAACCTGTTCGGCCAGTTTTCTTTCCCAGTGGCCGAATGAGATTAGTATCAAGGCACAACACATCATAAAACCTTTAATCACACACAAACCATGCCTAATCTTACACACACCTGTCCCTGTTTTCTTTCTTTATGACTTGCTTTACAAGGAGGAGGTGCCTGTTTATATTGGGGGTCCGTCGATATCTGATGAAAGTACTGAGCCTTGCCGGGTAATTGATTGAGGGCTGGACAAACTGAAATATGGCTTCTCATCATAACCCTGCTATTTCTTTGTAGTGAAAATATGTGAATGGTCAACTGTAAAATAAGGAATGTTTGCCTAAAGCATAATATTTTGTATAAAAGAGAAGGTTAGCTTTGCAAGGGGAGCAGTCTCCTGAGAATATACACCGTGTTGTACTTCTAGGATACCTGTTACTGGCTGCAGCCAATAAACAAGATCTTTGACTTCACCAAGAAGACCCTGTGTTTCTGTAGTCTGAAACAGGAAGGACTCTTAGTCTTAGGGTGCGTTCCCTGGCACCACTGGGTTCTGAAAAACCCAGTACTTCAGTTGGCGCCCAACGTGGGGCGATTTCAGCGGTACCGGTCCAAGCCAGAGGTTCGTGAGGAGCTTCGTGTGAAAATTCTGGAGGGAGGCCGCCACTTCATCGACCCCTGTATGTCGACGTGGTCCGAAAGTCTTTGCGCCAAGGTTCCCCGCTTTCCGACGGCTACGAAGGACTGCTGCCCTGACTATCGCCCTGTTTTGGACCCTTGATGATTTGGTAGAGCGAAACGATAAACGAGTCTTCTGGTGACGTCATCGATACCTCAGTTAAGTATAAGTGGAGCGTCTCCCAGTCCTTAGTTTGGTTCTTAGTTTGGTATCCCCTTGGGATCTTTGATTTGGAACTTGCAAGTACCAAAGCCGAGGGATTCGTGTATTCACAAGACTATTATATTCAATAATCCTTTGAAGTTTGAAGCTAGACTGGAGAGCGAAGATGCCTGGTCTTAGCAGACATGGAAATTTGTTTTGTCTTGGTTATAATAGGGATTCCCGATTGGAGGACTCGTGTCCGGTTCCTCCGATTGGAACTCCAACCTATGAACTATATGTGAAACATGGCATAGGCCCCATCATATATAATGAAGTATGGATCCGATACACCAGGAAAGATGGTGTTTTAAAATGGCCCCAATATGGTAGTTTTGACACAGAGATTCGGGATAATCTGGAGGTTAAACTTTTTAAGAAGAAAGCCCGGCGATGTTTGACTCTTTCCGCCTATGGCGTAAGGAAGCCAAACAGAAGGAAATTAAATTAGCAAAGAGAAATAAGAGGGAAGAGGGTATCTCGATAATGCAAGCTGCCATACAGTTTAAAGATGATGAAGAAGAACAGATAAATGAGCAGTTGCACAGGCAACGTAAAATGTTGACCGATAAATGTTATCCAGTTTTTCCGCTTCTTCAGCAAGATGCAGCAAAAGAACTTGAGAAAGATCCTTTAAAGTCACACTTGTTGAGGTCGCCACCCCCTTATGCGCAGAATGCTACAGCACCTCCGCAACCTTTAGCTGTGCAACCTCTGGTTATTGTGCCTCAGGTTCTTCCACAGCCGCCAGCTCCTCTTCAGTTGGCTCCTACTACTATGGCGCAGCCCCTTCAAGGGCCGCCGACTTCGCTACCTGCTCCATCTGTACCTCCTACGACTTTATGTACTACATCGACTGCCTCTTCTGGTGTTCTTACTGATACTGCTTCTGAGTCTGCCTCTGCGTCTGCCTTGCCTCCCTCTGTTTTTCCTCCTGTTCTTTCATCAACTTCTCCTTCTGTCCGACAGAGAATGACAGATACTGTTGCCAGCCTTATATTTCCTCTCTTTGGGTCGTCTGGTGTGACCCCAGATTCGGAGCGTAAGCAGTCGCGTAGTCAACTGCCTAATTCTCTCGAGAGAGAAATGTTTGACCGTATGGCGCGTAAATGGGTTGTTTACCCTTCAAGATACGATGTAGAGTCTGTTATGGATGTCTTCTGTCAATGGGAAGCACCGAAACAAAGATACATTTTTGAGAAAATGTGTGCTTTCCTTTGTGAGGAATTGGAGGATAATGATTTGGAAACAAATCCGCCTGATTTGTGCTGTGTACGGTTTGAGTTTGCAAAGGGCCCGATTGTGGGTGCAGATGTTGAGACAGCAGTTGCGACGTTGTTGTCCTTTAGGAATAAGGATCCTTCTCAGTCATTGTTCGAACATGACTCCTCTGTTAAAAAAAAAGGTGCGACAGTACCCAATGAGAGAAGTCCCTCCGGTATGGAAGGACGCCGTAGAGGCTGATGTTGCTAATCAAATTGATGCTGTCCCAGCTCATTTTCAGCGTGTTTGGGTACATGTTCCGTGGAAGCGAGCTGAAGTTTTAGCCCTTAAGCAGACTTTGCCTGATCCCCGTAAAAACCCTGCAGGGTATTATAAGGAATTATCACAGACTGCAGACTCATGCATTATGAATTTAGCCGACATAGACATGTTATTTGGGAATGTTGTTCCACAGCCTTTGTGGGGATTGATTTGCCATACAGATCATGCGCAAGAGTTAGGTGACTCATGGGCTAATATTAGTGCTGCAAATGATAGACAAGTTGGTGGTGCCAAGCCTGAGCCTTTGGTAGCAGAACTGCCTGCTAGGATCATTACTTACATGAAGACTTTAATGCCTGCGATGCGTGTGAATTGGGATAAATTGTCTGCGTGTAAGCAGAAGAAAGATGAAACAGTGTCTGATTTCTTCACCAGGTTTGAGGAAACGTTTATCGACCACAGTGGTCAAGATATGAGTACACAAGGTGGTCAATGGTTGTTCGTCGACAAGTTTGTGCACAATTTGCTTGCCGAGCTGTGTAAGAAATTGAAGGATTCAGAGAGTTCTTGGGCCGTTTCCTCTTCAGCACAAATATTGGCTACTGCACAGTACTACGAAAATAGGGATAAAGATGAGAAGGATAGAGCAGACAAGAAAACTAAAGAATTAAAGACGAAGGTTCTTTTACAACAGGCGTATCCGCCACGTGGTGGTCAGAGTAACTATCAGCAACCTCAATAGTTCCAGAGAAACTCGCAAAGGTTCAAGTTTTCTCAACCACGTGTTCCTGTAGGTCCCAATCAGTGTTCATATTGTAAAGAAGAGGGTCATTTCAAGTATAGTTGTCCTATTTTGTTACAGCGTACGAATGATGCTTCTGGCGCAAGAGGTCGAGGTGTTCAACAAGCTCCTAGAGGTAGAGGACGTGGAAGTTTCCCCAAGAACACGCGTTCCGTTCCGTCTCAAAACTCAATGAATAGTTTTGACCAGCAACATAACGCGTCTGGTAGAACGGCTCAGTACTATGCTGACGACTACTATGCAGAAGATGAGAATCTGGAAGGTAATAATTGCTAGGACAGCCATAGACGGAGAGAGGGAGTTTTTTTAGTTCCAGTAGATCAGAATGGACCTTATGTTAAGGTGATTACATCAGGTGTGTCGGAGCCTTTTCTGTTGGATACTGGTGCTACAAAGAGTTCTATTATGCACTCAAAACTCCCTGGCGCACCTTTGTCTGGCGAGATGAATGTTTCAGTAGGTTTTTCTGGCGCCCCGGTTAGGAACCCGATTTCTAGTCCTATGTCCCTTTCTGTTGGACCTTGTGAATTGGAAGCACCCCTTATTCTGACGACAGGTTGTGGTGAAAACTTGTTAGCATTGGATTTGTTGAAAAGATTGTATGCGACATTATATTGTTCTCCTTCGGGAGTACAACTTACACTGGGTAGGAAAATGGTCTCTCCAATATATTTGTCGAAGGATAAACTTCCGACCGAATTGTCGTTTCTTCCTGATATCATTTGGGCTACTGGTCCTAATGATGTGGGTATTTTGGAAAAACCGCCTTATGTTGTGACATTGAAAGCCAATGTTAAATTACCACGCATTCAACAATACAAGTGAAGGTGAAAAGGCGTTGCTAGCGATCATTTATGATTTAATTGAAAAAGATGTAATTGAAGAGACTAGAGGCAACGTTTGTAATAGTCCTGTTCTGCCTGTTTTGAAACGTACTGACCCCTCTAAGCCACCTGTTTACAGGTTCGTGATTGATCTTAGAGAGGTAAATAAAATAGTTGTGCCACAGTTTCCAGTTGTTCCTGATATCACTGCCATATTAACTATGATTCCAGCTTCCGCCACCTGGTTCTCGGTGATTGACTTAAAGAATGCTTTCTTCAGCATCTCGATTGCCGAGGAGAGCAGGGATATTTTTGGCTTCAGTTTAGGAGGCCGAAGTTTCCACTTCAAACGCGCTCCTCAAGGCTACTGTGAAAGTCCATCAATATATAGTCAGGCTTTAAAAACACAGCTTGATGCAATTGTTTTACCTGACGGCGCTACCCTTATTCAGTACATTGATGATTTGCTAGTCGCTACAGATACTGAAGAGATTTGTAAAGAAGCCACCTTGTTGTTGTTGTGTCATTTGTCTGATTTACATCACAAAGTGTCCCTTTCAAAACTGCAATATTGTCGACAAGAAGTGACCTACTTAGGTCATCTCTTATCGAAGGAGGGAAGAAAACTGACCTCAGAAAGAATTCAGGCAATTGCAAAATTGAGTGTGCCAAGGACACAGAGAGAAGTACGTGCTTTCTTGGGCATTACATCATACTGCAGACAATGGATACCAAATTTTTCTTTGCTGGCCAAACCTTTGGTAGCATTGACCTATAAAGATACACCGAAATCCGTTCCGTGGTCTGAAGATTGTCAGAAAAGTTTTTCCGAATTGCGTAATGCATTATGTTCGGCTCCTGTGTTGGGTACCCCCGACTACAGTAAGCCCTTTACACTGTATGTCCATGAGAGAGAGGGTTGTGCATTGTCAGTGCTGACACAGTCTTTTGGAGACAAGCAGCGCCCATGCGCATATTTTTCGTCGACTTTGGATCCGGTAGCTAAAGCATTGCCGAGTTGCTTGAGAGCCACAGCGTCAGCAGCTGTTTCTATTCGACAGTCTGCTGGGTTAGTGATGAATAATATGTTGTTTGTGATGGTTCCACATGCAGTGGACACGTTGTTAAACAGGACCAAGACACAGCATTTAACTAGTGCTCGATTGTCAGGTTACGAGTTGACACTGTTAGCGAGTCATGTGCACATAAAGAGATGCAATACGTTGAATCCAGCCACGTTATTGCCAATTTCAGTAGAAACAGATGATGTTGAACAACATGATTGTTTTCTTAGGACAGAAGAAGAAACGAAAGGGAGAGTAGATCTTAAAGATACTCCTCTTGTAAAATGTGATGGTACCTTATGGGTGGATGGTTCATGCTTCAAGCTTCCGAATGGTGATACGACTGCAGCATATGCTGTCACAACTTTGCATACGATTGTTGAAGCTGCACGTATACCACATAATTCAGCTCAAGCAGCAGAGCTGATTGCACTTACGAGAGCGTGTGCGTTATCGAAAGGAATGAAAGTGACCATATATACCGACAGCCAGTATGCGTTTGGTGTGGCCCATAGTTTTGGACGATTGTGGAAAGAACGTGGGTTCCTGACTTCGCATGGAACTAAAATTCAGCATGGTCAGTTGGTGAATGAGCTTCTTGAGTCACTGACCTTGCCATTACAAGTTGCGATTGTGAAATGCAGTGCACAGAAGAAGGTTACTGGTGATGTCGGTCGTGGCAATGCATTTGCTGACGAAATCGCAAAAGAAACAGCAAAAGATGTGATGAATCGAATGTATGTTGCAGGCCCCGCAAGATGGGTTGGTGACGTTGGAATGTGTGAAGATACGATAGAGGGTGTGAAGTCTCTTCAAGCTGAAGCTTCAGAGAAAGAGTTGAATGTGTGGAAAGAAAGTACGGGTAAAGTGGATGAAAATGGTTGTTGGGTTGACTTGTCAGAACATCAGCGATGGTTGTTACCCGATGCGTATGTGCTTGCACTGGTGACAATGGCTCATGGAATGGCCCATATCAGTGTGAAAGGGATTTGTAAGTTGTTGGCTCCAGTATGGCAACATGCTGGAATTCCTAAATGTGCAGAGAATGTGGTCAAGAATTGCATGGTGTGTCTGAAATACAATCCTGGTAGGGGAACCCCAACTCCAGCTGGTCATTTTGCGCCTCCAACGTATCCGTTCGAGGTTTTGCAGCTAGATTTCATCCACATGGAAAGGTGCAACAATCTGAAATACGTGCTCGTTGTTGTTTGTGCCTTTTCAAGATGGGTAGAAGCATATCCCTTAAAAGACAACACTGCCTTATCCACAGCTAAAGCCCTTGCCAAAGAATTCTTCCCTAGGTTTGGAATGCCGAGAATGGTCTGGAGTGATAATGGGAGTGAATTTGTGGGTCGAGTGATGAAAAAAGTATGTGAAGGGCTAGGTATCCAGCAAAAATTCCACGCTGCAAATCACCCCCAATCAGCTGGACTAGTAGAGTGCTATAATGACACGCTAAAACTGAAGTTGGCAAAGATACAAGCGAGCTCTGGTCTTAAATGGCCTGACGCTCTGCCTTTAGCACTCCTATCAACAAGAATGACTGTGCATTCGCGAGTGGGACTTAGTCCCTATGAAATTGTGTTCGGCCGCCTGGCCAACATATGGGGAGTGCCAAGACCAACAAAATTCAGTGAGATTGAACACCCTGTACTGCTTGATTATTTGTATGAATTGACGGCTAAATTGCGTGTTCTGAAGCTCCAGGACATCTTATCGATCCTGGATCATGGGTGCCGGTCAAGAACTTCCAGCGGACAAAGAATGACCAGCCCCGTTGGACCGGCCCCCACCTCGTCCTTCTCTCAACAAGATCAGCTGTTCGAGTGGAAGGGAAAAAGAACTGGATCCACGGCGGACACTGCAAGAGGGTACCTTTTCCTCTACCGTACGACTGGTGGGTCCAGGAGGGGATCGCTGACTCTGAGACCGAGACTGTGCCTCGTTTTTTTGCCATTTAGCGATGCACGTGTAAAAGGAACAATTTCTGAACGAGAAAGTGACAATAATTTGCAAGAAGCTGTGCCACCGTCAATTCGATTGAACACTACAGAGCCTGAACTCTTGTTCCAGAACAAGACAGTACCTGGAAAAAGCCGTTATAATTTGAGACTAAGAACTAAGTACAAATAATTTTTTTCCCGTTCCTTTGCTATTTTTTTTTAAAGTGCGGCTCTCTCATCTGAGAAACTTTCTTATTTTTGTTTTTTTCTTTTCGAACCGCCATCCGGGTTCAGCTGTAGGGTCGTGGTTGCCCAAGTCTTTGGAGTGCAGCTGAAGACGTTAGGTCGACAGATCTGGTCGGTCTAAGGGAGTTGCCCTGGACTGACAGAAGCATTCCCTAGCATAGAACACCCTACCACCGCGAGCAGCAATTAGAGAGGATGGAGTTTTTCAAGAATGAGAGACCTGCCAAACAGATGGATTTTAAAGCCAGAATGTCTATAATAATGACAAAGAAACGATTTTTGATATTATGTATTTTCATGTTGCTCAGTGTAATGACGTTTTTAATAGGATATGTTTTATTCTCTTTTCAAGTGACATTTGCACCCATTACACAGCCCATACCTCCTTCTACTGTTTCCTCGCATTCTTTTCACCCCCTGCCTGAACATGAGTCTGCCAGAAGATTAGAATTTGTCAACAATTCATTCATTCAGCTTCTACACCAACACCAATTAGTAGTGAACACAACTAACTGTTGGGTGTGTGGTCTTATGCCTCATACTACTGATAAAGGTATCCCTTATCTGGTCCTACCTTTCAGCCATAATGGTTCTGTGTGGGCATATAGAACGGTGTTCATATACGCGTATGAAGCCAACCCCCTACGTTCTGTGAAAGATAATCCTAAGAATAGTGCTCTAGCTAAGGGTATAGTAGATATGATTAGGGAAGATATTTCCTATGAGACTATCCAGAGAGATGAGACACTAGCATATATTGGATGGAACATAACAGGATATGGAGTTACTCTGAGTGGAAACCAGCGAGCAAAGAGATCCTCCCCGATTTGGATTGTACCCCATCAGGGTCACCTATGTCTGCAAGGTAATGGCAAAAATCCCAGAGCTCAGTTAGGGAAAAGTATCTGCACTGAAACATATGTTTTTGCGTCTCAGACTTCTCCTTCGTTATTAGCAGCTAAGGGTACCTATTTCATCTGCCATAATAGAGCCTTTACATGGTTGCCCCCTGACTTCTCAGGCACATGTTTTGTTTCGTTCCTGTTACCTCCCACCTATACGGCCGCAGCAGATTACCATAGGACAAGGATAGTTAGGGGTGTCATAAGTAAAGAAGACACTACAGGACAAGAATTTGGAGATTTCGTAAAGGGTTTTCTGCCGTTTTGGGGTCCTATGGTTAACAGCAGGAACATAAGGCAATTGACAAGGGTGGTTGAATCCACGGTAGTTGAAACCGCTGGTGCCCTTAGTAATTTGACTGCTGAGCTCCAGTCGGATCGCCTTATGACTCTTCAGAACAGGGTCGCATTAGACGTCATACTTGCAGACCGAGGTGGGGTATGTAAAGTGATCCAATCAAGTTGTTGTGTTTTCATCCCAGATAACGCTCTGACAGTCTACCAGGCCAATTCCAAACTGCATAAGATCTCCGAATCTATTCACGTTGATAAAGGAGATTGGTCATTGATGGGGTGGTTCTGGGAGCTGATATCCGCCTGGGGATGGAAGACTCTGGTAGTCATTGGGATGATCTTAGACATTCTTTTCCTGTCCTGTTTGTGTGTACAGTGTGCTCCTGCAATATGTGGCCTCTGTGCTACATCGTGTGTAAGAAACCTGTATCAAAAGACGAGCTAAGTAATAGGATGATGCTACAGCAACATCTCAACAACTTTATGAATATAGACCTGGACTCAGATTAGTGTGAGTATGGGTTATTGCCTATGTAAGGGCAAAAGGAGGGTCTGTGGTACTGAAAAATTCTGGACCCGTGTTATAAACATCGTCGTATCACAACGATTTTGGTATCAGCAGACCGAGAATGATTAGAATAGTATGCACAAGCATTGTATTCATATTCAGGTGACGAAATCACCTGAATATCAGAGTTTCCGTCCTGAAACTCTGAGGTTCCATTTAAACGACAGCCATTTTGTGATTGCCCTCACATAGGCCAATGACTAATGCCGAAAACGAGTCTGAAGGACACGTACATCTTTGCTGACTCCTCTGTGACCTGGGCAAGCTGACTCCACTGTCTGAAGCCAAACCTGTTCGGCCAGTTTGCTTTCCCAGTGGCCGAATTAGATTAGTATAAGGCACAACACATCATAAAACCTTTAATCACACACAAACCATGCCTAATCTTACACACACCTGTCCCTGTTTTCTTTCTTTATGACTTGCTTTACAAGGAGGAGGTGCCTGTTTATATTGCGGGTCCGTCGATATCTGATGAAAGTACTGAGCCTTGCTGGGTAATTGATTGAGGGCTGGACAAACTGAAATATGGCTTGTCATCATAACCCTGCTATTTCTTTGTAGTGAAAATATGTGAATGGTCAACTGTAAAATAAGGAATGTTTGCCTAAAGCATAATATTTTGTATAAAAGAGAAGGTTAGCTTTGCAAGGGGAGCAGTCTCCTGAGAATATACACTGTGTTGTACTTCTAGGATACCTGTTACTGGCTGCAGCCAATAAACAAGATCTTTGACTTCACCAAGAAGACTCTGGCCCGTATTTACACTTTTTTTAGCGGCGCATTTGCGCCGCTTTTTGACGCAAAACGGCGCAAACCTACAAAATACAATGGCATTTTGTAAGTTTGCGCTGTTTTTGCGTCAAAAAACGACGCAAATGCGGCGCAAAAAAAGTATAAATACGGGCATCTGTGTTTCTGTAGTCTGAAACAGGAAGGACTCGAAGTCTTAGGGTGTGTTCCCTGGCACCACTGGGTTCTGAAAAACCCAGTACTTCAATTCCCCTCCTGGAACCAGAGCCACACATGCCTGAAGAGGAGGAAGAGGAGGATGGTGGCCTGCAACATGAGAGGGAACAACAAAACACGGCCGCTGGTTTGCGTAGGCGGCAACATATCGTGAACAATTTCTTTTAAATATAATCACCATCACCACTTTATGAACTAATTTAAATAAACACCTATAATAATCACCATATCATGGTCTGGCTAATCATTTTTGCCCACCTTTATCTCTAACTATCAGAACAAGAGTGTTGCCTCATGGAGCATTGCTGATATACCGATTAGGACACTGAAAATCCCAGAGCAATTGTGATGCGTACCATACAATGGTCACATACACACATACTGTAAATGACATACATCCTGTACATTTAACTTTTGAAGGACAATAGCAGAGGACCACACCTATTTCACACATACATGTTGGAAACATGGTTCATCGCAGCATATGGCACACAACTGAGACATAATCACTCAATAAGGGGAAAACAAGCCTCATACATGAGGCAGTTGATGTGTTTTTGCATCAGTAACAGGAATGTATGACCAGACCCTTGACAGCAGTAAGTCCAACTGCATCCAATCTTTGCAAGGACTATCTGTGACTAGAGTTCCCTAGAATCAGAACATAGACAGCACAAGTGCCACACATATGAGCAGCATTGCGCACATGACATTCCATGTTCATGTCATCCCATTTCCTAACTCCTGACACACCCATGCACCTGGTCATAACCCACCTGTGTGAAGAGGTCCCTGGAATAGTAATATGTGTACCCCGATATTCTCTCCTCTACACACACAGACTAACAATAGTAATCCCGTGTGCTACACCCTTTCCTATGGTATATCATTGTCATAGTACATCTGACTGCATGAACGTCAGGTCAATTAATACACTGGCTTGTAGGTACTAAGCCCTGTTAGCACCTGTAGATTGCTTCCTGTGTGAAAACATCTGTTGGCCATTAGAATGCAAATCTCACCTACAGGACTTGTGAGAAACTGATGCAGCCCACACCTATGATCACCTCCATGCACACCACCCATTTCAACATGCACTGCCCCTGCTGATGCCTGGAACAGCATAGGAGTTGCCATGTGGTCAAATACACCGTTAAGCAAGCTAGTAATTAAGCCGTGTAACACAGCCCTTGGGTTCATGTGTCACCTTCAAAAACACAGGACATACACAGTTTTACATGTCAACTGTCTAGTTCGTCCTCCAAACAGTCTTAGTCAGACCACTGATTATGTAACTCGTGAAATTGGTAGATCCAGATTGACCTTGCATCCTGTCAGCCTGACTGGCATCTGTCTGTGCGTCACCCTAAAGTTTCCTTGTGGCTACATATATACCACACTTGCTTTACCAAACCTCTCATTCCTCATAGGGTATTTGGTCATGTGCTTAATCAATGCATACCCAAATACATTGTATAGCATCATCTGCCTTTTAATTGTACCATATTTGTTAAATCCTCTTTGAATACCAAAATTCATGGCCCATCCCTTGTCTGGGTCTCATTTATGCATGAACGACAAAGTGTGACAGTGTCCCAGGGCCATATGCAGGGATTGGGTAATGGGCCTCAACAGAACCAGCAACCTCTGATAATGTCCAAGAAAAGGCCACACATGTCAGGACCCTGACAGTTCACACACAGAATTACCTTGCTCACAGCATATTGATGGGCCGTGTGTGGTAAATAGCTGCAAAAATAATCAGCACAGAGGCTATGATGTTACCAGATGCAGTGGGAATTGCAGAGGCCAACCTGTGTACAAATGTTGCAATGACATGTGCCGGAACATGACACCTGAGACATTATCTCACTCAGCACACCAAGGTTGCCCTGTTGACAGTCTCATTACACGTCTTCAGTGACAGGGTGGGACCATTCCCATGTAGGTTCTCATGTCCTCATCCACTTTACTCACATAGATCAACAAAAGATACTCAGTAGACACAGGAATAGCTGCCACTGACTCATGATGAGACCTGGACGTAACTGTGACAACATACACCCCTAAAAATATATAGGATCAACATTGGACCACACACATGAACAAGGCGCCTCGGTGCAATTGAACACTGGAAATATGTGGACACGTGCTGCCTCGTCTGCTGGTCCACCACAGCCACTGTGGCGTCATCATACATTTGTGATTCACTTTTGGCTGTCTGGGCCAATTACATGGTACCCACTTCCTCAATGCATGTGTCTGACTCACTGTGGGATTCACCAACAAGTGCCTAGGAAGCTGTTACCAAAAATCCAGGACATAGGATAGTGAAATTGTGGACCATTGACATGAACAAGCATCTGCCATCTATCTGGTGCATTCTTTTCCATTTGTGGTGTCTCCGTTACCCAAAATCTTCGAAGTACACATAACGGATGTTGCTACATGTATGACTAACACATGTCCCCTCTCATTTCCACAATGACTTGCATCTAAGGTATGGACACATTGACTTCACATTCATACAAGCATATGTTCAATAATGCATCTTGTGATGCAGAAACACTCGGTCAACAACTACATTAGTTGCCACTGCACACACATTGAGCCATAGGCATTGAGGTATTGTACATATGTGCGTCACATTGCTATCCTCTCATGATGCCAAACATGCCCAAATTGTGCAATACATATATGTGGACCACACATATGGCCATCTAGTGCGTCAGCCAACCGTCAAAATCCTGTTAAGGAAGTAGCGGGTCTTGGTCGGCTGCAGTATGATGTCTCACATGTGAACATACACCATCAACACCATAGTGGGTGCAATCAACCTATCTCAGTTGTGTCCCAAATGTAACATAACAGAAAAACTGAAAAAATGGCCAAAACCAGTTCCTGCACTGAAATTTTGACGTTGCTAGCGTTATGCGTCATTTTTTTCCAGCAATACAGATTGGGCGTCATATTTTTTGATCCACAGGAGTGAAAATTAGGCTGCATCCAAATAATTGTACAGACTATTTACTATTATTTGGAAGCGGCCTAATTTTCACTCCTGTGCGTCAAAAAATATGACGCACAAACTGTATGCGTGAAAAAATATGACGCATAACGTGAAAAATGCCAGCCATTTTATGCAGGTAGTGATGTAATAGGATATCCTGTTTACAGATTATGTACAGTGGGTGTACTTTCACTTTCACTTTGCAGTCGGTGAATCTTCTAGACTGTGTGCTGTGTGGCTGTGTTCAGAGTGTTGTCCAGTGATTTTGTGCTTTTGTGTCCTGTGTGCTATCTTAATTGTTATTTTGTGAAATAAATATTGTTGTTGTATAGTGTCCTAGTGTGTTTTGTTTACATTTGTCCAGTATTCTAGTGTTTTTGTTGTTTGTGGGAGTCTGTTGTGGGTAGTGCTAGTTTGGGGATAGTTGGGCTTTTTTAGTGGTTGAGTTTACTTTTCTTTTTTTTTGTACCCCTACTTTCACCCTTGTCTCCTTTGTAGTTCTTTATCTCCTATTCCCCTTTTCATTGCCGGGATGTCTGGTAGGCCACGTCTTGGCAGGATGGGTGAGAAGGAGTTGGGGGGCTTTATATGGCTTTGTGCCATTTCCTACCACTCATGATCTAGGCAGGGGGCAGGGTGATACAGGGATATCACACTGAGGCACGCAGAATCCAGTGGGGAAAGGTGCTGCATCACCTGCAGCACGTGTATGCCAGCCAGAGAAGTGACCACCAGCTGAAGCACCGGTGGGCTGACCTCATCACCAGGGAGCAAGATCTGCTGGACCACCTGGGAATAGTTATTGGTGGCCCTGTTGGTGAGTACTAATCATGTAAATGTGCACAATTAAATGCTCTGTAGTGACATCAGATGATTTGTACAATATCTGCCAGCTAAGCTGCTGACTGTGTGTAGTGCTGCAGAAACATACAGGGTAATTGATGTACTATGTGAAGGATCACAGTTGCTAGCTGTCAGGAAGCACGTGCTCTGCAAACTGACAGGATACTTTTCCGTTAAGTAAATTGGTGCCGCCTTTGTGTCAGACAACCAAACAAAATAGGAGCCAATCATGTCTATAGAGATCACATTTGCCAGAGAAGTATAGATGTACTAAAATATTGGCTAACTTTGTTGACGCAGTAGCTAGACTGACTTTAGAAACACTACATGATGCAGAAAATGAGTGCTGGCTTCACGTCAATTGATGATAGCAAAGTCGCCCAGACATATGTCTCATGTGAGTCTGGCGAGTGTGGAAGGAAAGCGTTCACAGAAGTTCTATGAATGTTAGGGATTATTGTAGTTCTTCATCTTTTTGGATACATGTCAGATATGGATTTGAAAACATCGTGAAAAGGTGTAAAGTGCCCTCAGCTAACATCTTAGAATAGTATTTGGAGTTAGTTGTGCCACATTCCAATTAGGGATGGCAGTCTAAAAGTATGCACATGGGTTCACATCACCATGGTTGGTGCAAATCACCATAGCTGGGCCACATCAAATAAAGAAACTGTAACAAAATGAGGGCTTACAAAAGTCCCTGTCCCTCTGTACATTGTACCTATGTGTAATAAATGTTTCATGGCCACATAAGCTGTTTTGACTGGTAATGCAGTCCTCAAGTAACCAGGCTTTGGATGTCTCTCTTGGATGCACATGATGAGACGATTACACACCATTATTATTTCTGATCACTAATGATGGAGCATGTTTGCCACCACATGATAGTTAGGGCCACTGCAAGTGTGCAGATATGTGTGTAACTGTCATAGGAGAACCATGCTATGTACATGTTGGCCGTGATATATCAGATGCAGTATCATCATGCCTGAATGGCTGTCATTTCCTTATTCAGCTTACACATTGTATATGTATTCGAAATTGTTGGCCAGTGCAGAGATTCTGAGCACATTTCTTCCTTCCATGCTGTTGGAAAATGGGTTATTGGTAAGGGCAGGTATGTACCTACACTTAGCAATAGGCCACTAACCTCCACTTAGGTCCAGTTAGTTCTCAGTAAATTAACCCCAGCTCAACCCTTGGTAGCTTAGCAACGAGCGTCAAGGCTTAATTTAGGAGACAGAGTGTAAAGCATTTAAATATCACAAAACAGTAATTAAATAAAACACAGGAAACAGTTTAAAAATCCAAAACCAATTTATAAACAATAGATTATATTTTTATATTTAAAATGACACAAAAACAAATAAAATCGGATTAGGGGAACCGGAGATATGAATTTTTAAAGAATTATTATTTTTTTAGCGCCTAGAAACAAAAAGCGCCAATCGGGTCATCTGGTTGCACCTAGACCGGGGCAAAGTCAAAGTTTAAGGCCAACCGCGATGGAGCCCTGCTTGGCTACAGGCCGCGGGAGGCCTTGGTTAAAAGTTTACCTTCGCACTTAGTCTCTTTTTCGAAGATTTTCTTCAGCGGGACGAACCTGCCAGTCCAATCCGACCTCCTGGAGCCCTTCTCCGGATACGCGATGCGGGAATCCTCATTGGAGATTTTTACCTTCGGACTTAGTTGTTTTTTCGAGGTGAAAATCCTTCGACCAGGGTAAACCTGGATCTTGACCCGACATCCCTGGAGCCCTCCTCGGATACGCTGGCTGGGAGGTCCCGGTCAACTTTTTACCTTCAGACTTAGGGGGTCATTAGGAGTTGGTGCAGGGGACTCTGGATAGCAATTTTTCACCTGTAGCAAACAGGGAGTCCCTCCTTGAACCAGTTGAAGTCAGGCAACGTCCTTCTTGTGGTGAAGCCCAAGTGTGCAGCTGGTGCAGTCCTTCTGAGTGCAGGTTCCAGGTGCAGGCCAGGGGTCCAGCAGGGCAGTCCTTCTTCTCCTTTGGTACTTCCTTGTTGGAATCTGATGGGGATCTGAGGTGTGGGTGCAGGTCTGCCAGTTTTATCCTTGCTCCTGGGTGAAAAGCAGGGGGGTCCTGGTTCTCCAATCAGGTGCAGGGTCCTTCCCCCTGTGATGACCACTTCCTGGGAAGTGTGGCACAAATCAATCCCAGGAGGCAACATTCTCCAAAAATCCATCATGGCTGAATTTGATTTTTGGAGGTTACATCTGGCTGAGCCCACCCACTGGTGTGGCTAAAAATCATAAATACACCCCTCTCCTGCTCTCTCCTAATCTAATCAAGGGGGCACCTAGTTGTCTGGGTTTGCAGGATGTGGGGGTGTTGCTGGTTGCTCTAAATGTCCTTCTCAGCCTTTGAAGACCAGTTTGGCAGCCCTCCCCCTTCCGTCCTCACCATCTGCTGAGGGGAGATTCCCTCCCACAGGCACATTCCTTTGTGTGAAGCCAGGCCACTTCACACCTCATCAAGGCAGCCTGGCTAGGCTGCTCGAGGCTGGCCAATCAGAGCACAGAAGCAAAAACAATGCAGGGCTGAAATTGGCAACTTTTCAGCTAAAGTTTAAAACTCTTTACCTGAACAAGTTATATTAAATCCCACAACTGGAAGTTGTGGGATTTATTGCAACAATTAATTTGATACCAAACTCTTGGTATGCATCATTTAAGGAGACTTTCAAAATTAAAATAAAGTCTCCCCATTCTAGCCTATGAAGGCCATTTACTACAATGAGGGAAAAACGAGTTTGGCTCTTTTTACCTCACAAGGGCTTATAAAACTATTTTTATAAAGTCCCTGCTGATAGTTGCATGGCACCCAGCCCTAGGGGCACATAGGGCACACCTTAAGGGTGACTTATATGTAAAAATGAGGTAGTTTAAGACTTTGGAACTACTTTTAATTACAAAGTCGAATTTGCATATAACTTTAATTTGAAAGCAGCCAGCAAGGCATGCCTGCCTTTAAAATGACACTGGGCACCTCAGCAGTGCACCTATGGGTGCACCACCTATGCTGTGGTCCCTAAACCTACATGCCCTACCATATATTAGGGACTTATAGGTAGGTTAACTTAGCCAATTATAATAAGCCTAATTTGCATATCCATTTTACACAGAGCACAGGCCCTGGGACTGGTTAGCGGTACCCAGGGCACCATCAGAGTCAGGAAACACTAGCAAAAAGTGGAAAATGGGGGCAAAAAGTTAGGGGCCTCTGCAGTCAGCCCTGTTTTCCCACACATGCCTTACAGGTGTACTGGCACCCTACACAGTGGGAGAGGTGGCCACATTTGAGGACCCTGACCACTCCAGTAAGTGTTGAAATGTCTGTTGTGTGTTGTGTTTGCTGGTGATGTTTGATGGACTCCTGTGTGTTGAACACATAGCAAGGTAAGATGGACCGTGTGTTGCGGAAAATCAGTAATCTGAGCTGGGATGTTTGCCATATGAACAGGCGTGTGCGGTCCTTAAAGCGAACCTTCCGGAGGGCCAACCTCTAGACTTTAATGACGATGGACATGATTCCCTCTCCTCCCTCCTATTTCCTTGTTCTCAGACTTAGTGGGCTTAGGGGGCTTAGTGTTAGGTTACTATAGGCTGTTAGTTTAGTTAGTGTTAGTGGGTGGGGGGTCCTGCTTCTTTGTATTTTTACTTATTAAGTGTGTGGGTGGGTGTATGGCTATGTTTGAGTTCTCGTGTGTTTAATAAAAAAAAAATATATATATATATATATATATATATAAAAAAAATACAAAAAAATATATATTTGTTTAGGATAGTATAGTATGTGTTTAGGTTAGTATCTGTTGTCCTCCATGTGTTCCATCTCATATGGGGGTGGAGGGTTGATGTTTAGAATGTTTCGTTACATGTGATTAGTAAGTTTAGGTTAGGTTAGTTAGGGACAATTGTGTGTAATGAGTAGTCAGGGTAGAATAGGGTAGGTAAGACTTTTCCCTCAGTTTCCTCTTCTGTGATTATCATTTAATAAATATATAGTGAACCCTTTACAGTATGTGTTAAATGCTTGTTGATCATGGCCTTGGCATTAGTGTACATGACATTTGTACTATTACATTTGTGTCCCATGCTACGAACAAAACCCAACTGAGCTGTAGGATTGGCAGCTACCCCAGAGCTACCTTGCAAAGATTCCACCATTTGTTGCAACCACCAATCACAGTTAATATGGATCCCAACGTGTTTTTGTCGATAATTATGTTTCGTAAGACACAAACAGTACTTCCAGACTTGGTATTGGGGGAACAGTTTTAGGTCTGACTGCAGTGTGATGTTCAAGGACACCCTTATAAGATGAGTTGTTGTAAGCACTCTTGTAGTATCGTCTTCATGGCTCACATAGATAATTTGTGACACTGTTCAGCATGATTACCTATTTGGATGTAAACTCAGACACCTTCATTCATGCAGTTTTTGGAGTGTTTGCTTAGATTTGTGTGCACTGTTATGTGTGTTAGTATTGTATGGTGACAACATTTTGTTGCCACTATTTGATGACTTAGATATCCCTTGAGGAAGCATTATTCTATCCAACACATCATGATGGTGTATGGTTTCTCAAGTCATCAGATATTACCCTCAGGAAGGGCAGAGTATGATGCAATCCTGGCCACTGTGCAGAGTTATCTGACTACATAATTTCAGGACAGTTGTATTGACAAGCTACATTATTTGACAGGAGGCACATTTCAGTTATCTACCTCACAGTTGATGTGTCACATTACACAGAGACAGATTTGTTGTGTAAGTGCTATTTATTGAAAAGTGCTGTATTGCTATATGTACATTGTCCATGATCGTGAGTCCATTATAGTGACATCTTCTATTGTGATCCTACACAAGGGGTAAAGAAAAATGCTTTTGACATGCTGGGGTAATATTTCAGACAGTGCAGAGGGACAGGATTTGCCAATGAGTAAGAGAGAGACAAGCATTGGGCAGGCTGACAAGATATACAGTGGTTAGCAGAACAGTCATTGAGTAGAGTTGTTGTAAGACTGGCATGTTACAAAACACAGGACCTTGGTAATAGTTGGCCATGTGGCAGGGACTAGTGCTTCCGGGTACTTTTCCATGTGAATGTGATCTGTTCCATGTCTTCTTCTTCTGATGTGTGTGTTGCCTCCTCTGTCCTTGGTGGTGGGGGTTGTGAAGGAGCAACACACACCTCAGTGTTAGAAGATGTGGAGTCAGACATCCCGGTCACTGCTACCTGTGAAGGTCTTAAGGGCAGTACTGCAGCAAGGAGGATCTGCTGGTTCTTAAGAATAGCAGCCACATCATGATGGTAGGCAGCCAGGTCGGCCCTGAGGGGGTCATGATTGCATTTGTGCATGCAGTGGAAAGTTTGGGGTGCAAGGTGTTGTGGCAACTCCCTTACTACAGTGGTGAATTCCTTGACAGTTTCTTGTAGTCCTTGCAGGATGGATGTTAGGGCTTGCATGGATGCTGCCTGATCTGCAGATGACATCATGCACAAACGCACCCCTTCTAGGCTGGCTGCCATGGTTTGCATCCCCACCCGCACCTCATTGGTAATCTCCCGCTGTACCCCAACTACAGTTCTCTCAAAGCTGGTGCCTGTGTCGTCTGAGTCCTCAGCTGTATTGGAGCTGGCAGGTCTTACAATTGGGGTGGTGGTGGGTGGGTCCTCTGTGATGGCTGCTTGTTCTGTGCTCCTCCTTGTGACTGAAGGTGGGGTCTGGAGGGTTCCAAAGACATTTTGGATGGTCTGCTGGGGAATGTTTGTCAGCTCGTCATCCATGTCATCAGGGTATTCTGGGAGAGGCACATCCTCTGCAATGAAATGGGGTACAATTAGTGTGTCTGTGTTGTGGCATTTGTGATGTGACATGCCTGCCTTGTGATGAATTCACATTGGGATCTTGTTTCGTGTTTCTTGATCCAGTCTTTCAGATGGGCATTCTCCAGGCCTAAGGCCCACCTGCATGTCACATATATTGTGGTAAGTTATTAGACCAGTCGGCATCATCTCCTCTAGTGTTGTCTTAGGCCAAATAGTGCATTGCCACCTTCTTGTCCTACTCAACTCTCCGTCTACATCCATTCTCATGGTGAGGCCTTTCACTGCCTGTTGGTTCCCTGATGGCACTGGCAGCACACTTGACAATCTGGACCTGCCCCAGTCTCTGATCTTTCACATCCACTTATATGTAGTTGACATGTAGCGTATCCTATGCATAGCATTGTTATGGCATGATATGGATGTTGGCATTGGTAATCTGTACAGCTGATATTGGGAATGTGTGGTACATTGGATTGCCCTGATATTCGTAGCAGTGTCCTATTTCCTCCTCTGACTGTGCAGGTGTATTTCAGTGACCAGTTAAATGTGTCCTCCCCCTCAATGCTGTTGTCTGAGCAGTATGACATTTGGGATGTGTTAGACCTGACAGCCTTAGGGTGGTCACCCCTAACTTTTTGCCTGCCTCCCTCCACTTTTTGGACACTGTTTTTGCTGGCTTTTAGACTCTGCGCACTTTACCACTGCTAACCAGTGCTAAAGTGCATATGCTCTCTCCCTTAAAACATGGTAACCTTGAATCATACCTGATTGGACTATTTAATTTACTTATAAGTCCCTAGTAATGTGCACTCTATGTGCCTAGGGCCTGTAGATTAAATGCTACTAGTGGGCCTGCAGCACTGGTTGTGCCAACCACTTAAGTACCGCCTTGTCCTTGTCTCAGGCCTGCCACTGCAAGGCCTGTGTGTGCAGTTTCACTGTCACCTCGACTTGGCATTTAAAAGTACTTGCCAAGCCTAAACCTCCCCTTTCTCCACATATAAGACACCTCTAATGTGTGCCCTAGGTAACCCCTAGAGCAGGGTGCTGTGTGCGTGAAAGGCAGGACATGTACCTGTGTAGTTTACATGTCCTGGTAGTGTAAAACTCCTAAATTCGTTTTTGCACTACTGTGAGGCCTGCTTCCTTCATAGGCTAACATTGGGGCTGCCCACATACAGTTTTGAAGGGGTAGCTGCTGATCTGAAAGGAATAGGAAGGTCATATTTAGTATGGCCAGAATGGTAATATAAAATCCTGCTGACTGGTGAAGTTGGATTTAATATTACTATTCTAGAAATGCCACTTTTAGAAAGTGAGCATTTCTTTGCACTTAAATCTTTCTGTGCCTTACAATCCACGTCTAGCTGGGCTTAGTTGACAGCTCCTTGTGCATTCACTCAGACACACCTCAAACACAGGGTACTCAGCCTCACTTGCATACATCTGCATTTTGGATGGGTCTTTCTGGGCTGGGAGGGTGGAGGGCCTGCTCTCACACAAAGGACTGCAACACCCCCTACCGGGACCCTGGCAGACAGGATTGAACTGAAAGGGGACCTGGTGCACTTCTTAGCCACTCTTTGAAGTCTCCCCCACTTCAAAGGCACATTTGGGTATAAAACAGGGCCTCTGCCCTACCTCATCAGACACTTGCTGGAGAAGAAACCTGAATCAGAACCTGCATCCCACCAAGAAGAACTGCCTGGCTGCCTAAAGGACTCATCTGACTGCTTTCTACAAAGGACTGCTGCCTTGCTTTTGCCCTGCTGCCTTGCTGAACTCTTGTCTGGCTGTAAAAGTGCTCTCCAATGGCTTGGATAGAGCTAGCCTCATGTTCCCTGAAGTCTCAGGACCAAAAAGAATTCTCTTTTTCACTTGGACACTTCGTGCGACGCACAGCTTGTTGTGCGGCGAGAAAAACGCCGCACACCGATGCTGATCAACGCGACGCCTTCGGGACGACCGGAACTTTGACGCACGGGCTCGCAAGGACAACGCCGCCCGACCTCCAGAGGAGAAATCGACGCGATTCCTGCCGTGAGAGCGAAACTTTGACGCACAGCCCCGCAGAACGACGCGCAGCCGGTAAACAAGCAGGAGAATCCACGCACAGACCCGGGACATCTGGTAATCCCCGCGATCCACAGAAAGAGACTGTCCGCGTGCCGGAAAATGACACATGACTACCCCGCGTGAAAAATAACGACGCACGTCCGTGTGTGCTGGGGAGAAATCGACGAACACACCCTTTTTCTACGTATCTCTTCTTCTGTGGCCCTCTGAGGAGATTTTCCACTCCAAACCAGGTACTTTGTGCTTGAAAGAGACTCTGTTTGCTTTTTAAAGACTTAAGACACTGTATATCACTTTTCAGTGATATCTCTACAAATTCACATTGCAACTTTATTCGTTTTGACCTACAATTATCCTGATAAATATTATATATTTTTCTAAACACTGTATGGTGTATTTTTGTGGTGCTATATGGGGGTATTGTATGATTTATTGCACACATACTTTACACATTGCCTTCTAAGTTAAGCCTGACTGCTCGTGCCAAGCTACCAGAGGGTGGGCACAGGATAATCTAGGATTGTGTGTGATTTACCCTGACTAGAGTGAGGGCTTTTGCTTGGACAGGGGGTAACCTGACTGCCAACCAAAAAACCCATTTCTAACAGGATGTTACACTGTGACCCAGGCACAGGATGGACCCTGACATATGCAGGATGGGTGTGTCCTTAGTGCTGTGTAGCTCCTACTGCTGATGACATTGGCTGATGTTTGCGACAACTATGGGCATTGACATTTGACAGGGCTGGGGCCTTTGCCTTGTTTCAGGGGATTATTGGAGTTGTCATCCTAAACCCTCTAATTTTGCTGTGTATAATCCATGGGGAAGTTACTGCCATTGGCTACTTGAGCTGCACACACAGCGGAGGTGGTAGTGACAACTGTTGTCACTGTTACATTCCAGTTGTCGGTATGGCTGGAGGTTGTTAATTGTGCCCTAGTTAATGTAGGGTATAGTGGCTGACGTGTGCCAGGATGTCAGTTTGACATTGTGCCCTTCCCTCCTGGCGTGGATTTACCTTTGCTCTATCGTTGGTATGGCAGCATGCCCCCATGGGAATGTTGTTGGTGTGCCCCAGCTTCTGTCTGCGCAGGCCATGCCCCCATGTCATACCCCTTTACCCATGCCACTCCATGTATATGATGACTTCCATGCATTTTGTGGTTGGTATCCCCCACCGCTTACGGTTAACATTAGTGCATGTTCATTTCCCATGCGACTTACCCTGCATGTGCGTTATCTCCTTGTAGTCTGTCCTTGAATCCCTGTGACGATCTCCTCAGGGATGGCGGCTGTGACCATCTCCTCCATGTGGTCCGGGGCCTCCTGGTGTGCTGGACTCCCACCTCCAGTCTGCAGTGCTGCCTTCCTGTTCCTGGCCATCTTTTCCTTGGTCCTGCGCTTGCAGTCATGCCAGCCTTTCTTGCACTCAATGACGGTTCTGCGTACTTCTGCCACACTGTTGATCTTGTCGACAATTTGTTGCCATATAGCATCTCTCCTACTGATTGGCAACTTTGAGGTGACAAACAGTTGGTGCTGGTGTTCCGTCACCTCTTTAACCAGAATTTCCTGTTCCTCTGCACTGAAGCAATACTTTCTTTTCTTCTTAAAAGTGTCCTGGTTCTTGTGTGGGTCCTCCTGGCTGGTTCCTGGTCTGTTGTCATCTTCCTGGGGTCTGTAGGGGCCCCTGGGATCCATTTTGGCTCTCTTCTGCTGAAATGGCTGTGTTCGCAGGGAATTTTGACGCTATTGCATCAAAAAACACCACTTATCTGGTTTGCGGGGTCGTAAATCGACCCACAGTCATTTCCGCTGCGTTAACGGTGTTTTACTTTACGACTTGACGCTGCAGTGTGCGTACAAAAAATGACTCACACCTGTGGTTTGCACCGCCGTGCGTCAAAGTATAAATTTTAAGCCTGCACGGCGCACCAAAATAGCGTTAACCGGCGGCATTATTTTTGACCCAAAACTGCGCCGGTGCAGTTTTGCGTCAAAAAGTATAAATGTGGCCCTAAGTGTCTGAGTGTGTGCAAGTGTTTGAGTCTCTGAGTATACGCGAGTGTCTGAGTGTGTGCAAGTGTGCGCGAGTGTCTGAGTATGCTAGAGTGTCTGAGTGTGTGCTAGTGTCTAAGTGTCCGAGTGTGCACGAGTGTGCGGAGTGTCTCAGTGTGTGCGAGTGTCTGAGTGTACACGAGTGTCTGAGTGTCGGAGTGTGCGCAAGTGTCTGAGTGCATGCAAGTGTCTGAGTGTGTGAAAGTGTGCGCGAGTGTCTGAGTATGTGCAAGTGTCTGAGTGTACGTTAGTGTCTGAGTGTGTGCGAGTGTCTGAGTGTGCACGAGTGTCTGAGAGTGTGCAAGTGTCTGAGTGTCTGAGTTTACACGAGTGTCTGAGTGTGAGCGAGTGTGCGTGAGTGTCTGAGTGTGCGAGTGCCTAAGTGTCCGAGTGTGCGCGAGTGTCTGAGTGTGCGTGAGTGTGCGCAAGTGTCTGTGTGTGAGCGGCTGAGTGTGCACAAGTGTGCACGAGTGTCTGAGTGAATGCAAGTATCTGAGTGTCCGAGTGTGAGTGAGTGTCTGAGTGTGCGCTATTGCCTAAGTGTCTGCGTGTGCGAGAGTGTCTGAGTGTCTGAGTGTGCATTAGTGTGTAAGAGTGTCTGAGTTTGCACGAGTGTCTGAGTGAGTGCGAGTGTCTGAGTGTGTACAGGTGTCTACGTTTGTGCGAGTGTCAGAGTGTGCATGAGTGTCTGAGTGTGCGTGAGTGTGTGCAAGTGTCTGAGTGTGCACGAGTGTCTGAGTGTGTGTGAGTGTCTGAGTGTGTGCGAGTGTCTTAGTGTCTGAGTGTGTGCGAGTGTCTGAGTGTGTGTGAGTGTTTGAGTGTATGTGAGTGTCTGACTGTCTGAGTGTGCACGTGTGTCTGAGTGTGCGTGAGTGTATGCGAGTGTCTGAGTGCGCAAATGCCTGAGTGTGCGAAAGTGTCTTAGTGGCTGAGTGTGCGCGAGTGTCTGAGTGAGCTTGAGTGTCTTAGTGTCTGAGTGTGCGTGAGTGTCTGAGTGTGCGCGAGTGTCTGAGTGTGCTTGAGTATGCGCGAGTGTCTGAATGTGCGCTAGTGTCTAAGTGTCTGAGTGTGCGTGAGTGTGCGCAAGTGTCTGAGTCTGCATGAGTGTCTGAGTGCGTGCGAGTGTCTGAGTGTAAGCAAGTGTCTGAGTTTGCACGAGTGTCTGAGTGTGCTCGAGTGTCTGAGTGTGCACCAGTATATAATTGAGTATGCGTGAGTGACTAAGTGTCGGAGTGTGCGTGAATGTCTTAGTGTCTGAGTGTGTGCGAGTGTCTTAGTGTCTGAGTGTGTGTGAGTGTCTGAGTGTCTGAGTGCGCACAAGTGTCTGAGTGTGCTCGAGTGTCTGAGTGCACACAAGTGTCTAAGTGTGTGTGAGTGTCTGAGTGTGCGCAAGTGTGCACGAGTGTCTGAGTATGCGTGAGTGTCTGAGTGTGTGTTAGTGTCTATGTGTCTGAGTGTGCATGAGTGTCTGAGTATGCACGAGTGTCTGAATGCATGCAAGTGTCTGAGTGCCTGAGTGTACGCGAGTGTCTGAGTGTGCCCGAGTGTGCCCGAGTGTCTGAGTGTGTGCGAGTGTGCGAGAGTGTCTGAGTATGCGCAAGTGTCTGAGTGTGCGTTAGTGTCTAAGTGTCTGAGTGTGTGCGAGTGTCTGAGTGTGCATAAGTGTCTGAGTGCATGCAAGCGTCTGAGTGTCTGCGTATACACGAGTGTCTGAGTGTGCGTGCGCGAGTGTCTGAGTGTGCGTGAGTGCCCGCGAGTGTCTGAGTGTGCACAAGTGCCTGAGTGAGTGCGAGTGTCTGAGTGTGTGCTAGTGTCTGAGTTTGTGCGAATGTCTGAGTGTGCACGAGTGTCTGAGTGTGCATGAGTGTGCACAAGTGACTGAGCGTGCACAAGTGTCTGAGTGAGTGAGAGTGGCTGAGTGTGTGCGAGTGTCTGTGTTTGTGGGAGTGTATGAATGTGCGCAAGTGTCTGAGTGTGTGTGAGTGTCTAAGTGTCTGAGTGTGTGAGAGTGTCTTTGTGTCTGAGTGTGCGTGAGTGTCTGAGTGTGCGTAAGTGTCTGAGTGCGTGCAAGTGTCTGAGTGTTTGTGAGTGTCTGACTGAGTGTGCACGAGTGTCTGAGTGTCTGAGTGTACAAGAGTGCATGCGAATGTCTGAGTGCGTGAATGTCTGAGTGTGCGCAAGTGTCTTAGTGCCTGAGTGTGCGCAAGTGCCCCAGTGTGCATGAGTGTCTTAGTGTCCAAGTGTGAGTGACTGTCTGAGTGTGCGCAAGTGTCTGAGTGAGCGTGAGTATGCACGAGTGTCTGAAGTCTATGTGTCAGTGAGTGTCTCTGTGTCTGAGTGTGCACGCATGTCTGAGTATGCGTGAGTATGCGCGAGTGTCTGAATGTGTGCTAGTGTCTAAGTTGCTGAGTGTGCACGAGTGTCTTAGTGTCTGAGTGTGCGCGAGTGTCTGAGTGTGCATGAGTGTCTGAGTGTGCTCGAGTTTCTGAGTGCGCAAAAGTGTTTGAGTGTGCTCGAGTGTCTGAGTGCACATGAGTGTCTGAGTGTGCACGAGTGTCTGAATGCGTGCAAGTGTCTGAGTGTACATGAGTGTCTGAGTGTGCGTGAGTGTGCCTGAGTGGCTGAGTGTGCCTGAGTGTCTGAGTGTGCGCGAGTGTCTGGTGTACATGAGTGTCTAAATGTCTGAGAGTGCGTGAGTGTCTTAGTGTCTAAGTGTGCACGAGTGCCGTAGTGTCTGAGTGTGCGTGAGTGTGCATGAGTGTCTGATTGTGTGTGAGTGTCTGAGTGCATGCAAGTGTGCATGTGTGTCTGAGTGTTTGCAAGTTTCTGAGTGCACACAAGTGTCTGAGTATGCATGAGTGTCTGAGTGTGTGTGAGTGTTTGAGTGTGCACGAGTGTCTGATTGTCTCAGTGTGCACGAGTGTCTAAGTGTGCGCAAGTGTACGTGAGTGTCTGAGTGTGCACGAGTGTCTTAGTGTCTGAGTGTGCACGAGTGTCTGAGTGTGTGCGAGTTTCTGAGTGTGCACACGTTTATGAGTGTGCGCGAGGGTGCGCAAGTGTCCGAGTGTGCACGAGTGTCTGAATGCATGCAAGTTTCTGAGTGTAGGAGAGTTTCTGAGTGTGCGTGAGTGTGCCTGAGTGTCTGAGTGTGTACGAGTGTCTGAGTGTACGCAAGTGTCTGAGTGTGCGTGAGTGTGCGTGAGTGTCTGAGTGTGCACGAGTCTCTGAGTGTGCGTGAGTGTCTAAGTGTCTGAGTGTGTGATGAGTGCCTTAGTGTCTGAGTGTGCGTGAGTGTCTGAGTGTGTGCGCGTGTCTTAGTGTATGAGTGTGTGCAAGTGTCTGAGTGCGCATGAGTGTGCGTGAGTGTCTGAGTGTCTGAGTGAGCACAAGTGTCTGAGTGTCCAAGTGTGCGTGACTGTGCATGAGTGTCTGAGTGTGCGTGAGCGTCTGAGTGCGCGCAAGTGTGTGAGTGTCTGAGTGTGCTCAAATATGCACGAGTGTCTGATTGTGTTAGTGTCTGACTGTGTGTGAGCGTCTGAGTGTGCAAGTGTCTGAGTGCATGCGAGTATCTGAGTATCTGAGTGTGCAAGACTGTGCATGAGTGTCTGAGTGTGTGTAAGTGTTTGAGTGCCTGTGTGTGCCCGAGTGTCTTAGTGTCTGAGTGTGCGTGAGTGTGCATGAGTGTCTGAGTGTGTGCGAGTTTCTGAGTGCACACGAGTGTGCGCGTGTGTCTGAATAGTGCTGCAACCGATTTGCGACTTGCAGAACTTTCGGTCATGTGGCCCTTAGAGTCTGAGTGTGCGCGAGTGTCTGAAAGTGAGCGAGTTTCTGAGTGTCTGAGTGTGCGCGAGTGTCTTAGTGTGCATGAGTGTCATAGTGTCTGAGTGTGCATGAGCATCTGAGTGTGCGCGAGTGTCTGAGTGTGCACAAGTGTCTTAAGGGGTCATTACAACCCTGGCGCATGGTGTTAAAGCTGCCGTAATTCTGCAAACAGTCTGGCGGAAAAAAAAGGGAATTATGACCGTGGTGGAAACCGGCAACAAAGACAGCCACTTTAACACTCCGACCGCCACGGCGGTACAGACAAGCAGCGCAGCGGTCACCGCCAAAAGACAGGCGGAAGACAAAGTACCACCCACAGTATTGCAACCCGCCAATCCGCCACCTTTTCCGGGGCGGATTCACTGTGGATAAAAACACTGCAGAAACAGCTTCTGCAATGGGAAAACGCTCATGTTAGCACACTCCACGAGGAAGGAGAACACCATGGAGCCTGAACTACAAATACTCCCTGCCCTTGTCTTCCTGCTCGTCTACGAACACCAGCAACGGCGGCGCCGAAGACAACGGTGAGTACTGCACCTACGACATAGGGGAGGCAAAAGTCAGGGGGACTCACGCAAAACCCCCACCCCCACCCTCGCACATTACAACACACACATCAATGCATTTCCAAACATCACAGTAACAACCCACAACCCCACTGGAAGAATGCAAAGACAAAAGGAAATCAGTTCAAACATTGTAATGTATCAAAATACAGTTACCAAATATATACAGATAGATATACACAATCAAAATACTATACATTACGAGAAGTAGTGCAGGTATGCACATATCAATGTCTGTGCACCACTGGGCCCAAAATGCATGGGCGAGGCCCACACTAGATACCTGTCCACAAACGGAGAGAATACTGCAGGGGCATCAGATAGAAATACAACAGGCACCTCAGGGGGAAAAGAAGGGGGGGCACCTCAGCCGGATGACAGCACCACGCCAGATCCACGACGGGGCTCCATGTCCATTGATTTATCCTGGGGAGTGCAAAGCCACAGTCTCACAAGTCTCTACAGTGGGTGGTTTGCCCACTGTACCATCCTGGGGAGTGCAAAGCCACAGTCTCACAAGTATCTACAGTGGGTGGTTTGCCCACTGTACCATCCTGGGGAGTGCAAAGTCAGAGTTTCACAAGTCTTTTCAGTGGGTGGTTTGCCCACTGTTCAATCCTGGGGAGTGCAAAGCCACAGTCTCACAAGTCTCTACAGTGGGTGGTTTGCCCACTGCACCATCCTGGGGAGTGCAAAGCCACAGTCTCACAAGTCTCTACAGTGGGTGGTTTGCCCACTGTACCATCCTAGGGAGTGCAAAGCCACAGTCTCACAAGTCTCTACAGTGGGTGGTTTGCCCACTGTACCATCCTAGGGAGTGCAAAGCCACAGTCTCACAAGTCTCTACAGTGGGTGGTTTGCCCACTGTTCAATCCTGGGGAGTGCAAAGCCACAGTCTCACAAGTCTTTTCAGTGGGTGGTTTGCCCACTGTTACATCCTGGGGAGTGCAAAGCCACAGTCTCCCAAGTCTCTACAGTGGGTGGTTTGCTCACTTTACCATCCTGGGGAGTGCAAAGCCACAGTCTCACAAGTCTCTACAGTGGGTGGTTTGCCCACTTTTACATCCTGGGGAGTGCAAAGCCACAGTCTCTCAAGTGGATAACAGTCTCCACTTGTTCTGTAGGGGCACTGGTGCCCAGAGTGCTTCATCCTGTTAAGGACATACGGAGTGGATGCATGTCTCCACTGGTTCTGGAGGGGGAATGGTGCCCAAACTCCCCGTGACGGTTCCTGTCCCGTCACTGTCCCAGCTGCACATGGGATGACGATGCTTGATGTTGCGGTTTTTTCCCTGTCCAGCGGTGCTTTGGCATGTCGGTCTTTGCCCTGTTCAGCTATGCTTTGCCATGGCGGTCTCTGATCTGTTCATTGGTGCTTTGCCCTGTTCAGCGGTCTTCACCATGGCGGTCTTTTCCCTGTTCAGCGGTGCTTTGCCATGGCGGTCTCTGACCTGTTCATTGGTGCTTTGCCCTGTTCAGTGGTGCTTTGCCCTGTTCAGCGGTCTTCACCATGGCGGTCTTTTCCCTGTTCAGCAGTGCTTTGCCATGGCACGTCTCTGACCTGTTCATTGTTGCTTTGCCCTGTTCAGCGGTCTTCACTATGGTGGTCTTTTCCCTGTTCAGCGGTGCTTTGCCTTGGCGGTATCTGACCTGTGCATTGGTGTGTGGCATGACAGTCCCTCATTGCCCAGCGGGGCTGTGGCTGCCGGGGCCCTCCTGGGCACTGACTCCGGCGGTGGTCTCCTGACCAGTGACGATACTGCTGCCCTCCTGGGCACTGACTCCGGCGGTGGTCTCAGGACCAGTGACGATACTGCTGCCCTCCTGGGCACTGACTCTGGCGGTGGTCTCAGGACCAGTGACGATACTGCTGCCCTCCTGGGCACTGACTCTGTCGGTGGTCTCCTGACCAGTGACGATATTGCTGCCCTCCTGGGCACTGACTCCGGCGGTGGTCTCCTGACCAGTGACGATACTGCTGCCCTCCTGGGCACTGACTCTGGCGGTGGTCTCCTGACCAGTGACGATACTGCTGCCCTCCTGGGCACTGACTCCGGCGGTGGTCTCCTGACCAGTGACGGCAGTGCTGGCGGTGGCGTCCCGGCCGCCCGGGAGGATGGCGGCCTTCTCCGCCGTGCTGCTCCTCCAGGACTGTGCAGACTTCCTCTGGCCCTTCACCACCTTTGGAGGAGTCACAGCTGACTCGGCACTCCCCTTGGGACCCTTGTGAGCAGGTTTTCCGCCAGGAGTCTTCACCCTGTCCCGTCGGCCACTTTCCAACTTGAGGTGCTTTACAGGGGGTGGACTGGCAGTGCTTTGGCTCCGTGTCACACTGGCTGCCCTGGTGGCCGGTGCACTCCACACACCTTTGACACGCACCACTGGTACTGGACTTTTTTTGGCTGAGGTGCTACTATGTGACCTATCAATTGGAGGGGTGGGGGCGGGGGTGGGGGCAAAGAGGTCAACGTTGCTGAGGAAGAGTTGCTGACGAAGACTGGGATGGGTAGCTGGAGGGGGTCTGGGAGTGGAGGAAGAGGAGGTGGTTGTAGGAGGTGTAACTTTAGCTGATTTGGGTGCAGGTGCAGGTACTGGAGGCTGTCGTGTGGTGGATGGATGTTGGGTGTGTGAGTGGCCGCGTTTGTGTACTTTGGGAGGGAGCATCACAGACACACTGGGAGTGGACACAGGGGACGTGTAAATGGTAGTGGGGTGGTGAGTGCAGGTGAGCGGAGTGTGGTTCTGGGTGTTCTGGTGCGAGTCCTAGTGCCTGTAGATGTAGATGTAGTGCATGCAGGTGAGAGTGTAGACGACACTGGGAGGGAGGAGGGAGATGACGAGGAGGGGGACACAGTCGAGGCAGTGGATGTTGCTGTGTCTGTATGTGGGTGATGCATGTGTGAGTGCCTGTGGGTTGTGTGGTGCTTATGTTTGCCTGAGCTACTTGTGTGTGTTGAGGTGTATGCATGCTTGTCTGATGGTGTGCTTGGGATAGGCTGGGGTACAGGGGATTGGGTCTGGGTGGAGGAAGTTGGAGGGGGGAGGCTAGATACAGGGACAATGGCTGCCATCAGTGCTGAGGCCAGAGATTGCAGGGTTCGATGAAGGTCAGCCTGACCAGAATGAATGCCCTCCAGGAATGCATTACCGTGTTGCAACTCCCGTTCTGCACCCTGGATGGCATTCACAATGGTAGACTGCCCAACAGTGAGTGACCTGAGGAGGTCAATGGCCTCCTCACTGAGGGCAGCAGGGGGGACAGGGGCAGGGGCTGAGGTGCCTGGGGCGAAGGTGATGCCTGCCCTCCTGGGTGAGCGGGCACGGGGCGAACGCTAAGGGGCTGCTGGGAGGGCAGTGCTGGTAGGGGAGGTGGCGGCTGTACCTGTACAAGTGGGGGGCACAGATGGTGCTGCCACCACAAGGGAGCTCCCATCGGCGGATGAGTCCGTGTCGCTGTTTGGTGATCCTGTGCCTGACGTGAAGCTCCCCTCACCCTCCGTCCCACTGGTGTATTCCGAGTCTGTGGTGTGGCCCTCCATGGCCATGTGGGATGCAGCTCCCTCTTGCTCCGGTGCCACTGAACCTCCGCCTGATGATGCTGATGCACAAAAGAACAGGGAGAGCAGAAAAAGGGGGGGGGGCGACAGAAGAAAGACAGGTTGAGTGCATGGCTTACCGCTACCGTTGGCGGACAATACAGACACAGCAGCCCCCTGCACTACGCCGTGCTCTTGGCCTCTACAGATGCAATTCCTGGGATCTGGCCTACATGGCTATGGTGGACATCTGCACACATAGATGCCACAGGGGCATGTATACCTATACTTGGCACTCTACTGAGGTGGGGTGGAGTGACTCATGGCCTGCATTACGGAGGGGCCTCACCTACGTAACTCGCCTTGGCCTAGGGAAACCCACAGCCCTCCTCCCTCACCTAGACCCCTCCACTGCGCGCAAAGTCCCCAGAATGCAAGTGTACTCACCCCCTTGTGTCTGCTGTGATGCCCTCAAGCGCCCATCCAACTCCGGGTAGGCCACCGCCAGGATCCGGAACATCAGGGGGGTCACGGAGCGACGGGCACCCCTCCCACGTTGGGATGCCATCCCCAGCTGAGCCTCCACCGTCTTCTTGCTCCAGCGGCGAATGTCCTCCCATCTTTTCCGGCAGTGGGTGCCCCGTCTCTGTTGGACCCCCAGGGTCCGGACATCCTTGGCGATGGCACGCCAAATGTCCTTCTTCTGGTGGGCGCTGACCTACATGACATGCACAGGGTAAGAAGAGAAGTCATTACCAATTGCACCGTCGATGTGAGTGGCCCCCATCCCTACCCTTGCCATGTGGCACATGCATTCACACTCCTTGATGTTCCCTGAACTCTGCCCCCTTCCAACTCACATCCAGCCCTCTCCACCCAGGCATAGCCCATACAACGTGCTCCCTGTGTACTTACCTGTTGGTCTGGAGGGCCGTAGAGTAGCGTGTACTGTGGGAGGACCCCGTCCACAAGCTTTTCCAACTCCTGAGCAGTGAAGGCAGGGGCCCTTTCCCCAGACGCAGCAGCCATTGTCTCTTCCAGACCGAAGTCACAGCAGCACTTTGCAGTGTAGGTCCTCTCCTGTCGAAGATCAGGTATCGAGTGATTGACCAGATAGAAAATGGCGTTCACGTCCGCGGCGGTGACGTCCGCGGTGGTGCGTGTCATCACCGCCGGCGCACTTCATCATTGGCTCCTGGGACCCATAGGGTCCAATGTTAACCAATGCAGCATTGCGCCGCAGTCTTCGACCGCCTACCGCGACGGTGTACAACGCCAGCGCAGTTACCTCACATCCCATTGTCCCACTTTAGAGGTCAGGTAGCCGCCATTTCAGGGGCCCACATGCCCTAATTACCAACTGCGTCACACATACCTAGGCATACACTCAACACACATACAGGAACAGTTTTGTGTTTTGTGTAGTGTACTGTGTATCTGTGGGTACATACCTGGGAATTTGTTGACTCTGTGGTCGCTGTTGTCCTTCCTAGGCACCGTCAGTTGGGACATTTGAGAAGATGGCGGAATCCTCCGGTGTACCGACAGCTGGTGGACCTGTTGACAATGCAGGAGCGACATTTGATCATCACCTACAGGTTTGACCGTGCCACTATCCAGGGACTATGTACCCAGTTCGAGCCAGACCTGATGTCACCAATCCGCCATCCCACTGGAATACCCCCTGACGTGCAGGTGCTGTCAGTGCTCCATTTCTTTGCAAGTGGGTCTTTTCAGACAACAGTGGCCATGGCATCAGGGATGTCACAGCCTATGTTTTCAAACGTGTTGTCCAGAGTGTTGTCTGCCCTGCTGAAACACGTAAGGAGCTACATAATTGTCCCTCAGGTGGAGGATTTGGCTACAGTCAAAGGTGACTTCTATGCCCTTGGACATATCCCAATGTCATAGGTGCTATTGATGTGACCCATGTAGTTCTGCCCCCCCCCCACAGGAGTTAGCAGGTGTACAGGAACCGGAAGAGTTATCATTTGATGAATGTACAGATGGTATGTTTGGCAGACCAGTACATCTCCCAGGTAAATGCTATGTTCCCTGGCTCTGTGCATGACGCCTACATCCTGCGGAATAGCAGTATCCCGTATGTGATGGGTCAACTCCAGAGGCACGTGTGTGGCTATTAGGGGTTTCTGGTTACCCTGACCTGTCCTGGCTATTGACCCGAGTGAGGAGTCCCAGGACCAGGGCAGAGGAACGCTACAATGAGGCCCATGGGTGGACTAGGAGGGTGATCGAATGCACCTTCGGCCTCCTGAAGGCCAGGTTCAGGTGCCTCCATATGACAGGTGGTTCCCTATTCTACTCACCAAGGTGTGCCAGATCATCATCGCCTGCTCAATGCTTCACAATCTTGCTTTGCGACGCCAGGTGCCTTTTCTGCAGGAGGATGGTCCAGATGGCGGTGTTGTGGCAGCTGTGGAGCCTGTGGAGCCTCTGGACAGTGATGAGGCGGAAGCTGAGGAAGAAGACATAGACAACAGGGAGTCAGTCATACAGCAATATTTCCAGTGACACACAGATGAGAACATTTTATTTTACTATCACATTCACTTTCACACTTCTACCTCTATCCTGTCTGTCATTTAGTAGCAGTATTTGGTAACTGAGTTGTACCTTTCCATTATGGTTTCACAGGTGTGGTTACCAACGTGTGTCATCTGCTTGCATCCTTCATGGACTTGTGATGTGTGACATAGGTATGTTGGCTTTACAATTGAGAACTCATTTTGACACTGTCATTGATAATACAAATTTACCAAATCACAGATTGACTCCAGATTGCTTTGTGCTTCAAGGGTGTTTATTTAAGTGCTCAAAAATGGAGGGGGGGTTGTAAAATGGTGATGGGGGACGGTGGAAGAATGTCCATGGCAGAGTCCAGTCTATCGGTCACACAGGTGCACTGCCCATATGGGCATAGGAAGTGGAGCTGGGGCAGTTTCAGTATGGACAGGGTAACAAAGTGGGACAGTGGGATGACAATCAGGGTGGTCTCTTTTCCTGGCGGGGGTCTTGCCATCTTGAATTGTGTTGTTCCTGGATCTCAGGGACAGCTTGTGGGGTGGTTCTCCATCTGCAGGGGATGGGGTGTTGGTGTGGTGGTCCTGTGGCGGGGCGCCCTGTCCACTAGCGCCGGCAGAGGTGGTGGGCAGTTCATCGTCCAGGCCAGTGTCAGGGGCCCCTTGGAGTGCCACAGTGTCCCTCTTGGTCTTTTGTATGTCCTACACACCCCTACGATGGTGGCCAGGGCAGAGCTGATGGTTCTGAGCTCCTCCCTGAACCCCAAATACTGTTCGTCCTGCAGGCGCTGGGTCTCCTGAAACTTGGCCAGGACCGTCGCCATGTTGTGTGTTGTGTGCGTGCATGGGGGTGTGCGTGTGTGTATGTTGAGGGGGCGTGTGAATGCGTGCATGAATGCGGGGGGTGTGTGTATGTGCATGAATGCATGCATGAATGTGTGCATGTATGTGTTTATGTGTGTGTATATGTTGGGGATCGGGGTGGGGGACGGGGGTCCTGCAACCTTTTGGGGGTGGCAGGGGTGGTGGGGGGTAGGGGAGGGAGTCGGGGTGGGGGTTGGGGGTGGTGGAGACCCCTATCAGTGCCAGGGAAGGGATTCCCTGGCACTGATAGTGCTTACCGCCATGGATTTCATGGCGGTCCCAAACCGCATGAAATCCATGGCGGTAAGCCGGGGTCAGGTGGGTTGGAATAACACCGGCGGTATGTGACGACCTCCGGGCTGGAGACCCAGGTCTCCAGCCCAGCGGTCGTTACCGCCGTGGCGGTCGGAACGGTGAAGCCGTCCCCCACCCCCAACCCCCACCCCGGCTCCCTCCCCTACCCCCCCACCACCCCTGCCACCCCCAAAAGGTTGCGGGACCCCCGTCCCCCACCCCGATCCCCAACATATACACACACATACACGCATGCATTCATGCACGCACTCATGCACATACACACACCCCCCGCATTCATGTACGCATTCACACGCCCCCTCAACATACACACACGCACACCCCCATGCATGCACACAACATACAACACCCCCCACCCCCCTTCCCTAACGGACGATCACCTTAACTGTTCCTGGTGATCCTCCGGGAGGGAACGGGACCCATGGGGGCAGCTCCGCTGACACCGCCACGCCAACAGAACACCGCCACAGCGAATCACAGATCGTGATACGCTGGGCGGTGTTCTGTTGGCGTGGCAGTGGAGGTGGAGCTACCTCCACTTCCCCGCCTGCCGCCAGTATGTCCGGAAACAGGCGGAGCACTGCCAACAGTCAGAATGGCCCGTGCGGAAGACCGCCAGCACTGGCGGTCTTCCGTACGGCGGTCCCTTGGCGGTCTATTGAAAAGACCGCCGAGGTCGGAATGACCACCTTAGTGTCTGAGTGTGCGTGAGTGTCTGAGTGCATGTGAGTGTCTGAGTGTATGTGAGTGTCTGACTGTCTGAGTGTGCACAAGTGTGTCTGAGTGTCTGAGTGTGCGTGAGTGTATTCGAGTCTCTGGAGTGCACAAATGCCTGAGTGTGCGCAAGTGTCTTAGTGGCTGAGTGTGCGCGAGTGTCTCAGTGTGCACGAGTGTCTTAGTGTCTGAGTGTGCGCAAGTGTGCGTGAGTATGCGCGAGTGTCTGAATGTGCGCTAGTGTCTATGTGTCTGAGTGTGCGTGAGTGTGCGCAAGTGTCTGAGTCTGCACGAGTGTCTAAGTGCGTGCGAGTGTCTGAGAGTAAGCAAGTGTCTGAGTTTGCACGAGTGTCTGAGTGTGCTCGAGTTTCTGAGTGTGCACTAGTATATAATTGAGTGTGCGTGAGTGACTAAGTGTCGGAGTGTGCGTGAGTGTCTGAGTGTGTGTGAGTGTCTTAGTGTCTGAGTGTGTGTGAGTGTCTGAGTGTGCTCGAGTTTCTGAGTGCGCACAAGTGTCTGAGTGTGCTCGAGTGTCTGAGTGTGCACGGGGGTCTAAGTGTGTGTGAGTGTCTGAGTGTGCGCAAGTGTGCACGAGTGTCTGAGTATGCGCGAGTGTCTGAGTGTGTGTTAGTGTCTAAGTGTGTGCGAGTGTCTGAGTGTGCACGAGTGTCTGAATGCATGCAAGTGTCTGAGTGTGCCCGAGTGTGCCTGAGTGTCTGAGTGTGTGCGAGTGTGCACGAGTGTCTGAGTATGCGCGAGTGTGCATTAGTGTCTAAGTGTCTGAGTGTGTGCGAGTGTCTGAATGTGTATAAGTGTCTGAGTGCATTCAAGTGTCTGAGTGTCTGAGTACAAACGAGTGTCTGAGTGTGCGCGAGTGTGCACAAGTGTCTGAGTGTGCGTGAGTGTCCACGAGTGTCTGAGCGTGCACAAGTATCTGAGTGAGTGCGAGTGTCTGAGTGTGTGCTAGTGTCTGAGTTTGTGCGAATGTCTGAGTGCGCGCGAGTGTCTGAGTGTGCATGAGTGTGCACAAGTGTCTGAGTGTGCACAAGTGTCTGAGTTTGTGTGAGTGTCTGAGTGAGCGCGAGTGTCTGAGTGTGTGCGAGTGTCTAAGTGTCTGAGTGTGTGCAATTGTCTTAGTGTCTGAGTGTGCGTGAGTGGATGAGTGCGCAGGAGTGTTTGTGAGTGTTTGACTGAGTGTGCACAAGTGTCTGAGTGTCTCAGTGTGTGAGAGTGCATGCGAATGTCTGAGTGTGCGCAAGTGTCTTAGGGCCTGAGTGTGCACGAGTGTCTCAGTGTGCATGAGTGTCTTAGGTGGTCATTCCAAACTCGGCGGTAAAAGGCACTTACCGCCATGCAGAAGACTGCCATAACACCGCTGTGGCCGTAGTAAACCGCCACGGTCATTCTGACCCACAACAGGCAAACCGACCAAAATACATACATCCACCAAAGTCCGCCACACCAAAGGCCAGCGAGAAACTGGCGATGACCAAACCTCCACCGTCACGCCAACAGAAATACGCCCATGCCATTACGACCCACGAATCCACGCGGCGGTCTTTCAACCGCGGTATTCCATTGGCGGTGCACACCGCCGCGCTCAAAATACACACACACTTACAAAACACAGCCACATTGGACAATTCAAAATACACACACCTGATACACATACAAACAACACTCCCACACACCCAACACAATATAAAACACACACCCACATCACCCACAAACCCCCACTCCTAGAGATTCGTGAACACGCACAGAGAAAAGAGACCCGAGCACCCAGACGCGCAATTTACTGTCACCCAGCAATATTACCACGCACTTCAAACTACACTCCAATACACATCACCACACTTAGCACCACACAATCCACCCCACACATCACCCACACCACCCCATGGCACCGCAAAGACACCCCAGGTTTTCTGAGGCTGAACTCAGGGTCATGGTGGAGGAAATTGTACGGGTAGAGCCACAGCTCTTTGGGACACAGGTGTAGCACACCACCATTGCCAGGAAGATGGAGCTATGGAGTAGAATAGTGGACAGGGTCAATGCAGTGGGACAGCACCCAAGAAATCGGGACGACATCAGGAAGCGGTGGAACGACCTACGGGGGAAGGTGCGTTCCATGGTATCCAGGCACAACATCGCGGTGCAGCGGACTGGCGGCGGACCCCCACCTCCTCCCCCAGAATTTACAACATGGGAGGAGCAGGTCTTGGCGATCCTGCATCCTGAGGGCCTCGCAGGAGTGTCTGGAGGAATGGACTCTGGTAAGTCAAATCTTAACTACTTCATCCCCCCCACCCCACTGCATGCCAACTCATACCCCCACCCTCACCCCCACCCCCATCACACCTACTCCTTGCAAATGTCTCACCATCACAACCCACCCATCCCAACACCAAGCCCTGCATGCGACCACAAAGCATGGACACCCATCACCTAAGCATGCCCACTGCACATACCCATCCCCCCCCCCAAACCACCGTCACAAAAGCCCCCACACAGGAATGCAAGCACAGGGGTACACGGGCACCCACCCATTGAACGCTATGGCACACACAGAAGCAATAACCATACTTTTATACCCCTGCAGGACCCGAACTCCACGTCACCGCGCAGGAGGGTCCACAAATGTCCACTCCACCCCCAGAAGAGGCCCACAGTGATGACAGCAGCTCTGTCTCCCTGGATCTAGATGATCAGCCCGGCCCATCGGGGACCTCAGGACAGTCGGTTCCCCTCAGACAGCCACAGGCCACAGCAGACCTTCCCCCTCTGGGAACACCAGCACAGCACCCACCCAGCGGGCCCATATCTCTGTCACCAGGACACGTCAATCAGCGGTGTGTCCACCACTACAGGGCACCCAGGTCAACCCACCACCCCAACAACAACAGGGGGCAGTGGTAGTGGGCACACGGTCCAGGGGACAGAGGCCCGGGACAACAGTGGAACTGGGAGGGCTGCTGTGCAACGGGGGGGGACAGGCCCAGGGAACCCACTCTCCACGAGGCCCTCTCCTCCATCATGGGAGCATGCCACCACTCCCAGGAGACGATGGCGACGGTCCTGGCCAGGTTTCAGGAGATCCAGCTTCTGCAGGAGCAACAGTATATGGGGTTCAGGGAAGAACTAAGAAACATCAGTTCCGCCATGGGCACCATCGTAGTGGCTCTGAATCAGGTAGTCACCACATTGTGGGACAATGTGGCACCACAAAGGGACACTGTCACTAACATGGACCAAGAACTGCCTACCACCTCCGCCGGCGCTAGTGGACAGGAGGACCCGACACAAGACCAACAGGCCACCAGAACCCCACCCCCTGCAGAAGGAGAACCACCCCGCAAGCGGGCCCTGAGATCCAGGAAGAAGACAGAGTAAGATGCCAAGACCCCAGCCAGGAAAGGATACCTCCCTGATTGTCATCCCACTGTCCCACATTGACACCCTGTCCAACCTTAAACTGCCCCTGCTCCACTTTCCACAGGCATCTGGACAATGCACCTGTGATACTGATAGTCTGGACTCTGCCATGGACAATCCTCCACCATCACCCCTCAACGATTTGCATCCACCCACCAATTTAGAGCACTGTAATAAACACACTTATTGCATAAAATAATCTGGAGTCTGGCTGTGATTTTGTACAAATGTATTAGACATTACCGTGCCAAATGGCATATTCACATTGTGATGCCAACATACCAATGTCACACAGCTGTAGTCCATGGGGAAACAAAGCAGATGTCACGCAGTGGGGCCCACATCTCTGAAATCGGAAGGGAAAGTCACAACTCAGCTACCATACACTGGGGGAAAAGGTCAGACAGTAGAGAGGTAGTAGGGGTTAAGTATATGTAATATGCCGGTGTGGATTCTTACCTGTGTGTCATTGGAAATACTGCTGTATTACTGTGTTCCTGTTCTCTATGTCGTCCTCTTCGCCTTCCTCCTCTTCACTCTCCACAGGCTCCACAGCTGCTACAACACCACCATCTGGACCATCCTCCTGCAGAAAAGGCACCTGGCATCGCAAAGCCAGGTTGTGAAGCATACAGCAGGCCACGATGATCTGGCACACCTTCTTTGGTGAGTACATTAGGGATCCACCAGTCATATGGAGGCACCTAAACCTGGCCTTCAGGAGGCCGAAGGTCCGCTCGATCACCCTCCTAGTACGGCCATGGGCCTCATTGTACCGTTCCTCTGCCCTTGTCCTGGGATTCCTCACTGGGGTCAGTAGCCATGACAGGTTGTGGTAACCAGAGTCACCAATCAGCCACACACGGTGCCTCTGGAGTTGACCCATCACGTAAGGGATGCTGCTATTCGGCATGATGTACGCGTCATGCACTGACCCAGGGAACTTGGCATGAACATGGGAGATGTACTGGTCAGCCAAACAGACCATCTGGACATTCATGGAATGATAACTCTTCCTGTTCCTGTACACCTGTTCACTCCTGCTGGGGGGGACCAAAGCAACATGTGTCCCATCAATGGCACCAATGATGTTGGGTATATGTCTAAGGGCATACAAATCACCCTTCACTGTAGGCAAATCCCCCACCTCAGGGAAAACGATGTAGCTCCGCATGTGTTTGAGCAGGGCAGACAACACTCTGGACAACACCTTGGAAAACATGGGCTGGGACATCCCTGATGATATGGCCACTGTTGTTTGAAATGACCCACTTGCTAGGAAATGGAGCACTGACAGCACCTGCACTAGAGGGGGGATCCCTGTGGGTTGGCGGATTGGTGACATCAGGTCTGGCTCCAGCTGGGCACACAGTTCCTGTATAGTGGCTCAGTCAAGCCTGTATGTCAGTATGACATGTCTTTCCTCCACTGTCGACAGGTCCACCAGCGGTCTGTACACAGGAAGATTTCTCCATCTCCTCGCATGTCCCAGCGGACCGTGCCTAGGAAGGACAACAGCGAGCACAGAGTCAATCAACCCACAGGTACGTTCCCACAGCTTGCACATAACACGATTCCCAATGCATTGTATGGCTTGTATGAGTGTCGATGCAAGGCCTAGGTATGTGTGATGCAGTAGAAATTAAGACATGTGGGCCCTTGAAATGGCGGCTGCCTGACCTGTGAAGTGCGACAATGGGATGTGAGGTCAATGCGCTGGCGTGGCACACCGTGGCGGTAGGCGGTCGAAGACCCCGGCGCAAAGCAGCATTGGTTAACATTGAACCCTATGGGTCTCAGGAGCCAATGACGATGTGTGCCGGCAGTCGCTGTACGCACTGCCGCGGGCGTGACCGCCATTTTCTATCTGCTTAATCACTCGATACCTGATCTTCGAAAGGAGAGGACCTACACTGCAAGTGCTGCTGTGACCTCGGTCTGGAAGAGACAATGGCTCATGCGACTGGGGAAAGGGCCCCTGCCTTCATTGCTCAGGAATTGGATAAACTTGTGGATGGGGTCCTCCCCCAGTATGTGCTACTCTACGGTCCTCCAGACCAACAGGTAAGTACACTGGGACCATGCTTTGTGGCCAATGCCTGTGTTGAGTGGGGTGGATGAAAGATGGTGGTGAGGGGAGCGATTGAGGCATGCATCAAACGACAGATGAGAGCATGTGTCACATGGCAAGGGTGGGGATGGGGGGGGCACTCACATCGAGCATGCAGAAGGTGATGATTATTCTTCTCTCCCTGTACATGTCACATAGGTCAGCGCCCACAGAAAATCGATATTTGGCGTGCCATCGCCAAGGACGTCCGGACCCTGGGGGTCCACCACAGACGGGGCACCCACTGCCGGAAGAGATGGGAGGACACCCGCCGCTGGAGCAGGAAGACGGCGGAGGCTCAGCTGGGGATGGCCTCCCAACGTGGGAGGGGTGCCAGTCGGACTTTGACCCCCCTGATGTCCCGGATCCTGGCGGTGGCCTACCCCGATTTGGATGGGCGCGTGAGGACATCACAGCAGACACAAGGGGGTGAGTACACTCAAATCCTGGTGACTTTGCGCGCAGTGGAGATGTGTGGGTGGGGGAGGAGGGCTGTGGGTATCCCTAGGCTAGGGCGATATCTGTAGGCTAGGCCCCTCCGTAAGGCATGGCCCTGTGCCCCCACACCCCACCTCTGTAGGGTGCCAAGTACAGCTATTCATTGCCCTGTGTCATGTATGTGTGCAGATGTCGCCCATAGGCTTGCAGACCATGTCCCACGGATTGCGTAGTCGACCCCAAGTGCGCGGCGTAGTGCAGGGGGCTTCTGTGTCTGTCCTGTCCGCCAACGGTGTCGCCAATGCATGCACTCAACATTTCTTTATTTTTCCCTACCCCCCTTTTTTGTTGTCTTCCTGTTCATTTGTGCATTAGCATCATCAGGCGGAGGAGAAGTGGCATCGGAGCACGAGGGAGCTGCATCTCACATGGCCATAGCGGGCCATGCAACGGAATCGGAATTCACCAGTGAGACGGAGGGCGAGGGGTGCTACACAGCGGGGACTCGTGCGGATGTCAGTGACAGCGACTCGTCCTCTGACGGGAGCTCCCTTGTGGTGGCGGCAACATCTGTGCCCCCGGCAACCACAGGTACAGCCGCCACCCAGCGCACCAGCACCGCCCTCCCAGCAGCCCCTCAGCGTTTGCCCTGTGCCCGCTCACCCAGGAAGGTGGGCATCTCCTTCGCCCCAGGCACCTCAGGCCCTGCCCCTGTCACCCCTGCTGCCCTCAGTGAGGAGGTCATTGACCTCCTGAGGACGCTCATTGTTGGGCAGTATACCCTTTTGAATGCCATCCAGGGTGTAGAAAGGGAGGTGCACCAGAGTAATGCATACCTTGAGGGCATTCATTCTGGTCAGGCTGCCCATCAGCGATCGTTCAACACTCTGGCCTCAGCACTGATGGCAGCAATTGTCCCTGTCTCTAGCCTCCCCCTCCAACTTCCTCCACCCATACCCAATCCCCTGTACCTCTGCCTATCCCAGACACACCATCAGACCAGCCTGCACACACGTCAACACCCAAGGGAAGCTCAGCCAGACATAAGCACCACACATCACACAAGCATTCACACAAGCAACATCCACATGCAGATATACCAACACCCACTGCCTCCACTGTGTCCCCCTCCTCCTCGTCTCCCTCCTCCCTCCCTGTGACATCTCCACTCACACCTGCATGCACATCTTCAGCCACTACGTCCATCACCAGCACACCCACCAGAACCCCCGCACACGTGCAGTCACCACCCCCACTACCATTCACACGTCCCCTGTGTCCTCTCCCAGTGATTCTGTCACCTCCTCTTCCAAGCTACACAAACGCAGACAGCCACCCACCCAACAGCCATCCACCTCACGACAGCCTCCAGCCCAAGCACCTGCACCCAAAGACACCAGACTTCAAACTTCTACAACCTCAACCTCTTCCTCCACTCCCATACCTACTACACCTACCCGTCCCTCTCTTCCTAAAATTCTTTTCCTATCAAAACTTGACCTCTTTCCAACAACTCCCCCACCCCATCCATCTCATAGGACTCCAGTCAGCACCTCATCCACCACAAAAGCGGGCCCTGTGAAGACAGTCTGCCATGGACTGTGGAGTCCCCCACCCTCAAGGGCTGCCAGTTCAGTAGGGAGCCACGGCACGGCCAGCCCACCCCCGCAAAAACATGTGAAGATTGTCAGTGGCCGACGCGAGAGGCCTAAAACACCAGGGACCAAAATCCCTACCATGGCTCCGTCGGGGAGTGTGATGCCAGCTGGCACACCGCCAAAGGTGGGGAAGGGCCACAGGTGAACAGGGAAGGCTGGGAAGGGCAGCACGCCCGACAAGACCGCCAGCAGCCCAGCTGTGCAGGAGGGCCCCGCAAGCCCCATCCCAGTTGGGAAGGAGGACACCAACAGGCCCGGTACTGCAGCCCAGGAGGGCCCCACCAGCCCCATCCCAGGTGGGCAGGAAGGCGCAACCAGCCACAGGTCAGGTGGCGAATGACCTCCACGCCATGGGCGGATCCGCTGAACTGGGCACTCATCCGAAGCACCGCTGAACAGGGCACCGCCGTCTCAAGCACCGCTGAACAGGGCACAGCTGTCTCAAGCACCGCTGAACTGGGCCCTTCATCTCAAGCACCGCTGAACAGGGCTCTGCCGTCTTAAGCACAGCTGAACAGGGCCCTTCATCTCAAGCACCACTGAACAGGGCACCGCCGTCTCAAGCACCGATGAACAGGGCACCGCCGTCTCAAGCACCGCTGAACAGGGCACCGCTGTCTCAAGCACCGCTGAACTGGGCCCTTCATCTCAAGAACCGCTGAACAGGGCACCGCCGTCTCAAGCACCGCTGAACAGGGCCCTTCATCTCAAGCACCGCTGAACAGGGCCCTTCATCTCAAGCACCGCTGAACTGGGCCCTTCATCGCAAGCACCGCTGAACAGGGCACCGCCATCTCAAGCACCGCTGAACTGGGCCCTTCATCTCAAGCACCGCTGAACAGGGCACCGCCGTCTCAAGCACCGCTGAACAGGGCACCGCCGTCTCAAGCACCGCTGAACTGGGCCCTTCATCTTAAGCACCGCTGAACAGGGCACCGCCGTCTCAAGCACCGCTGAACAGGGCCCTTCATCTCAAGCACCGCTGAACAGGGCACCACCGTCTCAAGCACCGCTGAACAGGGCCCTTCATCTCAAGCACCGCTGAACAGGGCACCGCCACCTCAAGCACCGCTGAACAGGGCACCACCATCTCAAGCACCGCTGGCCCATTGGCGGAAGGGGCAGGCCCGCATCTGTTTCTGGCAGGGCTGCACGAAGCACTCTGGGCACCAGTCCCCCTCCAGAACCAGTGGAGACTGTTATCCACTTGTGAGACTGTGGCTTTGCACTCCCCAGGATGGAACAGTGGGCAAGCCACCCACTGTAGAGACTTGAGAGACTGTGGCTTTGCACTCCCCAGGATGTAACAGTGGGCAACCCACCCACTGTAGAGACTTGAGAGACTGTGGCTTTGCACTCCCCAGGATGTAACAGTGGGCAAGCCACCCACTGTAGAGACTTGAGAGACTGTGGCTTTGCACTCCCCAGGATGTAACAGTGGGCAACCCACCCACTGTAGAGACTTGAGAGACTGTGGCTTTGCACTCCCCAGGATGGAACAGTGGCCATGGAGGCCCCTCGTGGATCTGGCGTCGTGGACTCATCTGGCTGAGGTGCCCCCCCTTCCCTTCCCCCTGAGGTGCCTGTAGTTTTGCTATCTGATGCCCCTGCAGTGTTCTCTCCGTTGGAGTCAGGTATCCTGTGTGGGCTTTGCCCATGTGATTTGGGCCCAGTGGTCCACGGACAATGCCTGATACAAATATCGGACTAGACAATTTATGTATATAAAAGTTTTTGATGTGTGATATATTTTTAAGCCAGTAATACAATATATTAAAATGTTTATAATCATTTCCTTTTGTCTTTGCATTCTTCCGGGGGGTTTGGGGGGGGGTAACTGTGATGTATTGCTATGCATTGATGTGTGTGTTGTAGTGGGTGAGGGTGGGTGTGTCGCGTATGTGTGTCCCCGTGATTTTTTGCCTCCCCCCTCCCCTGTGTCGTAGGTCCAGTACTCACCGTTGTCTTCTGCGCCGGCGTTCGTGCTCCTGGTAGAGGAGCAGGAAGACAATCGCTGGGAGGATGTGGAGTTCGGGTTCCATGCTGTCCAGATTCCTCGTGGGGTGTATGGAGGTGAGCGTTTTCCGTTTGAAATGGCTGTTTCCGCCGTGTTTTTATCGGCGGGGCTACCGCCCCGGAAAAGGTGGCAGATTGGTGGGTTGTGATATGGTGGGCGGTACATTGACTCCCGCCTGTCTTTTGGCAGTGACCGCTGCGCTGTGTGTTTGTGCCGCCGTGGCGGGCGGTGTGTTGAAGTGGCGGTCTCTGTTGGCGGTTTCCGCCAGGGTCGGAATTCATTTTTTTTTACCGCCAGCCTGTTAGCGGTTTTGCCGCCGCTTTAACACCGACCGCCAGAGTTGGAATGACCCCCTTAGTGTCTAAGTGTGAGTGAGTGTCTGAGTGTGTGCGAGTGTCTTAGTGAACGTGAGTATGCACACGTGTCTTAAGTCTCTGTGTCAGTGAGTGTCTCTGTGTCTGAGTGTGCATGAGTGTCTGAGTATGCGCGAGTGTCTGAATGTGCGCTGGTGTCTAAGTGGCTGAGTGTGCGCGAGTGAGTGTGTGCGAGTGTGCGCGAGTGTCTGAGTCTGCATGAGTGTCTGAGTGCAGGCGAGTGTCTGAGTGTAAGCAAGTGTCTGAGTGTGCGCGAGTGTCTGAGTGTGCACTAATATCTAATTGTGTGTGCGAGTGTCTTAGTGTCTGAGTCTGCACAAGTGTCTGAATGCTTTTGAGTGTCTGAGTGCGCGTGAGTGTCTGAGTATCTGAGTGAGCACGAGTGTCTGAGTGTCTGAGTATGCACGACTGAGCGCGAGTGTCTGAGTGTGCGTGAGTGTCTGAGTGGGCCCAAGTGTCTGAGTGTGCGCAAATGTGCACCAGTGTCTGAGTGTCTTAGTGTCTGTATACGTGAGTGTCTGAGTGCGTGAGAGTGTCTGAGTAACTGAGTGTGCACGACTGTACATGAGTGTCTCAGTGTGTGTAAGTGTCTGATTGTGTACGAGTGTCTTAGTGTATGAGTATGTGTGAGTGTCTGAGTGTATACAAGTGTTTGAGTGTGCGCAAGTGTCTGAGTGTGCATGAGTGTGCGTGAGTGTATGAGTGTGCGCGAGTGTCTGAGTGTGCATGAGTATCTGAGTGCACAAGTGTCTGAGTGTGCACAAGTGTGCACAAGTGTTTGAGTGTCTGAGTGTGTGTGAGTGTCTGAGTGTACATGAGTGTCTGAAGGTGCGCAGGTGTGTGCGAGTGTCTGAGTGTCTTAGTGTGCATGAGCATCTGAGTGTGCTCGAGTGTCTGAGTGCGCACGAGTGTCTGAGTGTGCTCCAGTGTCTGAGTGCGTGCAAGTGTCTAAGTGTGTGCGAGTGTGAGCAAGTGTTCACGAGTGTCTGAGTATGCGCGAGTCTCTGAGTGTGTGTTAGTGTCTAAGTGTCTGAGTGTATGCGAGTGTCTGAGTGGGCACGAGTGTGTCCGAGTGTCTGAGTATGCACGACTGTCTGAGTGTGCGTGAGTGTCTAAGTGTCTGAGTGTGCATGAGTGTCTTAGTGTCTGAGTGTGCGCAAGTGTCTTAGTGTCTGAGTGTGCGCAAAAGTGTTTGAGTGTGCTCGAGTGTCTGAGTGCGCAAAAGTGTTTGAGTGTGCTCAAGTGTCTGAGTGCGCGTGAGTGTCTGAGTTTGTGCGAGTGTCTGAGTGTGCTCAAGTGTGCGTGAGTGTCTGAGTATACACGAGTGTCTGAGTGTGTGTTAGTGTCTAAGTGTCTGAGTGTGCGCGAGTGTCTGAGTGTGCACGAGTGTCTGAATGCGTGCAAGTGTCTGAGTATACGTGAGTGTCAGAGTGTGCGTGCGTGTGCCCGAGTGTCTGAGTGTGCACGATTGTCTGAGTGTGCTCGAGTGTCTAAGTGTGCATGAGTGTCTTAGTGTCTGAGTGTGCACAAGTGTCTTAGTGTCTGTGCGTGAGTGTGCATGAGTGTGCATGAGTGTCTGATTGTGTGTGAGTGTCTGAGTGCACGGGAGTGTGCGCGTGTGTTTGAGTGTGTGCGAGTGTCTGAGTGCACGCAAGTGTCTGAGTGTACGTGAGTGTCTGAGTGTGCCTGAGTGTCTGAGTGCCTGCGATTGTCTGAGTGTCTGAGTGTGCGTGAGTGTTTCAGTGTGTGCGAGTGTGCGAGAGTGTCTGAGTGTCTGAGTGTGCGTGAGTGTGCTCAAGTGTCTGAGTGTGCACGAGTGTTCACAAGTGTCTGAGTGTGCTTGAGTGTCTGAGTGCACGCGAGTGTCTAAGTGCACGTGAGTGCCTGCGTGTGTGCGAGTGTCTGAGTGTGCGCCAGTGTGTGTGAGTGTCTGAGTGTGCGCGAGTGTCTGCGTGTGCACGGGTGTCTGAGTGTATGTGAGTATCTGAGTGCACACGAGTGTCTGAGTGTGCACGAGTGTCTGAGTGTGCCTCAATGTCTGAGTGCACATGAGTGTCTGAATATCAGAGTGTGGGCAAGTGTCTGAGTGTGCGCGAGTGTCTGAGTGCGCTCAAGTGTCTGAGTGCATGCGAGTGTCTGAGTGTGCAGGAGTGTGTTCAAGTGTCTGAGTGTACGTGAGTGTCTGAGTGTGCATGAGTGTGCCTGAGTGTCTGAGTGTGCCTAAGTGTCTGAGTGTGCGCAAGTATCTGATTGTGCATGAGTGTCTAAGGGGGTCATTCCAACCCTGGCGGTGGGTGATAAAGCGGCACCAACCCGCCAACAGGCAGGCGGTCCAAAAAAAGGAATTCTGACCCTGGCGGGAACCGCCAACACAACCCGCCACTTTAACACTCCGACCGCCACGGCGGGACAGACAAACAGCGTGGCGGTCACCGCCAACAGGCAGGCGGCAGACAATGTACCGCCCACCCTATCACAACCCACCAATCCGCCACCTTTTCCTGGGCGGGAGCCCCGCCGATAAAAACACGGCGGAAACAGACTACGAACGGGAAAACGCTCACCTATACACACTCCACGAGGAAGGAGGACAGCATGGAACCCGAATTACACATCCTACCAGCTATTGTCTATCTGCTCATCTACCAGGAGTACGAACGCCGGCGCAGACGACAACGGTGAGTACTGCACCTACGACACAGGCGAGGGGGGAGGAGGAAAGCTTACGGGCACACACATGTGCCATACACACACACCCCCACCACAAATACCTACACCCCAATGCCGAGCAACAAGTCAGAGTGACACCACACAAACCCCCCGGAATAATGCAAAGACACAATTAAAATTAACTATAAAATATATGTATAAATAGCTCCATTGAAGGTATGGGAAACATGCCATATAAAAGATACAAAAATAAGGAATGAACTGATTCAACAATATATACATAGGCAAAAAGTCCTGCACATTCCGTCAAAGTTCCATAGTCCGTGGGCCAATGTGCACCAACACATGGGCAAAGCCCACACAGGAGACCAGATACCATTGGAGAGAACACTGCAGGGGCATCAGATGATAAAACTACAGGCACCTCAGGGGGAAGGGAAGGGGGGGCACCTCAGCCACATGAGTCCACGACGCCAGATCCACGAGGGGCCTCCATGCCCACTGTACCATCCTGGGGAGTGCAAAGCCACAGTCTCACAAGTCCCTACAGTGGGTGGCTTGCCCACTGTACCATCCTGGGGAGTGCAAAGCCACAGTCTCACAAGTCCCTACAGTGGGTGGCTTGCCCACTGTACCATCCTGGGGAGTGCAAAGCCACAGTTTCACAAGTCCCTACAGTGGGTGGCTTGCCCACTGTACCATCCTGGGGAGTGCAAAGCCACAGTCCATCAGATGGATTACAGACTCCACTGTTAATGGAGGAGGCATGGTGCCCAGAGTGCTTCCTGAAGCCCTGCTCGACACAGAACCGGCACTGTCAATGGGCCAGCGGGGCTTGACAGGAAGGGCCCAGCGGAGCGGTGCTTGAGACGGCGGGGCCCAGCGGTGCTTGACAGGAAGGGCCCAGCGGAGCGGTGCTTGACAGGAAGGGCGCAGCGGAGCAGTGCTTGAGACGGCGGGGCCCCGCGGAGCGGTGCTTGACAGGAAGGGCCCAGCGAAGCGGTGCTTGACAGGAAGGGCCCAGCGGAGCGGTGCTTGAGACGGCGGGGTCCTGTTCAGCGGTGCTCCTCCCGGCGGGCCCCTGTTCAGCGGTGCTTGTCTTGGCGGGGCTCTGTTCAGCGGTGCTTGTCTTGGCGGGGCCCTGTTCAGCGGTGCTTGTCTTGGCGGGGCCCTGTTCAGCGGTGCTCCTCCCGGCGGGCCCCTGTTCAGCGGTGCTTGTCTTGGCGGGGCCCTGTTCAGCGGTGCTCCTCCCGGCGGGCCCCTGTTCAGCGGTGCTTGTCTTGGTGGGGCCCTGTTCAGTGGTGCTTCTCACGGCGGCCCCTGTTCAGCGGTGCTTGTCTTGGCGGGGCCCTGTTCAGCGGTCCTCCTTCCGGCGGGGCCCTGTTCAGCGGTGCTTGTCCTGTGTGTCTAGGGAGCCAGACCTGGGCAAGACTTCCCGCTCATTCACCATCCGAGCTTGCGGTCGCGGCGCCCTCCTGTGATGGAGTCCTGGGCCCGTGGGTGTCGTCTGTCACACCCATAATGGGGCTGGTGGGGCCCTCCTGGGCAGCTCGCCTGCTGCCTGACTTCTCCGCCCTGCTGCCTTTGCCCTCCTTCGCTGATGCTCTGTGGCCCTTGCCTCCTTTGGATGATGTGGCAGGTGACGGGGCAAGCCTACTGTCCTTGGTGGCAGCCGTCTCAGTCTTGTCGTGCCGGGCCTTTTTCTTTGTTGTCCTCTTCCCAGGGGGTGGGCTGGCTGCCCCCTTGCTGCTGGCCGATGTCCCTGCCCTAGGATCTGGTGGATTCCAATAGCCCTGCACTTTGGTCACAGTAGATGCAGGGCTGGTGGTGGCTGAGGTGCTTTTTTTACTCTTACCAGATGGAGGGGGTGGGTCAGTGATTGGAACGAGCTCAAGGTTGGAAAGGAAAAGGACTTGGGAAGGACAGGGACGGGTAGGTGTAGTGGGTATGGGAGTGGAGGAAGAGGATGTGGTTGTAGGAGAGTCAAGTGTGCTGTCTTTGGGTTCAGGTGCTTGTGACGGAGGCTGTCGTGAGGTGGATGGCTGTTGGGTGGGTGGCTGCCTGCGTTTGTGTGCTTTGGAAGAGGGGGTGACAGACACACTGGGAGAGGACACAGGGGACGTGTAAATGGCAGTGGGGGTGGTGACTGCACGTGTGCGGACTGTAATGGAGGGTGTGCTGGTGATGGAAGTACTGGCTGATGGTGGTGTGCATGCAGGTGTGAGTGGAGACGTCACAGGGAGGGAGGAGGGAGGTGAGGAGGTGGGGGACACAGAGGTGGTAGTGACTGTTGGCATGTCTGCATCTGGATGTTGCTTGGGTGAAGGCTTGTGGGATCTGTGGTGCTTATATCTGGATGAGCTGCCCTTGGGTGTAGAGGTGTGTGCAGGCTGGTCTGATGGTGTGGATGGGATAGGCAGAGGAACAGGAGACTGGGACTGGGTGGAGGGAGTCAGAAGAGGAAGGCTGGAGACAGGGACAATGGCTGCCGTCAGTGCTGAGGCCAGAGCGTTGAACGATCGCTGATGGGCAGCCTGACCCGAATGAATGCCCTCCAGGTATGCATTGCTCCGATGCACCTCCCTTTCTACACCCTGGATGGCATTCAAAAGGGTAGACTGCCCAACAATGAGTGTCCTGAGGAGGTCAGTGACCTCCTCACTGAGGGCAGCAGGGGTAACTGGGGCAGGGCCTGAGGTGCCTGGGGCGAAGGAGATGCCCGCCTTCCTGGGCGAGCAGGCACGGAGCGAAGGCTGAGGGGCTGCTGGGAGGGCGGGGCTGGTGCGCTGGGTGGCGGCTGTACCTGTTGTGGCGGTGGGCACGGATGTTGCCGCCACCGCTAGGGAGCTCCCTTCCGAGGACGTGTCGGTGTCGCTGATGTCTCCACGGGTCCCCGTTGTGGAGCTCCCCTCGCCCTCCCTCTCACTGGTGTACTCGGAGTCTGTTGTATGGCCCTCCGGGGCCATGTGAGATGCAGCTCCCTCGTGCGCCGATGCCACTTCTCCTCCGCCTGATGATGCTAATGCACACATGAACAGGAAGACAAAGAAGATGGGGGGGGAGAAATGAAGACAGGTTGAGTGCATGCATTGGCAACACCGTTGTCGGAGAGGACAGATACAGAAGCCCCCTGAACTAGGCCGCGCAATGGGGGTACACTACTCAGTTATTGTGACTAGGCCTACAGGTCTATGGACGACAAATGCACACATGGGTGAGGCCGGACCATGGATAGCTGTACTTGGCACCCTACAGAGGTGGGGGGCGGGGGCACAGGGCCATGTCTAACGGAGGGGCCTAGCCTACAGAATGCGCCCTGGCCTGGAGATAGCCACAGCCCTCCTCCCCCACCCAGACACCTTCACTGCGCGCAAAGATAGCAGAATGTGCTGATACTCACCCCCTTGTGTCTGCTGTGATGTCCTCACGCGCCCATCCAAATCGGGGTAGGCCACCACCAGGATCCGGGACATCAGGGGGGTCAATTGGTGGCTGGCACCCCTCCTACGTTGGGAGGCCATCCCCAGCAGAGACTCGGCGGTCTTTCTGGTCCCGTGGCGGATGTCCTCCCACCTCTTTCGGCAGTGGGTGCCCCGTCTGTTGTGGACCCCCAGGGCCCGGACGTCCTTGGCGATGGCACGCCAAATTTCGATCTTCTGATGGGCGCTGACCTATGTGACATGTACAGGGTGGTAAAGGAAATCGCATCAGTTTTCTGCCTGGTCAATGTGAGTGGCCCCCCCTCCCCAACCTTGCCATGTGGCACATGCTCTCATCTTTCGTGCTTTGCACTCCTCATTCGCTCCCCTCCCCACCATCTTACATACACCCCATTCAACACAGGCATAACCCATTCAACGTGCACCCTGTGTACTAACCTGTTGGTCTGGACGACCGTAGAGTAGCGCATACTGGGGGAGGACCCCATCAACAAGTTTCTCCAATTCTTCGGAAGTGAAGGCAGGGGCCGTTTCCCCAGTCGCAGCAGCCATTGTATCTCCCAGACCGTGGTCACAGCAGCACTTGCAGTATAGGTCCTCTCCTGTGGATGATCAGGTCTCGAGTGATTAATCAGATAGAAAAAGGCGGTCACGCCCGCGGCGGTGCGTACCGCGGCGGTGCGTACCGCGACCGCCGGCGCACATTGTCATTGGCTCCTGAGAGCCATAGGGTTCAATGTTAACCAATGCTGCTTTGCGCCGCGGTCTTCGACCGCCTACCGCCACGGTGTGCCACGCCAGCGCAGTGACCTCACATCCCACTGTCACACTTCACAGGTCAGGCAGCCGCCATTTCAAGGGCCCACATGGCATGATTTCTACTGCGTCACACAGGCCTAGGCCTTGCATTGCCAACCATACAAGCCATTCAATGCATAGCGATTCGTGTACTGTGCAAGCTGTGTGAACGAACCTGTGGGTTGCTTGACTCTGTGCTCCATGTTGTCCTTCCTAGGCACCGTCCGCTGGGACTTGCAAGGAGAAGGATGAATCCTCCTGTGTACTGGCCGCTGGTAGACCTGTCGACAATGGAAGAACGACATATCATACTTACATACCGACTTGACAGAGCAACTATACATGAACTATGTGCCCAGCTGGAGCCAGACCTGATGTCCCCCATGCGCCAACCCACAGGGATTCCCCCTCTGGTGCAGGTTCTGTCAGTAATCCATTTTTTGGCAAGTGGGTCTTTTCAGACAACAGTGGCCATATCATCTGGGATGTCTCAGCCTATGTTTTCTAAGGTTTTGACCAGAGTGTTGTCTGCCCTGATGAAATACATGCGGAGCTACATTATTTTCCCTGAGGTGGGCGAATTGGCTACAGTGAAGGGTGATTTCTATGCCCTTGGACATATCCCCAACATCATTGGTGCCATTGATGGGACCCATGTGGCTTTGGTTCCCCTCAGTGAAAGTGAGTAGGTGCACAGGAACAGAAAAAGTTATCAGTCGATGAATGTCCAGGTGGTCTGTTTGGCTGACCAGTACATCTCCCATGTAAATGCCAAGTTCCCTGGGTCAGTGCATGACGCGTATGTCATGCGAAATAGCAGCTTCCCTTATGTGATGGAACAGCTACAGAGACACCGTGTGTGGCTAATAGGTGACTCTGGTTACCCCAACCTGTCGTGGCTACTGACCCCAGTGAGGAATCCCCGGACCAGGGCAGAGGAATGGTACAATGAGGCCCATGGGCGAACTAGGAGGATCATAGAAAGGACCTTCGGGGTCCTGAAGGCCAGGTTTAGGTGCCTGCATATGACAGGGGGATCCCTCATGTACTCACCAAAGAAGGTGTGCCAGATCATCGTGGCCTGCTGTAGGCTTCACAATCTTGCATTGCGACGCCAGGTGCCTTTTCTGCAGGAGGATGGTCCAGATAGTGGTGTTGTAGCAGCTGTGGAGCCTGTGGAGAGTGAAGAGGAGGAAGACGACGGGGACGACACGGACAACAGGGAGACAGTCATACAACAATACTTTCAGTAGCACCCAGATAAGAATCAGCCACCCGATTTTACATTTACTTAAGGCCTCATGCGTCTCCACTGTCTGTGTTTCCCCCCAGTTCCTGTTAACTGATTTGTGACTTTCCCTTCCCTTTTCAGAGCTGTATGACCCACTGCCTGACATCAGCTTTGTTTGCCCATGTACTAAAGCTTATTGAGATTGGTATGTTGTCATCACAAAGTAACTGGACATTATTGCACCGTTATGTATAATACATTTGTTGAAAATACAAGGAGACTCCTGTTTTTTTAAGTGGAATAAGTGATTTATTTTAAGTGCTACATATAGGTACATGATTGGGAAACGGTGATGGGTGGGGGTGGAGTAATGTCCATGGCAGAGTCCAGTTCTCAGTCGCACAGGTGCATTGTCCATATGCCTGGGGAAGGATGGAGCACGGGCAGTTCAAAGTTGGACAGGGTGACAATGTGGGACAGTGGGATGACATCAGGGGTATCTTAGGCTGGCGGGGGTCTTGCAATCCTACTCTGTCTTCTTGTGAGATCTCAGGTTCCGCTTGCGGGGTGGTTCTTCTTCTGCAGGAGGTGGGGTTCTGGTGGCCTGTCATTGTGTGGGGGCCTCCTGTCCACTAGCGGCCCTTTGTGGTGCCACATGGTCCCGCAATGTGGTGACGATCTGGGTAAGGGCCACGACGATGGTCCCCATTGCGGAACCGATGTTCCTCAGTTCCTCCCTGAACCCCATGTACCGTTCCTCCTGCAGTTCCTGGATCTCCTGGAACCGGGCCAGTACCGTCGCCATCTTCTCCTGGGAGCGGTGGTATGCTCCCATGATGGAGGAGAGGGCCTCTTGGAGAGTGGGTTCCCCGGGCCTGTCCCCCCCCTGTCGCACAGCAGCCCTCCCAGTTCCCCTGTGTACCTGGGCCTCTGTCCCCTGGACGGTGTGCCCACTACCACTGCCCCCAGGTCCCTGTTGTTGTTGGGGTGGTGGGTGAACCTGGGTGCCCTGTAGTGGTGGACACACCGGTGATTGACGTGTCCTGGAGACAGAGGCATGGGCCCGCTGGGTGGGAGCTGTGCTGGTGTTCCCAGAGGGGGTTGGGTCTGGTGTAGCCTGTGGCTGTCTGTGGGGAACCGACTGTCCAGAGGTCCCCGATGGGTCGGGCTGGTCGTCTGGGTCCAGGGAGACAGAGCTGCTGTCATCGCTGGGGGCCTCTTCTGGGGGTGGGATGAACATCTCTGGACCCTCCTTGGCGGGGTGGTGGCGTTCGGGTCCTGCAGGGGTATAAAGGTATGGTTATTGCTTCTGTGTGTGGCATTTCGTGTGATGGGTGGGTGTCCGTGTACCCATGTGCAGGCATTTCCTTGTGGGGGCTTTTGTGAGTGTGGCTTGTGGGGGTGATGTGTGTGTGCAGTGGGCATGCTTTGGTGATGGGTGTCCATGCTTTGTGGTCGCATGCAGGGCTTGGTGTTGGGATGGGTGGGTTGTGATGGTGTGCCTTTTGCTAGGGGTTGGTGTGATGGGGGAGGGGGTGAGGGTGGGAGTATGATTTGGCATGCAGGTGGGGTGGGGGTGGGAAGCAGTAGTGAAGATTTGCCTTACCAGAGTCCATTCCTCCGCCTACTCCTGCGAGGCCCTCAGGATGCAGGATGTGCAAGACTTCCTCCTCCCACGCGGTAAATTCGGGGGGAGTAGGTGGGGGTCCGCCGCCAGTCTTCTGCACCGCAATGTTGTGCCTTGATACCATGGAACGCACCTTCCCCCGTAGGTCGTTCCATCTCTTCCTGATGTCGTCCCGATTGCGTGGATGCTGTCCCACCGCGTTGACCCTGTCCACTATCCTTTGCCATAGCTCCATCTTCCTGGCAATTGTGGTGTGCTGCACCTGTGCCCCGAATAGCTGGGGCTCTACACGGACTATTTCCTCCACCATGACCCTGAGTTCTGCGTCACTGAACCTGGGGTGTCTTTGGGGTGCCATGGGGTGGTGTGGTTGAGGTGTGGGGTGGCGTTTGTGGTGATGAGTGTGGTGCGTGTGGTGGTGTGTGGTGTTTGGTGCGGGGATTCTGTGTGGGGGCTTTTGTGAGTGTGGCTTGTGGGGGTGATGTGTGTGTGCAGTGGGCATGCTTTGGTGATGGGTGTCCATGCTTTGTGGTCGCATGCAGGGCTTGGTGTTGGGATGGGTGGGTTGTGATGGTGTGCCTTTTGCTAGGGGTTGGTGTGATGGGGGAGAGGGTGAGGGTGGGAGTATGATTTGGCATGCAGGTGGGGTGGGGGTGAGAAGCAGTAGTGAAGATTTGCCTTACCAGAGTCCATTCTTCCGCCTACTCCTGCGAGGCCCTCAGGATGCAGGATGTGCAAGACTTCCTCCTCCCACGCGGTAAATTTGGGGGGGAGTAGGTGGGGGTCCGCCGCCAGTCTTCTGCACCGCAATGTTGTGCCTTGATACCATGGAACGCACCTTCCCCCGTAGGTCGTTCCATCTCTTCCTGATGTCGTCCCGATTGCGTGGATGCTGTCCCACCGCGTTGACCCTGTCCACTATCCTTTGCCATAGCTCCATCTTCCTGGCAATTGTGGTGTGCTGCACCTGTGCCCTGAATAGCTGGGGCTCCTCACGGACTATTTCCTCCACCATGACCCTGAGTTCTGCGTCACTGAACCTGGGGTGTCTTTGGGGTGCCATGGGGTGGTGTGGTTGAGGTGTGGGGTGGCGTTTGTGGTGATGAGTGTGGTGCGTGTGGTGGTGTGTGGTGTTTGGTGTGTGGATTCTGTGTGGGTGATGGTGTTGTGTGCCTCTGTGTTGTGGGATTGTCTATTCTGTGCTCTCTCTCTAGCCTTCGTCAATGATTCCGGGTCGTAGGGGCATGTGGGTGATGTGGGTGTGTGTTTTATATTGTGTTGGGTGTGTGGGAGTGGTGTTAGTATGTGTATCAGGTGTGTGTATTTCAAACTGACCAATGTGGCTGAGTTTTCTATGTGTGTGTGTATTTTGACCGCAGCGGTGTGTAACTCCAATGGAATACCGCGTTTGAAAGACCGCCGCGTGGATTTGTGGGTCGGAATGGTATGGGCGTACTTCTGTTAGCGTGACGTGGAGGTTTGGTCTTTGCCATTTTTTCGCTGCCCTTTGGTGTTGCAGACTTTTGTGGATGTCGGGTTTTTGGCGGTTTGCCAGTTGCGGGTCAGAATGACCGTGGCGGTTTACCGCGGCCGCGGCGGTGTTATGGCGGTCTTCTGACTGGCGGTAAGCGCCTTTTACCGCTGAGGTCAGAATGACCCCCTAAGTGTCTGAGAGTGCGTGAGTGTCTTTTAGGGCCTGATTACAACTTTGGAGGAGGTGTTAATCCGTCCCAAAAGTGACGGTAAAGTGAAGGATATACCACTAGCCGTATTACAAGTCCATTATATCCTATGGAACTCGTAATACGGCTGGTGGTATATCCGTCACTTTACCGTCACTTTTGGGACAGATTAACACCTCCTCCAAAGTTGGAATCAGGCCCTTAGTGTCTAAGTGTGCGCAAGTGGCTCAGTGTCTGAGTGTGCGTGAGTGTGCATGAGTGTCTGATTGTGTGTGAGTGTCTGAGTGCATGCAAGTGTGCTCGTGTGTCTGAGTGTGTGCAAGTGTCTGAGTGCACGCGAGTGTCTGAGTATGCATGAGTGTCTGAGTGTGTGTGAGTGTGCACGAGTGTCTAAGTGTGCGCGAGTGTGCGCAAGTGTCTGAGTGTGCGTGAGTGTCCACGAGTGTCTGAGTGTGCACAAGTGTCTGAGTGAGTGCGAGTGTCTGAGTGTGTGCTAGTGTCTGAGTTTGTGCGAATGTCTGAGTGCGCGCGAGTGTCTGAGTGTGTATGAGTGTGCACAAGTGTCTGAGCGTGCACATGTGTCTGAGTTTGTGTGAGTGTCTGAGTGTGCGCGCGTGTCTAAGTGTCTGCGTGTGTGCAATTGTCTTAGTGTCTGAGTGTGCGTGAGTGTCTGAGTGCGTGAGAGTGTCTGAGTATCTCAGTATACACGAGTGTCTGAGTGTGCATGAGTGTCCATGAGTATCTGAGTGTGCACAAGTGTCTGAGTGAGTGCAAGTGTCTGAGTATGTGCTAGTGTCTGAGTTTGTGCGAATATCTGAGTGCACGCGAGTGTCTGAGTGTGCATGAGTGTGCACAAGTGTCTGAGTGTGCACGAGTGTCTGAGTTTGCGTGAGTGTCTGAGTGCACTCCCTGCCCTGAAAAAACCCCGAAAATAAAGGTTTCGGTTTTTTTTAAAGTGCAGCTCGTTTTCCCTTAGGGAAAACGGGCTACACTTAAAAAAAAAAAAACTGCTTTATTTAAAAGCAGGTCGCTAACATGGAGGTCTGCTGACGTCAGCAGGCCTCCATGTTAGCGAGTGCCTATACTCGCAATGGGGCCGCAATTTGCGACCCACCTCATGAATATTCATGAGGTGGGTCATTGCGACCCCATTGCGAGTTGCAGTCGGTGTCTGAGACACCGTACTGCATAGCAATTTGCGACTTGCAAATTGCGAGTCGCAGGGACTCGCAATTTGCAAGTCGCAAATTGCTTTTTTCCTACATCTGGCCCTAAGTGTCTTAGTGTGCGCGAGTGTCTGAGTGTGCACGAGTGTCTGAATGCATGCAAGTGTCTGAGTATACATGAGTGTCTGAGTGTGCGTGAGTGTGCCCGAGTGTCTGAGTGCACGCGAGTGTCTGAGTGTGCGCGAGTGTCTAAGTGTGCATGAGTGTCTTAGTGCCTGAGTGTGCGCGAGTGTCTTAGTGTCTGTGCGTGAGTGTGCGTGAGTGTGCATGAGTGTCTGATTGTGTGTGAGTGTCTGAGTACATGCGAGTGTGCACGTGTGTCTGAGTGTGTGCGAGTGTCTGAGTGCACGCAAGTGTCTGGGTGTACGCAAGTGTGTGTGAGTGTCTACGTGTGCCTGAGTGTCTGAGTGCCCGCGATTGTCTGAGTGTCTGAGTGTGCGTGAGTGTTTCAGTGTGTACGAGTGTGCGCGAGTGTCTGAGTATCTGAGTGTCGGAGTGTGCGTGAGTGTGCTCAAGTGTCTGAGTGTCTGAGTGTGCACGAGTGTTTACAAGTGTCTGAGTGTGCTTGAGTGTCTGAGTGCATGCTAGTGTCTAAGTGCGCGTGAGTGCCTGCGTGTGTGCGAGTGTCTGAGTGTGCGCCAGTGTGCGTGAGTGTATGAGTATGCACGAGGGTCTGAGTGTGTGTTAGTGTCTGAGTGTGCGCGAGTGTCTGCATGTGCACGGGTTTCTGAGTGTACGCGAGTATCTGAGTGCACATGAGTGACTGAGTGTGCATGAGTGTCTGAGTGTGCCTCAATGTCTGAGTGCACATGAGTGTCTGAATATCAGAGTGTGTGCGAGTGTCTGAGTGTGCACGAGTGTCTGAGTGCGCACAAGTGTCTGAGTGCATGCGAGTGTCTGAGTGTGCAGGAGTGTGTTCAAGTGTCTGAAAGTGCGTGAGTGTCTTAGTGTCTAAGTGTACGCGAGTGTCTTAGTGTCTGAGTGTGCATGAGTGTCTGATTGTGTGTGAGTGTCTGAGTGCATGCAAGTGTGCACTTGTGTCTGAGTGTGTGCAAGTGTCTGAGTGCACACGAGTGTCTGAGTATGAGTGAGTGTCTGAGTGTGTGTGAGTGTTTGAGTGTGCACGAGTGTCTGAGTGTCTCAGTGTGCACGAGTGTCTAAGTGTGCGCAAGTGTACGTGAGTGTCTGAGTGTGTGCGAGTGTCTTAGTGTCTGAGTTTGAGCGAGTGTCTGAGTGTGTGCAAGTTTCTGAGTGTGCACAAGTGTCTGAGTGTGCACGAGGGTGCGCAAGTGTGTGGGTATGCACGAGTGTCTGAGTGTGTGTTACTGTCTAAGTGTCTGAGTGTGCACAAATGTCTGAGTGTGCACGAGTGTCTGAATGCATGCACATGTCTGAGTGTACGCGAGTGGCTGAGTGTGCGTGAGTGTGCGTGAGTGTCTGAGTGTGTGCGAGTGTCTGAGTGTGAGTGGGTGTAAAAGTGTCTGAGTATGCGTGAGTGGCTTAGTGTCTGAGTGTGCGGGAGTGTCTTAATGTCTGAGTGTGCGCGAGTGTCTGAGTGTGCACTAGTATCTAATTGTCTGAGTGTGTGCGTGTGTCTTAGTGTATGAGTGTGCGCAAGTGTCTCAGTGCGCATGAGTGTGCATGAGTGTCTGAGTGTCTGAGTGAGCACAAGTGTCTGAATGTCCGAGTGTGCGCGACTGTGCAATAGTGTCTGAGTGTGCATGAGCATCTGAGTGCGCGCAAGTGTGTGAGTGTCTGAGGGTGCTCAAATATGCACGTGTGTCTGATTGTGTTAGTATCTGACTGTGTGTGAGCATCTGAGTGTGCGAGTGTCTGAGTGCGTGCGAGTATCTGAGTGTGCGAGACTGTGCACGAGTGTCTGAGTGTGTGCGAGTTTCTGAGTGCACACGAGTGACTGAGTGTATGCAAGTGTCTGGGTGTCTGAGTGTGCGGGAGGGTCTGGGTGTGCGGGAGTGTCTGAGTGTGCGTGAGTGTCTAAGGGGGTTATTCTAACTTTGGAGGAGTGTTAATCCGTCCCAAAAGTGACGGTAAAGTGACGGATATACCACCAGCCGTATTACGAGTTCCATAGGATATAATGAACTCGTAATACGGCTGGTGGTAAATCCGTCACTTTTCCGTCACTTTTGGGACGGATTAACACCTCCTCCAAAGTTAGAATAACCCCCTAAGTGTCTAAGTTCATGTGAGTGTCTGAGTGTACGAGTGTCTGAATGTGCGAGAGTGTGCGTGAGTGTCTGAGTGTGCATGAGTGTGCTCAAGTTTCTGAATGAGCTCAAGTGTCTTAGTGTGCACTAGTATCTAATTGTCTGAGTGTGTACGAGTGTCTAAATGTATGAGTATGCGCAAGTGTCTGAGTGTGCGCTAGTGTCTCAGTGTGCGTGAGTGTCTGAGTGCACATGAGTGTGCACGAGTCTCTGAGTTTGTGCGAGTGTCTGAGTGTGTGCGAGTGTCTGAGTGTGTGTGAGTGTCCGAGTCTGCACAAGTGTGTACGAGTGTCTGAGTGAGCGCAAGTGTCTAAGTGTCTAAGTGTGCATTGCAATTTGCGACTCCGTGTGACTCGCAAATTGCAAGTTGCAATTTGCTATGCAGAAAGGTGTCTCAGACACCTTCTGCAACTCGCAATGGGGTCGCAAAGACCCACCTCATTAATATTAATGAGGTGGGTCGCAGTTTGCGACCCCATTGCGAGTATGGGCACTCACGGGGATGGTGGCCTGCTGGACCCCTTCCTATTAGGGAGTCGAAAATGCATTTTGCGAGTCGGATCCGACTCGCAAAATGCATTTCTGCATACTGGTGAGGCTTTTGCACCTCGCAAACGGCGTTTTTCACCGTTTGCGACTCGCAAACGCCTTTTTACATCTGGCCCTGAGTGTCTGAGTTTACACGGGTGTCTGAGTGTGAGCGAGTGTGCCTAAGTGTCTGAGTGTGCGCGAGTGTCTGAGTGTGCATGAGTTTGCGCGAGGGACTGTGTGCGAGTGTCTGAGTGAGCGCAAGTATCTGAGTGTCCGAGTGTGCCTGAGTGTGTGTCAGTGTCTGAGTGTGCACTATTGTCTAAGTGTCTGAGTGTGCGCGAGTGTCTGAGCGTCTGAGTGTGCATGAGTGTGCGCGAGTGTCTGAGTTTGCACGAGTGTCTGAGTGAGTGCGAGTGTCTGAGTGTGTGCAGGTGTCTAAGTTTGTTGAGTGTCAGAGTGTGCACGAGTGTCTGAGTGTGTGTGAGTTTCTGAGTGTGTGCGAGTGTCTTAGTGTCTGAGTGTGCGTGAGTGTCTGAGTGCGTGTGAGTGTCTTAGTGTATGTGAGTGTCTGACTGAGTGTGCACATGTGTCTGAGTGTGCGTGAGTGTATTCAAGTGTCTGAGTGCACAAATGCCTGAGTGTGCGCAAGTGTCTTAGTGGTTGAGTGTGTGCGAGTGTCTCAGTGTGCACGAGTGTCTTAGTGTCTGAGTGTGCGTGAGTATGCGCGAGTGTCTGAATGCGTGCTAGTGTCTAAGTGTCTGAGTGTGCGCGAGTGTGCGCAAGTTTCTGAGTCTGCACGAGTGTCTGAGTGCGTGCAAATGTCTGAGTGTAAGCAAGTGTCTGAGTTTGCACGAGTGTCTGAGTGTGCTCAAGTTTCTGAGTGTGCACTAGTATATAATTGAGTATGCGTGAGTGACTAAGTGTCGGAGTGTGCGTGAGTGTCTGAGTGTGTGCGAGTGTCTTAGTGTCTGAGTGTGTGTGAGTGTCTGAGTGTGCTCGAGTTTCTGAGTGCACACAAGTGTCTGAGTGTGCTCGAGTGTCTGAGTGCGCACGGGTGTCTAAGTGTGTGTGAGTGTCTGAGTGTGCGCAAGTGTGCACAAGTGTCTGAGTATGCGCGAGTGTCTGAGTGTGTGTTAGTGTCTAAGTGTCTGAGTGTGCGCGAGTGTCTGAGTGTGCCCAAGTGTCTAAGTGTGTGCGAGTGTGCACAAGTGTCTGAGTATGCGTGAGTGTCTGAGTGTGCATTAGTGTCTAAGTGTCTGAGTAAACACGAGGGTCTGAGTGTGCGTGAGTGTAGGTGAGTGTCTGAGTGTGCATGAGTGTCCGCAAGTGTCTGAGTGTGCACAAGTGTCTGAGTGAGTGCGAGTGTGTGAGTGTGTGCTAGTGTCTGAGTTTGTGTGAATGTCTGAGTGCGCGTGAGTGTCTGAGTGTGCATAAGTGTGCACAAGTGTCTGAGCGTGCACGAGTGGCTGAGTGAGTGCGAGTGGCTGAGTGTGTGCGAGTCTCTGAGTTTGTGTGAGTGTCTGAGTATGCGCGAGTGTCTGAGTGTGTGCGTGTGTCTAAGTGTCTGAGAATGCGCGAGTGTCTGAGTGTGCGTGAGTGTCTGAGTGTTTGTGTCTGACTGAGTGTGCACAAGTGTCCGAGTGTCTGAGTGTGCGAGAGTGCATGCAAATGTCTGAGTGAGCGAATGTCTGAGTGTGCGCATGTGTCTTAGTGCCTGAGTGTGCGCGAGTGTCTCAGTGTGCATGAGTGTCTTAGTGTCTGAGTGTGAGTGAGTGTCTGAGTGTGCACGAGTGTCTGAGTGAGTGTTAGTATGCACGAGTGTCTTAAATCTCTGTGTCAGGGAGTGTCTCTGTGTTTGAGTGTGCACGAGTGTCTGATTATGCGTGAGTGTCTGAATGTGCGCTAGTGTCTAAGTGGCTGAGTGTGTGCGAGTGTCTGAGTGTGCGCGACTGTGTGCATGTGTCTGAGTCTGCATGGGTGTCTGAGTGCAGGCGAGTGTCTGAGTGTAAGCAAGTGTCTGAGTGTGCGCCAGTGTCTGATTGTGCTTGAGTGTCTGAGTGTGCACTAATATCTAATTGTCTAAGTGTTTGCGAGTGTCTTAGTGTCTGAGTGTGCACAAGTGTCTGAATGCTTGTGAGTGTCTGAGTGCGCGTGAGTGTCTGAGTATCTGAGTGAGCACGAGTGTCTGAGTGTGCGCGAGTGTCTGAGTGGGCGCAAGTGTCTGAGTGTGCACAAATGTGCACCAGTGTCTGAGTGGCTTAGTGTCTGTATGCGTGAGTGTCTGAGTGTGTGAGAGTGTCTGAGTAACTGAGTGTGCGCGACTGTGCATGAGTGTCTCAGTGTGTGTAAGTGTCTGATTGTGTACGAGTGTCTTAGTGTATGAGTATGTGTGAGTGTCTGAGTGTATACGAGTGTTTGAATGTGTGCAAGTGTCTGAGTGTCTGAGTGTGCATGAGTGTGCGTGAGTGTCTAAGTGTGCGCGAGTGTCTGAGTGTGTGTGAGTGTCTGAGTGTGCATGAGTATCTGAGTGCACGAGTGTCTGAGTGTGCACGAGTGTGCACAAGTGTTTGAGTGTCTGTGTGCATAGAGAGTGCACGAGTATCTGAGTGTGCGCTAGTGTCTGAGTGTCCGTGAGTGGCTGAGTGTCTGAGTGTGCGCAAGTGTCTCAGTGTGCCTGAGTGTCTGAGTGCACACAAGTGCAAGTGCGTGCAAGTGTCTGCATGTCTGAGTGTGCGCAAGTTTGTGTGAGTGTCTGAGTGCACGCAAGTGTCTCAGTGTACGCAAGTGTCTGAGTGCACACAAGTGGCTGAGTGCAAGTGAGTGTCTGAGTGTGCTCCAGTGTCTGAGTATGCCTGAGTGTCTGAGTGAGCGCGAGTGTTTGAGTGTCTGAGTGTGTGCGAGTGTCTGAGTGCGCACAAGTGTCTTAGTGTACGTGAGTGTCTGAAGGTGCGCAGGTGTGTGCGAGTGTCTGAGTGTCAGAGTGTGCATGAGCGTCTGAGTGTGCTCGAGTGTCTGAGTGCGCACGAGTGTCTGAGTGTGCTCCAGTGTCTGAGTGCGCTCAAGTGTCTAAGTGTGTGCGAGTGTCTGAGTGTGAGCAAGTGTGCGCGAGTGTCTGAGTATGCACGAGTCTCTAAGTGTGTGTTAGTGTCTAAGTGTCTGAGTGTATGCGAGTGTCTAAGTGTGCACGAGTGTGCCCGAGTGTCTGAGTGTGCACAAGTGTCTGAGTGTGCGAGTGTCTAAGTGTCTGAGTGTGCATGAGTGTCTTAGTGTCTGAGTGTGCGCAAGTGTCTTAGGCGGTCATTCTGACCCTGGCGGTCAAAGACCGCCAGGGCGGAGGACCGCGGGAGCACTGCCGACAGGCCGGCGGTGCTCCAATGGGGATTCCGACCGCGGCGGTAAAGCCGCGGTAGGACCGGCACCACTGGCGGGCTCCCGCCAGTGTACCGCCGCCCCATTGAATCCTCCACGGCGGCGCAGCTTGCTGCACCGCCGCGGGGATTCCGACCCCCCCTACCGCCATCCAGATCCCGGCGGTCCGACCGCCGGGATCCGGATGGCGGTAGGGGGGGTCGCGGGGCCCCTGGGGGCCCCTGCAGTGCCCATGCCACTGGCATTGGCATTGCAGGGGCCCCCGTAAGAGGGCCCCTACATGTATTTCACTGTCTGCTGTGCAGACAGTGAAATACGCGACGGGTGCAACTGCACCCGTCGCACAGCTTCCACTCCGCCGGCTCGATTCCGAGCCGGCTTCATCGTGGAAGCCTCTTTCCCGCTGGGCTGGCGGGCGGTCTGAAGGCGACCGCCCGCCAGCCCAGCGGGAAAGTCAGAATTACCGCCGCGGTCTTTCGACCGCGGAACGGTAACCTGACGGCGGGACTTTGGTGGGCGGCCTCCGCCGCCCGCCAAGGTCAGAATGAGGGCCTTAGTGTCTGAGTGTGCTCGAGTGTCTGAGTGCGCAAAAGTGTTTGAGTGTGCTCGAGTGTTTGAGTGCACGTGAGTGTCTGAGTGCGCACAAGTGTCTTAGTGTACGTGAGTGTCTGAACGTGCGCAGGTGTGTGCGAGTGTCTGAGTGTGCATGAGCGTCTGAGTGTGCTCGAGTGTCTGAGTGCGCACGAGTGTCTGAGTGTGCTCCAGTGTCTGAGTGCGCTCAAGTGTCTAAGTGTGTGCGAGTGTCTGAGTGTGAGCAAGTGTGCGCGAGTGTCTGAGTATGCACGAGTCTCTGAGTGTGTGTTAGTGTCTAAGTGTCTGAGTGTATGCGAGTGTCTAAGTGTGCACGAGTGTGCCCGAGTGTCTGAGTGTGCACAAGTGTCTGAGTGTGCGAGTGTCTAAGTGTCTGAGTGTGCATGAGTGTCTTAGTGTCTGAGTGTGCGCAAGTGTCTTAGTGTCTGAGTGTGCTGGAGTGTCTGAGTGCGCAAAAGTGTTTGAGTGTGATTGAGTGTTTGAGTGCGCGTGAGTGTCTGAGTGCGTGCGAGTGTCTGAGTGTGCACAAGTGTGCGCGAGTGTCTGAGTATACGCGAGTGTCTGAGTGTGTGTTAGTGTCTAAGGGCCAGATGTAGCAAGGCATTAGTGACTCGCAAACGGCGAAAAACGCTGTGCGAGGCGCTAATGCCCGCACGCGAAGCAGAAACACATTTTGCGAGTCTGAACCGACTCGCAAAATGTGTTTCCGACTCGCAAATAGGAAGGGGTGTTCCCTTCCTATTTGCGACTCGCACCGCGATGTAATATGATTTGCGACTGCGAAACTCACAGTTACCATCCACTTGAAGATGGTAACTAATTCGCAAACTGGAAGGGGTCCCCATGGGACCCCTTCCCCTTTGTGAATGATCACAAAATTATTTTTTCAAAATTATTTTTTCAGAGCAGGCAGTGGTCCTAAACAAAACAAAAGGTTTCGGTATTTTTTTCTATTTGCAGCTCGTTTTCCTTTAAGGAAAATGGGCTGCAGATGGAAAAAAAAAACAGCTTTATTTAAAAGCAGTCACGGACATGGTGGTTGCTGTCTCCAGCAGGCCACCATCCCTGTGAGTGCCTAGACTCGCTATGGGGTCTCAAACTGCGACCCACCTCATTACTATTAATGTGGTGGGTCTTTGCGACCCCATAGCGAGTCGCAGAAGGTGTCTGAGACACCTTTCTGCATAGCAAATTGCGAGTTGCAAATTGCTAGTGGGAAGGACTCGCAATTTGCAACTCGCAATTTGCTTTCTTCCTACATCTGGCCCTAAGTGTCTGAGTTTGCGCGAGTGGCTGAGTGTGCACGTGTGTTTGAATGCGTGCAAGTGTCTGATTATACGTGAGTGTCTGAGTGTGCGTGAATGTGCCCGAGTGTCTGAGTGTGCGTGAGTGTCTTAGTGTCTGAGTGTGCGCAAGTGTCTTAGTGTCTGAGCGTGCGCAAGTGTCCGAGTGTGCATGAGTGTCTGAGTGTGCTCCAGTGTCTGAGTGCACAAAAGTGTTTGAGTGTGCTCGAGTGTCTGAGTGCGCGTGAGTGTCTGAGTGCGTACGAGTGTCTGAGTGTGCGCAAGTGTGCACAAGTGTCTGAGTATACGCGAGTGTCTGAGTGTGTGTTAGTGTCTAAGGGGGTCATTCTGACTCCCGCCGGGCGCGGTCACTGCGCGCCCGGCGGGAGCCGCCAAAATACCGTACCGCGGTCGGAAGTATTTTGAGGTTTCCCCTGGGCTGGCGGGCGGCCTCCAAAAGGCCGCCCGCCAGCCCAGGGGAAACCGTCCTTCCCACGATGAAGCCGGCTCGTAATCGAGCCGGCGGAGTGGGAAGGTGCGACGGGTGCTGTTGCCAAGCAGACAGTGAAATACTCGTAGGGGCCCTCTTACGGGGGCCCCTGCAGTGCCCATGCCAGTGGCATGGGCACTGCAGGGGCCCCCAGGGGCCCCGCGACCCCCCCTACCGCCATCCGGTTCCCGGCGGGCGGACCGCCGGGAACTGGATGGCGGTAGGGGGGGTCGGAATCCCCTTGGAGGATTCAAAGGGGCGGCGGTACACTGGCGGGAGACCGCCAGTGTTGCCGGTCTGACCGCGGCTTTACCGGCGCGGTCAGAATGCCCTGCGGGGCACCGCCGGTCTGTCGGCGGTGCTCCCGCCGACCCTGGCCCCGGCGGTCTAAGACCGCCGGGGTCAGAATGACCCCCTAAGTGTCTGAGTGTGCACGAGTGTCTGAATGCTTGCAAGCACCGCTGCCCTGGGGATTATGAGTCCCCGACCGCCAGCCTGTCCGTGGCAGTAAACACCGCCATGGAACGGCTGGCGGTAAGGGGACTTAGGGTGCCTCTGGGGGCCCCTGTACTGCCCATGCACTTGGCATGGGCAGTGCAGGGGCCCCCAGCCATAGACCCGTCGCGAATTTCACTGCCCGAATTTCGGGCAGTGAAATGCGTGACGGGTGCTACTGCACCCGCTGCACATCAGCATTACGAGCCGGCAGCAATGTTGATGTGACATTTCCGCTGGGCCAGCGGATGGTGTTACCGTCTGCTAGCCCAGCAGAAATGTCATAATAGGGAGCCAGGAATACTGCCGGCAATGGCGGTATTCTGTCTTCTGCAGCCTCGGCGGTCTTTTTGCAAGACCGCCGAGGTTGTAATGACCCCCTTAGTGTCTAAGTGTGCGCGAGTGTCTTAGTGTCTAAGTGTGCACGAGTGTCTTAGTGTCTGAGTTGCGTGAGTGTGCATGAGTGTCTGATTGTGTGTGAGTGTCTGAGTGCACGTGGTTGTATATCGGTCACTTTACCATCACTTTTGGATGGATTACCACCTCCTCCAAAGTTGTAAGTGTATGCAAGTGTCTGAGTGTGCACGAGTGTGCATGAGTGTGCCTGAGTGTGTATGAGTGTCTGAGTTGAACGAGTGTCTGAATGCATGCAAGTGTCTGAGTGTACGCGAGTGCCTGAGTGTGCGTGAGTGTGCCCGAGTGTCTGAGTGTGAGCGAGTGTCTGAGTGTGCGTAAGTGTCTAAGTGTCTGAGTGTGCATGAGTGTCTTAGTGTCTGAGTGTGCGCCAGTGTCTGAGTGTGCACTAGTATCTAATTGTCTGAGTGTGTGTGCGTGTCTTAGTGTACGAGTGTGCGCAAGTGTCTGAGTGCGCATGAGTGTGCGTGAGTGTCTGAGTGAGCACAAGTGTCTGAGTGTCTGAGTGTGCGCGACTGTGCATGAGTGTCTGAGTGTGCATGAGCGTCTGAGTGCGCGCAAGTGTGTGAGTGTCTGAGTGTGCTCAAATATGCACGAGTGTCTGAGTGTGTTAGTGTCTGACTGTGTGTGAGCGTCTGAGTGTGCGAGTGTCTGAGTGCGTGTGAGTATCTGAGTATGTGAGTGTGCGAGACTGTGCACGAGTGTCTGAGTGTGTGTAAGTGTTTGAGTGTGTGCAAGTGCCTTAGTGAATGAGTGTGCGTGAGTGAGTATGTGGGAGTGTCTGAGTGTGCACAAGTGTCTGAGTGTCTGAGTGTGCGTGAGTGTGCTCGAGTGTCTGAGTGTGCTCAAGTGTCTGAGTATGCGCTAGTGTCTCAGTGTGTGTGAGTGTCTGAGTGCGCATGAGTGTGCGTGAGTCGCTGAGTTTGTGCGAGTGTCTAAGTGTGTGTGAGTGTCTGAGTGTGTGCGAGTATCTGGGTCTGCACAAGTGTGCACGAGTGTCTGAGTGAGCGCAAGTGTCCGAGTGTGTGCTGGTTTCTAAGTGTCTGAGTATGTGTGAGTGTCGGAGTGTCTTAGTGTCTGAGTGTGCTTGAGTGTCTGAGTGTACATGAGTGTGTGCGAGTGTCTGAGTGTGTGCGAGTGTCTGAGTGCACACGAGTGTGAGCGTATGTCTGAATAGCGCTGCGACTGATTTGCAACTTGCTAAACTTTCGTACATGTGGCCCTTAGTGTATGAGTGTCTCAGTGTGCATGAGAGTCTTAGTGTCTGAGTGTGCGTGAGCGTCTGAGTGTGCGCAAGTGTCTGAGTGTGCACGAGTGTCTTAGTGTCTGAGTGTGCGTGAGTGTCTGAGTGTGCGTGAGTATCTAAGTGTCTGAGTGCATGTGAGTGTCTGAGTGTACATGAGTGTCTGAATGTGTGAGAGTGTGTGCAAGTGTCTGCGTGTGAGTGAGTATGCGCGAGGCCTGAGTGTCTGAGTGCGTGCTAGTGTCTGAGTGCATGCGAGTGTCTGAGTGTGCGAGCGCGTGTGTGAGTGCATGAGTGTGTGTGAGTGTCTGGTGTGCGCAAGTGTGTGTGAGTGTCTGAGTATGCATGAGTGTCTGAGTGTGTGTTAGTCTCTAAGGGGGTCATTCTGACCCTGGCGGTCAAGGACCGCCGGGGCCAGGGTCGGCGGGAGCACCGCCAACAGGCTGGCGGTGCCCCGCAGGGCATTCTGACCGCGGCGGTTTGGCCGCGGTCAGAAGAGGAAAACCAGCGGTCTCCCGCCGGTTTTCCGCTGCCCAATTGAATCCTCCATGGCGGCGCAGCTCGCTGCGCCGCCATGAGGATTCTGACACCCCATACCGCCATCCTGTTCCTGGCGGTTCTCCCGCCAGGAACAGGATGGCGGTATGGGGTGTCATGGGGCCCCTGGGGGCCCCTGCAGTGCCCATGCCAATGGCATGGGCACTGCAGGGGCCCCCGTAAGAGGGCCCCACAAAGAATTTCAGTGTCTGCTTTGCAGACACTGAAATTCGCGACGGGTGCGACAGCACCCGTTGCACCTTCCCACTCCTCGTGTGCACTCAGACACGTGTGTGTACTGAGACACTCACGCACACTCAGACACTCGCACACACTCAGACACTCACAGAAACTCAGACACTAAGATACTTGCGCACACTCAGACACTCACGCACACTCAGACACTCACACGCACTCGCACCCACTTAGACACTTGTGCACACTCAGACACTTGCGCACAATCAGACACTCAGAAACTCATGCACACTCAGACACTCGCGCACACTCAGACACTCGTGCACCCTCAGACACTCGCGCACACTCATACACACTCAGACACTCGCACACACTCAGACACTCGCACACACTCAGACACTCACGCACACTCATTCACTAAGACACTTGCGCACACTCAGACACGTTCAGGCAATTGTGCACAGTTGCGCAAAGTCAGATACTCAGACACTCGCACGCACTAAGACACTCTCACTCAGACACTCAAACGCACCCAGACTCTCAGACACTCGCGTGCACTCGGACACTCGAGCACACTCAGACACTCACACACACTCAGGCACTCGCTCAAACTCAGAGACTCGAGCACACTTGTGCGCACTCAGACACTGGCGCACACTCAGACACTTGCGCACACTGAGACACTTGCACACACTCAGACACTAAGACACTTGCGTACAAGCAGACACTTAGACACTCACGCATACTCAGACACTGGCGCACACTCAGACACTCACACATACTCAGACATTCACATGCACTCAGACAGTCACGCACAGACTGTCGCACACTCTTGTGCACACAGACACTCTGACACTCATGCACACTAATGCACCCTCAGATACTCTGACACTCGCGCACACTCATGCACACTCAGATACTCAGACACTCGGGTGCACTCAGACATGCACACTCATGCACACTCAGACACTCGCGCACCCTCGTGCACACTCAGACACTCATGCACAGTCGTGCAAACTCAGACCCTCGCACACACTCATACACTAAGATACTCGCACACACTCAGCCAATTAGATACTAGTGCACACTCAGACACACACGCACACTCGTGTGCACTCAGACAGTCGCACACACTCAGACACTTTTGCACACGCACACTCAGACACATAGACACTCACGCACACTCAGACACTCGCGCATACTCAGACACTCAGGCACCCTCACACACACTCAAACACTCGTATATACTCAGACACTTGCATGCATTCAGACACTCGTGCATACTCAGACACTCGCACACACTTGCACACACTCGGACACTTGCACGCACTCATGCACACTCATGCACACTCAGATACTCTGACACTGACGCACACTCATGCACACTCAGATACTCAGACACTCGGGTGCACTGAGACACTCACGCACACTCAGACACTCGCACACCCTTGCGCACACTCAGACACTCATGCACTGTCGTGCAAACTCAGACACTCGCTCACACTCATACACTAAGATACTCGCACACACTCAGCCAATTAGATACTAGTGCACACTCAGACACACAAGCACACTCGTCTGCACTCAGACACTCGCACACCCTCAGACACTTTTGCACACTCAGACACTAAGACACTCACGCACACTCAGACACATAGACTCTTACGCACACTCAGACACTTGCGCACACTCAGGCACTCGGGCACCCTCGCACACACTCAAACACTCGCATATACTCAGACACTTGCATGCATTCAGACACTTGTGCATACTCAGAAACTCGCACACACTTGCACACACTCGGACACTCGCACGCACTCAGACACTTGTGCGCACTCAGACACTCAGACACTCGAGCACACTCAGACACTCAAGCACACTCAGACACTAGTGCACACTCTTGCACACTCTGACCCTCGCATGCACTCAGAAACTTGCGCGCACTCAGACACTTACGCACAATCAGACACTCACACACACTGTGACACTCAGACACTCACGTGCACTCAGAAACTCAGGCACACTCAGATACTCGCACACACTCAGACACTCAGACACTCGTGTGCACTCAGACACTGGTGCGCACTCAGACACTCATGCACACTCAGACAGTTAGACACTAACACAGACTCAGACACTCATGCATACTCACTCACGCACACTTGCGTGCACTCAGACACTTGCACACACTCAGACACTCATGCGCACCCAGACTCTCAGACACTCACGTGCACTCGGACACTCGAGCACACTCAGACACTCGCGCACACTCTTGCACACTCAGACACTCACGCGCACTCAGACACTTGCGCACACTCAGACACTCACACACACTGTGACACCCAGACACTCATGTGCACTCAGACACTCAGGCACACTCAGATACTCGCACACACACAGACACTCAGACACGTGTGCACTCAGATACTCGTGCGCACTCAGACACTCGTGCACACTCAGACACTCGCACACACTCAGACACTCACGCGCACCCAGACTCTCAGACACTCGCGTGCACTCGGACACTCGAGCACACTCAGACACTCACACACACTCAGGCACTCGCTCAAACTCAGAGACTCGAGCACACTTGTGCGCACTCAGATACTAGTGCACACTCAGACACTTGCGCACACTCAGACACTTGCGCACACTCAGACACTAAGACACTTGCGTACAAGCAGACACTTAGACACTCACGCACACTCAGACACTGGTGCACACTCAGACACTCACACATACTCAGACATTCACCTGCACTCAGACACTCACGCACAGACTGTCGCACAATCGTGTGCACACAGACACTCTGACACTCGCGCACACTCATGCACACTCAGATACTCTGACACTCGCGCACACTCATGCACACTCAGATACTCTGACACTCGCGCACACTCATGCACAGTCAGATACTCAAACACTCGGGTGCACTCAGACACGCACACTCATGCACACTCAGACATTCGCGCACCCTCGTGCACACTCAGACACTCATGCACAGTCGTGCAAACTCAGACACTCGCACACACTCATACACTAAGATACTCGCACACACTCAGCCAATTAGATACTAGTGCACACTCAGACACACACGCACACTCGTGTGCACTCAGACACTCGCACACACGCAGACACTTCTGCACACTCAGACACTAAGACACTCACGCACACTCAGACACATAGACACTCACGCACACTCAGACACTCGGGCACACTCAGACACTCGGGCACCCTCGCACACACTCAAACACTCGCATATACTCAGACACTTGCATGCATTCAGACACTCGTGCATACTCAGACACTCGCACACACTTGCACACACTCAGACACTCGCACGCACTCAGACACTCGTGCGCACTCAGACACTCAGACACTCGTGCACACTCAGACACTCAAGCACACTCAGACACTCGTGCACACTCTTGCACACTCAGACCCTCGCATGCACTCGGAAACTCGCGCGCACTCAGACACTTGCGCACACTCAGACACTCACACACACTGTGACACTCAGACACTCATGTGCACTCAGAAACTCAGGCACACTCAGATACCATCACATACCGCCACCCTTAGCCTCACACCCATCACCCCAACAACCCACAGATACCCCACTAACACAACCCACACATCCCAAAACCAAGCCCTGCATGTAACACCAATGCATGGACACCCATCACCAAAGCATGTCCAGTAGAGAGACTCACTCATGCCCCAAAATTACTAATCACACAAGGGCCACGGCAATAATGAAAGCACAGGAGTAGAGTGTCACCCATAGCACAAGATGGCACACACAGATACAATAACTATGCATTTAGACCCCAAGAAGACCCCTACCCAATGTCACCGGATAGGAGGTGCCAGACATATCCAGTCCCCCCCACAGAAGAGGCCCACAGTGATGACAGCAGCTCTGCAAGCCTGGATCAAGATGACCAGCCCGGCCCATCAGGTACCTCGGGACAGTCGGTTCCCCTGACACATTCACCAACCACCACTGAACCTCCCCCCTCAGGAAACACCACCACAGCACCCACCCAGCGGGCCCATCCCTCTGTCCCCAGGACACGTCAATCAGCAGTGTGTCCACCACTACAGGGAACCAGGGCAACCCCACTAACACAGGATGATCAGGGACCTGGGGGCAATGGGCACACGGTTCAGGGGACAGAGGCACAGGATAACAGGGAAACTGGGAGGACTGCTGTGCGACAGGGGGAGGACAGGCCCAGGGAACTGACACTCCACGAGGCACTCTCCAACATCATGGGAGCTTACCACCATTCCCTGGAGACCATGGGCACGTACTGGCCAAGTTTCAGAAGACCCTGAGGCTGCAGGAGGAACACTACCTGGGGATCAGGAAGGACTTGAAGTCCATCAACACCACCCTGGTCACCACTGCAGGGGTTCTGGCAGACCCTCTCAACACCAGGAGGGACACAGTTGCACACCAATGGGCCCCTGACACTAGCCTGGACGATGAACAGCCCTCCACCTCTGCCGGCGCTAGTGGACAGGAGGCACCACCACAGGAACAACAGCCCACCAGCACCCCACCCCCTGCAGATGGAGAACCACCCGCAAACGGTCCCTGAGAACCAGGAACAAGACAGAGAACATTGCCAAGACTCCCGCCAGGAAATAAGACCCCCCTGAATGTTACCCTTCTGTCCTACTTTGTCACCCTGTCCATCCTTGAACTGCCATTGCTCCACTTCCTATTCCCCTTTGGAAAATGAAACTGTGAAACAAATAGACTCGACTCTGCCATGGATATTCCTCCATTATCACCCCAGCCCATTTTACAACCCCCTCCACTTATTTGCACAGAAGTAAACACACTTCAATTACAAAACAATCTGGGGTCAGTCTGTGCTTTCACAAATGTGTAATTGCAATATCTATGGAATATTGCAATGTCAATGTATTTGTTCACATCGGAGGAGTTGGAGAAACTAGTAGATGGGGTCCTCCCCCAGTACACGCAGCTGTAAGGTCCTCCAGACAAACATGTGAGTGCACTGTGAGCATGCTGTGTGGGAAATGCCTGTTTTGAGTGGTGTGGATGGAAGATACCTGGGGTGGCTGAGGCCTGCATGTGCGGATGTTGAGCGTATGTGCGTCAGGGCATGGGTGGGAACTGGTGGGCAATGACTATGATGGTCCGGACTGGTGGGCAATGACTATGACGGTGGGCTGTGGGTTCCCCTAGGCCAGGGCCAACTTGGTAGGCAAGCTCCCTTCTTAGGCAGGCTCTGTGGCACCCCAACTCCACTTGTGGTAAGAGCCATCTACACCTAGTCAGGGAGGGATCAGTGTCACCCCTTCTGTCCACGACAACACCAACCTGTACGGCGGCAAACACCGCAAGCTGCACCACCACCTGCACCGCCACCGGCACGTCTGTAGCCTCAGCGACTGTCCCCAACATCTTCCCCAGCCGTCCGTGGCTGTAGGAGACGTACTGCTGTGTCCCTCAGCAGGTGCTGACCCATGCACCACCGCCAGCAACGCCGCCACAGACACCGCCGCAAGCACTGCCACCAGACCGGCGACGTGCTCGGATAGTGGCACCACCGCTGACATGGCTATCATCCCTAGTGGTCAGTCGTCCGAGGCTGGAGGAGACTTCCTTGACCCTGCCCAGCTTCCATGAGGCATGACTTCCATCACTGTTTGCACCTGCAGGTGGACGGTGTCTGAGTGTGCACTATTGTCAAAGTGTCTGAGTGTGCACAAGTTTCTGAGTGTGCTCGAGTGTCTGAGCGTGCACTAGTATCTAAGTGTCTGAGTGTGTGCGAGTGTCTTAGTGTCTGAGTGCGCACAAGTGTCTGAGTGTGCGCGAGCGTGTGCGAGTGTCTGAGTGCGTGCAAGTTTCTGCATTTATGAGTGTCTCAGTGTGTGTGAGTGTCTGAATGTCTGAGTGTGTACAAGTGTCTCAGTGTGCGCGAGCGTGCACAAGTGTCTGAATGTGTGTGAGTGTCTGAGTGAGCATGAGTGCCTGAGTGCATGCGAGTGTCTGAGTGTGTGCGAGTGTGCGCGAGTGTGCGCGAGTGTCTGAGTGTGTGCAAGTGTCTAAGTGTGTGCGAGTGTCTGAGTGTGCGTGACTGTCTGAGTGCGCCTGAGTGTCTGATTATGCGCGAGTGTCTGAGTGTGCGTGAGTGGCTGACTGTCTGAGTGTGCGTGAGTGTCTGAGTGCGCGCAAGTGTGCGCAAGTGTCTGAGTGTGTGCGAGTGTCAGAGTGTGCACGAGCGTCTGAGTCACACGAGTGTCTAGAGACCACCGCCGGAGTCACAGCCCATGAGGGCCCAAGTATTGTCACTGGTCCAGAGACCACCGCCAGAGTCACAGCCCAGGAGGGCCCAAGTATCATCACTGGTCAGGAGACCACCGCCACCGCCGGCGTCACAGCCCAGGAGGGCCCAAGTATCGTCACTGGTCCAGAGACCACCGCCAGAGTCACAGCCCAGGAGCGCCCAAGTTTCGTCACTGGTCAGGAGACCACCGCCACTGCCGGAGTCACAGCCCAGGAGGGCCCAAGTATCGTCACTGGTCCAGAGACCACCGCCAGAGTCACAGCCCAGGAGGGCCCAAGTATCGTCACTGGTCAGGAGACCACCGCCACCACCGGAGTCACAGCCCAGGAGGGCCCAAGTATCGTCACTGGTCCAGAGACCACCGCCAGAGTCACAGCCCAGGAGGGCACAGGTATCATCACTGGTCCAGAGACCACAGCCGGAGTCACAGCCCAGGAGGGCCCAAGTATCGTCACTGGTCCAGAGACCACCGCCGGAGTCACAGCCCAGGAGGGCCCAAGTATCGTCACTGGTCCAGAGACCACCGCCGGAGTCACAGCCCAGGAGGGCCCAAGTATCGTCACTGGTCCAGAGACCACCGCCAGAGTCACAGCCCAGGAGGGCCCAAGTATCGTCACTGGTCAGGAGACCACCACCACCGCCGGAGTCACAGCCCAGGAGGGCCCAAGTATCGTCACTGGTCCAGAGACCACCGCCAGAGTCACAGCCCAGGAGGGCCCAAGTATCGTCACTGGTCAGGAGACCACCGCCACCGCCGGAGTCACAGCCCAGGAGGGCCCAAGTATCGTCACTGGTCCAGAGACCACCGCCAGAGTCACAGCCCAGGAGGGCCCAAGTATCGTGACTGGTCCAGAGACCACCGCCGGAGTCACAGCCCAGGAGGGCCCAAGTATCGTCACTGGTCCAGAGACCACCGCCGGAGTCACAGCCCAGGAGGGCCCAAGTATCGTCACTGGTCCAGAGACCACCGCCAGAGTCACAGCCCAGGAGGGCCCAAGTATCGTCACTGGTCAGGAGACCACCGCCACCGCCGGAGTCACAGCCCAGGAGGGCCCAAGTATCTTCACTGGTCCAGAGACCACCGCCAGAGTCACAGCCCAGGAGGGCCAAAGTATCGTCACTGGTCAGGAGACCACCGCCAGAGTCACAGCCCAGGAGGGCCCAAGTATCGTCACTGGTCCAGAGACCATCGCCAGAGTCACAGCCCAGGAGGGCCCAAGTATCGTCACTGGTCCAGAGACCACCACCAGAGTCACAGCCCAGGAGGGCCCAAGTATCGTCACTGGTCCAGACACCACCGCCGGAGTCACAGCCCAGGAGGGCCCAAGTATCGTCACTGGTTTAGAGACCACCGCCAGAGTCACAGCCCAGGAGGGCCCAAGTATCGTCACTGGTCAGGAGACCACCGCCACCACCGGAGTCACAGCCCAGGAGGGCCCAAGTATCGTCACTGGTCCAGAGACCACCGCCAGAGTCACAGCCCAGGAGGGCCCAAGTTTCGTCACTGGTCAGGAGACCACCGCCACCACCGGAGTCACAGCCCAGGAGGGCCCAAGTATCGTCACTGGTCCAGAGACCACCGCCAGAGTCACAGCCCAGGAGGGCCCAAGTATCGTCACTGGTCCAGAGACCACCGCCGGAGTCACAGCCCAGGAGGGCCCAAGTATCGTCACTGGTCCAGAGACCACCGCCGGAGTCACAGCCCAGGAGGGCCCAAGTATCGTCACTGGTCCAGAGACCACCGCCAGAGTCACAGCCCAGGAGGGCCCAAGTATCGTCACTGGTCAGGAGACCACCGCCACTGCCGGAGTCACAGCCCAGGAGGGCCCAAGTGTCTTCACTGGTCCAGAGACCACCGCCAGAGTCACAGCCCAGGAGGGCCAAAGTATCGTCACTGGTCAGGAGACCACCGCCACCGCCGGAGTCACAGCCCAGGAGGGCCCAAGTATCGTCACTGGTCCAGAGACCATCGCCAGAGTCACAGCCCAGGAGGGCCCAAGTATCGTCACTGGTCCAGAGACCACCATCAGAGTCACAGCCCAGGAGGGCCCAAGTATCGTCACTGGTCCAGAAACCACCACCGGAGTCACAGGCCAGGAGGGGCCCGGATGCCACAGCCCCGCTGGACAATGATAGAACGTCATGCCACCCACCAATGCTCATTGGAGAGAACGTCATGCCACACACCAATGCCCAGTGTAGAGATCGTCATACCACACACCAATGTCCGTATCAGAACTGCCATGGCAAAGCACCGCTGAACAGTCCATAGACTGCCATGGCAAAGCACCACTGAACAGTCCAGAACCGCCATGGCAAAGCACCGCTGAACACGGCAAAGACCGCCATGGCAAAGCACCGCTGAACAGGGCAAAGACCGCCATGGCAAAGCACCGCTGAACAGGGCAAAGACCGCCATGGCAAAGCACCGCTGAATAGTCCATAGACCACCATGGCAAAGCACTGCTGAACAGGGCAAAGACCACCATGGCAAAGCACCGCTGATCAGGGCAAAGACCGTCATGGCATAGCACCGCTGAACAGGGCAAAGACCACCATGGCAAAGCACCACTGAACAGTCCATAGACCGCCATGGCAAAGCACAGCTGAACAGGGCAAAGACCGCCATGGCAAAGCACCGCTGAGCAGTCCATAGACCGCCATGGCAAAGCACTGCTGAACAGGGCAAAGACCGCCATGGCAAACCACTGCTGAACAGGGCAAAGACCGCCATGGCAAAGCACCGCTGAACAGGGCAAAGACCGCCATGGCAAAGCACCGCTGAACAGGGCAAAGACCTCCATGGCAAAGCACCGCTGAACAGGGCAAAGACCGCCATGGCAAAGCACCGCTGAACAGTCCAGAACCGCCATGGCAAAGCACCGCTGAACAGGGAAAGACCGCCATGACAAAGCACCGTGAACAGGGCAAAGACCGCATGGCAAAGCACCGCTGAACAGGGCATGCACCGTGTAGGAATGAAAAGGCCGCCACATCAGGCATCCTTCTCCCATGTGCAGCTGGGACAGTGACCGGACATGAACTTTCACGGGGAGACTCATCCAGTCTGGGCACCAGTCCCCCCCAGTACCAGTAGAGAACTGCATCTACTTGAGAGACTGTGGCTTTGCACTCCCCAGGATGGCACAGTGGGCAAGCCACCCACTGCAGAGACTTGAGAGACTGTGGCCTTGCACTCCCCAGGATGGCACAGTGGGCAACCCACCCACTGTAGAGACTTGAGAGACTGTGGCTTTGCACTCCCAGGATGGCACAGTGGGCAACCCACCCACTGTAGAGACTTGAGAGACTGTGGCTTTGCACTCCCCAGGATGGCACAGTGGGAAACCCACCCACTGTATAGACTTGAGAGACTGTGGCTTTGCACTCCCCAGGATACATCAATGGGCATGGAGCCCCGTCGTGGATCTGGCTTTGCATTCATCTGGCTGAGGTGCCCCCCCTTCCCTTCCCCCTGAGGTGCCTGTAGTGTTTCTATCTGATGCCCCGGCAGTGTTCTCTGGTCAGGTATAGTTTGTGGGCCCAGCCCATGCATTTTTGGACTGTTGGTGCACGGACATTGTTGTGTACATATCTGCACTACTTCTCGGATTGTATGTGTAAATAAGAGTGATTTTGAGATATATATATCTGTATATTTGTGTATGACATGTATATTGGCACATTACAATGTTTGACCGAATTTCGCATTGCCTTTTCATTCTTCTGAGTGGATTGTGGGTTGTTACTGTGATTTTTGTGAATGCATTGGTGTGTATGTTGTAATATGCGAGGGTGGGGGTGTTTGGTGGGTGTCCCCCAAACTTTTGCCTCCCCCTCCCCCGTGTCGTAGATGCAGTACTCACCGGTGTCTTCGGCGCCGACGTAGCTGTTGGTCGTAGAGGAGCAGAAAGACAAGGGCAGGTTGGATTTGTAATTTAGCCTCCATGGTGTCCTCCTTCCTCGTGGAGTATGTTGAGGTGAGTGTTTTCCCATAGCAAAAGCTGTTTCCGCCGTGTTTTTATCCATGGTGAATCAGCCCCGGAAAAGGTGGCGGATTGGCGGGTTGTAATAGTGTGGGCGGTACATTGTCTCCCGCCTGTCTGTTGGCGGTGACCGCCGCGCTGCTTGTCTGTACCGCCGTGGCGGGTGGTGTGTTAAAGTGGCTGACTTTGTTGCCAGTTACCGCCAGGGTCATAATTCCCTTTTTTTGTCAGCCGCCCTGTTTGCGGTATTTCCACAGCTTTAACACCGTCTGCCAGGGTTGTAATGACCACCTTAGTGTCTGAGTATGCGCAAGTGTCTGAGTGCGCATGAGTATCTGAGTGTGCGTGAGTGTCTGAGTGTGAGCGAGTGTCTGAGTGTGGGTGAGTGTGCGTGAGTGACTGAGTGCGCGCGAGTGTCTCAGTGTCTGAGTATGCGCAAGTGTCTATGGGGGAGACCGCCAGGGGTAATGTAGCGTCCGTACCGCCAACAGGCTGGCAGTACGGAGGCCCTTATTACTACCGCGGCGGTAGAGCCACGGTCGCACCGCCGGGGCCGGCGGTTTCCTGCCGTTTTAGCCCCGGCGGTGATAATCCACCAGGGCAGTGCTGCCAGCAGCGCTGCCCTGGGGATTATGACACCCCTACCACCAGCCTGTTTCTGGCGGTTTGCACTGCCAGGAAGAGGCTGGCGGTAAGGAGTGTCCTGGGGCCCCTGGGGGCCCCGACCAGCTTTTCACTGTCTGCATAGCAGACAGTGAAAAGCGCGACGGGTGCTACTGCACCCGTCGCACGGCCGCAAAACCGCCGGCTCCATTAGGAGCCGGCTCCTATGTTGCGGCCTCATCCCTGCTGGGCCGGCGGGGATGTCGTAATGGGGGCCGCGGCTTGGCGGGCGGCCGTAGCCAAGGTCGTAATGACCCCCTATGTGTCTGAGTGTGCATGAGTGACTGAGTGTCTGAGTGTGCACGAGTGTCTGAGTGTGCATGAGTGTCTGAGTGCATGTGAGTGTCTGAGTGTGCGCAAGTGTACGCGAACGTCTGAGTGTGTGTGAGTGTCTGAGTGCACGAGTGTCTGAGTGTCCGCAAGTGTCTGAGTGCACGTGACTGAGTGTCTGATTGTGCGCGAGTGTCTGAGTGCGTGCGAGTGTCTGAGTCTTTGAGTGTGCGTGAGTTTGCATGACTGTGAGAGTGTCTGAGTTTGCGCGAGTGTCTGAGTGTGCACTACTGTCTAAGGTGGTCGTTCCAACCTTGGCGGTAAAAGCCGCTTACCGCTGTCAGAAGACAGCCAACATACCGCCGCTGTAAACCGCCATGGTCATTCTCACCCACAACAGGCAAACCACCAAAATACAGACATCCACAAAAGTCCCCCACACCAAAGGGCAGCGAGAAACTGGCGATGACCAAACCTCCACCGTCACGGGAACAGAAATACGCCCACACTATCACGACACATGAATCCACGCTGCGGTCTTTCAACCCCGGTATTCTATTGGCGGTACACACTGCCGCGCTCAAAATACACACACACTTACAAAACACAGCCACATTGGACAATTCAAAATACACACACCTGATACACATACAAACACCACTCCCACACACCCAATTAAATATAAAACACACACCCACATCACCCTCAAACCCCCACTCCTACAGAATCGGGACCACGCACAGAGAAATAGAGATCCGAGCACCCAGACGCGCATTTTACTTTCACCCAGCAATATTACCACGCACTTCACACAACACACCAATACACATCACCACACTTAGCACCACACAATCCACCCCACACATCACCCACACCACCCCATGGCACCGCAAAGACACCCCAGGTTTTCTGAGGATGAACTCAGGGTCATGGTGGAGGAAATTGTACGGGTAGAGCCACAGCTCTTCGGGACACAGGTGCAGCACACCACCATTGCCAGGAAAATGGAGCTATGGAGGAGAATAGTCGACAGGGTCAACGCTGTGGGACAGCACCCAAGAAATAGGGATGACATCAGGAAGCGGTGGAACGACCTACGGGTGAAGGTGCGTTCAATGGTATCCAGGCACAACATCGCAGTGCAGCGGACTGGCGGCGGACCCCCACCTCCTCTCCCAGAATTTACAACATGGGAGGAGCAGGTCTTGGCGATCCTGCATCCTGAGGGCCTCGCTGGAGTATCTGGAGGAATGGACTCTGGTAAGTGTCTTCTTCACTACTTCATCCCCCCCACCCCACCAGCATGCCAACTCATACCCCCACCCTCTCCCCATCACACCTACTCCTTGCAAATGTCTCACCATCACAACCCACCCATCCCAACCCCAAGTCCTGCATGCGACCACAAAGCATGGACACCCATCACCAAAGCATGCCCACTGCACATACCCATCCCCCCCAAACCACCGTCACAAAAGCCCCCACACGGGAATGCCAGCACTGGGGTACACAGGCACCCACCCATTGTACGCTATGGCACACACAGATGCAATAACCATACTTTTATACACCTGCAGGACCCGAACGCCACGTCACCGCGCAGGAGGGTCCACAAATGTCCACTCCACCCCCAGAAGAGGCCCACAGTGAGGACAGCACCTCTGTTGACCTGGATCTAGATGACCAGCCCATCGGGGACCTCGGGACAGTCGGTTCCCTCAGACAGCTACAGGCCACAGCAGACCTTCCCCCCTCTGGGAACACCAGCACAGCACCCACCCAGCGGGCCCATCCCTCTGTCCCCAGGACACGTCAATCAGCGGTGTGTCCACCACTACAGGGCACCCAGGTTAACCCACCACCCCAACAACAACAGGGACCTGGGGGCAGTGGTAGTGGGCACACGGTCCAGGGGACAGAGGCCCAGGGAAACAGGGGAACTGGGGAGGCTGCTGTGCGACAGGGGGGGGACAGGCCCAGGGAACCCACTCTCCACGAGGCCCTCTCCACCATCATGGGAGCATACCATCATTCCCAGGAGACGATGGCGACGGTCCTGGCCAGGTTTCAGGAGATCCAGCTTCTGCAGGAGGAACAGTATTTGGGGTTCAGGTAGGAACTACGAAACATCAGTTCTGCCCGAGGCACCATTGTAGGGGCTTTGAATCAGGTAGTCACCACATTGCGGGACACTGTGGTACCACAAAGGCCCCCTGACACTAGCATGGACCAAGAACTGCCTACCACCTCTGCCGGCGCTAGTGGACAGGAGGCCCCGCCACAGGACCAACAGGCTACCAGCACCCCACCCCCTGCAGAAGGAGAACCACCCCGCAAGCGGGCCCTGAGATCCAGGAAGAAGACAGAGTAAGATGCCAAGACCCCAGCCAGGAACGGATACCTCCCTGATTGTCATCCCACTGTCCCACATTGTCACCCTGACCATCCTTAAACTGCCCATGCTCCACTTTCCATAGGCATTTGGACAATGCACCTGTGATACTAATAGTCTGGACTCTGCCATGGACAATCCTCCACCATCACCCCTCACCGATTTGCAACCACCCACCAATATAGAGCACTGAAATAAACACAGTTATTGCACAAAACATTCAGGAGTCTGGCTGTGATTTTGTACAAATGTATTAGACATTACCGTGCCAAAATGCATATTTACATTGTGATGCCAACATACCACTGTCACACAGCTGTAGTCCATGGGGAAACAAAGCAGATGTCACGCAGTGGGGCCCACATCTCTGAAATCGTAAGGGAAAGTCACAACTCAGTTACCATACACTGGGGGAAAAGGTCAGACAGTAGAGAGGTAGTAGTGGTTAAGCATATGTAATATGCCGGTGTGGATTCTTACCTGTGTGTCATTGAAAATACTGCTGTATTACTATGTTCCTGTTGTCTATGTCGTCCTCTTCGGCTTCCTCGTTTTCACTCTCCACAGGCTCCACAGCTGCTACAATACCACTAACTGGACCATCATCCTGCAGAAAAGGCACCTGGCGTCGCAAAGCCAGGTTGTGAAGCATACAGCCGGCCACGATGATCTGGCACACCTTCTTTGGTGAGTACAATAGGGATCCACCTGTCATATGGAGGCAGCGGAACCTGGCCTTCAGGAGGCCGAAGGTTCGCTCGATCACCCTCCTAGTTCGCCCATGGGCCTCATTGTACCATTCCTCTGCCCTTGTCCTGGGATTCCTCACTGGGGTCAGTAGCCATGACAGGTTGGGGTAACCAGAGTCACCAATTAGTCACACACGGTGCCTCTGGAGTTGACCCATCACGTAAGGGATGCTGCTATTCTGCATGATGTACGCGTCATGCACTGAGCCAGGATACTTGGAATTAACATGGGAGATGTACTGGTCTGCCAAACACACCATCTGTACATTCATCGAATGATAACTCTTCCTGTTTCTGTACACCTGTTCACTCCTGCTGGGGGGTACCAAAGCAACATGTGTCCCATCAATGGCACCTATGATGTTGGGGATATGTCCAAGGGCATAGAAATCACCCTTCACTGTAGGCAAATCCCCCACCTCAGGGAAAACGATGTAGCTCCGCATGTGTTTCAGCAGGGCAGACAACACTCTGGACAACACCTTGGAAAACATAGGCTGAGACATTCCTGATGATATGGCCACTGTTGTTTGAAATTACCCACTTGCAAAGAAATGGAGTACTGACAGCACCTGCACTAGAGGGGGGATCCCTGTGGGTTGGCGGATTGGTGACATCAGGTATGGCTCCAGCTGGGCACACAGTTCATGAATAGTGGCTCGGTCAAGCCTGTATGTCAGTATGACATGTCTTTCCTCCATTGTCAACAGGTCCACCAGCGGTCTGAACACGGGAAGATTCCTCCATCTCCTCGCATGTCCCAGCGGACGGTGCCTATGAAGGACAACAGCGAGCACAGAGTCAATCAACCCACAGGTACGTAACCACAGCTTGCACATAACACGATTCCCAATGCATTGAATGGGTTGTATGAGTGTTGATGCAAGGCCTAGGTATGTGTGACGCAGTAGAAAGAAAGCCATGTGGGCCCCTGAAATGGCGGCTGCCTGACCTGTGAAGTGTGACAATGGGATGTGAGGTAAATGCGGTGGTGTGGCACACCGTGGAGGTAGGCGGTCGAAGACCGCGGCACTAAGCAGCATTGGTTAACATAGAACCCTATGGGTCTCAGGAGCCAATGATGATGTGCACCGTGGGTGTGACCGCCATTTTCTATCTGCTTAATCACTCGATACCTGATCTTCGACGGGAGAGGACCTACACTGAAAGTGCTGCTTTGACCTCGGTCTGGAAGAGACAATGGCTCATGCGACTGGGGAAAGGGCCCCTGCCTTCACTGCTCAGGAATTGGAGAAACTTGTGGATGGGGTCCTCCCCCAGTACGCGCTACTCTACAGTCCTCCAGACCAACAGGTAAGTACACTGGGACCATGCTTTGTGGGCAATGCCTGTGTTGAGTGGGGTGGATGAAAGATGGTGGGGAGGGGAGCGATTGAGGCATGCATCAAACGACGGATGAGAGCATGTGCCACATGGCAACGGTAGGGATGGGGGGCCACTCACATTGAGCATGCAGCAGGTGATGACTATTTTTCTCCCCCTGTACATTTCACATAGGTCAGCGCCCACCAGAAGATCGATATTTGGCGTGCCATCGCCAAGGACGTCCGGACCCTGGGGGTCCACCCCAGGCGGGGCATCCACTGCTGGAAGAGATGGGAGGACATCCGACGCTGGAGCAGGAAGACGGCGGAGGCTCAGCTGGGGATGGCCTCCCAACGTGGGAGGGGTGCCAGTCGGACTTTGACCCCCCTGATGTCCCGGATCCTGGTGGTGGCCTACCCTGATTTGGATGGGCGCATGAGGACATCACAGCAGACACAAGGGGGTGAGTACACTCTCATCCTGGTGACTTTGCGAGCAGTGGAGGTGTCTGGGTGGGGGAAGAGGGCTGTGGGTATCCCTAGGCCAGGGCGATTTCTGTAGGCTAGGCCCCTCCGTAAGGCATGGCCCTGTGCCGCCACCCCCCACCTCTGTAGGGTGCCAAGTACAGCTAATCATGGCCCTGTGTCATCTATGTGTGCAGTTGTCGTCCATAGGCTTGTAGGCCATGTCCCACGGATTGAGTAGTCGACCCCAAGTGCGCGGCGTAGTGCAGGGGGCTTCTGTGTCTGTCCTGTCCGCCAACGGTGTCGCCAATGCATGCACTCAACATGTCTTTATTTTCTCCCTCCCCCCCTTTTTTGTGCTCTTCCTGTTCATGTGTGCATTAGCATCATCAGGCGGAGGAGAAGTGGCATCGGAGCACGAGGGAGCTACATCCCACATGGCCATGGAGGGCCATGCAACGGACTCCGAATTCACCAGTGGGACAGAGGGCGAGAGGAGCTCCACAGCGGGGACTCGGGCAGACATCAGTGACACGGACTCGTCCTCTGATGGGAGCTCCCTTGTGGTGGCGGCAACATCTGGGCCCCCGCAACAACAGGTACAGCCGCCACCCACCGCACCAGCACCGCCCTCCCAGGAGCCCCTGCTGCCCTCAGTGAGGAGGTCATTGACCTCCTGAGGATGCTCACTGTTGGGCAGTCTACCATTTTGAATGCCATCCAGGGTGTCGAAAGAGAGGTGCACCAGAGTAATGCATACCTGTAGGGCATTCATTCTGGTCAGGCTGCCCTTCAGCGATCGTTCAACACTCTGGCCTCAGCACTGATGGCAGCCATTGTCCCTGTCTCTAGCCTCCCCCCTCCAACTTCCTCCACCCATACCCTATCACCTGTACCTCTGCCTATCCCAGACACACCATCAGACCAGCCTGCACACACCTCAACACCCAAGTGAAGCTCAGCCAGACATAAGCACCACACATCACACAGGCATTCACACAAGCAACATCCACATACAGACATACCAACACCCACTGCTTCCACTGTGTCCCCCTAATCCTCGTCTCCCTCCTCCCTCCCTGTCAAGTCTCCACCCACACCTGCATGCACAACATCTTCAGCCACTACGTCCATCACCAGCACACACACCAGAACCCCCCGCACATGTGCAGTCACCACCCCCACTACCATTTACACGTCCCCTGTTTCCTGTCCCAGTGTGTCTGTGACCCCCTCTTCCAAGATACACAACGCAGGCAGCCACCCACCCAACAGCCATCCACCTCACGACAGCCTCCAGCCCAAGCACCTGCACCCAAAGACACCAGACTTTAAACTCCTACAACCACAACCTCTTCTTCCACTCCCATACCCACTACACCTACTCGTCCCACTGCTCCTAAAAAGCTTTTCCTGTCCAAACTTAACCTCTTTCCACCAACTCCCCCACCCCGTCCATGTCATAGGACTACAGTCAACACCTCAGCCACGACAAAACCGTGCCCTGTCATGACAGTCTGCCATGGACTGTGGAGTCCCCCACCCTCCAGGGCAGCCAGTTCAGCACGGAGCCAAGGCACGGGCAGCCCAGCCCCGGAGAAACATCCAAAGATAGGCAGTGGCGGGAGAGGGTGAAAACACCAGGGACTAAAACCCCTACCATGGCTCCGGCAGGAAGTGTGGAGACAGCTGGCTGGTGGGGAAGGGCCACAGGCGATCAGGGAAGGCTGGGAAGGGCAGCACGCCCGACAACACCGCCATCAGCCCAGCTGGCCAGGAGGGCCCCGCCAGCCCCATCCCAGGTGGGCAGGAGGCCACCAACAGGCCCGGCACTGCAGCCCAGGAGGGCCCCGCCAGCCACAGGACAGATGGGCAGGAAGGCCCCGCCAGCCACAGGACAGATGGGCAGGAAGGCTCCGCCAGCCACAGGACAGGTGGCAAATGACCTCCACGCCATGGCCAGATCCGCTGAACTGGGCCCTTCATCTCAAGCACCGCTGAACTGGGCCCTTCATCTCAAGCACCGCTGAACTGGGCACCGCCGTCTCAAGCACCGCTGAACTGGGCCCTTCATCTCAAGCACCGCTGAACTGGGCCCTTCATCTCAAGCACCGCTGAACTGGGCACCGCCGTCTCAAGCACCGCTGAACTGGGCACCGCCGTCTCAAGCACCGCTGAACTGGGCCCTTCATCTCAAGCACCGCTGAACTGGGCACCGCCGTCTCAAGCACCGCTGAACTGGGCACTGCCGTCTCAAGCACCGCTGAACTGGGCCCTTCATCTCAAGCACCGCTGAACTGGACCCTTCATCTCAAGCACCGCTGAACTGGGCACCGCCGTCTCAAGCACCGCTGAACTGGGCCCTTCATCTCAAGCACCGCTGAACTGGGCCCTTCATGTCAAGCACTGCTGTACTGGGCACCGCCGTTTAAGCACCGCTGAACTGGGCACCGCCGCCTCAAGCACCGCTGAACTGGGCCCTTCATCTCAAGCACCGCTGAACTGGGCACCGCCGTCTCAAGCACCGCTGCCCCATGAGCGGCAGGGGCTGGCCCGCATCTGTGTCGGGCAGGGCTGCACGAAGCACTCTGGGCACCAGGCCCCCTCCAGAACCAGTGGAGACTGTTATCCACTTGTGAGACTGTGGCTTTGCACTCCCCAGGATGGTCCAGTGGGCAAACCACCCACTGTAGAGACTTGAGAGACTGTGGCTTTGCATTCCCCAGGATGGTCCAGTGGGCAAACCACCCTCTGTAGAGACTTGAGAGACTGTGGCTTTGCACTCCCCAGGATGGTCCAGTGGGCAGCCCACCCACTGTAGAGACTTGAGAGACTGTGGCTTTGCACTCCCCAGAATGGTCCAGTGGGCAGCCCACCCACTGTAGAGACTTGAGAGACTGTGGCTTTGCACTCCCCAGGATTGAACAGTGGGCAGCCCACCCACTGTCTGGACTTGTGAGAATGTGGCTTTGCACTCCCCAGGATTGAACAATGGCAATGGAGGCCCCTCGTGGATCTGGCGTCGTACACTCATCTGGCTGAGGTGCCCCCCCTTCCCTTCCCCCTGAGGTGCCTGTAGTTTTGCTATCTGATGCCCCTGCAGTGTTCTCTCCGTTGCAGTCAGGTATCCTGTGTGGGCTTTGCCCATGTGATTTGGGCCCAGTGGTCCATGGACAATGCCTGCTACAATGCTCGGACTTGTACATTTATGTATATAAGAGTTTTTGATGTGTATATATATTATTAAGCCAGTAATACAATATATTCCAATGTTTAGAATCATTTCCTTTTCTATTTGCATTCTTCTGGGGGGTTTGGGGGTGTCACTCTGATGTGTTGCTACGCATTGATGTGTGTGTTGTAGTGGGTGAGGGTGAGGGTGGGTGTGTCGCGTATGTGTGTACCCGTAATATTTTCTCCTCCCTCCTCCCCTGTGTCATAGGTGCAGTACTCACCGTTGTCTTCTGCGCTGGCATTCGTGCTCCTGGTAGAGGAGTAGGAACACTATCGCTGGGAGTTTGTGGAGTTCGGGTTCCATGCTGTCCTGATATCTTGTGGGCTGTATGGAGGTGAGCGTTTTCCCTTTGAAATGGCTGTATCCACCCTGTTTTTATCGGCGGGGCCACCGCCCCGGAAAAGGTGGAGGATTGGTAGGTTGTGATACAGTGGGCGGTACATTGTCTCCCGCCTGTCTGTTGGCGGTGACCGCCGCGCTGTTTGTTTGTGCCGCCGTGGCGGGCGGTGTGGTAATGTGGCAGTCTCTGTTGGCGATTTCCGCCAGGGTCGGAATTCCATTTTTTTTCCCGCCAGCCTGTTTGCGGTTTGTCCGCAGGTTTAACACCGACCGCCAGGGTTGGAATGACCCCCTAAGTGTCTTAGTATGCGCGAGTGTCTTAGTGTCTGAGTGTGCGTGAGTGTCTGAATGTGCTCGAGTGTCTGAGTGTTCACTAGTATCTAAGTGTCTGAGTGTGCACGAGTGTCTTAGTGTCTGAGTGTGCGTAAGTGTCTGAGTGCCCATGAGTGTGCGCAAGTGTCTGATTGAGTGCGCACAAGTGTCTGAGTATGTGCGAGTGTCTATGTGTCTGAGTGTGCATGTGTCTGAGTGTCTGCGAGTGTCTGAGTGCGCACAAGTGTCTGAGTGTGTGTGTGTCTGAGTTTGTGCGACTGTCTGAGTGTCTGAGTGTGCGCAAATGTGCGTGAGTGTCTGAGTGTCTGAGAGGTGTGAATGTGGTGAGTGTCTGAGTGTGCATGTGTGTCTGAGTGGGTGCGAGTGTCTGAGTGTGCGCAAGTGTATGTGAATGTCTGAGTGTGTGTGTGTCTGAGTGTGCACGAGTGTCTGAGTGTGCGCGAGTGTGCATGAGTGTCTTAGTGTGCACAAGAGCCTGAGTGTGTGTGAGTGACTGAGTGTTTGAGTGTGTGGGAGTGTCTGAGTGCGAGTGAGTGTCTGAGTGTATGTGTGTCTGTGTGTGTGTGTCTGAGTATTTGTCTGTGTCTTAGTGTGTGTCTGAGTGTGTGTCCGAGTGTGTGTCTGAGTGGGTGTCTGTATGTGTATCTGTGTGTGTGTCTGAGTGTGTGTGTGTCTGAGTGTATGTGTGTGTCTGTGTGTGTGTCTGAGTGGGTTGTGCACTTCTAAGCCACTCTTTGAATTCTCCTCCACTTCAAAGGCACATTTGGGTATAAACAGGGCCTCTGCCCCTACCAACTCAAACACTACCTGAAAAAGAAACTTATAACCAGAACATGCATCCTACCAAGAAGAACTGCCTGGCTGCATAAAGGACTCACCTGACTGCTTTCTGTGAAGGACTGTTGCCTTGCTGTTGCCCTGCTGCCTTGCTGCTCTCTGGCTGAGGTGAAGAAGTGCTCTCCGAGGGCTTGGATAGAGCTTGCCTCCTGTTCCTTGAAGTCTCAGGACCAAAAAGACTCAATTTCTTCAAGAAGGATTCCATGTGTGGCGAAACTCGATGCACAGCCTGCCAGAAACGACGCACAGCCTGCACCACAGTGAAAATGTCACTGCACATCGAACCGGAACGACGCAGCCCGACTTTGCAATGAGAAGATTGACGCAGTGCCAGCATAGTGACCGGAAATTTGACGCATGGCTCACTGGATCGAAGCATAGGCGAGCCAAAGTGACGCAGCCCAAATTTCAGAAAGGAATCGACGCAGCACCTGCCATGCAGTAGAAAATTCAACGTAACGCCCACCGGATCGACGCAGCTCCTGTGACCTCAGTGCAGGAAATCCACACACTGTCCCCGGGGCATCAGAAAACCCCGCAACCCAAAGAGGATCCATGACCGAGCACTGGAAATCAAATCATAGTCATCCCTGCGTGGAAACAAAATGACGCATCACTGTGTGCGACCCGAGAAGTCAACGCACACCCCCTGTTTCCACGCTTCTACTCCTCTGCAGCCCTTTGCAGAGATTTTCTCACGTGAACCAAGTGCTACTTCATGCTATGCTATTCCACTCAATGCAAATTTACTCTACAACACTACACTGTAAGTGCTTCCACTCGATACCACTACACCGTATGCCACTCACGTTAACCTCCACGCTATACATTATTCCACTGTATGCCACTCCACTCTTTGCACTGTAATGTATACCACTACACTGTACGCCACTGGGGCCTACATCACTCTCACTGTACACCACTCCACTCTACACTATTTCAATATACGTCACTACACTCTAACCCACTCCAGTGTTCGCTATTCCTCTGTATGCCACTCCACTTAATGTCACTCCACTCTATATTCTTCCTCTGTACACCATACCTCTCCATGGCACTCCACTGTACATCACCACACACTACATGGTGTTCCACTGTATGCCACTAGGATTTTCTTCCTATACCACCATTTCCTGGTAAAAGAAAATCCACCACGTTGTGGATAAAGCGGTATGTTTTCATTAAAGTATTCTCAGCTTCCAGAGAGTTGGCTTCATCATGGAGATAACTTGACAGATCTAATTCTGCTGCCGAAATCTCCACTGAAAATTAGCCACTAAGGAATGATTTGGTGTTGGGTTTGATTCATGGATTACGTGCTATAATGACAGTCCACAGGAGTAACTTTCATCTTTATAAGGGTTCATAGAAAATCCACCATATGGTAAGTGTGGATTATCCAGCATTGCATTTTCTTTTCTCTCATTGATTGTGTTAGTTGAAAATGATACTTTTGGATTGGTTTGTGATTTAGCTATGTATTCCCAAACTGCAGGATATCCTGACAACCACACAACTCTAAACAAAGCATTTGGTGCCTAGTTTCTATGCAACTCTTAGCTTGCACAATATTGGCAAATAATGCCAATTGGCAGATAATGAACAAAGATTCAAGGAGATGAAGGGACATATTCAGAAACATAGGGAAATGCAAAATTTGCCTATTTAGGAAGGTAGTCCTAACTCCTCAGATGGAGAATGCCCACCTTGTGGAGACTCCAGCAGAAGAATTATCATCCCCATCTATCCTTATGGCAGAGATAATACTGCTGGCAGATACTTTTAATGGCAGACAATACCACAACTAAGCACTTAGGCCCATATTTATACTTTTTTAGCGCTGCATTTGCATCATTTTTTGATGCAAAAACAGCGCAAACTTACAAAATACAATTGTATTTTGTAACTTTGCGCCGCTTTTGCAGCAAAAACGAGGCAAGTTCGGCGCTAAAGAGGTATAAATATGGGCCTTACTATTTTCTCTGTCAATTGGTAGACTTTCTGTTACTGACCAATACTTCAAAACGTTGGACCTTTAATAATTTCTACATATTTGCTCAATTTGAACTGTGGAAGCAGTCAAACAACTTACTTTCTGTAAACCATTTTTAGGTTTCACCTGCACAGCGCTTGCGCTGAGTTTGTAAAATCTCTTGCATTTCAGTTAGAAAAGTCTGAAAAAGGGCTTGGAGTCTACCCATTACTTACCTCGACTTTCCATTGGCTCACTCCTACGTGATTCCTATGTCATATTACTTACCATTGGCTCACTCCCATGTGGCTCCACATCGCTCTACTTACCATTGGCTGAGTCCCACATGGTTTTTTGCTTGTCATCGCCTCCCCCTCCCCTCCGTTTTGATACCGTGGGGCCTGGGCAAAGTATTGCTTCAAGTGGCTTGTCTCCTTCCACTTGCGGCAGCTGGATGTGTCTGATGATACTTTTCTTTCATTTAAATTGCTTCTTGCTCCCCCCAGCCGCCCCTCCATCCCTGCACCAGCACAGACACGTACAGAGGGAGCTTCGGACAAAAACTAATAGTGGATTGCTCTTCACAGCTTGCACTTACTTTTATAGAATATTCTCAGTAGAAAGCAATTTTCTAAATAAAAGCAGCAGGAGGGTATTGGTTGGAGCGTTCAAATGCCATACGAATAGTGAATTTCGATGTAGCTCCATACAGAGTATACATTCAGACTCTTCCTTAATTTTACTAACTTGCAGCTCTAATGGTGCTGCATAAGCCGACCCCCTGCGAAGGTACCTGAAGTCTGAACCCTACATCCACTCTGCCACAGATGTAACAGCGTTACTTAACTCCTCCCCTTGCACTAGGGCAAACAGCAGGAGCAAAGCGGTGATGACGATTAAGAAACAGAAAAGGGAGTAAGTAGAAGAATGGTGGAGCTTCACTGCTTTCCTATAAATGCACATCAACCATGGAGCAGCTGTTTATTTCTTCCAGCGCATAAACTGCTGCAATTCTGACATAACCAGAGAAACAGGCTTTTCTGCTCATGTTCTCTGGTTCATAAGAAACTGCAGTTGGGTGTTTTTTCTGCAGTAATTTGTGTCTGCCACTATGTTGAAACAGCCTATCATTTGGGTCATGGGTTTCCTCAACTATGCTGATGCACGTGGCTTCCCAAAGCTACAGCACTGATTATGTTAGTGTATGTATTTGTATCACAATAACGAAGAGGCACAATTAATAAGATGTGCAAAAATACACTTCAGCAACAGAACATGCTGATTATCAAAATGCATCTCCTTTACTTGTTTGAAAGGTGTTCTACTTGTTAAGAGTAGGACACAGAATGCTTAGAATAAGACTGAGAGAGAATCTATGTGACTGTGTGTGGTGTGTATTTGTGTGTGTGTGTGTCACAATGACATAACAGTAATTAGGTAAAGCAGCAGTGCAAGCGTCCCTCATATAGTAATGCTACAGCTTTGGCAACAACAGTCATGTGCCTCTCACATAGGTAGATGTGATACAGCATGGAAGAGCACTGTAAGCTTCCCTCACATAATACCCCAGGTAGGAAACAACTGTCATATACCGCTGACGTGCATAGCTCTGGTACAGCATGGAAGCAGGAAAGCAAACTATCCTTACTATTGCGTAGGCAACAACTGACTAACACAGAAGTGGTACAGAATGAAAACAGCAGAGGAAGCTTAACTCACATGGTACCACTACAGCACAGGCAGTAAATGCGTCCATTTTCTTGCGATAATGGCATTACTCCTAGTCCTACTCCCTCGCCTTCCTTTCAAACCAATGAGGCCTCCTGCCTCCCCCTAGACCCTCCCTTCCACTTTTAAACACCCCCCCCACCCTACCCCCTCCTGTACAAAAACCAAGCCCAAGCAGCAACTCAGACAGTACGTACCGGGAGGGCGGGAGGGAACGGAAAGGAAGGCGAGGGAGTAGGACTAGGAGTAATGCCATTATCGCAAGAAAATGGACGCATTACCTCCCGTCCCTCCCTCGCCTTCCTTTCAAACCAATGAGACATAGCAAGAAACACACAGGAGACGGACACTGAGTTGCAAGAAGTTTATTATCCTGCACAAAGGCCACCAAAAACCCCACCCCTATTACCTCATAGAGGATAAGACTCAGTGACCCAATACCAACTCCAAACTACCCAAGTCCAAAAGCCTATAATGCCGAACAAACGTCAAAGGAGAAGCCCAAGTGGCGGACCTGCAAATTTCCACCACTGAAGTCCCCTGAAGCTCCGCCACCGTAGCCGCCATACCCCTGGTAGACCGACCCTGAATCCCTTGAGGAGGAACCACCCCTTTCAAGGAATAAGCCAACAGAATCAATGATCTCACCCACCGACTCAAGGAAGTCGTGGAAGGCTTCTCCCCTTTACGGGCCGGACCGAAATTAACAAAAAGCGAATCACCCTTACGGAAAGGAGCCACCACCCGTAGGTACTCCAACAAAGCCCTGCGTACATCCAACGAATGCAAACGGACCTACTCCACTGAGGAGGGATTCGGACAAAATGAAGGAAGGATGACCTCCTGGCGAGCATGGAAAGAAGAATTAACTTTCGGGATAAAGGAACGTACCGGAACCAGAACCACCGATCCTGAAAAACTTTACAAAAAGGAAAAGAACAGACCAAGGCGCCCAATTCCCCTAAACGGTGAGCCGAAGTAATGGCCACCAAAAAGAACGTCTTCAAGGAAAGATGGCGTAAATCACAGTCCCCCAGAGGTTCAAAAGGGGCATCCGTTAAAACATCCAAAACCAAAGAAAGATCCCATGAAGGAAAAGAACGTACAGGGCGAGGAAACAAATTAAGAAGCCCCTGAAAAAATCTAGTCATCAAACGCCCCTCATCCGGAAGATTACACCACGGACCTCTAAAGGCCTGTATAGCTGCCCACTGTACCCGCAGCGACGCCACCGACAACCCCAACTGTGCACCGTCCTGCAGGAACTGCATCACCTCAAAGATAGACGCGCAGGTAGGATCCAATTCATGTCTCAAGCACCAAGAAGAAAAAACCTTCCACTGCCTACCATAGGAAAGTAAAGTGGAACGCCGTCTGGAAGCCAGTAAAGTAGAACTCAAAGCCACAGGTACCCCCAGACCTGTCAAACCCCGTCGTTCAACTTCCAGGCCGTCAAGTGTAACCTCCTCAATGACCCCATCGGGAGGCAGGGAAACTCCAGGGGTGACGGACAAAGAGGAAGAGGCCACATCCGCCCGGCTGCCATCAGCCTCAGTAACGGGAACCAATTCGCCCGCGGCCAAAGTGGCGCAATCAGGATAACCCTGGCCCCCAGAAGCCGCACCCTCAACAGAAAAGACCTGAGTAGCTGAAACGGTGGGAACGCATACAAAAGGCCCCTCGGCCAAGGACACGACATCCCGTCCACCTCCCAGGCTTGGGGACACCGAAACCGGGAGCAGAAGCAATCTAACTTCGCGTTTTCTGCGGATGCAAACACATTCAGCACTGGAAGACCCCAGAGCCGAACCAGATGCAGAAACAGAGACTTCCGGAGGGCGAAAAGTTGAGAGGAAGGAATCACCCTGCTCAGCAGATCCGCCCGAACATTGACCACCCCCCGAATGTACGTAGCCCTGAGAGAAGGAACCCACTCCTGAGCCCACACAAAAATCCTCCTGGCCAGACTGAACAAAGCCCTTGACCTGGTCCCCCCCTGCCGGTTGGCATAAGCCTTGGCCACTAAGTTGTCAGTCCGAACAAGAACCGCCGCTCCCTTCAGGGACACCTGGAAATGGACCAGAGCCAACAAGACAGCCCTCAACTCGCGCCAATTCTACGACCGATTTGCCTCCAGCGGGGACCCGAACCCCTGAATCTGAGCCGACCCCATCCACGCACCCCATCCACAGAGGCTGGCATCCGTAGTCACCACCACCGGGCTCAGAGGAAACAAAGAGACCCCTACCCGAAGATGATCTGCATCCAACCACCATCTCAACTCCCTGCGAATCAATCCGGACCCCAGAACCCTGGTCCTCAGAGAACCGGACCCTGGCGCCCACCTTCTCAAGAACCATGTCATCAAGCACAGCAGTTGGAAACGTGCCCAAGGGACCAGAAATATCACAGACACCAAATGACCCTGCATACGTAACCATAGAAGAGCCCGGGGCAGTCTGTAACACCACCTTCCTCACCAAGGACTGGAGTGCACTTAACCTCTTTTCTGACACTGTCACCAAGCCAAGAAGAGTCCGAAACCGAGCCCCTAGAAAAACCAGATCCTGGGACGGAACTAAATCTGACTTTTCCCAGTTGATTAAAAACCCGTGGTTTTGCAGGACCACCAGAACTTGGGCCACCTGCCTCTGCAACAGGACCCGCGAGGGAGCATGAATCAAGATGTCGTCCAGATATGGATGAATAAACACCCCTTCTGAATGTAGCAAAGCCACCAGGGGGGCCAGCACCTTCGTAAAAATCCAAGGAGAAGACTTGAGGCCGAAAGGTAGAACGCAAAACTGATAGTGTTCCTGATCCACAGCAAACCTCAGGAACCGCTGCGAAGACCTTGCCACAGGCACGTGCAGGTAAGCATCCTGCAGATCCAGTGACACCAGAAAGTCCCCTTGACTGACCAATGGAAAGAAAGTCTGAATAGACAGCATGCGGAAATGCACCGTCCTGATCCAAACATTCACGTCCTTCGGATTGAGCACCGGTCGAAACCCACCTGATACTTTCTGAACAAGAAACAAGACCGAATAAGTGCCCTGACACCCTTTCTTCCAGCGGAACGTGGGAAATGGCCCCTTTGACCAGCAAGTCCCGGACTCCGTCTAACAATGCCTTTCTCCGCGACCCTCCTGTAGGCAGAGGAGTTGGACGTACCCCCGAATCTGGAGGCACCACCACAAAATCGATTACATAACCATTGGCCACAATGTCCAGCACCCAAAGATCGCTGACACTCTCCTCCCAAGTTGAAATAAAGTGTCTCAGCCTTCCCCCACCGGCCCTATGCCAGGCCCACAGTGATTGTCAGGACCCCTTCTTGAACCCACCCCAGTTCGAAGGAGCAGACTTCTTAGGAGAAAAACGCGGCTGAAAACGACGTTTCCTAAATGAAAAAGATTTGGCATCCATTTTAGGAGAAGAACGGGAATGCTTCTTCCACCCTTTACCTGAAGCCGATCCCCCTTTATAAGGCAAGGCATGCTTCCGCTCCTTAAACGCTTTGGAAAGCATGGAAGGCAATTGATCCCCAAACAAGCTGCGACTCTCAAAAGGCAGTCTCAGCAAGGCAGCCTTCTCCCCCCGGGTCGGCCTACGGGCCCCAATCAAAGCACCAGAGGCCAGAGCCGATGTACGGACCACATCTGAAGACACATCTGCCAACAACCTGGCCTGCTGCTCCATACCAGCCAGGAGCTCCGAACATTCCTCCCCTTCCTGAACAGCCACCGCCAGCTTATCAAAGTCCTGCACCAACGACTGGGCCGCATAAGCAGAATATATACCTGCCCTTAGAGCCAGATTCTCAGCCGCAAAAGCTCTCTTAAGCCCTGAATCCACCTTACGGTCCATGGCATCCGTAGGCACACAATCCTCCAGATTGACTGCCGTTTTGCCAATCAGGGTAGCCAAAATTGAATCCAGGCGGACCGAAGGAGGCAATACCTCCTCACCCTCAAGTAAATACAGTTTCTGCAGGAATCGTGGAACCTGAGCCTTATCCACATCCTTCCATTCTCGAAACACCATATCCTTCACGGGTCCCTGAAAAGGCATGGCAAATTTAGAAGGCGTCTGATATTGTGGAAATAAGTGAGAGTCAGAGTTTGTAGGTTGAAACACCGGAAATCCCAAATTGTCCCGTACATGTGCCATCACATCCTACATCTCCTCTCTGGATACATATTTACCCCCAGAGGACGTAGATGGAGCCTCCCCTTCCTCACTATCTGAGGAGAACTTCCCTGCAGATGCAGGTGTATGGGCAACTTTAGATTGACCAGGCCTGGCCATCCCCGCTTGAAGAGCCCTGGAAACAGCCACCTCGATCATCACCTGCACCTCCTCCCTGGACATGAGGGGCGCAGCACTACCACCCTGAAACTGGGAGCCCCCAGGGGTGGAAACGCCAGCAGCACCCTCCTCCTCTGAGGAGGAAGAAGAAACAATCCTTCGTCTTTTAGCCGGAGCTTTAGGCATGATAGCATCCAAAAAACACACTGACATCAACCTTAAAACACTCCCAAATATATAGGACCCAGGACCTCCCTCAACACCCATCCACCAATCCCTACAAAGGTAAAAAAACAAGCATTGTCCTAAAAAATGCGGGCAGAACGCCCGTCCTACCTCACAGAACCCAAAAAACGCTCTCCGGCATCTCTCCGCGGCTCCGCGGCGCAGAAATCCGGAACACGACGCCACAGCCACATAGAGCCGGCTGACCCCGTCAGCCGCCTCCCAGGACGCACCTTACGAGCAGCCCCGCCTGCTCAGCAAAGACGCGCCAGGCCGAAGCACTCCTCGCGGAGCTCCGCATCCTGAGGAGTGCATCCAATGATGACCCCCAGGCCCCGCCGTGAAGGTAAGTGAAAGGGAACGTCTAGCGTGGGCTAGACAAAAAGAACAGGAGGGGGTAAGGGTGGGGGGGAGTTTAAAAGGGGAAGGGAGGGACTAGGTGGAGTCAGGAGGCCTCATTGGTTTGAAAGGAAGGCGAGGGATGGACGGGAGGTAATGTCAGGTACGCCTCACATACACAGACCTGGCAAAGCATGGAATAACAGCACAAGAGTCCTTCATTTATACACACGTGCAAACACACAAAGACCAGATACATCACATACAGTTAGTGCACAAGATTTCCTAATCACACAGCAGCTTTGTCACGGAAACCCGGTATATGACCCTGTTACACCCACACTCAAACATTAACTTAAGCATGCCAGCATAGGTAGTAGTAGCACACCCTTTCTTCACACTCACTGCTTTGGTACTTCACAGGCTGCAGTAACTGTAAGCTTCCTTCACACACAGCACAGGTGCAGCACACTATTTCTGCACAAACAGAATGGCACAGCACTGAGAGCTGCTGTGCAGATGTCCCACACATTCAGTGCATGTGAAGATTACCTTATTGTAGAGACAGAAATTATAGATGTTGCCTTAGCACACACAGCACTGCACTGGCACAGCATAAGTGTTATTCCCCTCATACACAGCCCAAGTTCACTATAAGCGGTTTCAGGGGTTTCAACATCACAAACATGCACACAACACAGGCACAACAATTTCACATGTAATTAGCATGGATACAAGACAGATAGGCCCTCATTATGACCCTGGCGGTGTTGCACCGCCAGGGCCAACGGGGGCGGGAGCACCGCCGACAGGCCGGCGGTGCTCCCTTGGGCATTCTGACCGCGGCGCTTTGGCCGCGGTCAGAAATGGAAAACCGGCGGTCTCCCGCCGGTTTTCCGTTGCCCATTTGAATCCCCCATGGCGGCGCAGCTCGCTGCGCCGCCATGGGGGATTCTGACACCCCTCACCGCCATCCTGTTCCTGGCGGTTCGCCCGCCAGGAACAGGATGGCGGTAGGGGGTGTCGCGGGGCCCCTGGGGGCCCCTGCAGTGCCCATGCCAATGGCATGGGCACTGCAGGGCCCCCGTAAGAGGGCCCCGCTAGTATTTCACTGTCTGCATAGCAGACAGTGAAATACGCGACGGGTGCAGTAGCACCCGTCGCACCTTCCCACTCCGCCGGCTCGATTACGAGCCGGCTTCATGGTGGGAAGGTCGTTTTCCCCTGGGCTGGCGGGCGGCCTTTCGGCGGCCGCCCGCCAGCCCAGGGGAAAAGTCAAAATACCCGCCGCGGTCTTGCGACCGCGGTACGGTATTTTGACGACGGGACTTTGGCAGGCGGCCTCCGCCGCCCGCCAAGGTCCGAATGAGGGCCATAATCTGCAAACTCCCACTGTTGCTTTCATCATGCTTTGCTTCTGCATGGGCAACAAGGCAGAAAAGGTATGAGTCAGTGGACCCAAATAATATTACAACTTTAAATGAAAGGCAAAACGTGGTATTAAAGAGGCCTCCTTCAAGCCACCTCAAAGAAATAATTTAATGTAGTTCTGCAATAACATCTGTCACGATAGTGGCTTTTGCAAACATATACATTTATGTGTACATACAATCGATCTAATACAGTGCGCTTTGCTAAAAACTGCTGCCAAAGGATTTAACTATAAAGTGCTTTTTCTTAAACGGTGCACATGCAACTTGCTGGTGTGTAAAAAAGGAAATACCAAAGGGCATGGGATCTAACAGTGTAAGGATTTTAGTAATTTAGAAGGAAATGGAAGGTTGAGAAGAAAGATAAGCAATTTGAGAAGGACCGATCTAGGTTTCACCATCAGGCAATCAGTGTTAAAAACAAACATTAGCAAAGTCAATAGGTTCCGCCTCTGAAAAATCTACTGGTTTTGTCAAATGCTGATCGCCGTTGAGTGTCTGCTGTGGTGATTCGAGGTCCATTATTTGGAGGGCACTGTGTTGCTGGCGTAGCGGGGAGGGTGGTGAGTCCGACAGTTCTTTGCCTCCGTTGGGTCTGGTGAAATTGTTTTTTGTGGCTGAATTCTGTCAGTTTTGTGTTTGTGTGTCATTATCTGGCGGACGGATTCCCGCCTCCGCGGCGGTCTGTTGGTGGCCGTCATCACAGCGGACTTTGGAAAAGACCAACAATGTCATAGTGAGGGCCTCTTTCTCTATAAAATAGTTGAAGAGACTGGTAGGAATTGGATGCAGGACATCACTGAAGGTCTTATAAAAGAGTGATCAATAGCTATCGGAACTCTATGATGCTCTCTGCCACTGAACTTTACTCAACTCGATGACACTCTACTCTCTCACTTCACTCTACAACACTCTACTCCAATAAATACAGTCTTCAAAACCTCTACTCCACCACTCCCCTTAATGACACTCCATGCGACTAACGTTTAGCCATGCTGAACAGCAGTCACACTGATGTACAACATGGCAAAAACACATTTCCAAAGACAAAAGCTCTTTTGTAGAGAGACCTGTTGGCTTTGTCAATATTGCTGGATGTGAGACGTGGTAGAACCTACCCCACTAAAAGCCATGTGTAATGTATTCCCAAACCAATGGCACTCTAATATGGTGAAGACAACACTTGCTCCCGTCATCAATAAGAAATGACTTGGAAGAACAGCCAATCCACTGGTGACTTCATATTTCCAAAACCCATACCATCAATGAGGTAGTCCAAGAAAAGTAGAATGTTATTCAAAACAATGCAACATTGCACCAAACTCTTACAAGACGAAGGAGCCCCACACTCAGAATGCAAGTGCAACACCACCAGTCTCTTTCTTTAGTAAGAAAATACAGATTTGACAGCACATAGATGACACTGTATCTCACAAACTTTAGAAGGTCTCCTTCCTGTTTTTGAACCCAGTAAGCAACCTCTGAATATATTCAGTGATTTAAATGGGCAGTCCCTGTCCGGTACTGAGTATCTGTACCTATTTACTTTTGAAAGGGAGATTACCGGCACTTCTCAGCTCTGCTGTAATACATTTAATGTGAGAGTGCCAGCGCTTCTCAGTACTGCTGCAATACATTTAATGGGAGAGTACCGAGTCTTCTCAGTACAGCTGCAATACATTTAATGGGAAAATACCAGAACATCTCAGCACTGCTGCAATACATTTAATGGGAGAGTACCAGCACTTCTCAGGAGCAGGCAGGTACTCTGCAGTGGAGTACCAGCACTTCTATATTTCCATTTAAAACACTGATTATATTTATTTCCTTTGGTCTTGTACTTTCCCTCCATTGCCAATGGCTAGGTGGGTGCTATAGAAATACCAAGGCCTATATACAGTTCCAAAGTTATCAAACGTTGTCCCCAATGAGTGCTTTTAGTCTTGTATTTGTAACAGGAAAGCAAAACTACAGTTTGCAGAATGCAACAAATAAAATCATAACTTGACAGCCAACCCAGAGGTTTGTGTACTAATCCTAGGAGCAAATATGGAGCTGTCATGACAGCTCTTCATGGAATATCCAGGAAACACTGTACCTGTAAAACTTAAATTAAGGAAAAAAATGCAAGCTTATAAAAACTAGTTCACATTCTGCGCATTTCAATCTTACCTATTCCTTAATGCAAAGAGGGTTATTTTTAAATAACCATCTGGAGGCTTTTGGGGTCTTGAAGTTAAACGCTTATTTTTTTTACCAGGGATGTGCATTTCATGTAGCAATGCAAATTTAATTTAATATCTAAAAGTGTCTTATGGTTGGAGCCGAATTTTACATTTTCAAAGACCTCAAGATGTTGCAATACCCGTTTATATTTTTTACCTGCCTGAGTAAGGAAGTTCCCTTTTTCCTGTCTCTGCTAACAGTTGAACATGCATTAAATGTATACCACTGTGAATGAGATGAGCACAGCATTTCCTCTTCAGAACACCATCAGTGCCCCATCCCGTGCAGCAGCCTTCCCCCATACTTCTGTCACCTTGAGGGTGAGAGCTTCATTTGTCAACCTCCGTTATCATAACAGCGCATGACAATCAGGTGTCAATGTGCTCTATCCCAGGTTCAACATAACAAAGGGCCGAGTGCTTGACAATCCCTGTCTACGCAGCAGAGAGCCATCCAAGGGCAACACCTGAATCCCAGGCTGTAGTTACTAGGGAAGGGCCTCCAATGGGGCTGTTATGCTGATGCCTGGCCCTTAATATGAACCATCCTCTTCAGACGATGTGAGTAGATGAAATGCTGCCTTGAAATAACTACCTCCTGATAGCTTCCGAGCATACTTGTCTGGGATAAATTAACATTTTCAGAAATCCGTCTCATTAATAATACTTCTCTTTAACCTTTTGCTGTGATAGTGATATACTAGCAGCACTAAGGCCAGGCAAAAGTGAGAGTCTTGCACTCCCTTCTTGCACTTTGCATTGTCTTGTGGGAACACTGAGAGCACCCTGACCTGTTCAGGCCTAGGGGGCCTCTACATCTCACGACACAATCATTTTCTGCCACTAAGTAATGGGTGGCAATATAAATGTGACCTCTTCTCTGCCCATGTTTTTCCTGTTTGGTGGAGTACAGGATCGGCATTTCAGACATGGGAGTTTTATATCCCTGACCTACATTGTGTTTGTCACTGAGGCAGCCCTATGCTTCTTCAGCACTTTCATAGGAGTGGTGCACAAGTCATAGATATCAGTCCAATTCACTATGAATGATATGTGTCAAGCTCATGTTTTGCCAGTTTTGTATCCACAACTCCAGCTACGCACGCGGGTCATGTTTTCTGCAAGACCAATTCAGTTTTGTAAATTTATGCATCCACAAGATGTGACTTTTCCCCTGCGTTTTAGCAAAGCAATGCGGTAAAAGAAACTCTTGAGAACTTTCTCCGAATTGTCCTATGAAACTTTTTATAGTAAAAAAAAATTGAATCCTGCTAAGAGGTTTGTGTTCCAGGACTGGTACATACATAAATACAAATATTTCTCATTTCTCATTTCCTGAACAATGCTTTTACTTCAACTCTTGCTCTTAGTTTAATTTTATTGTACACTTACTGATATTCCTTTCTTCACTCTTCTGTTTGTATATTTTTGGCATATACTATAAGTGGCCTATGACCATAACAAATATCATACCTGGGTCTGCAGAACTGCTCAAAGCTGCTAGCATACTGAAAACCATAAACCGCATAGACGCCCCTCTATCTCACACCTCTTCATTCACCACACTGCTAAGTGCTCTGTTCCATACCATGATAACAGCACCTCGGTGGTCCCCACGCATGACATGGAAACACTTTCTATAGAAGATTCATACAAAAACAACATCCTTCCAACCACACGTCCTAAATGGTGAAGAATGCTGTCCATGTGGGCAAGGGCTTCAGCACCCAACTAGGGTAGTATGCACTACATAAATATTGCAATACAATACAGTGTGAATAGACTAAGGCCTAGATTTACCAGTATTTGATGCAATGCGAAGTAGCCTCCAAAGCTGCTGCACTACATTGTTGTGTGTCAAAGTAAGTGAGAATAAATGCATCACACGAACTAAGCTATGGTACTTCTTTTCTTTCCCCCAAAGATAGTCCACTTTTCACAGCCATGTACCAAATAACATAACCTTTTTGCGATAGTGCATGTGTGTTCTCTAAAGCATACATTTTGTCCCAAAGGGGACCCTTTCAGTACATTAACTATCTTTTAAAACTTTCCCTACTTTTCATGTGTTGTACAATGCAGCACACATGCAAAGTGGAAACAACAGGTCAAATGTAAATAATTATCCTCAAGATGGCATACCTTTTTGGCACAAAGCTCTTTCTATGAAAGTTAATAGATAGGGGATTTGTGTTACAAGCCATGGTTGGTTGCATGGAAATGCCATGTACTACCTAAGGAACAACAGCTTGACGCAAAGTAGCACATAGCACAACTTTGGATTACTTTTGGATACCTTCAAAAGGAAAGTCTGCTTTTCGTTGCAAAACAAATCCCACCCCAACACTTTGAGCTTGATTTGCATGATAAAGGTGACATAAACCCTGTGCATAGCATTAGTAAATCCGGGCCTCAGTGTACTTCATTGCCATAATTAACATACCTATACGTCCCTAGTACAAGGTACAAAGCATACCAAGAGCTTCAAGTTATATGTCATTGATGGACTGAAGCACAGATGCAAAACATGACAGAAGCCTGCCACCACTAACCTGGCTGTGCAGGTTTAAACTTCAAATTCATTCTGTCAAAATAATCCCTTTTGACAGGCCTAAACCCATCTTTAATATATTAATAAGTCACCTCCAAGTTAGCCTGAATGTCCAATTAGGCAAAGTGCATGGTATTCAAAAGTAGGGAGTGGCACTATGGAATTGTTTACAGTAGGGCACACAGGAACTGCTGCATAAGTAAGGTTACCCCTGGGAACATTGCTGTATTGGTTAACCACTTGCATGCACCAGACAGCAGGGAGCCATCCAACGCTGCAGTGCTTGTGTGCGTCGAACTGCTCCCTGCAGTCCATGCACATGACAATGGAAATCCCTCTGGTGCAGGCACCCGTGGGATTTCCTCCTGTAAAAAAACAGCATTGAGAAGTAGGGGACAGCCTCCCCATCTCCGGAGTTTGTTTTCTGGTTTTCAGGGAAATCACAATCAGCAAGCATGTCACACTGACCTAATCTCTCTGAAAACGAAAGTCAGATGAGCATATCGGCTTATTTCACTTTCTCTGCACTGGTGCTTGTGGGGGCTATCTCATCCTCTTAAGCCCTGATCCAGATGGGAAAGGTATTGTTGGAAAGGGGAGAATCTCCCCTTTCTAGTGTACCTTTCCCAAGTTGACCTCTGCTTGGGGATCACCCAAGAAGGGTGATCCCCAAGCAGGGATCTACTCCACTAGACACCAGGGAGGGAGTGCGGCCGCTTGGGCAAGGGCTTTGGCTCCCTTGTTTTGTTTTGGGTGCTGTTCAGTCATTCTGCCCGCTGGGGGGCAGGTAGGGGCAATAGCCCCCGATCTGCTGCCTCCGGGGCGGGGGGGGGCAGAAAGCCAATAACAAACCTGGGAATATTTTTTGTCATTAGTGTAGGGGTGAGGTCTATCAATGCCCTCATTCCCAAAAAATGGGCACAGTCTTTCTGCCCCTCCTTCGAGGGCAAATTGTGGGCAATAGCCCCGATCTGACTTCTTGGGTGGGGGGGCAGAACGCCCACTAGGCACCAGTGATTTTTCTTTTGTTTATTAGCATAGGGGTAAGGGCTGGACAGAATCAGCATGACAATACCCCCACTGCCTTCAAAAAAGGAGCACAGTCTTTCTGACCCCTATGGGGGCAGATGGGGGCAATAGCCCCCGATCAACCTCCCTCAGAGGGGCAGGAAGCCCACTAGGCACCGGGGACTATTTTTTTTATTAGTGTGGGGGTGGGGGCTGTCCAGTATGAGTATGGCAATGCCCCCAAAAAGGGGCACAGTCTTTCTGCCCCATTGGGGGCATATGGGGGCAATGGCCCATGATCTGCCCCCTGGAGGGCAGAAAGCCTACTAGGCACCAGCGACTATTAGGGGTGAGGGATGCCCAGAATGAGCATGGCAATGCCCCCACCTCTCAAAATGTACACCGTCTTTCCCCTTCCCCCGCCCCCCACTGACTAAAGCATCATCCCAACGGCAAGCAAAAGGAGATTTGAATCTTTTGAGCGTTAATTTCACATATGGGCCAGCAGAGCTTTGCTCCCAATAACATCCCACTTGTAATGGTGAACGGATGCACTTTTTGGGCTTGGGTAGGCTGCTACCTTGAAAAACCTACCAGACCCTGTCACTGCTGAAAAGTAGACATCTGGGGAAGTCCAGGTGGTGTGCTTCAAATGCACCCCATACCATTTTCTTACCCATGCTGTCCTTCAAAGCTCCAATTTTGCCCTAAGTCACGCATTTTCCCTACATTTCTGTGGTGGAGGTGTTCAGAATCTGCAGGAATCCACAAAATTGCCCCACTTTTGGTGATAAAAAACACTTGGGTGGCTACGTCGGGTGCCAGCAACAGGAAAGGATCCAACCGAGGACAAGAGGAGGCTCCATGCATGCACTACTATTGCCCTTAATTTGACCCATTCTTGTTGCTGCACTAGGCCCAGCCTAGCAGCAGCAACCTCAAAGCCTCTTTAGTATCCGTCCTCCCATCAAGGGAACACAGTTGGTGGAAGGATTCTGCACATCTGCTCCAGTGATGGAAAATCACTTCTGACAAATGGGTGCTTCAGAATGTCCAATGGGGTTATGCACTACCTTTCCAACATACCCTGCCACCTGAGCCACCGTCCAACAGCGGCTGACGGAGGACCACTTCTCACTCTTCCAGTACTAGCTCTTCTGACCAAAGGAACTATTGAGAGGGGGCCAATATCAGAAATAGGTCATGGCTGCTATTCCTGCTACATGTTGGTGCTGAAAAAGAATGATAGCCTCTATCCTGTCTTATATCTACACCCTCTGAAATACTTCCTGAAAAAGGAAAAAATTGAAAAGCTCATGTTGGCTCAGGAAGTGTCTGCTGCCCTTGATCCTGGAGACTAGATGGTAGCATTAGGCATATGGAAGTAAGAGCTCTGCAAGTTTGTCTTGCCTGCCCACAAGAGTTACCTGCAGTTCATGGTAGGCCAAGAGCAATTTCAGTTTGTGGTGCTACCCTTGGGCCTTACCAGAGCTCCTTGGGCAATCACAAAAGTGGTGGGGATGGTGGTGGTTGCAGCACATCTGTGAAGGTCAGGGGTTTCAGTCTTCCCCTGTCTCAATGACTGGCTGTTGAAGGCAAGATTGCCAAAGTAATTTGTTTCCCATCTCCAGACTATGCACATCTTCTGCATTCTCTGGGATTCACTATCAATGTGTTGAAGTCACACCTGACTCCCTCCCAGATGCCCCCTTTCATCAGAGCTATCTGAATACAGTGCAGTTTCAGGCTTGTCCTCCAGAACAGGGAGTCTGGGATTTCAGACTATGATTCTGATGTGTCAGTCTTTATCCTGGATTTCAGTAAGACTAACTAAGGCTGCTGCGTCTCATAGCCTCTTGCATCCTGCTGGTAAAACATGCTGGTTTGTATATATGGCTCTGTAGTGGAATCTGAAGTCCTAGTGGGCACAGCATCAGGGAAATCTCTCCCACCTGGTCCTGATAGCAGAAGAAGTTGCAAAAGATCTGCAGTGGCAGCTTCCAAATACCGATTAAATCAGCAGCAGGCTCCTCTCTTTTCCTCATCCAGAGTTCATACTAGTGACAGATGTGTCTCTTCTGGGTGGGGTGGCCAACTGGGGGAGGTGGAGTTCAAAGCACTCTGGTCTCAGCTCCATTTGAACATGTTGGAACTGAGAGCGATTCATCTGGCATTGAAATAATTCCATTCTTTCATCAAGGGATGGCTAGTACAGGTTTTTATGGACGATACCACTGCCATGTTGTATTGCAACAAGCAGGGTGGTGTGGGGTTGTGAACTCTGTGTCAATAGTTTCAGTGCTTCTGGACATGGCTGGATGATCAGGGTAGTTTTCTGGTGGTTCTAAATCTGGAGGGCTGGCAGAATAACTCAGTTGCAAATGCCTCCCAGACCATGAATGGTGTCTCCAGCCATAGGTGGTGCGGGGTCTGTAAAGAGATTGGGGAGAAAGAACCTTGGTTATATCAAATTGCCACCGCCATGAAAGCACAATGTCAGTACTTCTGCATGCTGGAATTTACAAAACTCCTCTCGCCCAGAGACGCTTTTTATCTCAAGTAGAACTCTGAACTTCTGTATGCTTTTCCTCCAATATCACGTCTGTCCAGAGTTCCTAAGAAGATGAAGAATGACCGAGCCCAAGTCATCTTAGTGGCCCCGTATCGGGCAAGAAAATTGTGGTATTCTGAGCTCTTGAGCATAAATATCTGTCCTCGCTCAGGCTGCCCCTTTGGGAGGATCTCCTGTTGCAGCAACAGAGCATGTTTCTGAAAACTCTCTATCTACATGTATGACGATTGAGAGGAAACAGTTGAGGGTATTTGACCTCCATTCTGAAGTCTTTGATGTCATTCTGGCAGCCAGCATCCCTCTGCCAAAATGATATCCATCTGCCAAAGGGATACGTTTGTGGCTTGGTGTACTGCTAAATTTGTTGATCCTCTGTCTGCATCTTTGACTGACATTCTGCTGTTTGCCTCACCCCTAGCCCGGCAAGACCTTGCTTTGGACACAGTTACAGGGTACCTTTCTACCATTACAGCTTTCTTGTAGTTGCCGGATCATCCCTAGCTATTTAAGTCACCTGTAGTGATTTGTTTCTTAAAAGGTTTTCGACCTCTGTTCCCTACTATGCCCTTTATTATATCCCAATGGTATTTTAATTTAGTTCTCGCCTTTCTCATGTTTTCACCATTTGAAACTTTGCATAGCTGCTGTCAGAGACTGCTGACAATCAAAACATTCTTTCTTGTAACTATAACATCTGTCAGGAGGGTTAACAAATTGCAGGAACTTTCTGTACACAACACTTTTCAAAGACAAGCTGGTCCTTAGGGCCTGTGTCTCCTCCTTACCAAAGATGGTTATACCTCTTTACATCAGACAGAGTATCACACTGCCTACTTTACTGCCCACCCCCCCATCTTTCTGCTAAGGAAGAAGAGAGCCTCCACCTTCTGGTCATTATATATCAATCGTACCAAAGACGTCCAGGTGGATAATCAACTCTTTGCAGGGCAAAGCAGTTGTCAAAAGAACCTCAAGGGAACCATTTCCAGATGAGTTGTCCAGATGGGTGGCCATCTGCTACCCAATGGCTGAAAAGCAGCTCTGTGAGGGCTTAAAATCTCATTCCACTACAGCTAAAGATGCGACCACTTGCCTGGCTGGAGGAGTCCCAGTTCTAGACATCTTCAGGCAGCTACGTGATTATTGCTGCACATATTTGCCAAAAACTACAGCCGAGACAACAGATCTGGCATGATGGGCATTTTGCCCAACTGGTCCACCACTACATCTTAGTGTATCATAGTACAAAGACCCATCATAGGGAGAGATTGCTTTGGTATAAATTCTAAGGTATGGAATCTGCGGCTTGAGGTATCTGTGAGATGGACAAGCTACTTACCTTCGGTAATGCATTATATGGTAGAGACTCCTTACAGACTCTCCTATCCTCCTTATTCGGCACACTGTGGCTCTCATTTACAAGAATCTGATGCATCATCATCGACATATCAGATTTTTTGCCCTTCCATTAGATCCCCTAACGATGCCATGGATGCACTGTATTTACAATACAGAGCTCCATGGCGCACTTGTTCACAAATGCGTCATATTCTGATGCATATTTTGGTGTTAAACACCAGCATTGCTGGAGTAACATCCTAAAAATTACACTACTCCAGCAATGCGAGGAGGCTCCCATTGGAAAAAGCCTTGTGTCAATTTTACACCTGCTCTGAGCAGGCTGTAAAATTCTGATGCATTGAAGTCCCAGAATTTTGTAGTGAAATGTAAATTTCACTGTGTCAGTTATGGTTGGCTTTTTACCTGGGAATGCCTACCCTGCATACGTTATACCTGGTGCAGGTATAATCTGACGCAGGGCTTTACAAACTGATGCATTGGGCCAAATGTGTCAGTTTGTAAATCTGGAGCAGTGCAGTGCACTGTGAGCACCATCTCAGTGTCAAAAAACAATGGTGCAGTGGTAGAACAACAGGCTTGTTTGTTTTTTTTTACATATTTTTATTTGTATTTATTGTACATTGCACAACAAAGATAAATAAAATAACAAATTAGAAACATTCTCCATGCGCAGTATGAGTACATTTGGAATTGCTCGCTTATGTGTAGTGCCAATGTTACAGTCGATTCATGGCTATTTTGGTATTTGCTGATATTAAACTAGTTTGAGAAAGAGGAAAAAAAAAAATAGGAACTAAAGAGGAAAATTGAGTGTAATAGTGATAGAACACGTGGAAAGGGGGCAGCTGTAGGGAGCCATAAAGAACTGCTTCGTTATTGTGGCGGTGTTATTTAGTTATTTCATTTCTATTTTTCCCCAGCTGGTGAGTGTTAGGGGTATGCTTAGTGCTTTTTATAAGTTATTTACTGCTTGCTATTACTCCTGTTGTTCGTTGATCTTTTTGAGTGTTTATTTTTTTGTGGTCAGGGGGAGCGCTCATCGTCCTTGCTTTCAAGTGTTGTGACAAAGGAGTTTCAGGTTGTAAGGCCCTTCACCTTGATCCCTCTATCCTGTAATGACTGCAATGTATATGTCTCTGCTTTTGCCCAGCGTAATAGTTCTGTGTGCCAGAGTGACAACCCTGGAGCATTAGGGGCTTTCCAGTGCATAGCTATTAATCGCCTGTACAATACTAATGCTAAGTCTATACATTTGTGTATTTGCTTTTTGCCTTCAGGTCTTTCTCTTATTCCCAGTATACATAGTGCTGGGCTAAGGTCCAATGGAATTTCGAGCCATGCAGTTATTTGAGTTATTATGTTGTTCCAGGAATTCAGGATCGGAGGACAGTCCCAGGTCATGTGAAAGAAGGTGGCTTCGTTGGAGCCACATCTTGGGCATCTCTGGGTTGATTGAGGAAACATTCGTGCGAGTCGATGTGGTGATAGATATGTCTGATGTAGATAGTTAAACTGTGTGTATTTTAGCCTAGGGTTACGTGATACTGTGTGTGTCGATGTTAAAGCCTGGTTCCACTCATGTTGTGAGAGAGTGTAAGTGAGGGTCTGGTCCCATCTGCTTTTAGCTTGTTCTTGGCCTTGTGTGAATTGTGTGGTCAGGGTTCTATATATTCCTGAGATATTCGGAGGGTTTTGCAGGTTATTTAATAATTCGTGTAGGATTGGGGCTACAGTAGGTTCTTTGTTTCCGCATTTCCATGTAGTGCGTATTAATTGTCGCACCGCACCAAACGTAATGAAGTCGCCTCGTCCTAAGTTGTGAACGGCATCTAGTGCCTCATATGTGCATATTTGCCTGTCGTTGAATAAATCGCCCACTGTTTGTATGCCTTTCTTCTGCCAGGTTGATAAATCTAATTTTGTAGTTATTATTTCGATTTTGGGTATATCTAACAGGGTTTCTTGGGAGAGTATTGTGGTGTCTTGTCTCCATGCAGCATATATTTATGCCATATTCGTCGCGCATTATGCAATAGTATATTTTGCGTGCGTCCTGTGTCGTCTCTCTTTGACAGGTGGCGTAATATATAAGAGTGTCCTAATTCGGTGTGTATACTTTGTGCCTCTATATTTGCAGGATCGTGTATCCATTTAAGCACCCACTGTAGTTGGGCAGATGCATAATATAGTTCTAGTCGTGGTACCCCCATTCCGCCTTGTGCAAGTGGGTAGTGTATTTTCTTTTGGGCCACTCTACGACGGCCGTTTCCCCAAATTAGATCTGACAATATGCTGGACAGGGATTTGAAGAAGGAGGCAGGAAGTATTAATGGTAGCGCGGAGAAGAAGTATAGTAGGCGTGGTAAGACCACCATCTTTGCAATGGCCACTCTGCCCAGAGGGGACAGTGGGAGCGAGCACCAGAAGGGTAAGGAACCGCGAAGGGCCCTGATCGCGCGTCCTAGGTTACCTTCTTTTAGATCCTGGGGGGTCGTGGTAGATATTTATGCCCAATTATTTAAATGTAGTGTAGCACCATTGTAGCTCAGTCGGAGAATGGGCTCCGCGGCATGCGTCTGGAATCGCCCGCATAGGGAATAGACAGGATTTCGACCAGTTGACCTTAAGCCCGGATATGGTACCAAATTGATCTAGCAGCTCAAGCATGCTAGGAAGGGAGGTGGCATAATTACGTAGAAATATTAATGCATCATCTGCATATAGAGAGACTATGCGGTGCTGTGGCCCATCCTGAATGCCCCAGTCGGACGCATACGTACGAAGTCGGGCGGCCAGGGGCTCAATGACGAGAGCGAACAGCAGTGGAGATAATGGGCATCCCTGTCTTGTACCTCTTTCCACTCTGAACCTCTCACATATAGTTTCACCTGTTTTAACTCTAGCTGTCGGTTCAGAGTACAATGTTTTAATCCACACAACGAATGCCTTGCCAAAGCCCATCAGTTCAAGTGTTTTTAGTAGAAAAGGCCAACCCAGTGTGTCGAACGCTTTTTCAATGTCCAGTAATACTGCTACTCGTCCGTTTTCATTTTCAGGGGGGCTTGCCATTAATCGTAGTAAGTTCCTAATATTGACATGTGTGTTGCGGCCGGTTATGAATCCCGATAGGTCGTGGTGCACCAGAGCCGGCAGTAGTGGGAGAAGGCGATTTGCTAGTATTTTGCCTAGTATTTTGCAGTCTGTGTTTAATAGTGACAAAGGTCGGTAGGAGCGGACATCCATTGGATCTCGGCCTGGTTTGTGCAACACCACTATTGTAGCCTCTCGTTGCGATTCAGGTAGCTGACCTCGTTCTAGGGCTTCGCTCAACATTTCAAAGTATGGCGCTAGTGTTTGCGTTTGGAAGGTGTTATAATATTCTATGGGAAGGCCATTGCCTCCTGGTGCTTTACCGTGTGTCAACTGACGTAATGCCTGTTGCACCTCCGCTAAGTCGATTGGTCTATCTAGTTCCTCGGCTTGTATTAGTGTGAGTTGCTTTATTTGTATTCCATTAAGGAACTTACGGAGCTGTACTTGTGTTGGGGGGGTATGCGCTCTATATAGTGTGCTATAATATTCTCTGAAGGCAGCATTTATTTCAGCTTGGGTATTTACGATTGCTCCCGAGCTTAGTCGTATCGCCCCAATAGGAGCACTATGTCTCTCGCTCTTCAGGAGCCATGCCAGTAGTCTGCCCGGTCTATCGCCCTCTGAATGCATACGGGCCATATGATATTTATAGTCATATTGTCTCAGGCGGTGATCTGCTTCCTTCCACTGTGCGCGCGTAGCTGTGAGGCTCACGTTGTCTATTTCTCCCTCTGCAAATTTACATTCTGCTGTTCTCACATTTTGCTCACGCGTTCGAATTTTCTTTGTCAGTGTTTGTCTTACCCCCTTGGACATTGACATGCATATGCCCCTAACCACCACCTTATGTGCATCCCATTCAGTTGCTCTGGACTTCGTGGTTCCCTTATTAAGTGCAAAATATGTGGCAATTTGGGTGGCTATTTCTTTCCTGAAAGGGGGGTCCAGTAGTAGTTGTGGTTGCAAACGCCACGTTGGAATGCGTGTGCGTGGTCTGCCCCACTTGATTTGTGCTATGAGTGGGCTGTGATCTGAGATCACTCTGGCGGTATATTCTGCTTTGGTGAATTTGTGTGTCAGTTCGAGCGAACAAAGTATTAGGTCTATGCGGGTGTGTAGGAGGTGGACAGGTGAGTGATAAGAGTATTCCCTGTCCAATGGGTGGAGGTGCCTCCACACATCGATCGATCGGCGCTCGGATATCCAGGATTGCAGTGTTTGTGAGTTTTTCCTTACTGGGGCAGCACCAGCGGGGGTGTGATCTGTCCATATCTACTTGTGGCACGCAGTTCATGTCACCACCCCATATGTTGGGTATGTTTAAGGTGTTTGATAGATGAGATATGGTGGTTTGTAGAAATTCGTTCTGTTTAACGTTAGGAACGTATAACCCAGTAATCGCTAATGTTGCTCTGTCCAATGTGCCGATCAGCTGAATATATCTGCCTTCTCTATCTGTTGTATTATGTTTTGTAGTGTATGGTACCCCAGGGGCTATCCAGATCACAACCCCCCTTGCAAAAGATGATGTGCCTGCTGTGTATAGCTGTCCTGCCCAGCATTTTTCTAATGATTTAGCATCTGCTGGAGTGATGTGTGTTTCCTGTAACATAGCAATGTGTATATGATGGCGTTTTAAGTGTGCCCGAACCCTGTTGCGCTTAACTGTACCGGACATGCCTTTTACATTCCATGTTATTATGTTATATGTTGTGTCTTTATGTGTCATTTTACTTTGTGTTGGCTATCGCCCTGAGGGTCCGCATCCGGGGATAATGTTGGCTCCTTGTAGCGCCCGGCATGATATCGTCGCAACGCTTTAACCCCCCGTCCGTTTGCCGTCCCGCATGTATAGGATAATGATGGCCCCGAGAAGTTGGTGAAAGCACCTACTAAGAAAGGTAGAATAGAGAAAAATGATAGAAACCAATAAAAAGGATATACTGTGCGAGGCCCAACTTTAAGTGTTTTGGCACAACCGGTGCCTAAATCGTGTCCGATGGGGTACTGTTCCATTCAGGTACGGTGTAGGTAGTGGGGGGCGCGTGTAGATAACGGCCAGGTTCTCGCCCCTGGCCCATATTAGTGCTGATTGTTCCCAGCGCCAGCATATGTGTTTCCTTGTAGTTGGGTGTTGTTATTTCAGCTTCAGCGCGCGGCCGCGCCAGGCCAGCATGCCACTAGTGTAGTTTTGAAGTGAGCTTTCCCTCGTGTTGTGTCCATTGGCGTTTTAAGGTAGGTATTGCAAATTTCGACCTAACGGGGATACCAGGAAGTGGTTCTCATATTTCGTCGGCCGCACGTGGGGTGAGGCTGGGACCTCTCGCCAGCGGAGAGAGGGAGGGGCTGGTGCCACTGTGTTGCGAGCTGCTGTCGATATACTCTGCTTCGTTGTTAGTGCTCAGTTGCGAACGTGCTAGTGTACTGATCTCTTTTAAGGCTTGTGCTTGATCATCTGCCATTTGTGTTTTGGTTGGTCTCACCAAGTTGTTTTTCTTTTTTTTCCCTCTATGGAGGTATGGGGTTGTCCATTCTTCCTTTGTCTTGTCTTCATTTGTTGGAACGACTAGGCCTTTCGCGTGTGCCCAGGTCCAGGCGTCTTCCGGCGTTGGGAATGTGAGCGTTTTTTCATCTGAAATTATCCGGAGGCGAGCTAGGAACATGAGTGAATAAGTGATTTTATTCTCTCTTAAGACTTGCTTGACCTTGAAGAACGAAGCCCTTTTGTTTTGAACTTCAGTCGTATAGTCCGGGTAGGCAATGATGATGCAGTTCTCCATGTTGGCTGTACCAGAGGTTCTGAAATGCTGCAAGAGAAGGTCTCTGTCTCTACAATTTAGAAATTTCGCTATCAATGGACGGGGTGGGGCGCCCGGGCGAGGAGGTCTACCTGGGATTCTGTGAGCTCTTTCTATGATTGGAACTTTTGTAGAGTCTTGTATTTTTAATGTGTCTTTAAGCCAGTTTTCCAGGAATACTTCAGCCTGTGGCGTTTCTGCTCTTTCTGGGATTCCCAAGAATCTGATGTTATTCCGTCTGGACCGGCCCTCCGCCTCTTCAGTTCTTCATTGTAGCTGTGTGATTTCCGTTTCTAATTGCTGTATTTTATTTTTCATAACAGTCACCTCTGGTTGGACGTTTTCTAATGCTGTTTCTGCGTCTGCAACCCTATCTGTAAGTTTGTGGTGATCTGCTCGAAGAATGGCGTTTTTGGAAATTGCAAAGTCAATTTTGCTCTCCAGAGAGGTCTTAGGGCCGCGGGCAACGGAAGCACCGCCAACAGGCTGGCGGTGCTTCATCGCCCATTCTGACCACGGCGGTAAAGCCGCAATCAGAAAAGGGGATCCGGCGGATTCCCGCCGGATTTCCCGCCGGATTTCCCCTGGCTGGGCTGAACCTCCATGGCGGCGCTGCAAGCAGCGCCGCCATGGGGATTCCGACCCCCTTCCCGCCAGCCTGTTTCTGGCGGTTTTGACCGCCAGGAACAGGATGGTGGGAACGGGTGTCGTGGGGCCCCCTAACAGGGCCCCAGCATGATTTTCACTGTCTGCATAGCAGACAGGGAAAATCGCGACGGGTGCAACTGCACCCGTCGCACCCCTGCAACACCGCCAGCTCCATTCGGAGCCGGCCTCTGTGTTGCAGGGCCTTTCCCGCTGGGCCGGCGGGAGCTCCCCTGGCGGGCGCCCTCCGGCCCAGCGGGAAAGTCAGAATGGCCTCCGCGGTCTTCTGACCGCTGAGCAGCCATTTGGCGGTTCCCGCCAGGCAGGCGGCGTCCGCCCGGGTCAGAATTACCCCCTTAGTGTCCATAACTGCTTGCAGCAGTTTTTCGAATTGTAACAAGTGCGTGCGAAATGTCTCATTCACTTGTGATATTGTTGTCCTTTGTGAGTCTGGTGGGGTACCGCTGTCCGAGCTGGGTCCCAATTTGGGAAGCTTTGGCTTGACCATTATGTCTTCTGTAGTATGCTTATGAAGCAGCCGAGAGTATTGTGTCCTGCCCGCACGGGGCCGCCGAGCGTTGCGATGAGGCAGTGAGCGGTCCCCAAACGGTAGGCTATGCGAGAAGGCCCCGTGCTGTTTAACTACTAGAGCGGGTTGGCTTTGCTTATTTGCACGCTTGAATCATGACCTTATGTTTGATTTCGGAAGTCCTTGGGATCTGGCCATCCACGGTACTGCGGGCACCCGGTCCGACGATGATGTCCTTCTGATCGGCCGATACCCTGTGTCCACAGCTCGAGGCAAGCCGCGAGAAACGCCCTACAGGTCCGCTTGAATACTTTTATTGTCCTTGTCTAGGGCTGTTGCTCTGAGTTTGCGGCAGCTCGGCCTAGCTCATCTGGAGCCGCGGTCACCGCCTCGCCCCGGGTCCGCTACCTCCACCGTCTCCGGGCCTATTAGTCGCCAAGCAATGGGGGGGCTCCCAACGGGGGGCCAGGCCGCTCCGCCACACATGGTTCCAATTTAGTTGCGCTCAACCCACGAGAAAGCACTCCTCCGGGATTGTAGTGTCCCCTCTGCGCCTCCTACCTCGGGGGGCCGCTCCGAGCTTTGCACACGCGCCATCCTTAGCCACGTGCTCTGCTCAGCCCTACCGCTACCTCCGCCGGTTTGCCGAGCCTTAAGTGTATGGCCGCTGAAAGCTCCGATCTACTTAGCTGCACTCTTCCGCTGATCCGCTATTTCCGTCCGAGGGGCTGGGCCGTGATCCCGGCCTCGTGGGTCCGGTCGGCCGGGTTGAGTGGCGCCAGCTGATGTCCTCCTCGGCTCTGGTCTCACGGGACCGTGCACCGGCAGTTCCCAGCTGTTGCATGCATTGCGGATCCTAGCTATCCCAAGAGAAGACTCAGAGGAGGCTCTGGTGTGCAATTTTAGTGTAATTTTGGCGCTGGGGCCAGGATTGATGAAGGATTCTAATGGGCCAAGAGCGGAGCTACTCGTTCAGGCGTCCGCTCCGGCCGCCATCTTGGCTACGCCCTGAACAACAGGCTTGTAAATGAGGCCCTGTATATCTCACACTGAAGAGATCCTTGAGGATCTCACCTTGGCACACTTGTTATTTCACCTCAGTTTGGCTCTGTTTTTTTAGTGCGGAAAACAGTCAAGAACGGAGGTCAGAGTGCCAGGGTGGTGTCTTTCAAAGGCACCGTGCAGGTCACTTCCGGTGCAAATGACGCCAACAATGCCACATGGAGTCAAATTATGCTACCTACTGGCGTGCAAGGTGTTCATTCAAAATATGTCTGGCTCCAGTCTGATGTCTGGGGAATATTCCAAGGTAAAGAATCTGCAGCTAGATAGACTCTCTACCAGATAAGGTGTTACCAAAGATAAGCAACTTGTTCTTCGAACAATCATCATAATCAACCATTATCACTACAGGGACATTCTTTGCTGGGACCAGGGCATCACTGTAATTACACACTATCTAGAGTAAGCCTAACATGTTTATCAACACCGCCTTCTCTGTGAGGCATGGATATGATTATAATCGCACAGTAACTCTCTAGGTATGTAGACTCCACTATCATCACACACTGTCTCTGTGAATACCTGGACATCACTATCATCAGATACTATCTCTGTGGGACATGGACATGACACATCATACACAATTTCTGAAAGATTGGAACATGACTATAATCACAAACTATCACACACTATCTCTGTGGGAAGTTAGGCATCACGATCATCACACACAATCTCTCTGGGTACCTGGGCACCACAATCATTACACACTATCTTTATAGGTAATGTACATGACTCGCATCACAGCCAAACCCTACAAAGACTTGAACATGGCTATAATTACACACTGTCTCTCTGGAGAATTAAACATGATTATCACACACCATCTCTATGGGAATCTCGGCATCACTCTTATCACACACTGTCTCTAGTGACTACAACATGATTATCATCTCATATGTTCTCTACAGGACCCTGGATAGTACTACCATCACCTTCTATTAATGTGGGGACCTAGACATTACTCTAATCACAAACTATCACTGTGGAGACCTGAGGATAACTCTAACCATACACTAGCTCTGTGAGTACTAGGGCATTGCACCAATATGACATCTCTGTGGAACACAGACATACTCTTAAGTTAAGCTTGTCTGCTATGTGCATAGCAACCAGAGGTTGAGCTCAGGGTCAAGCACTAAAACCTTTACCTGACCCAACAAGAATAGTGGCATTATTACTTGTGGTAGCCAGCCAAACTAATAATTTTCTCTCCACAGTTATAATAATCACACATTATCACTGCAGGGACTTGAGGATGCCTAAAACCACACAATGGTCCTCATTTGGACCTCGGTGGTCTTTTTCAAAGACCGCCGAGGTACCGCCATGCTGAAGACCACCAGTGCAGGCGGTTTTCCGCCCAGCGTATCATGACTGCTGGCAGCCTTACGCTCTTTTTCGGACGGAGAGCCGCCAGCAGCCACACTGGCGGTCGGCTGTGAATTGGAGGCTGATCCACCTCCACCACCACGTCATCAGAACACCGCCCACCGAATCACATCCCAGGATTCGGTGTGGCGGTGTTCTGGTGACGGGGAGCTGGCAGCGGTGCAGCCCCCATGGACCCCGTTCCCTCCCAGAGGATCACCGGACAAGGTAAGGTGATCGTCCGTCGGGGGGGGGTGTTGTGTGGGTGCATGGGGGTGTGCGTGTGAGTGTGTAGAGGGTGTGAGTGAGTGCGTGTATGAATGCGGGGGTATGTTGTGTGTATGGGAAATGTGTGCCCATATGTCTGTATGTATGTGTGCGTGTATGTCTGCGTGTATGTGTAGTAGTTGTGTGAGTGTGCATGTAGGGGGGTGGGGGGTGGGTGTGTCAATGTTGGGGGGGTTGGGGAGGGGGGTCCTGCCACCTTTGGGAGATGTTAAGGGGTTGTGGGTTTGGGGGAGGACTCTGGGGAGGGGGAGAGGGTGGGGGAGACCCCTATCAGTGTCAGGGAACAAATTCCCTGGCACTCATAGTGCCTACCGCCCTGGATTTCGTGTCAGTACAGAACCCCACGAAATCCATGGTGGTATGTGGGGTCGTGATACCGACAGCGGTCTAGTGACGGCCGCCGGGCTGGAGACTGAAGTCTCCAGCCCAGCGGGTGTTACCACCCTGGCGGTCGGAGTGTAGAAGTGGCGGTTTGGCATGGTGGTAACCGCCATGCTTGTAATATCCTTTTTTTTCCTCCGTCCTGTTTACCGTATTACCGCCACTTCTACGCCGACCACCAGGGTTGTAATGAGGGCCTATATCTCTGTGAGGACCAGGTCATCACTGTAATCACACACTCATCACTAGTGAGTTTAATATGATTATCGTTACACACTGTCTCTGTGGGGACTTGGACATGATTATAATCACACACTATTTTCTATGGGGACCTGGGCATCACTATTATCATACACTATCTGTGTAGGAGATGAACATGATTGACATTACACTATCTCTGTAGGACATGAATGATAACTTGAAAAACATTAACTTCACACACCATCTCTGTGAATTTCATCTCATTTCTATAATCACACTGTCACTGTGGGGACTTGAACGGGATTATTATAACACATCATCTCTGTGGGGATCTAGGCATCATTATAATCCCATACAATCTCTAGTGACCTCAACATGATTATCATCACATACTATCTCTGTGGGAACTTGAAGATAATTATAATCACACGCTATCTCTGTGAACACTTGAACACCATTATAATCACACACTATCTCTGTGGGGACTTGAACACCAGTATAATCACATACTATCTATACAAGGGACACTAACATTTATATGATCATACACAATCTCTAGCTGGACTAGAAGTTTGTTATCTTCACACAGTGCCTATCTGGGAACTTGAACATGATGTTAATGCATTATCTCAGTGGTCTTGAACACAGTTATCCTCCCCAGAATTTCTTGGAGAATTGAACATCACTATAATAATATGCTATCTTATGGAGGAACTTCGCACACCATCTCTGTGAAGTTACATTATTTCTATAATCACACTATCTCTGTGGAGACTTGAACACCACTATAATTACACACTATTTATGTGGGGACTATCATCACACACAATCTCTAATGACCTCAACATGATTATCATCACACACTATCTCTTTGCGGACTTGAATAGAAATATTATACACACACTATCTAGGCGGGCACTTGGGTTTTGCTATTATCGCACACTGTCTTTGGGGGCCAGGGCATCGCTATCATAACACACACTATCTCTGTGGGACATGGACATGGACATGATGGACATCACACATGATCTCTACAAAGATCTGAACAAGACTTTAATCACACACTATTTCTGTGGGGACCTGAATACTACTATAATCACACACTATCTCCGTGGGGACTTAACGCCACTATAATAACAGACCATCTATGTAGGGTCTGTAATATTCATATCATCATACAGAATTTCTGTTTGGACTTGAACATCGTTATCTTTACACATTGCCTATTTAGGCACTTAAACATTATCTTTACACACTATCTCAGTGGTCTTGAAAACAGCTATCTTCTCCAGAAGCTCCGGAGGAATTGAACATCACTGTAGTAACACACTATCTTTGTGGGGATTTGAGCAGGCTTAATTTTACACACAATATCTATTTGGACATGAACATTCTTTTGTTCACTGTGTACGTGAATAGAGACTTGAACATCGTCTTTTACACTATTTCATTGGGCAGCTGAGATTGTCTTAAACACTATCTCTGTGGGCACTTGAAAAACATTAACTTCACACACCATTCCTGTGAATTTCATCTAATTCCTATATCACATTGTCACTGTGGGGACTTCAACAGGATTATTATGATACATCATCTCTGTGGGGGATCTAGGCATCATTATAATCCCACACAATCTCTAGTGACCTCAACATGATTATCATCACATGCTATCTCTGTGGGGACTTGAATGTGATTATTATTACATGCTATCTCTGTGGAAACTTGAGTATTGGTATCATCACACACTCCCTTTGAGGACCAGGGTATCACTATCATCACACACACTATCTCTGTGGGACATGGGCATGATGGACATCACACGTGATCTCTACAGAGATCTAAACATGACTATAATCACAGACTATTTCTGTGGTAACTTGAACACATCTCTCATCACACATCACTATATTCACAAACTATCTCTGTAGAGACTTGAACATCATTATAATCACACACTATCTCTGTGGGGACTTGTGACACCATATTCATTACACACTATCTCTGTGGGGACTAGAACACCACTATAATCACAAACTATCTATGTGGGGACTTGAAAATCATTACAATCACACACAATCTCTTTGGGGACTTGAACACTACTATAATCACAGACTATAACATAATGAACATCATTATCTTCACACTAGCTGTGTGAAGTCTCGACTACTGCCTTTACACACTATTTCAGTGGGGACTTGAACATAATTATTGTAACATACTTTCTCTGTCTGAACTTCAGCATCCCAATAACTACACCCTGTTTCTACAGAGACATGAATATTGCCATAATAACACAATATCTTTGTGGGGACGTGGCTATAATTAACGTCAAAAAAGGTTTCGGTGAGGACTTGAACATTTTTATATTCATTCACTGTCTCTGTGGGGGCTTCACACTTTACATCTGTAGAGACTTTGACACAGCTATAGACATCATCTCTGTGAGGGCTATAGTTCCAGTGTGATCACATACCACCTCTGTAGGCATCATCACATAAAATCCTTTTGTTGTGATCTCATACCAATTCTATTGGCATCATCACTCACCAGCCATATGCAGACATTAACATTCCATTCAATACTATTCCTAAGGAGATCTGATCTAATAGCTACTTTGACAAAAATGTAATCAATTAATCAAACTCTGGGTTCCACTTGACCACATTGCTATATTGTATCTGTTTATTTGCCTTTGTATTAGTTCCCTAAGGCCAGATGTATGAAAAAAACCGTTCAGGATTTCCTAACAGTGAATTTTTGTGATTCACTATTAGGAAATCGCAAACTGCAATGTACTACAGTATGTTTAACATTGTTTACATTTCCCAAAAGGGTCGTAAGGGACCTGCCTCATCAATATTCATGAGGCAGGTTGCAATTTGTGACCCTCTGGGAAAGGCTATACTCACATGGATGGTGGCCTGCTGGGGTCAGTAGACCTCCATTCCTGTGATTGCTTTTTTAATAAAGCAATTATTTTTGTAATGCACCCCATTTTCTTTAAAGGAAAATGGGATGCATTACAAAAGCAAAAGTAAAAGTAAAACATTTTTTTCATTTTTTAAGAGTAGGTAGTGGTTCTTGGGACAATATTGATGCCCACATTCACAAAGGGGAAGGGTTCCCTTGGGGACCCCTTCCCATATGCGAATGGGCTGCCACCCCATCAGTAAAATATGGGATGGCAGTAAAATATGAATGTTTTGCAACCACAATCTGGTGGCAAACCATTCATAAATGCCAGTGCCATTCAGTATTGGGAAGAGGCACCCTAAACACGCCCCTTCATAATACTGAATTGCAAAAGCAAAATGTGATTCTGTACCAAGCTACCGAGTCCTAATTTGCCTTTGGTAGATGGCAAAAAGCATTTTCCCGGTCGCAAATGGCATGGTTAATTGTTTGTGACCAGAAAAATGCTTTGTTCATCTGGCCCTTACTTTGTAACATTTTGAACACAGCAGTGGGTTGAATACAGTTTTAAGTGGCTTTCTGTAATCATGATCTATTATATTTTTGACACAATATTAGCATAATCCACCTTTTGTGTGCATTTAAGCAGCAATTCCTATGTGAATTTTAGTCATGCTCCTTTGACTGTATTTAATCACAAATGTTAATTGAGGAGTCGCTCCTCACAAGGATGGTAGCACATGTTCAAGTCCCCACAATGATGGTACTGTGCACACAACTAAATAACTCTATATTTGAAAATTTGAAGCAGGATCCTATATCATAAATGTTTTCCTAACATTTTTCTGTTATTTGTATATTTTAAAAACATTAGGGAAGGTTAGCCCCCACAAGGCAAGTATTCACACATAGTCCCCACAAGGATGGAAACACGTGTTTGTGTGTGAATGTGTGCTTTTTCTTTTAAATGACTTGGTGGAGCGGGGGCAGGTGAATGGCAGGGAAACAGTGGACCAGAAGGGTGAGATGGGGGAGCAACATGTATAGTTGAAGAATATATAATGGTTCAATAAAACACACTAATTCTCATATAGTGATAAAGGTAGAAGAAAACTGTAGCACCCAGAATATAAGCAGTGAATGGACACAAGCGATCCAATGAAAAGGATGAACGAAGCTGTGATCCAGGGGAGATGCAAAGAGGAAAAAAAAATTGCATAAAAAAGTAAGAAGCAAACAAGGAAGGAAAGACAATCAATGATTAATAATGAGTTGATCCAAAGTCCACTATTTGTACATATTTCTATGTATTGGAAACCAGAGGTTTTCAGTAATGGCTAGCTAAAGCTGTCTATAAATGATACCTAAAAACAAGCACTGACAAAAGGACTAGGGGCCAGGTGTATCATCATGGCCCATTGCGATTCGGTAATAGCGATTTTTAAGAAATCGCTGTTACCGACTCGCAAAGGGCCATGGATCACATTTGCGAATCGGTAATAGCGATTTCTTAAAAATCGCAAATGCTATTACCGAATCGTAAATTGCAATACCGGCCCCATCCGCATCTATGGGCCTGCTGGCCCATAGCTGCAAATTTTTTGCATTTCCAAAATTGCGATTTCTGAACCAGAAATTGCAATTTTGGAAATGCAAAGGGCCAGGGTGCTGGGGGCCTAAGGCCCCCTCTCCTGCACCCCAAAATATTTTTTTTCAACATGTAAGGTACACACATGCCAAAAGGGCATGTGTGCTTTACATGTTCAATTTAAAAATACAGTTTAACTGCATTTTTAAATTTTGCACCAGGTTACCACCTGGTTGCATATCATGGTATTTTGCAAGTGCAAAATGCCATTTTTGGAAAAATCGCAAATGCTATTACCGAATCGTAAATTGCAATACCGGCCCCATCCGCAGCTATGGGCCTGCTGGCCCATAGCTGCAATTTTTTTGCATTTCCAAAATTGCGATTTCTGAACCCGAAATCGCAATTTTGGAAATGCAAAAGGCCAGGGTGCTGGGGGCCCAAGGCCCCCTCTCCTGCACCCCAAAATATTTTTTTTCAACATGTAAGGTACACACATGCCAAAAGGGCATGTGTGCTTTACATGTTCAATTTAAAAATACAGTTTAACTGCATTTTTAAATTTTGCTCCAGGTTACCACCTGGTTACATATCATGGTATTTTGCAAGTGCAAAATGCCATTTTTGGAAAAATCGCAATTTGCGATTTTTTCCAGCATAGCCTTGCGACCTGGAATTTGCGAATCGCAAATTGCGACTCGCAATTTCCAGGTTGCAATGCAAGAAATCGCAATTTTAGCGATTTCTTATTTGTGGTCTGCGAATGCATTTCATGCATCGCAGACCACTGTTTTGCACTCGCAAACGGCCGAATTTAGCAATTCGCACCGTTTGCAAGTGCAAATCTTTTTCATACATCTGGCCCTAGGTTTACTGTGGTACCATATGCAAACAATAGAATGCACAATAGGACAAATCTATGTGCACATTTGTGTTTACCTGTGTTCGAATCACATGATCTTTGACCTAATTGACAACATCAGAGTAAATGTAATCATTTGCCCAAGAACATGATTCAGAAAACTATCGCTGCCCACCGACCCATAAGAAATCACAAGAAATAACAAGAAATGAAATGAGAAAAGTCACCAAAGTTGGAACATTAACTTCACTAACACATTTGCAATCATCCAAAATTCAGTAACAACTATTGAATGTGGTACAGATGAGAACCAGGCTATGAAAAAAAGTGACAAACACACAGTTAGTGATTTACAATTTACCTTGCTTAATGATAACATATGAGTACTTCTGTCATAAGAGCACATCTTCCTGGTGGGCAGTAAAAATGTGGAGGGACTCTTAAGGACATTTCATGGAAGGATGTTGCTGTAGCAAACAAAACAAAAACAAAATGAGATGTTTCAGAATAGATTTGTTTGAATAAAAGGTGGACAGTGACAAACACCCCTGCACACCAACTAAACCACAAAGTGGGTGGCTAAGGGCTTGCAAGACTGACCGTCATACTGAGTTGAATACAGCATGACACATGGGTACCCAATCTTCCAGTGGGCAGAACCCAACTGAAGTGAGAGCTGAGGCAATTCCTTCACACACTGAGGGATTTCTTGCTGTCACTGATGCTACAAATGATGCTCCTGGATCTTCAGAAGCTCCAAGATTTGCTCATAGTTTGTATGTAGTAAAGTGCTCTTTACATGCAAACATTTGTGATATGCTGGGTGACAAAGAGAGCCTGATCAGTGACCCATCCCCAATGGGTTCCTGGTGCTTCAAGACCAATACCTTGTCCTTCTTTCTGACTTCAGAACCACCATGGGACTGAGAAACCAGTATTTTGTTTTTCCTCTTGATTTTGGAGCCTCCTGAACCCTAAGACAACAGTCCTGTGACACATCAGACAATTTGGCATCAGCAGAATTGTTCCCTTTTCCTCCATGAGGGGAAGGAAGGAAGACCACTTTTCCCCATGTCTGGACAATGTATATTTGTTAACAGGAGGTACTAGTTCATGGTTAAGAAATAATAGAGCAGAAGAGCAGCACCCCTTGAGGCACCCTGGATCCAAGTGCCCTAGTTTCACGATTGGATGAGCTACCTTCCTGCTAACCTCCTTGGTATATCACACATCTAACGATTTACAGCTCTGAAGAGACATATATTCTTTACATGTGCTCATATAATGTCACAAGTCATGCTGTTCTGTCTCATGATCCACTTCCTGGACCTCTGGGATCTACCAAATAAGGATGTTGAGTGTCTGCCTATGCTTCAGAGTGCGTTTTGTTCCACACCAAATGTTCTGTGTAAGACTGTGCCATACCGTGGCTGTTCCAGGTGTATGTTATTTAGGGATTCTGGGATGATGTGACATCAGCATGGTCATACTGTGATTTTTTCTGTTTGTTCGGTTTGCACATTCAGGCTGCAAAGACTAAGAGTACATTTTTCAATTTAAAAACAAACCTCAAACCTAATGCGGTGTATGCAGAACACGCATCCACTGGAGATGCATCACTGGCCCCATTGTCCTGTAGACCAACATTTCCATCCCATATCATGACTGCTGCCTTTTTCATTCTGGTGTCTAAAGCTCATGCTTAGTCTGAAAAACGGACCATGAGTTGAGTCCTCACAGATGTTTAAGATGCTTCTTGCTTCTCCTCGACCATGGCGTGACATGCTTTGACAAATCCCCAATACAAGCAGCAAATGGAGATAGCCATAACTTGGAACACTGAGCCACAGCATCAGTGCGATCATCACAACATCAATCATCCTTACAAAAAGAAAAGATTAATAAACTAGCTTGATTAATGAACTAGCTTAATAAGAAGCTACAAGCACATATGTATTTGTGACAAGGCAAGTGCAAGGAGATAGGATTTGGGACTAGCATGGCCAAAACTAATGAAATATGGAGTAACTGTGTGTGGCCCCCAAAATAATCATGTTGGAGTCTAGAAGGTAAACGAGCAAGAAAGATGCCTTTAAAGTTTGTTTTTATTTCGTGACATCCGTTGTGCATTCAAAGACAGAGGTCAACTGTCACGCTATGTCTTGAGAAATTGATACTCATTATTTAAGTAAAGAAATTGATGTTTATTTTTCCTACTTCGACTGCCAATTGAGAGGATTTTGTAATTTGAACAATGTGACAATCTTGCTTGGGTTCAAGAAGCGTGAAAGGAAAGGCTGTAGGATGTATTTTTTCGTGAAACACAACAACATTAAAATACCTGTAAATGACCGCTTCAGATATTTCAAAGTATATCAACAGTTAGGATAGCAAAATTGAAACAGATTTTTGTAATTATGAATAGCGATCTTAATAATGAATGTTATAGGGCCAAACAAACCTAGACAACTTCATAAAAGCGCAATTGATAAATATTCACTGATGCTCCATTTTCACATATTGTTTCTATTAGTAAAACTGTATATCTGTGCAAATGTAGTGGCCATTGCAACGGAAAATGTGCTGCCTGTTGTAGGAAGCTGCACTGGCTTGTAGTGAGTACCAAGGGGTACTTACACCTTGCACCAGGCCCAGGTATCCCTTATTAGTGCAGAGGGGTGTCTAGCAGCTTAGGCTGATAGAAAAGGTAGCTTAGCAGAGCAGCTTAGGCTGAACTAGGAGACGAGTGAAGCTCCTACAGTACCACTAGTGTCATATGCACAATATCATAAGAAAACACAATACACAGATATACTAAAAATAAAGGTACTTTATTTTTATGACAATATGCCAAAAGTATCTCAGTGAGTCCCCTCAGTATGAGGATAGCAAATATACACAAGATATATGTACACAATACCAAAATATGCAGTAATAGCAATAGAAAACAGTGCAAACAATGTATAGTCACAATAGAATGCAATGGGGGCACATAGGGATAGGGGCAACACAAACCATATACTCTAGAAGTGGAATGCGAACCACGAATGGACCCCAAACCTATGTGACCTTGTAGAGGGTCGCTGGGACTGTAAGAAAACAGTGATGGTTAGAAAAATAGCCCACCCCAAGACCCTGAAAAGTGGGTGCAAAGTGCACCTAAGTTCCCCAAAGAGCACAGAAGTCGTGATAGGGGAATTCTGCAGGAAAGACCAACACCAGCAATGCAACAACAATGGATTTTCAGACAAGAGTACCTGTGGAACAAGGGGACCAAGTCCAAAAGTCACGATCAAGTAGGGAGTGGGCAGATGCCCAGGAAATGCCAGCTGTGGATGCAAAGAAGCTGCCACCGGATGGTAGAAGCTGAGGATTCTGCACGAACGACAAGGGCTAGAAACTTCCCCTTTGGAGTATGGATGTCCCACGTCGTGAAGAGTCGTGCAGAAGTGTTTTCCTGCAGAAAGACTGCAAACAAGCCTTGCTAGCAGCAAGGGTCGTGGTTAGGGTTTTTGGATGCTGCTGTGGCCCAGGAGGGACCAGGATGTCACCAATTGCGTGAGGGGACAGAGGGGGCGTCCAGCAAGACAAAGAGCTCACTCAGAAGCAAGCAGCACCCGCAGAAGTGCTGGAACAGGCACTACGAAGTGGAGTGAATCGGTGCTCACCCGAAGTTGCACAAGAGAGTCCCACGCCGCCAGAGGACAACTCAGGAGGTTGTGCAATGCAGGTTAGAGTGCCGGGGACCCAGGCTTGGCTGTGCACGAAGGAAATCCTTGGTGAGTGCACAGGAGCCGCAGTAGCTGCAAAACATACGGTTCCCATCAATGCAGTCTAGCATGGGGAGGCAAGGACTTACCTCCACCAAACTTGGACTGAAGAGTCACTGGACTGTGGGAGTCACTTGGACAGAGTTGCTGAGTTCTAGGGACCTCGCTCGTTGTGCTGAGAGGAGACCCAGAGGACCGGTGATGCAGTTCTTTGGTGCCTGCGGTTGCAGGGGGAAGATTCCGTCGACCCACGGGAGAATTCTTCGGAGCTTCTAGTGCAGAGAGGAAGCAGACTACCCCCACAGCATGCACCACCAGGAAAACAGTCGAGAAGGCGACAGGTTCAGCGTTACAAGGTCGCAGTAGTCGTCTTTGCTACTTTGTTGCAGTGTTGCAGGCTTCCAGCGCGGTCAGCAGTCGATTCCTTGGCAGAAGGTGAAGAGAGAGATGCAGAGGAACTCTGATGAGCTCTTGCATTCGTTATCTAAGGAATTCCCCAAAGCAGAGACCCTAAATAGCCAGAAAAGGAGGTTTGGCTACTTAGGAGAGAGGATAGGCTAGCAACACCTGAAGGAGCCTATCAGAAGGAGTCTCTGACGTCACCTGCTGGCCCTGGCCACTCAGAGCAGTCCAGTGTGCCAGCAGCACCTCTGTTCCCAAGATGGCAGAGGTCTGGAGCACACTGGAGGAGCTCTGGGCACCTCCCAGGGGAGGCGCAGGTCAGGGGAGTGGTCACTCCCCTTTCCTTTGTCCAGTTTCGCGCCAGAGCAGGGCTGAGGGATCCCTGAACCGGTGTAGACTGGCTTATGCAGAGATGGGCACCATCTGTGCCCATCAAAGAATTTCCAGATGCTGGGGGAGGCTACTCCTCCCCAGCCCTGACACCTTATTCTAAAGGGAGAGGGTTTAACACCCTCTCTCTGAGGAAGTCCTTTGTTCTGCCTTCCTGGGCCAAGCCTGGCTGGACCCCAGGAGGGCAGAAACCTGTCTGAGGGGTTGGCAGCAGCAGCAGCTGCAGTGAAACCCAGAGAATCATGGGATTGTCTCCCCAATACCAGGATGGCATTGGTGGGGCAATTCCATGATCTTAGACATGTTACATGGCCATATTCGGAGTTACCATTGTGAAGCTATACATAGGTAGCGACCTATGTATAGTGCACGCGTGTAATGGTGTCCCCGCACTCACAAAGTCCGGGGAATTGGCCCTGAACAATGTCGGGGCACCTTGGCTAGTGCCATGGTGCCCACACACTAAGTAACTTAGCACCCAACCTTTACCAGGTAAAGGTTAGACATATAGGTGACTTATAAGTTACTTAAGTGCAGTGTAAAATGGCTGTGAAATAACGTGGACGTTATTTCACTCAGGCTGCAGTGGCAGGCCTGTGTAAGAATTGTCAGAGCTCCCTATGGGTTGCAAAAGAAATGCTACAGCCTATAGGGATCTCCTGGAACCCCAATACCCTGGGTACCTCAATACCATATACTGGGGAATTATAAGGGTGTTCCAGTATGCCAATGTAAATTGGTAAAATTGGTCACTAGCCTGTTAGTGACAATTTGGAAAGGAATGAGAGAGCATAACCACTGAGGTTCTGATTAGCAGAGCCTCAGTGAGACAGTTAGTCATAACACAGGTAACACATACAGGGCACACTTATGAGCACTGGGGCCCTGGCTGGCAGGGTCCCAGTGACACATACAACTAAAACAACATATATACAGTGAAATATGGGGGTAACATACCAGGCAAGATGGTACTTTCCTACACCTGTGAATGACAGTGCCTTACCAGACTATGCTTTAGTTATATAGTTGTGACAGTGTGCTCCACAATGCACCACTGGTTACACACCACCACTGCTGAATGGTCCTGTCTCATTTACTACATATGTTCTTAGGGAGGAAGTTTGATTTTCTGTAATCCCTATGACTTCATTGATTTTCCACTGATGGAAGCATCCCTTACCCCCCTGTCATTGTTCCAGCACCACTGTGTGCAACTGTGCAAAACCTATCTCTACATTCTCTCTTTATTCAAATGTATTGGTCTGGTAGCCAAATAAAACTAATCAAGATCGTGGAAATCTCAAGCCCTTCTGACGACGTTCTGCTGTAAAATCATTCCAACTGTATCTAGCATTTGAAAACTGCTTATTTCCAGTCAGCAGGAATGCTTTAAAATTTACATTATTTAAAGTACAATATACTGCTTTTAACACGGCGACAATGCTGTGCTTTGGTTGGTATTCACAGTCAATAGGACTCCCCAGTAAGCAAATACAAACAATCCCAGCGCGCGCGTTATAGAACTCAGAGGGCCTCTATACATTCACCTTAGTGGGCAGAACTGCACGTGTATTGTTCTCCTACAGGCAGCAGGATCACAGGGTGTATATAAAGGCTGCTAAGCGCCCATGAACAGCACCGAGGTCGACAAACCATCCAGCAGCCAACATGGGGAAGGTGAGTGAGAAATGTCAGGTTGTGATTTGTTTTGTGACGGAGACACATTCAGAAACAAGAATCTTCTCATTTATATGATTAGCAGGATATGAGAATTAAATCCGGACAAGAACATTTGATATGCACAAATTAACCTTAATGCAATTTTATTTCTAAAAGATCATCTCGTTTATAGTTTTGTTTGGCACTTTTATTTCAGCAGCTGATCACAAGGAGGTATTGGCGTATTGTAGTACTTACTCTAAAATCAGGATTTATTATGGAAGGTCTTGGTTGACCATTGCCTTACTGTACTACATGGACACCTGACTTGGCCTCTCTAAACACACATCAGCCATATGTCATTTGAGCAGCTAATACATTGTATTAAGATGACATATGCATTTTATTTATCCAGATGCTGTAGCACATCTTTATTAGTTTATAGTTCTTCATGTTGGAACACACTAGATTACCCGCCATCTGATGTTATGCAGTGCAAAGTTTACCTACTTACAGCCACACAGGGTTTTCCATAAAAACAATGTCTTCTTGAACAAGGAGAAATGTTTTAATTTCTCAAAAAAATCCACCAATTAATTTCATGTGTGATGAAATTTACAGCACACGTTCAGTGTGTGGTATTTTCTATATTTGTCTAGACATAGGAACCTGTACTGCAAGTGTGTGCTTCCAATACAAATCCAATGCTAGACTATGCGCCCTGACCTCCGGGAAGTTGTGGGTCACAAAGGCAGCCTTTTAGAGCGCCAACTAGGAAGGGCCAATCATAGCAGATTGACTCTGTGCTGTGTTTCCCCCTTTGCACAATGCAGTGCAGCATTACGCAAAGGGGAAAATATACTGTGTGCTGTGTGAAAAAATAGTCAATCTACCCCATTGTTTCCTTCAAAGTAGTTAGGCTACTTCTCAACATACTTTTCTACTGTGAGGTGGTTGTGGTATGATCTTCAGTTTATCACATATACTGTCTCAATTGTACTCTTTCCACAGCTGTATAACTATTTGTGATATGATAACCCAGAGACCCGTCTTCTGGTTTGGGTTTTCAAGTCTTCATTCCTCATGGCCTTCTATTTAGGCCCCAAACACAATGATTTTCCCTTGGCTGTATAGAGACTAACCTATTTCCGTCACCAAATATTCATAGTTTTTCAATCTATACCCTGGTTCTTGTTAAGTAAAGCTAATCCAAGTTGCTCAACAAATGATCAGACAAAAATTAAATTGTATTATTATCATCTAGTGTAGGTAAAAGGAGCGATAAACATACCTCTCCATAATATAGCATGACTTGAGCTAGACAAAACAAAAATAATTGGAATGATTTTGAGAGCTGTACGTCTAATATTTAGGTACTGATACAGGTCCTAATAACAGCAAAACATTATTTTAAAGTGATTTCAATTTTGACACCTATGGGACATGAGGCACAACGATACAATGTCGAAAACTGGTCTGTGGACTCTGAACTCATCAAATAGTCATTAGCTCGCACTTACCTTGTTTAGGTGTTTCCTAGGATCTTTCTTTATTACACAATTAAGAAATCAATTACTTAACAGTTGTTCAAAATCAACAGTACGAAATGCAGACGAATGTATATGCATGGAAGTCCGTCCCCAAGGTTTGAACAGTATTGTCCAACATGAACCTTCTGATCTTCCAGCAAGGCTTTTCTTGTTACTCCACCCGTTAGACATTGCCACATAAGTGCCCTTCCTTACCAGTGTGACAACCAAGATGAGGAATGTTTTGCTCTTTTACATCAGGTCCACTCGGGAGCAGTCAGTCCATATAAAGCAGAGTAAAAGCTGTCTTTTAATCTATTTTACTAAAATGTTCATTGCCATCTTTTCGTATTTATTTCATTATTTTTAGTTTCTCAGCACAAGTGACACTTTTTTAGTTAATTCTGCTCAATACATTTAAAATAAAAAATAAAACGATTTAAGTGAGAAGTAGCTTTAGATATGACATTTCCTCCTTTAGCGCACTAAAATCAATTATCGAAATGTCAACCAATAGGCATTTTAGTATGTCTTAGTTCTATTCCACTGTTATAGTTTGCACACATATTAACTGGTAACAAGGAATCTGAGGTACAAGAAGCATTGTGAAATTCCAATATAATTAATTGCTATTAGATACTAATAGCACAGTTTGGAGTTGATACTGTAAACCAGAACCAACAGAATGAAAGCAAGGCAAGCAGGTAATCGATCTGTATTGACATGCATTATTAAAGAACTATGAAAATAATGTGTGGTACTTCATCTTTCATAGCGATGTATTTATTATCTTCTGTTCCACTACAAATATCACATGTTTATCCCAAGAGCATGCAGAAATGTACATTAAATAAAAAAATGACAATTTTTGTTACAGATCATCTTCTATGAGGACAGGAACTTCCAGGGCCGCTCCTATGAGTGCAGCACTGAGTGTGCCGATCTGAGCTCCTACTTCAGCCGTTGCAACTCCATCCGAGTGGAAAGTGGCAACTGGATACTCTATGAACACCCCAACTTCAGGGGACACCAGTACTATCTGAGAAGAGGGGAGTACCCTGACTTCCAGCACTGGATGGGCTTCAATGACTCGATCAGGTCATGCCGCTTGACCCCACAAGTGAGTGTTACTCTGTTTCATTTTGGTTTCTTCAGAGTGCCCTTTTCCGTCTAGCTCTTCAAATACACCAATCCATAAAATAGTCTCATTACCTAATTCAGAAAAAAAAACTTACACTTTTGTGCAAGTTTCCACTTGACAAAGTATCTTTACTACTTTTTGGAATTCACAAACTACAAGTGTAATTTGACTACCAGGTGTAAGTTTACTTTTGTGAATCAGGCCCTCAGTTTGCATCTACCTTATGCCAGAATGGCCCTATCCCATAAATAAACTGTCTGTGTTATTTGCGTGGGCCTGCAGTACAATTAAGAGACCTACAGTGCAATCCAAGATTGCAAGACACCAAGTAGGACACCAAGTAGGAGAGAAGAGTGAAGGCGTTTTCTGAAGGAAAGAGTTGTGTGTCATGTCACATAACATTCTCACATTCTATTACATTATTATAACAGCAAAGTTAACTTCCAGTGCTTTATGTTACTAAAACTACCTTAACATTGGTTAGTACATTCCAAACTAGACATATTTCTTCTCCAGGTGGCGACCTCTATTGTGTATCAAATTCTGCATAGTACTGTCCCCTTTTAGGAGTATTTGCTTAAACATTGTGGGGCATCATCCTGGCCTCCTGACCCAGATCACAAAAATTACTGTAACTGTTTTGGAAATATTCTAGAATTTCAGCCAGTCATCTAGACTGCCTCTAAACCAGTGATGGGCTTGGCAGTGTAATGGGGCAAGTGGATGTTGCCTCGTCATCTGTGGATTCCCCCATTTCCACTAAAAGTGCCCCAATGAAAATTAAGGTACAGCATCACATGAGTGTGATTTTTAATCTCCAGTATGCATCAGTGATTGCTAAAACTGCTGCCTAGCTACAAGCAGGACAACATGAGGTCTGATCAGACTCATATAACCATAAACATCGTATCCACTGTACTCGGAAAAATATAAGGAAAAGGGTTCTGTAGCACAAAAAACAGCTTAGAAATACAAACCCTTCTGAATTAATTGTTGTCTTGTAGTAGATACCAATTATTCATTTCTGACATACAATACTGCCTGTTGTGATACAAAAAGGGATGGCAAGTGCAAGTTTAGTTTGAAAAGCAAAGTAATGTATTCCAATATTTTTTAACAAAGGTTTTGTCATTCAATGAAATTATCCAGGTTATCTTTTATATTTTTATTTTGAAATACTTTTTATTTTAAAAATGGTTTTAATACTTGCCTTTCCTTGCCATTACAGCACCGTGGATCCTACAGAATAAGAGTTTATGAGAGGGAAAACTTTGGAGGTCAGATGATGGAGTTTTCTGAAGACTGCCCACATGTGTATGAGCAGTTCCGCTACAATGACATCTATTCCTGTAATGTGCAGGATGGGCACTGGGTCTTCTATGAAGAGCCCAACTACAGAGGACGTCAGTACTACTTGAGACCCGGCGAGTACAAGAGATACAGCGACTGGGGAGCCTCAAGCCCCAGAGTTGGTTCTTTCAGGAGAGTTAGAGATCATTAAAAGATACTTCCTTCGCAAAGATAAACATTTACTTGTAACCAATAAATTCATATGCAACATACTTTTGTTATTTGGGGTACTTATTAACATTGAACTGCTACATTTCTTTGAACATTTGATTCTTTGAAGCTAAAGAGAAATCAAACATGTTCACAAGAAGTGTAAATACATTCAAATGTTATATAGCAATATCTCCAATAAGCACCCTCGGTACGCGATTCTAAGTATCAATTTGATCAAAGCAGATTCATGTTTCAAGCCTCAAAACTACAGCACAACACAACTATCTCTATATCATACTCATCCTTCTTGACCTCTACCGTACCTTTCACATCTTTAACCATATTACTGTTATGAAAACATCTAGGGGGTCATTCCGACCCTGGCGGTCATGGACCGCCAGGGCCGGGGACGGAGGAAGCACCGCCAACAGGCTGGCGGTGCTTCAGGGGCAATTCTGACCGCGGCGGTAAAGCCGCGGTCAGAAAAGGGAAACCAGCGGTTTCCCGCCGGTTTTCCCCTACCCCACGGAATCCTCCACAGCGGCCCTGCAAGCAGCGCCGCCATGGGGTTTCCGTCCCCCTTCCCGCCAGCCTGTTCCTGGCGGTTTACACCGCCAGGAAGAGGCTGGCGGGAACGGGTGTCGTGGGGCCCCTGGGGGCCCCTGCAGTGCCCATGCCACTGGCATGGGCACTGCAGGGGCCCCCTAACAGGGCCCCATTATGATTTTCAGTGTCTGCAAAGCAGACACTGAAAATCGCGACGGGTGCCACTGCACCCGTCGCACACCAGCAACTCCGCCGGCTCCATTCGGAGCCGGCTTCATCGTTGCTGTGGCTTTCCCGCTGGGCGGGCGGGCGGCCTTTTGGCGGTCGCCCGCCTGCCCAGCAGGAAAGTCAAAATGACCGCCGCGGTCATTTAAACGCGGTACGGTCTTTTGGCGGGCGGCGCCCGCCGCCCGCCGGGGTCGGAATGACCCCCCTAGTCTAGTTGTCAATGGCACAGCACTCTCCTGATTCATCACTTAAAGAGATAGTCAAATCTGTGTTATGGTGCCACAAAATTATCATTTCTGCCTCCCTACCAAGGGGCATCATTGAAGAGCTTGTGCTAATAAATACTGCGTGTTGGTTATGTCCAACTATTATAGTCCTTGTCCTCTGACACATATCTCTTTAAAAGAGAGCCAGATGCCTTATCATCAGCCAGTTGGTGGTACTTTACTGCAATATTCTGAACTCCAAAAAATCAGCAGTCCCGTGTAGTGACTATTTACCGACGCATAGAGAACTCGGTTTTCATCACTTGTGATTCAACAACCAAAATAACAGAGTTTGCTGAGGGTTCCCTCTGAAAAGAATTAAATGGACTCCAGAGAATATGCTCAATTTACCAGAAGGTTTCAAAACAATTGTACTAGGTGCCAACGGCATTGATAAAGTTAGCTTTGAATGGGTTTGCTAAGTAGTTGGAACATATGTCATATATTGGATTATTTGTCTGACCCTCCTAAATCAAGGGCCCAAAAAGGCTCAGTGGACAAAAATAAGACATTTTAATGAACGATAGGCTATGAAGAAGCATGTTTTCAATGGTGTACCCCCATATTTTGCCTTAACTGTTTCGGCTGGCTGTTCAACTCTGTGCACTTTACTGCTGCTAACCAGAGGTAAAGCGCCTCTCCTTTCAACATGATGAAATTGGTATACCACTGATTGATATATTTAATTTTACCTATTAGTCTCAAGTATATAGTACAAAATCTACCCATGGCCTGTAATGTAAATGCCACCAGTGGACTGGAGCATCCATTGTGCCACCCACTACAGTGACATCTTAAAACACGGCTTCAGGCCTACCATTATAGCCTGACTGAAGCAGTCTTAAACTGCAATTCTATCCGTCAAAATAAACCGTTTTGTCTGGCCAAAATGTTAGTTTATAACATTAATAAGTCACCGCAAATTAGGACTTACTGCCAATGAGGCAAGGTGCATGGTATTTAAAAGTAGGACATGAAGAAATGTAGGGGCATATTTATACTCCGTTTGCGCCGGAATTGCGTAGTTTTTTTTTACGCAATTCCGACGCAAAACTAACTCCATATTTATACTTTGGCGTTAGACGCGTCTAGCGCCAAAGTCCATGGAGTTTGCGTCATTTTTTAGTGTGGACACCTACTTTGCGTTAATGAAATGCAAGGTAGGCGTTCACGTCTAAAAAATCGACTCCGAGGCATGTGCGTCGTATTTATCCTCCCGGGCAAAATTCACGCATGGGAGTGGGCGGGTCAAAAAAAAATTTGTACGGCCGCTTTTGTGCCGTTTTTTAGCACCTGCAAAAGGCAGGCGTTAAGGGACCTGTGGGCTCTGAAGGAGCCCAGATGTGCCCTCCCATGCCCCCAGGGACACCCCCTGTCACCCTTGCCCACCCCAGGAGGACACCCAAGGCTGGAGGGACCCATCCCAGGGACATTAAGGTAAGTTCAGGTAAGTGGTTTTTTTTGGTTTTTTTGTGGCATAGGGGGGCCTGATTTGTGCCCCCCTACATGCCACTATGCCCAATGACCATGCCCAGGGGACAGAAGTGGGCATGGCCATTGGGCAAGGGGGCATGACTCCTGTCTTTGCTAAGACAGGAGTCATTTCAATGGGGGTTGGGAGTTTAAAAAAATGGCGCAAATCGGGTTGTGGTGAAAAAATTGCCTCAACCTGACTTGCCCCATTTCTTGACGGCCAAGCCCCATATCCCCCTACGCCGGAGCTGCCTGGTGTACGTAGTTTTTTTCCACGCACACCAGGCAGCGCCGGCGGCTAACGCCGGCTAACGTCATTGATTAAATACGGCGCCCGCATGGTGCTTCAGAATGGCGTTAGCCGGCGCAAATTTTTTTGACGCAAAACTGCGTTAGCGCAGTTTTGCGTCAAAAAGTATGAATATGGCTCGTAATGTTAAACATCCTTGTTGTGAAGAGACCCCAAAAACAATTTTCAATGTAGCAAGGCTGGCATTTCTATCGGAAACACTGGATTACTATATTATGTTTAATAATGTTAATTTCAGTTAGGAAACAGTTAAAAATATAATAAAAGGGCTATTTTTAATAGTTATTGAAAATCCAATTCAAAGATAAAATCTATTTTCTATATCTAATAACGAGAAGGCACTTTTAGAAAGTTACTTTTCCCTGCCTAAAGCCTCTAGAAGCCCATTTTTTGATGAACTCCAACTACGACCCAGCAGCTGGATAGCACCTTTGTGAAATATAAAAACTGCTCCTTTAGCAGAGACAAAGGCTTGGGTGTGGGCTGGCGTTTCTGTTGCTCCAGAAGGATGGCCATTTGGGCAGTACCCAGGAAGGTGATTAAATCCATAGGCAGAGGTCAGGGCCTTTTTTGTTCCCCCAGCCAAGCAGCATGCTCCAATCTCGGTGGTAAAAACGCCCCCCAGAACTGGTTTGGAATAACTATAGAGGAGAATTTGCCTCCAATATTTCTCTTTCAATGTGCAGAGCCCATGTGCCCAACCCAAATGTTTTGCCATCTTGGATTTAGACAGAGAGGGGCACTGTGAGATGTTTGCTCTAGGGCACCCAGGAAGTGCTAAAAAAGTGAGCAGGATTTTCCCTGGGAACCTTGACATTATTGATTAGGGTGGAAAATAAGAAAACAACTGAAACTGCTGTTTCTGACTGGAGAAAAGCCCTGAAGACCTGCTCTCCCTCTTGTATCCAGGTCAAAGAAGTAGACTTTTAGGCCTTGATCTATACTTTTTTACACTTAACTGCACTAATGCAGTTTAATGTAAAAAAGTATACCACTAGCTAGCGTCATGCCAAGACACAGGCCCGGGGTAATATTTATGGGATGACGTTGGTCAGCGGTAAGGCCCGGTTAGCGTCAACATATTTGATGCTAACCAGGTAGGGGAGGCATAGGGAAAACTGGAGGTTGTGCATCAAAGAAGGGCGCTTGTTAGGTGAGAGTCAAGAAAACCTGATTAGCGTCATATTTCGACGCACAACCCCCATGAACATGACTCCTGTCTGAGTAAAGACAGGAGTCATGCCTCACAGCCCAATGGCCATGCCCAGGGGATACATGTATGGGGGCCAAGTTACTCCCCCCATGGGATTACAAAAAATAAAATAAAAATACTCACCCCTACTTACCTGGGATGGGTTCCCTCCATCCTTAGGTGTCTTCCTGGTGGGGGTGTCCCTGTGGCCAGGGAAGGGCACCTGTGGGCTCTTTCCATGTTCTCTGACCACGGAAATAGGCCCACAGGTCCCCTAACGTCTGCCCATACCCAGGCGTTAATTGATGGCACTATGCAAGCTACAAGAGGCCTTTCCTGCAGCTGCCAAGCTGCCAAGCTGACCAGTTCCAAATGGACTTGCCTTTGGAGTCTGCTGACGGCTTCTGCTAGAGTGAATTTTGGCCCTCAAGTGTGTAAGATAGACTCCAGTACTAGGCAGGTAAGTTCAATGGAATATATATTAAGGAGAGCAAGCCCGGAACATCCGCTCACACTACAAGGTTCTCTCCATCTGCTCCAGCCTCTCCTTATGGTTTCCCATTCTAGAATATGCAGTATCCTTTTACCTAGGTACATGTAACTTGGATACCACACCTCCCTCTCGTAAATTTTTTTTAAATACTTTAACCAGATACAATACCAAGTAATTACTTCACACTGTCACTTAGAAATCTGGAATAATTTAACATTGTAACTCGCTAATTACATGTTTACCATAAATCCTGAACACCCCTACTCAGGAAACACAAAAAACGATTACGTATTTACATAAATTCTCCATTGAGAGATAGCAATATAACATCTCATCACAAACTAATTGAATTTCTTTGGTAACATTATCAACCTACCCCCATGCGTTGTTATATAGGTATCCACATTTAATTAATTGATATTATCCTCTGGATTATTGGAGGAACTATTCATATTACATAGACTCTCTGCTCTTGAAGAAGATGTACTAGTATGTTCTGTTGATGTTTCTGTTCCTCCACAAGTATCAGTTACATCATCCCACATCCATTCCATCTGATGTGTATGATCCCCTTCTCTCCTTTTATTAATTTGCAAATCATGAATCCTATTGCACCTAGACATCCTGCTAAAGTGCCATATTTTGTTTTCACTTAACAAAGCAGATTTATTATGAACTTCTATCACTTGTAGTCGGTCTGAAAACTTGCTACATCCTTTTCTTTTTTTTGTGACCCAACTTTACTCTTACCCAACCGGCTGGTGTTAAGTGCATGTTTTTTATCACAATATGTTTTGTACAATTCTTGCATTTTCATCATGTTCCCTTTTACTACAGAAGGGGACAGTTTGCTGCAATCTTTCCTATCCTTCCATACTAGGTTGTCTTATGTAAACAGTTCTCTCCCTCGTAAAATTCAAAACTGACTATACCCTATTCCTGTGGGAGTAATTCTATATGCCCTGACCGTACTGTTCAACTCCTTTACCCAATCCTTGTCAGCTTTGATAGCTGCTTGTATACTGCCCATTATCACTTTGTTAACGCGTTCTAGAATTCCATTCCCAGCAGGATTGGAAACTGGGATTTTTTTTACCTGTAATCCCATTCCTGATAAAAAAAAATCCATATTTCTCAGAATTAAATTGCTATCCATTCTCACTTAAAACATACTTGGAAATGACTTCTTTAAAAATAGTCTTTCTAGAAATCCAATCACAGCTTTAGCCTCAATTTCCTCTATCACCTCAATTCCTAGCCACTTAGAATAATGATCCATAACTACACTTTTATACCTTGGTACACCCCATTTATCTAAAATAGGTCCCAGGGTGGCTATGCTCACCTCTTTCCATGGATGCTCTGGGTACTTCCATTCACCCAAAGATGGTCTAAGCATTGATTGGGTTTTGCCAGAATTGGGACATACTTCGCAGTTCTTTGCAACTCTTTCTATTTCTGTATCAATCCATGGCCACCAATACATAGATTCCACCCTTTTCTTTAGTTTTACAATACTCAAATGACCGTCATGATTTATATCCAATATTCTTAGTCTCAATCCAGAAAGTACTAATCTGTCTCCTCTGAAAATGTATCCTGTTTTACTAAGAGATAATTCTTCTTTGATCTCCCGCAACTTCTTACATTCATCCTGTATTTTGTTTTTATCAGCCCAACCTCTCAAAATGAATTGTTTGATCAAACTCATATTTTCATCTTCTTTGTATTTCGAATCCCACACATCCTTCAGTATAGCACTTTTACTATCCTCAATCATTGCCACACTGTATTCATCCCAGTCTGTTTCTATTTCTTCATCAATTGGTAAAGGCTAGTGAGTTAAATAAACTGCTACCTTGTTCATTTGTCCTGATAAACATTCAACATCTTATACATAATCTAACAATCTCAGAGTCATTCTTGCTATGCATGGTGTTGCTCTAATATTGCCTTTAGAAGTGCTTACAATGCTATGTATTCCTACTTCAAAACCTGACGAAGGGCAAACCTTACATATATCTTGTTTGACGTTTTCAAAATCTACTTGCAATTGTTAATCCCACTTGAATTCCTGCCTCAGTTTTAACAATTGCCTCATTTTTGTCTTTAGACATTGGAGCTGGGGAATTGCTTAAAGGTTTAATGATGTTTTTCTTTGGTGAAATACCCTCACTAACTACTTCGTGGCCCAGATATGTTGCACAATTTACTACAAATTTCAATTTCTTTAATTCAAGCTTTAGCCCATTGTCAGCTCATTTTTTCAATATCAACTCCAGTCTAAAATCATGTTCCCTCCTGTCTCGACCCATTACTAATATGTTGTCTTGAAAATAGGTCACTCAATCTATACCTTTGAAAAGTTTGTACATAGGGTGTTGAAAACTGCTGCCACTGAAGTAAGGACACATGGCATGCAAACAAATCTATGATGTTCGACTAGAGTAATAAATGCTGTAAGACTTCTGCTAGATGTATGTAGTTGGACCTGGTGATAGCCTGGCGTTAAGTATATTGTTGAGAATCATTTAGTATCTTTCGATTGAGATCAAAGTTCATCAATCTTAGGTAGTGGGAACTTGTCAATAACAATGTTTTTATTCAACTCCCTAAGGACATGCACAGTCATAATCGCATGTCAGGGTTGTGAGCTACTACCTGGGGAGTGAACCATTCTGCATTTTCCACTGGTCCTATGATCCCTTTCTTCACTAAGGATTATAATTTCTTCATGACATTTTCTTTAATACTCACAGGTATATTTTTGACTTTGCGACAAATTGGTTTAGCCCCCTTTTTCAATAAAATTCTATAGACAAACCCTTTTAATGCTCTTACATCTCCAGAAAATACACTTGGAAATTGTATCTTGACCTCCTCTTCAATATTCATTGTCAATTCAGCCAGTAAAATTACCTGGTATCCACTGTTAGGATCAAGTATGATACCTAGAGCTTCTCGGTCAATCCATCCAAATACTGAGGGCCCCTTCTCAGTCACTTTCACTTTCCTTTGGCTATTCTGTCCTTAAATTCAAATTCCACTTCTTTAAAGCCTACCATGGGGATCTTTTCACCCGTGAAGGTGATTGGGTATATATTTGTGGGACTCAATTGGAACCTCAAAATTGCTACAAATTTGTCTTCCCACAATGAATGTTCTACCATGGTGTATGGAGATCCTGAATCTGCAGCCACTTGTCTATGTACACCACAAATTCTTACATAATTTTTTTTTTTTTTTCTTGGAACTAATATTTACATCTAAAGCTGCATCTTCAATGCTGAGTACACCTTCATTGCCAGTAGAATCATTCTCTTCTTCTAAATTTTCTTCCTTATCTAACACACGTTTGACTGTATAGTTTTCACCTTTCTTGCACATTTTAACATAGTAGCCCATGATCCCACAATGATCACATTTAGTTATGATTGCAGGACAGTTTTTGCTTCTGGCTATGTGCCCCATGTTACCACAACTAAGACACACTGGTCTTTTGTACTCTAATTCAGGTTTACCTTTTACTGATTTCTTACTCCCAGAATTGTTTGTGCATTTCTTGTCCACACTCTTTTTGTCTTCTTTAGGATTAATTACCTTGCATACTGACTCTCCTTTGCTACTGTTATTTAGAGTTACTTTAGCACACCTTTTTGACATTTCAGCTTTCTTTACTATTTCAATAATCTCAATTATTATCACCACAAACATATAGTTTTCCTTGAATATTTGCAATATTAGAGTGCATAACTAATTGATCTCTAATGAGATCATGTAAGGTCTCAAATTTAGAGTTGATTGCTAGTTTTTTTAGAGAAGCTAAGTAGTTTCATACTTCATCTGATTCCTTTGGAAGAATGCATACCTAACAATAGCCATATGAACTACTGGTTGGTAATCAGCTTCCAGATCCTCCAAGATATCTCTAAATGCATCTGTTCTATCAGCTTGTCTGTATTTCATCTCAATCTGAAAGTATATTCACAACACTTCAGGACCAAGACTACGTAACAATATTTCCTTCTTTCAAGACAAAGTAAGTTCCTCATCATTCTCTTCCTCTTGCGCTGATATGTAGTTTACAAAACATTCCTTCCAGTCTAACCATTTTAATAAAGCATCACCTGGTCTGGGGAAAAAAACAGTACAGGAGGAGTGAGACCATTATTTTGAGAACTCATTCTAACTTGTAAACTTCCAAAACTTATTTACAATATTTAACAGTAGTTAATTTATATGAAGTTATTATTAATCCATTTACCTAAGGTGTGCAAATCACCGAAATGTGCACTATGTCCCGTAGATTACCTTAGAAGGTTACCTTATATGGTGTGCAAATCCCAAGATTAGCACTATGATTAAGGTGTGCGCATCACTGTGATTCAGGAAAGATTCCTGTGATGCGCTGGAAGTATTACAATTAAAAGCGGCTTACAGGAATGGTGTGAATCACCGGACACGCTACTAAGCTGAATGATGACAGTTTGATGCGGTGTGCTCAGACCCCGATACCTTCGAAAAAGTAAGTAAGCCCAAACTAAGATGGCTGTCAGTGTGACATGCTGCTGCATCTTTGCGTGCACTGGCGTGGGACATAGTATGACGTGGTGCATCACTACAGCACGTCTCCGGCTTTTTGTTGCTTCCAGTAGGTACCACGTGAAGGTGAAATGGACATATATCATTCTCCAACATGAGCGAGGTGGAGCGTGAGCAGTTCAATAAGGTGGAGAATGAGGGGCGCAATTGCCCTCCCCTCCCAGCTGGTCATACTCATCACCAACTTCTGAAATAGTAAAGAACTTCTCAATTGTTCCATTCTTCCCTACAGCTAACGTATCTCATTGCCAAGATCAGCAGGAATACCTTTAGCATCAGCAAAGCAGAAACTACCGGCTTGCTGTCCTCCTATAGGCACTCCAGACCGGTTGTGAGCTCTCTGACACCGTAGCTTCCTCCTCGTCGCCAAATTTGTAGGATAGACTTCTGTACTAGGCAGGTAAGTTCACTAGTATATTTATTAAGGAGAGCAAGCCAGCAACGTCTGCTCACACTACAGTGTTCTCTCCAACTGCTCCAACCCTCTGTTTACGTTTCCTCATTCTCGAACATGCAGCATCCTGTTATCTAGGTACACGTAACTAGGATATCACAAAGTGCTGTTCCTGAGTTCCTGAATTCTTAACCGTGTCATAATGCACTCCTCCTACCATCGTGAGAAATCTGTAAAATGGAAACTCCTTGGCTCCAAAGACCTCTGGAGGATTGGGACATAAAATCCAAGCAGATCCAATGAAGATGCATTGCCGCTGGGTTGAATATTCAGGTTTCCCCCACACCAAGCTTAACTGCAGCAGCAAATCTGATTTAGTGGGTCTTCACACAGATGTTATAGAGCCTTTTTGAGCCCTCTTCAGGCAGATCCTGCATTGTAGTCCCACCAGAGTAATCCGCACTCTAAAACTACAAACATAGAAGAGTTCACTATAAGAAGGTGTCAAAAGTATGAGACCAGTAAGAGACCTTCTTTGGGTGTGAAATTAAAATTTCTCTTGCTGTCTCTCCGAAGCGGAATACCAGTAACCCAAGGCCAGTTTCAGCCTAGTTGGGTCTTTTCAGTCAGGTGAACCCTGGTTCCAGTGGCACAGTGAGAACAGGATCCATGGCTAGATATTCCCTTGGCCGTTTGAAGAATTACATCAATCACCAATAAATTGACAGGAGTAATGCTTGCAAATACTCTAACCACCAACATTCACCCGGGGTAGTATTCTAAACAATTGTTTGTTTTCGCCACTATGTCACCTCAGATTAGCCCCAGGCATCTGTGACTTAGTTCAACTTTGACAAGGTTATGCTATTTGAAAAACCGCTAATTACTTAGTTGTCAATAATGTTATCATTTAACTATATACCTTGAAAGGATGTATCAAATAGATTCTGATATCCTGGATTAGTGTGTCACTCATTTCAAATCATTTAGGTTAGCAATTTTGAATTTCCTTTGGACCTAAAATGATATTCAAGCCTGGAATACTGCCACTTTTTCCTGTATTTAAAGTGTGGTTATTCAATATTCTCCAACTATATCTGATGAACTTTGTTAGACAACCTATTACGAACAATTGATTCTGTTAAGGTTTGTATGTGATTTTGGCTTGTTGCCCCATTTGGGTCTTCGTACACTGTGAATTAATCTTCTAGCGGAAAATGTCTTTATTTGATTATCCATTCTCTCTGTTTCATTCTTTTGAACAGAGACATTTGTGATAGCTCCCATGTATAGACCAAGTATGTCTCAGCAGTTTAGGAGTCATCTGAGTTAGTAGTTATCACAAACAGTCCAAAGTATCTTTCAGGAGCATTATGGTTACCCTTCACCCTATAGTTTAGTCTTCTATTCCTGATCATTTATGTTCATTTTCAAAGTGCAAGGAGCGTTCCTAATGCACTATATATATGTTTCTTTTCTTGCAGGTTTGCCACATTATTTGTTATGCCCATTCTGTATTTTAATATATACTTCTCTTCTCTGTTCTGATTTGTCTGTGTTGAAAAAAGAGAATCTTGGGGTTTGGACTGCTTTCTCCACTAAATATCTTTTCCTTTTTAAAATCCGGAGGACATCCAATAAGGTTTGATATCCTATATATTCTTGTGCAACTGTCTTTCATTTGACTGTTTCAGAAACAATGTCCAAGTTTTTGAACTGGTTGCAGCTGATGCATTTAATTTTCTAAAGATTATTTTTAGAATTCTTGTATAGTTGCACGCATCTTTCTTATCCTATTTAATGTCTTCTATTATCTGATGAGTTTCTATTGCCTCTCTTCAGCAACGTTTTGTAAGTTCAATTCTACTCTAAATGTAAGTTGAGTTGCATGTCGGACCTGTAATTTATGGTGGAAGGAAACATTTTTCTCATAGACAGAGAATAAAGAAACAACCATGAAATGCACTGCAGGTGGTCCTGTGCCCTGTAACTAACGTGTGTGCATATCGTGCAACCTTTTCTCAGTGCACTGCTCTGGCCAGAACGTCATTTACCAGAAATGAAGAGACAGACTGTTGCCTTAACACTGGGTTGTTGCCACTTCTGCAATGGCTTTTGATTTAATTTGTTCTGCCACTGCCATTCTACTGACTAGCCAATGTACATAGTTTAGATTACATAGACAAAACATGTGACATGGTTCTGGTGGTTACTGATAGTATTCCAGCGCCCTACCATCCAACCATATAGCCTTTAGCAATGAGGTCAGATGGGGGCATTGACAGTGGGGCTGTGGGTGGCAATGCTGCCCACCCAGGTAGGTGTGGGGTGGCAAGACAGCAAGAAAGGAAAGGAGGACACTAGGGAGCAAATACTGAGAGAATTACACATGAATGTGCTGATGGAAAGCAATGACATCCTGATGGAAAATCATGAGAATAATAAATATCACTGTTATATCCCCACAGCCACCCTCTTCCTACTCTGCTTTACTCACCTATTATATATATTATTTAATTCTAACCTACACTACTGTTTTTGCTCTTATGTCATAGACCCTCAGCTGAAATCAAGTTTTAATTAAAAAGTACAAACTGTTGTTTTGATTGCTAAGCTCACATGCAACTGAGCTCTGAGCTCCAGTTTGCAGGAAGGAAGAATTAGATGCAACCTAAAGAAGGCTACTACAGAGAAGAATGTTTTAGAAGGCTAGGAAGCAAAAGGAGCCCACTAGTGCAAAATCCCAATGACATACATCCTAATTTACTGAGGGCCAGAGAGCCGGGCACAGAGGAGATCCCATGAAGTGTTCTAAAACATATGGGACTCAGACTTTAAGAACAGAATGCTCCCTCTCCAAAGGTCGAATAATCTCAGAGCTATCAATAACATTAAAAGGAAAAATGGTTCCAGGAATTCAAGCAACATATCTAAACTTAACCACCTACACAGAGAGGATACACAGTGGAGCATAATCTATTGGTTGTCCTTGCCTTCAACTACTTGCAAGTTATCTGTGAAAGTAGTGTGAAGCAGATGTTGCAAATGTTTGAGAAATTCAAAAAGAGATCTTTCTGGAAAATAGTGAATCTTTAATGAAAGCTGTTAATAATGGGGTCTCTGGTTAGCAGTCAGTTTGCACTCTGTCCAAGAAGGGACAAATGAGATACACACTCAAGATAACCCCTGTTCACCCCCTTGGTATCATGGCACAAGCAGTCAGGCGTATCACGGAGGCAATGTGTAAACTATCTGTACCAACAATTTACAGTAATGCAGTGAAAACACTACAAAATGGACACCACACCAGTTTGGAAAAATAGAAAATATTTATCTAAATCAAACAAGACCAAAATGACAAAAATCCAACATACACAAGTCAAAATATGAATTTTCAAGAGAATAAGAGTCTAACTACATAGAAAACAATGGAAACGATTTCACAAAAGGTACCTGGTTTACGTCAGAAATAAAGATGCACAGGAGAGTGTGCATCGAAAAAGTCAGTGATGCGTCAATTCCTCACTCGCAAGTGAGACCGTGTGTAGTTGTTTTCCACAGTTGGGTAGGTGCTGCGTCAATTTTCTCTCCCGCAAGACAGCAATGCTTTGATGTCCTTACGGGCACCTTGGATCCGTGCAGACTTGCATTGACTTTTGACGCCCATCGATGATGCGTGTGAAATCCGGCCGCACAGTGATGTAAAACTGCGCTACGTGGGGGTTGCGTCATTATTAGCAGCCGCAAGTGGGTGTTGCGTCATTTCTCCAGCTGCGATACATCAATTTTACAGCTGCGAAGAAGGTGGAGTGATGATTTTAGCCGCAAAGCAGGTGGCACATCGTTTTTCAGCTGCATTGCAGGTAGTGCATCAAACTTTTCCCCACACAGTGTTCTATGCATGGATTTCAGTCCTTGTTCTGCCAACTTCACCTTTCAAGGGCCAAGGGACTGGATGTGCTACCACTTGGCAGGGCAGGAGTCTCAGCAGAAAGTCTAGGTGCTGGCAGAGGAAGTCTTTGATGGCCCTAAGACGTCAAAACAGGAGGCAAGCTCAGTCCAAGCCCTTGGAGATTTTTCACAAGCAGGAATGAACAACAAATTCCAGTCTTTGTCCTCTTTTAGGCAGAAGAAGCACTGCAGGCTAACCCATCAGAGCACAGTCACAGGCAAAGGGAAAGTACCCCTCCAGCTCTTCAGCTCTTCTCCTTGGCAGAGGTTCCTCTTGATCCCAGAAGTAATCTAATAATTTGGGGTTTTGGGTCCACTACTTATACCCCTTTCTGCGTTTGAAGCAGGCAAACTTCGAAGGAAAGTCTCTTTTGTTCAGAGGATCCAGCTTTGCCCAGGCCTGGCCACAGATGCACACCAGGGGGTTGGAGAGTGCATTGTGTGAGGGCAGGCACCGCCCATTCAGGTGTAAGTGACCACTCCTTCCTCCACTCTAGCGCAGATGGCACATGACAATATGCAGGCTACACCCCAGCTACCTTTGTCTCACTGTCTAGAGGGGATTCACAAACAGCCCAACAGCCACAGAATGGTTTAAGCAAGAAAATGCCCACTTTTTAAAATGGCATTTTCAAACTGACAATTTAAAAACCAACTTCACCAAAAGCTGTATTTTTAAATTGTGAGTTCAGAGACATCAAACTCCATTTTTCTATCTATTCCCAAAGGGAAACTGCTCTTAAAAGGTATTTAAGGCAGCCCCCATATTAACCTATGAGAAAAGGCCTTGCAACAGTGAAAACAAAATGTGGCAGTATTTCACTCTTAGGTCAGGTAAAACACATACACTGCACCCTGCCCATGGGGCTACCTAGGACCTACCTTAGGGGTGCCTTACATGTATAAAAAGGGAAGGTTGGGGCCTGGCAAGTGGCTACAGTTGCCAGGTCGAATTGGCAGTTTACAACTGCACACACAGACACTGCAGTGGCAGGTCTGAGCCATGTTTACAGGGCTACTTATGTGGGTGGCACAACTAGTGCTGCAGGCCCACTAGTAGAATTTGATTTACAGGCCCTGGGCATCTCTAGTGCACTTGACTAGGTACTTACTAGTAAAGAAAAAGTGCCACTCATGGAAAAGCCAATTACACATATATTTTACACAGGAGCACTTGCACTATAGCAGTGGTCAGCAGTGGTAAAGTACCCAGAGTACCAAAAACAGGAAAAGCAGAGTCCAGCACACAGTCAAAACATGGGAAGCCAAGGCAAAAAGACAGGAGAGACCACTCTTAGGATGCCAGATCTAACAAGAGCATAGTAGATAAGGAAGCCAGGAGGTCTGCATTAAAGGGATCTGTCAGGGATCACATAAACAGCCTATCATGTTATCGAATAAGCAGACACCAAACAACGCCTATAGCTGTGCTCCCATAGTAGAGAGGCATTAGTAACAATGAAAGCTATGTGAGTCATAAACTAGACAGATGGTAAAGAAAATATTTTGGTTAATGTTTTCTGTTTACACCATTGCACTAAAACATTCTGAAAACGTATTGTTAGAAATGGAAGCAATGCCACCAATGAGGCAGCTATATTTCTTACATAGATTGTAGCTCCACTGAGGCACTATTCACATAGCCTTTTGAATAGTGAAAAGAACGTAGTGGGTGGAGACTGAATAACTTTAGAAAAGAGCATCTCATAGGAATCTGGATTGCTAGTACATGTATTGTTCCATCATGATTTAGGTCTTTGGATAACCTGTCTCATTTTGCTTTGTTTTGTTTGAAATCTCCTTGCTCATTGTGTCTCAAAACCTTGAGGGTGCTGTGGGTTCATTCTTTGTTCCTCCCTTGTTAAATGTCTAAGGTATGCAATATTAAGCAATTGTACGGGATATAAAGATTACATATTAATTTTGTTTGTCTCTGGGTGGACTGTAATTTGGAACTGCCCCCATGCACAACTGGGGAACCTAAGTTCCGGTGAACTAATCCTCTAATTAATATTGAATTTTTGCTTTTGTTGAGCTTTGCACAGGTAATGCATATTTCATTCTATTATTTCCTTGCCACATATGAGACTTTTTTTTAGATACTCACTACCTTTTCTCTATCTTTTACAGATACATTGATACAGCTCCAGGTCAGAATTCCAAATTTTCTCTACATCTAGATCCTGCTTTGGCATCCCAACAAGAGCATACTAACTTTACTGGGCTGAATAATACAAGTCTTTGTCGAAGCACTTATATGGTTCTTAGGTTCCATGTGGAAAAAAGTGTTGGTGTACAAAATAATTGAACCTACTGACAGACTGACTTGCCAACTGGCCCTCTGGATTTTCAATATGTCTTCTACAGTGAAATCTTGGCCTCAGTTTCGGTACTTTATTATGTATCCAAGTATAGTTAATAATGGCTGAGGATAGATATTTAGCTAATTGTCTACAATAAACATTATGAATGTCTGACTGAGCTAATAGTCACTATGGCCGTCACCAATGATTTATTAGTTAGAACTGTACAAATACAGACAAGAATACCTTCTCTTGACAATACATGGGACATCGGATGCTTCCACTAGCAAGATATACCAGAGTGGATGATACACTATGGACATGTGTGAATGACAGCATACCATCTAGTAACCATAGCTCTCCATGGAATATTTATTGGGGCCCTATAAAAATGTATCCATTCCTTGCACAATATAATGTACTTTGCCTGTGCAGGCCACCAGTATATGAAGGCAACCTTTTGATTTTTCTTTTTGCTTTCTTATTGAGTGGAGAGGCCACCTTAAGAGCCTTCTCACAGGTAATTGATAACAGCTCTTTGTTCTATAATTGGAATAGATTCTAAAGGTGAGTTTCTTAAGATATTTGACCACTGTCAAGGTGAGTAATGCATTGAAAACACAGTACAGAACAGAAACAAGACATTAAAGATTTCTACTGCTACCTAAGTTGGTTCAATCCGTTTATTCATTAGTATGCTTGAGAGTGAACAAAAAAGCAGTTTTTTTCATGCTGTAAAAGTCGGATTAAAGGATGACTTGGGCCATGAGATTCTGCATTGCAGTCACCAGCATCCTCCTCACTATTTTCCATCTCTAATAAAATCTGGGATTTATGAACCTTTATATGGTATAGAACATTAAACAGGTTGAACATAGATCATATTTATCCTTGGCCTTTGATTCCTGATCTCCTAGTGAAGTTAAGAACTAACCCAAATGTCATGGCGCATATCATCATAAAACAACGTGACAAATAGAAAACCCCGCCATACACAAAATCCAATGTCAACATTAGTATCTAGTATTGCCCTTTGGACTGTTTTTTACCGTTGCTGCATTTCAGCACCTGATGGACAAAGCATTAAGCAATTTTAGCTTACATTCATATAGATTATCTATTCATTTTGATAACTATTTGAACACATCTAGAGGAGGTTGCGAAAAACGAGGCATAGTTATGTATTTGTCCAACCACAGAGGTGCATATTTTATCCACTCACCAGGTAATTTTGGGGCTTTACATTTATATAGGCATAGAAATGGATACCCAAAAAGTGCAGGTAATAATTGAATACCTCAGCTTAAATAAAAGATATGCAAAGCGTCATGGATTTAACAAACCTTCATAAATGCTTGTTAAAATAATTTTCTAGGATAGTGACCCCCCCTGCATAGCTATTGAGAAAAGTTTTCCCATTCCTCTGGGATAATAAAAAACAGGCAAAGCCTTGACTTTCTCAAGGTGTTTTTCATGACCATTCGTATAGAAAGTCACCCTGCTCAGCTATAGCTTTATTATGGAGTAGCACATTTTGGAATCTGCTGTATACATGTTGTCCAAAAGATATCCAGGCATATGTAAATTATATCTTGCTGCTACTACGCACTGCACATTTCTAGACAAGGAGTTATTGTCCATATATTATTGTATTTAAAACACTGTGGTGGTCATTACAACCCTGGCGGTCGGTGTTAAAGCGGCAGTAAGACCGCCAAAAGGCAGGCGGTAACATTTTTTGAATCGCGACCGTGGTGGAAACCGCCAACAAAGACAGGCACTTTAACACTCCGACCGCCACGGCGGTACAAACAAACAGCGCGGCGGTCACCGCCAACAGACAGGTGGGAGACAATGTACCGCCCACACTATTATGACAGGCCAATCCGCCGCCTTTTCCGGGGCGGATTCACCACGGATAAAAACTCGGCGGAAACAGGAATCCGGAAGGAAAAACGCTCACCTCTACACACTCCACGAGGAACGAGGACGCTATGGAACCAGAGCTTCAAATTTTTCCAGCCCTCATCTTCTTGCTCCTCTACCAGGAGCACGAACGCCGGCGGTGAAGACCACGGTGAGTACTGCACCTAGGACACAGGGGAGGGGGGAAGGAAAAAACAGGGACACACACACGCAACACCCCCACACACACTAATGCGTATCAATACATCACAGTTACACCCCCAAATCCCCTGGAAGAATGCAAAGTCAATAGAAAATTAGTGTAACCATTGTAATATATTAAAAGCAAGTAGGCAGAAATAGATATATACACCATGTACATAATATATACCAAGCATAGTAGTCCAGGTAGTGTTCTAAGAAAGTCCGTGGAACACCGGGACCACACTGTATGGGCGAGGCCCACACAAGATCCCCGACCATGACGGAGAGAACACTGCAGGGGTATCAGACAGCAACTAAACAGGCACTTCAGGGGGAGGGAAAGGGGGGGCACCTCAGCCACTTGAGTGCACAATGCCAAATCCACAAGGGGGCCACATGCCCACTGTTCAATCCGGGGGAGTGCAAAGCCACAGTCTCTCAAGTCTCTACAATGGGTGGGCTGCCCACTGTTCAATCCTTGGGAGTGCAAAGCCACAGTCTCACAAGTCTATACAGTGGGTGGGCTGCCCACTGTTCAATCCTGGGGAGTGCAAAGCCACAGTCTCTCAAGTCTATACAGTGGGTGGGCTGCCCACTGCTCAATCCTGGGGAGTGCAAAGCCACAGTCTCTCAAATCTATACAGTGGGTGGGCTGCCCACTGTTCAATCCTGGGGAGTGCAAAGCCACAGTCTCACAAGTCTATACAGTGGGTGGTTTGCCCACTGTTCAATCCTGGGGAGTACAAAGCCACAGTCTCTCAAGTCTCTACAGTTGGTGGGCTGCCCACTGTTCAATCCTGGGGAGTGCAAAGCCACAGTCTCTCAAATCTATACAGTGGGTGGGCTGCCCACTGTTCAATCCTGGGGAGTGCAAAGCCACAGTCTCACAAGTCTATACAGTGTGTGGTTTGCCCACTGTTCAATCATGTGGAGTACAAAGCCACAGTCTCTCAAGTCTCTACAGTGGGTATGCTGCCCACTGTTCAATCCTGGGGAGTGCAAAGCCACAGTCTCACAAGTCTCTACAGTGGGTGGTTTGCCCACTGTTCAATCCTGGGGAGTGCAAAGCCACAGTCTCTCAAGTCTCTACAGTGGGTGGGCTGCCCACTGTTCAATGCTGGGGAGTGCAAAGCCACAGTCTCTCAAGTGGATAACAGTCTCCACTGGTTCTGGAGTGGGCATGTTGCCCAGAGTGCTTCATCCTGCTAAGGACAGAGGTCGTGGATGTATCTCTCCACTGGTTCTGGAGGGGGCATGGTGCCCAGAGTGCTTCATCCTGCTAAGGACAGAGGTCGTGGATGGATCTCTCCACTGGTTCTGGAGGGGGCATGGTGCCCAGAGTGCATCATTCACCCCGTGACGGATTCAGTTGTGTCAGTGCCCTTGCCGCTCATGGGCCAGCGGTGCTTGAGACGGCGATGCCCTGTTCAGCGGTGCTTGAGATGGCGGTGCCCTGTGCAGCGGTGCTTGAGACGGCGGTGCCCTGTTCAGCGGTGCTTGAGAAGACGGTGCCCTGTGCAGCGGTGCTTGAGATGGCGGTGCCCTGTTCAGCGGTGCTTGAGATGGCAGTGCCCTGTGCAGCGGTGCTTGAGACGGCGGTGCCCTGTGCAGCGGTGCTTGAGACGGCAGTGCCCTGTGCAGCGGTGCTTGAGACGGTGGTGCCCTGTTCAGCGGTGCCTGAGATGGCGGTCTCCATTGCAGTGTCTCAGCTGCTGGCGGTCCTTCATGGCCCAACGGGGCTTTTGCTGGCGGTCCTTCATGGCCCAACAGGGCTTTTGCTGGTGGTCCTTCATGGCCCAACAGGGCTTTTGCTGGCAGTCCTTCATGGCCCAACGGGGCTTTTGCTGGTGGTGGCCTCCTTGGTAGCTGGGCTGGTGCTGGCGGTGGCCTCCTGGGCAGCTGGGCTGGTGCTGGCGGTGGCCTCCTGGGCAGCTGGGCTGGTGCTGGCGGTGGCCTCCTGGGCAGCTGGGCTGGTGTTGGCGGTGACCTCCTGGACAGCAGGGCTGGTGCTGGCGGTGGCCTCCTGGCAGCTGGGCTGGTGCTGGCGGTGGCCTCCTGGGCAGCAGGGGTGGTGCTGGCGGTGGCCTCCTGGGCAGCTGGGCTGGTGCTGGCCTCCTGTGCAGCTGGGCTGGTGCTGGCGGTGGCCCCCTGGGCAGCAGGGCTGGTGCTGGCGGTGGCCTCCTGGGCAGCTGGGCTGGTGCTGCCGGTGGCCTCCTGGGCAGCGGGGATGATGGCGGTCTTCTCCGCCGTTCTACTCTTTCCAGACTTGCCAGGTTTCTTGTGGCCCTTCCCCACCTTGGAAGGTGTCACAGCTGACTCAACACTCCCACCGGGACCCCTGGGAGCAGCTTTGGTGGCTGGAGTCTTCCCCCTCTCCCGCTGGGCACTGGACAACTTCTGATGCTTCACAGGTGGGGGATTGTCTGTGCTGTGACTCCATGCCACACTGGCTGCCCTGGTGGCCCGTGCACTCCAGATTCCGGTGACTACAGGCACCACTGGTCCCGGAGATGTTGTGGCTGAGGTGTTAGTTCTGGACCTATGAGATGGATGGGGTGGGGGAGGGGTGGGAAAGAGGTCAAGGGTGGACAGGAAAAGTTTTTTGGACACACTGGTTCGGGTAGATGGAAGGGGTTTGGGAGTGGAGGAAGAGGTGGTGGTTGTAGGAGGTGTACGTTTGGTGACTTTGGGTGAAGGTGCATGCGTTGGAGGCTGTCGTGAGGTGGATGGCTGTTGGGTGGGTGTGTGCCTGCGTTTGTGTATCTTGGGAGGAGGCGTCACAGACACACTGGGAGAGGACACAGGGGACGTGTGAATGGTAGTGGGGGTGGTGACTGCACGTGAGCGGGGTGTGGTGGTGGGTGTGCTGGAGAGGAACATAGTAACACAAAAGGATGATGGACGGAGTGCTGAACAATGCAAAAACACTCACCCCCAGTCACAGATCTGGGTTTAATCCATCGTTCTTTTGCTCACCATGCCACCCGAGGTTGGACCCAGCCATATGCAAATCAGTCTTGACCCTGTTCCTCATGGGAACAGTCCAGCCCGAACTGCCAAGCCAGGTCCTCACTGGTCCGGAAACAAGCATCCTGGGACCGGTTTCAGGGTTTCACCCTTCATCAGCCAGGCTAGCTTGAATCCAGTGGCACAGTGAGCAAGGGACCCACGTCTGAGCATACCCTTCCCACTTAGGGCAACTTTAGCAACACAAAAGGATGATGGACGGAGTGCTGACAATTCAAAAACACTCACCCCCAGTCACAGATCTGGGTTTAATCCATCGTTCTTTTGCTCACCATGGCACCCCAGGTTGGACCCAGCCATATGCAAATCAGTCTTGACCCGGTTCCTCATGGGAACAGTCCAGCCCGAACTGCCAAGCCAGGTCCTCACTGGACCGGAAACAAGCATCCTGGGACCGGTTTCAGGGTTTCACCCTTCATCAGCTAGGCTAGCTTGAATCCAGTGGCACCGTGAGCAAGGGACCCACGTCTGGGCATACCCTTCACACTTAGGGCAACTTTAGCAACACAAAAGGATGATAGACGGAGTGCTGAACAATACAAAAACACTCACCCCCAGTCACAGATCTGGGTTAAATCCATCGTTCTTTTGCTCACCATGCCACCCCAGGTTGGACCCAGCCATATGCAAATCAGTCTTGACCCTGTTCCTCATGGGAACAGTCCAGCCCAAACTGCCAAGCCAGGTCCTCACTGGACCGGAAACAAGCATCCTGGGACCGGTTTCAGGGTTTCACCCTTCATCAGCCAGGCTAGCTTGAATCCAGTGGCACAGTGACGAAGGGACCCACGTCTGGGCATACCCTTCCCACTTAGGGCAACTTTAGCAACACAAAAGGATGATGGACGGAGTGCTGAACAATGCAAAAACACTCACCCCCAGTCACAGATCTGGGTTTAATCCATTGTTCTTTTGCTCACCATGCCACCCCAGGTTGGACCCAGCCATATGCAAATCAGTCTTGACCCTGTTCCTCATGGGAACAGTCCAGCCCGAACTGCCAAGCCAGGTCCTCACTGGACCGAAAACAAGCATCCTGGGACCGGTTTTAGGGTTTCACACTTCATCAGCCAGGCTAGCTTGAATCCAGTGGCACAGTGAGCAAGGGACCCACGTCTGGGCATACTCTACCCACTTAGGGCAACTTTAGCAACACAAAAGGATGATGGACGGAGTGCTGAAAAATGCAAAAACACTCACCCCCAGTCACCGCCGGCGCACATCGTCATTGGCTCCTGGGACCCATAGGGGCCAATGTTAACCAATGCAGCATTGCGCTGCGGTCTTCGAACGCCTACTGCGACGGTCTACAACGCCAGCGCAGTTACCTCACATCCCATTGTCCCACTTTAGAGGTCAGGCAGCCGCCATTTCAGGGGCCCACATGGCTTCATTTCCAACTGCGTCACACATACCTAGGCCTAGACTCAACACAAATACAGGCCACCTTTTGTGTATGATTGGTGTTCAGTGTAAACTGTGTTTACGTACCTCTGAGTAGTTTGACTCTGTGCTCGCTGTTGTCCTTCATAGGCACTGTCCGCTGGGACATGTGAGGAGATGGCGGCATCCTCTGGTGTACCGACCGTTGGTGGACCTGTCGACAATGGAGGAGCGGCATGTCATAATCACATACAGGCTTGACCGTGCCACAATCCAGGAACTGTGTACCCAGTTGGAGCCTGACCTGATGTCAGCAATCCGCCATCCCACAGGAATCCCCCTTCAAGTGCAGGTGCTGTCAGTGCTACATTTCCCAGCAAGTGGGTGATTTCAAACAACAGTGGCCATAGCATCAGGGATGTCCCAGTCTATGTTTTCCAACGTATCTGCAGGAGGATGGTCCATGTTGTCTGCCCTTCTGAAACACATGCGGAGCTACATCGTGTTCCCTCAGGTGGAGGATTTGCCTACAGTGAAAGGTGATTTCTATGCCCTGGGACATATCCCCAACATTATAGGTGCCATTGATGGGACCCATGTGGCTTTGGTCCCCCCCCACAGGAGTGAACAGGTGTACAGAAACCGGAAGAGTTATCATTCTATGAATGTACAGATGGTATGTTTGGCAGACCAGTACATCTCCCATGTGAATGCCAAGTTCCCTGGCTCAGTGCAAGACGCCTACATCCTGCGGAATAGCAGCATCCATTATGTAATGGGTCAACTCCAGAAGCACCATGTGTGGCTATTAGGTGAGTACCTGTAAGCAAGACAGTGGGAATGGTTGTCTGGGTCTGGGGTTACCATACAGGTAAGTGTGTGTCTAATACTTGTCCCTCACCATTTGCAGGTGACTCTGGTTACCCCAACCTGTCATGGCTACTGACCCCAGTGAGGAATTGCAGGAAAAGGGCAGAGGAACGCTACAATGAGGCCCATGGGTGAACTAGGAGGGTGATCGAGCGGACCTTCGGCCTCCTGAAGGCCAGGTTCCGGTGCCTCCATATGACAGGTGGATCCCTATTCTACTCACCAAAGAAGGTGTGCCAGATCATCGTGGCCTGCTGTATGCTTCAGAACTTGGCATTGCGACAACAGGTGCCTTTTCTGCAGGAGGATGGTCCAGATGGCGGTGTTGTTGCAGCTGTGGAGCCTGTGGATAGTGAAGACGAGGAAGCAGGGGAAGAAGACATGAACAACAGGGACTCAATGATCCAGCAATATTTCCAGTGAGACACAGGTAAGAGTACAGACCTGCCTACTACATGTACTTAAACACTACTACCTCTCTACTGTCTGTCGTTTTCACCCAGTGTATGGTCACTGAGTTGTCACTTTCCCTTTCGGTTTCACAGATGTGGGTCCCACTGCGTGACATCTGCTTTGATTCCTCATGTACTTGAGCTGTGTGACATAGGTATGTTGACATTACAATTGAAAGAGCATTTTGTCACTGTAATTGCTAATACACTATTTCGAAATAACAGACAGACTGCAGATTGTTTTGTGTTTTAAGTGTATTTAATTGAGTGCTCAATATTGGAGGGGGTAGTGAAATGGTGAGGGGTGATGGCGGAGGAATGTCCATGGCAGAGTCCAGTCTATTAGTCTCACAGGTGCATTGCCCAAATGGGCATAGGAAGTGGAGGTTGGGCAGTTTAAGTATGGACAGGGTGACAAAGTGGGACAGTAGGATGACAATCAGGGTGGTCTCATTTCTTGGTGGGGGTCTTGGCATCGTGCTCTGTCTTTGTCCTGGATCTCAGGGACCGTTTGCGGGGTTGTTCTCCCTCTGCAGGGGGTGGGGTGCTGGTGTGGTGGTCCTGTGACGGGGCGTCCTGTCCACTAGCGCCGGCAGAGGTGGTGGGCAGTTCATCTTCCATGGTAGTGCCACAGTGTCCCTCCTGGTGTTCATGAGTTCCTTCAGCACCCCTACGATGGTGCCCAGGGTGGAGCTGATGGTTCTGAGTTCCTCCCTGAAGCCCATATACTGTTCCTCCTGCAGGCGCTGGGTCTCCTGAAACTTGGCCAGTACCGTTGCCATTGTCTCGTGGGAGTGGTGGTAGGCTCCCCTGATGGAGGAGAGGGCCTTGCGGAGAGTGGGTTCCCTTGGCCTGTCCGCCCCCTGTCGCACAGCAGCCCTCCCAGTTCCCCTGTGTTCCTGGGCCTCCGTCCCCTGGACTGTGTGCCCACTACCACTGACCCCAGGTCCCTGTTGTTGTTGGGGTGGTGGGTTAGCCTGGGTTCCCTTTAGTGGTGGACACACAGCTGATTGACGTGTCCTGGGGACGGAGGTATGGGCTCGCTGGGTGGGTGCTGTGCTGGTGTTTACAGAGGGGGAAGGTCTGTGATGGCCTGTGCCAGTGTGAGGGGAACCGACTGTCCAGAGGTCCCAGACGGGCCGGGCTGGTCATCTAAATCCAGTTTGGCAGAGGTGCTGTCATCACTGTGGGCCTCTTCTGTTGGTGGTGTGGACATGTGTGGACCCTCCTGTCTGGTGACATTGGGTAGGGGTCCTGCAGGGGTATAAAAGGATGGTTATTACATCTGTATGTGTCATGGTGTGCAATGGGTGGGTGAGCGTGTACCCCAGTGCTTGCATTCCTGTGTGGGAGCTTGTGTGATGGTGGTTTAGGGGGTTGTATGGGTATGTGCAGTGTGCATGCTTTAGTGATGGGTGTCCATGGTCTGTTGTTGCATGCAGGGCTTGATGTTGGGATGGGTGGTTTATGATGTTGGGACATATGTGAGGAGTTGGGGTGCTGAGGGTGAGGGTGGGGGTATGTGATAGCATGCAGGTAGGGTGGGGGATGTAATAGTCAAGATTTGACTTACCAGAGTCCATTCCTCTGCCTACTCCTGCGAGGCCCTCAGGATGCAGAATCGTCAAGACCTGCTCCTCCCATGTTGTTAGTTGTGGGTGAGGAGGTGGGGGTCCGCCGCCAGTCCGCTGAACCGCCTGGTGGTGTCTTGAGACCACAGAACGCACCTTCCCCCATAGGTCGTTCCACCTCTTCCTGATGTCCTCCCGATTTCTTGGGTGCTGTCCCACTGTGTTGACCCTGTCCACTATTCTTCGCCATAGCTCCATCTTCCTTTCTATTGAGGTGTGCTGCACCTGTGATCCGAATGGCTTTGGCTCTACCCAGATGATTTCCTTCACCTCACCATGACCCTGAGCTCCTCCTCCGAGAACCTGGGGTGTCTTTGCCGTGCCATGGGGTGGTGTAGGTAATGTGTGGGGTGGATTGTGTGGTGATCAGTGTGCTGATATGTAGTGGTGTGTTGTGTGAGGTGTATGGAAGTTCTGTGGGTGATGGTGTTGTGTGCCTGCGGATGCTGTTGTTCTTGCTGGTGGTGTCTGTCTCTGGCCTTCTTTCAAGATTTTTTGTCGTAGGGGTTTGTGGGTGATGTGGGTGTGTGTTTTATATTTGAATGGGTGTGTGGGAGTGGTGAGTGTATGTGTATCAGGTGTGTGTATTTTGAATTGTCCAATGTGGCTGTGTTTTGTAGGAGTGTGTGTATTTTGAGCGTGGATTCATGTGTCCTGATAGTGTGGGTGTATTTCTGTTGGCGTGACGGTGGACGTTTTGCTTTCGCCAGTTTATCACTGACCTTTGGCGTGGCGGACTTGTGTGGGTGTCTGAATTTTGGAGGATTCCGAAATGTGGGTCATAATAGCTGTGGTGGTTTTCCTCGGCCGCGGCGTTGTGTTGACGGTCTTCTGCACGGCGGCAAGCTTGTTGTAATGAGGGCCTGTGTCATAACTTATTTTGAGCTAGACATACTATCACTTTCCTTATAAATGCGCTGTATCTAAAAAATGTACAAATGCTTTCTACTAGACAGTTGTGATGGTTGTTTTTATTTTATTTTACATTTGTTCTGATATTACAACAATGGAAATGCGATAGAAAAACACATGCTCTCTCAAAGAATCTGAAGCATTCACTTTGATAATTGTACTATATTTAAATTGTGGAGCTAAATTGTGATGAGACATTTTGGTAGACATGAAATTACTTCCAAGGTGAATCGTAAAAAAATGTAGGGTCCAAATGAAAAAGACACAGCACTCTCCAACTATTTACCATGCATTGCAAAGTCACTATGCAGGCTCATGTTGTCAAGGATTGGATTCTGAAATGGTCTGTTAAGTTTTATTGGTGATTACCTGAGGAAAGGGCGACTCCTCCTAGGAGCAAACGTGACAGCCTGCATAGAATAGTTTGTGTGAAAAATGTTGTGTCTCATTTAAAGGGCCCCAAATAGAATGAAAAGCCACATAGGATAAAATACATTTTGGCAACCCTGTAGTACTTGATTGAAGATGAAATTGAAGGCAGAAGTAAATAACAAAGTTACCAAATTTGTCCATGTTATGAGGGAAAAGGAAACAGTCAAGCAAAGGCATCTAGCAGGAGGCCCAAATGAACATTCTAACTATAAGGAGCAAAAACATCGTAGACAAAAAGTCTATATAGGGCAATAAATATGACAAAAACTATGGGAAAATACACAATGCAACACTTCCTTCACTCATCAATACCTTCACATATATTATTCAAACAGGAAGTCACATCACAGAAAAGTCTCTCAAAACAACATATTGGGAAGGGCAAATCACAAGATTTTCAATGCTGCTTTCAATAATGTGTTGCATCAGTCTGACAGACGAATAAATTGAAGTTTGATACCTTTTAATAGCATAGAAATCCAAAGGCACATCACTGTCCTTTTATCTAGCATTTCACACTAATTGTGGAAAATTCTCTGGGTGCCCAGGACCATGAAGTGAGCAGCACAGTCTCAGACTGCCAGGACACTGAGTGACAGTGCCAGGCTGCATGACACATGCACTGTCTTCTTCTTGATACTCATAACATTCCCAAAACTCATGTCCCCAGAGTTAAGTAGTTTGACCTTACTCAGATGAGCAGCAACAGTCTAAAGTGACAAAAGCCATTCACAGCTCCTAAAATCTATAAGCGCTTGATATGACTAACAAGATGACAGATAGTAAAACTAAAGAAATATTGTGACAGGAATACTGAATGTGAGAAAGTGCCTCTTTTTGCATGGTCACTCACATTTTTTGTGTACTGATGATGCTGGTTTTTTACTCTTTGCCTTGGGACGCTGCTAACCAGGCCTTGGTGCATTCTAACCCCTACAAAATGTAGAAATTGGCTAACACCCTAATTGCTATATTTAAGTTTCCTATAGGGCCATATGATATTGGCCTAAAATACATCCATGGCATTGAAAGTTATATCTCAACTATGGACTACAGTTCTACTCTGCCATCCACTAGTGTGACAACTGAAACAGGACTCCAGTCCTATCAATTTAGCCAGGTTGCTGTACTTTTAAAATGGCAAACTGGCCTTTTAAACTAAACCCTATTGATGAGAGAACCCCTCTCTTTTAAATACTAATATGTCACCCCCTATGTGGGCCCTTGTAACACACAAGACAGAATGCATGCTATTTAAAAGTAGGATATGTAGAAATTCAAAGTAGCATGTCCTTAATGTGCCTAGATTTCAGCCTCAAATGCTACGTTCACTATTGCAAGGCAGGCTGCTCCATAGAGAAACAGTGGGAAAGCTATATTAAATATTAATTCTGCTATCTCAGGCTAGGAACCAGCTAGACAAAATTCAAAGAAACTTTTTAATCTTTATTAGGAGGTCCAACTCATTGCTGAAGTTTGATGTTTAATAACTATTAAGGAAAGTTGACTTTTAGAAAGTGACCTTTTCCTGCCTGAAGCCCCACAAACTAGTGTCAGACATAAATGTGCCATTCGCTCTCAGACTCCTCATAATACTACTAGACCAATAGAAGAAGAGAAGAAGGACTACACATGCTGTTTAAGGCATCTGAGGATACCTGACGGAAGGGCCGGTTGTTTGCATTTGTACCCAGGACATACAAGTGGACTCCAATGGTCAGTTGGTCGACCCTTTTGGAAGCTAGAGGGCCACAATAAGCTACAAGAGACCTTTTCCTGAAGTGGCAACTGACTAGTATCAACTGGACCTGACCTGAATCCTGCTAGTGGTCTCTGTTGCAGTGAGTCCTGACCCCTGGCGCTGTTCGGGAGGTCTTGGTAGGTCCTGGGACCCTTGACTTTGTCAATTGCACTTTTCCTAATAATCCTAAAAATCGGGTACTTGGAACATTTTTGGACTTCAAGATCTCCAGAGGACATGGACAAACCTGCGAAGCTGATCCACCCAAGGTAGTTGTGTGGCTGAAGAAACACATTTGCCCCTCTGTGAACTTCTATGCAGCAGTAATTCATTCCAGCAGTCCCTCAGATAGAAGATACCTGGCCTTGTGCAACCTTCATTAAACACAGCCTTCAGCCTAGCCTTACTGGATGATTTAGAGCTCTGAAAAAAAGACTAAGGCCGTATTTCTGGGCTTTTGGCTCAGGACAGAACAGCAAGTCACCTTCCTGCACAAAAACAATCCTAAGAGGTGTTTTTCTCTTTCTATGTGCTGCAGAATGCAGCACTCATAGAAAGAGGAAAAAGAAGGAGAAATAAAGATACTTCTCCTTTTTGCCCCTCCACTCATGAGGCATAAGGTTTTGGCACATCCCTAGGTTTACAAGGTCTTGTAAATCTGAGGATGTGTCAAAACCCATTGGCGTTGCATGGGAACACCCAGTCTAACGCCCATGGGACACCTCCCTTGCGCAAAGTAAGGCAACGCGGCGATTTGCACTGCCTTGCCTTACTTCGTATCTATGAGGCCATTCAAACCCATGCAAAGTGGATTTGCATGGCCTCATAGATATGATTTCAAAGTTTACTCTGTCGTTGCAACAGTGATTCTCTGTGGAGCCAGCCTTAGTGTTGCAGTACTTATTGTTATGGTACTCAGTTTGGGTTTTTGTTATTATCCAAGAAAAGTGCTGGAGCATCCTTGGGTTCTTCTACCGCTCCTATGCCCATATCAGAAAGAGAGATTCGGTTTCAAGGAAGTTGAGTGCACTAACTCTACTATCACTCTGTCAACAACGTCCTGCCCCCACCGAAGATACAGGGTACCTGGCTGGACCGGCAAGACATGGCAGTGTTTTGTATTGTTCTCTTCCACTCCCCCTTTCCTTTTGGGACACCTGCTGGGGTTTCTGTGTCCACCAGGAAGAGCAGAGAGGTGTTCCAGGAGGTCGGGAGCATACCATCGCCCCTGCAGGCATCCTGCTTTTCAGGTGAGTGGATCCACCTCAACATCGGAGGGGTGATTGAGTGAGTGTGTGTGTGGGGTGTATACTATGGTATTCCTAGTGTCCTCCCACACCTAACACTAAAATCTACTGTGAAGCAGGCACTGTACCCAGAACAAACTGAGAAGACAAAAGTGGATCCTTCAAAAACCAGACAGGGGGTCAACAAGAATTGTCTTGACATCCTGTTCTCTCATTGCCAAGTGTGTCAAAGGTGTTGCATGTGGCTAAACATCACTGCAAATTAGGATTTGTCACTGTGGTGTCACAGAATGCCCACAGCCCCCACTCTTAATATTCTGTTGAGCTCAGATGAGTCATCCCTACCTATTCAGGTCAAATTGTTGTTTACTCCTGGGAGGCAAATCACACCTATTTAAGGCTCAACTCAGGCTAAGAGCTGGCTAATTAGCATTCTAACAGTTCAGACAGGTAAAGGGTAATTATTTAAAAGTTACTTTTCCTAAATAAGAAATTAAATCCATTTTGACCATTTAATTTATTTTTAATAACCATAAGAAATAGCAATAATTATTTTCAAGTCACATTCCTTAGAAATATTATCAGTATTTAAGGGCCAGATGTATCATTCATCGAAATAGCGATTACCTAATTGCGATTATCTGGGAATCACAAATACGTAATCGCTATTTGAAAGTATGAAACTCCAGCAGTATCATTTAGCGATTCCGAGTGGCTTGAAAATCGACCTACCTCATTAATATTTATGAGGTAGATCGCTGTTTGCAACCCGTGGTGAATGTCTACAATCACAAGGATAGTGGCCTGCTGGGTTTAGCCGACCACCATGTCTGTGATTGCTTTTAAATAAAGCATTTTTTTTTTTTTTAAATACAGCCCAATTTCTTGCAAGGAAAACAGGATGTGTTTAAAAAAGAAAATTGTAAAGTTTTCTTTTCATTTTGTAAGAGTACGTAGTGGTCCTTGGGTCCACTGCCTGCTTTTAAAAAATGTTTTCATATACAATCACAAATGAGAAGGGGAAGGGTTTCCTTGGGGACCCCTTCCCATTAGCAAATGGATTACTACCTACTTGAAGTAGGTGGTAATTGTGAATGTTTTGCGACCACATTTCAGTCAAAAACCATTCCTACATACTTTTGCGTTTCGGTTTTAGGAAGGGAAGCCCTTGATGCGCCCCTTCCTAATACCGAATCGGTATGATGTCCCAATTCCAATTTGTGATTCGGTAACAAGTTACCGAATCGCACATTGGGATTCATACATACCAAAATGAATTTTTGAGATCGCAAAAATGCATGATATATCTGGCCCTAAATCTTTACTTTGTTTTTTGACATGGGATAGCTAGGCCTGCCACATTAAAAATGGCTTTTAGAGCCTTGTCACTGTAGGTACCTGGTAATAATAATTTTCAACTTTTAAGCCCTTTGCTTCCAGGCCTTTTACCCTCAGGTGCAAAGCTTTTTTTTTGGGCTATTTGGGGCAGTTCGCGCTTTGGCCCCCATAACTTTTTGTCCACATAAGCTACCCAAGCCAAATTTGCGTCCATTTTTTCCAACATCCTAGGGAATCTAGAGGTACCTAGAGTTTGTGGGTTACCCATTAGGAAACCAAGAAATTAGCCAAAATACAGCTAAAATGTCACAAAAATGGGAAAAAAGGGCTGCAGAAGAAAGCATGTGTTTTTTCCTCTGAAAATGGCATTGACAAATGGCTTGCGCTGCTAAAATCACCATCCTCCAACAGGCAGACTTGAATCAGAAAAACACATTTTTCAACACAATTTAGACATTTTACTGGGAAATAGCCCATTTTTACTATTTTTGTGCTTTTAGCCTCCTTTCAGTTAGTGACAGCAATGGGTATGAAACCAATGCTGTATCCCGGACAGCTAAACATTTCAGAAATGTAGACAAAATTCTAAATTCAGCAGGGGTCATTTGTGTAGATTCTTCAAGGTTTTCCTACAGAAAGTAACAGCTAAAATAAAAAACATTGAAATTGAGGTGAAAAAGGAGCCTTTTCTGTCCACGATTTCTTCTATAGCTTTTTCCAGCTATGGCAGATTTGTTAAAGCAATATACTGTTACATTTGCTGGACCCTTCTGGTTGTAGGCATATATAGGGCTTGTAGGTTCATCAAGAACCCTAGGAACCCAGAGCCAATAAATGAGCTGCACCTTGCAATGGGTTTTATTGTATTCCGGGTATACAGCATCTTATATGGTAAAATATAAAGAGTCAAAAATAGGTATCAAGGAAACTTTTGAATTGCGAAAATGGGCACAAGATAAGGTGTTGGCTGTGGTTATTTGCACATCTCTAAATTAGGGGGTCCCCATACTAGCATGACAATTACAGGACATTTCTCAAATACACTTCTTTATTACACACTGTCTTACATTTGGAAGGAGAAAATGTAGAGAAAGACAATGGGCAGTAACACTTGTTCTTCTATTCTGTGGTCACCCATGTTTCTCGATAAAAATTATACCTCACTTGTGTGGGTAGGCCCAGTGCCCGCGACAGGAAATGCCCAAAAACACAACATGCACACATCAAATTTTTCCAAAGAAAACTGAAATGTTTTTTGCAAAGTGCCTAGCTCTGGGTTTTGTCCTCTAGCTCAGCCGGCACCTAGGAAAATCTAGCAAACCTGGACCTTCCTGGAAACTAGACACCCAGGTGAACCTACTATGGGGTAACTTGTGGAACACTTACCAGGATCTGTTTCCCAGAATCCTTAGCAAACCTCAAGATTTGGCAAAAAAAGCAAACACTTTTTCGTGCTGCAAAGTTCTGGAATCTGAGGGGAGCCACAAACTTCCTTCTATCTAGCATTCCCCCACATCTCCCAATTAAAAGGGTTCCTCACTTGTGTGGGTAGCCTAGTGCCCGTGACAGGAAACGCCCCAAAACACAACGTGGGCACATTACATTTTCCCAAGAAAAACTGACCTGTTTTTTGCAAAGTGCCTAACTGTGGTCTTTGGATTCTAGCTCAGGCGGCACCTAGGAAACTAGCAAAATTATACATTTTTAAAAACTAGACATCTAGGGACATTCAGAATGGGGTGACTTGTGGGGCTCTCATCAGGTTCTATTACCCAGAATCCTTCCCCAACCTCAAAATTTGGCAAAAAAACACTTTTTTCTCACATTTCGGTGATGCAAAGATCTGGAATCTGAGGGGAGCCACAAACTTCCTTCTACCAAGCGTTCTCTCAAGTCTCCCAATAATAATGGTACCTCACTTGTGTGCATAGACCCAGTCCCCACGTTAGGAAATGCCCTAAAACACAACATGGACACATCAAAATGATCTATTACAAAACGACCTGTTTTGGCAGGGGAAGGGACACCTGTGTTTTTGGTCCCAGGTACAGCGGTTATCTAGGTAAATCTACTAAACCCAGACTATTTTTTATAACTAGACACCCAGAGTCATCTAGGGAGGTGTGACATGCATGGTTCCCCCCAAATTTTCTCACCCAGACTTACCATTACAAACCTCAAATATAGCTAAAAAAATACAGATAAAAAAAACACATTTTCCACACTTTTCTTTGTTGGATCACTGTGCTGGTACAAATTTCCTACCACCCAATGTTCCCCTCAGTCAGCCGATAAAAATTATACCTCACTTGTGTGGGTCGCCAGGTGCCTGCTACAGGAAAAGGCAAAACATGTGTAGCGATTGTGTAGAGATTGATGGGATAGCACAGTGAGTTGATAAGCACAGTTTATTTTTATACATTTTTAGGCTGACTCTGCTTTGGGGACCCACACAAGTAAGGTATCATTTTACTTGGGAGACTGAGGGGAACGCTGGGTGGTAGGAAATTTGCGCAGACGTGGTGATCCTATGAAGAAAAATTAGGAAAATATGCTTTTATAAGCAAATTTTGAGGTTTGCAGGGAGTATGGGTAAGAAAATGTTGGGGAATACACACAAGCCACACCTACCTGAACTCCGCCGGGAGTCTAATGTTACAAAATGTCTGGGTTTGGTAGGTTTCCCTAGATGACCACCACCCCGGGACCAAAAACACAGGTAACCCCCTGCAAAGACAAGTAGTTTTGTAATATATCATTGTGGTATGTCCACGTCCTTCTGTGATGTTCCAAACATTAAAATTGTGAAAAGAAACACACTTAGGTTATGTTAAAAAGACCCCTCACCCACCAACTTAGGTGGTGGCCTGCTTCATCGTCGGGGTCTCACCGAGACACCTAGCATGTCACGGGTGTGCTTCAAAGCCTGATTACAGCGGAGCAGTTTTTTACCACACATACTAGTTGGATTTGGCACAAGGGTGAGTGATGGTTCAGTAGATAAAATATTATTAACAACATATTTCACAAAATGTAAATGCACTGTTAATAACTGAAAGACCAAAAAACTGAACCAATGACTCACAGCTCATGAGCTGTAAAGCCGCGATAAGGCACCAACCACTTTACAGTTCATTCACACACCTTTCAAACATGACATGCACAGGACCATTCATGCCGCCAGACGCGGGCCCAGCACATTACAACACACGCACCAACGGACAGCGCCATTAAAGGTCACATCACTTTCATATGCCCACATGCCTGACACAGCAGTCACACCAGCTTATGGGAGTGTGTAGACTGGTGTTTGGCTAGCAGTGTGTTGCAGTGACCAACAGAAAGTCACTACTTACACCGCAAGCCAAGCGCCGCCCACGCACATACCAACCAAGTGCCACTCCATGCACACCGCCAGCCAAATGCCACTCCACGCACACTGCCAGCCAAGTGCCACTCCACGTACACCGCCAGCCAAGCATCACTCCATCACTTTTTTTTTAAACAACAAAGAAACCACTAACTATTTAGAAATAAGTACAAAACTACAAACACAAAAGCTGTAACTAAATAGATGACAGTAATGCCAACTGTGAAACTGAACTTATGAAAATATAAAACAGGCAGTTTATGCTCACTGTAGTTCCCAAAAATTATTTTGGGTATGGTAACTTCTGAAACAGCCGGCCACGCCCAGACAATCGGGCAATACATACGAGTATCTCTCTGGATACCTCTTTGGGTACAGACTCTATACTTCTTAGTGGGCAAGTCTTTTTTGGGAGACGGAGGAATGTGATCAGGAAAGTGGCTATCTTTCAATCTAGACACATCCTCCACCACTGCTACTGTAGGAACTCTTGCCTGTTCCACCACCCCAAGGCTCTCAATCACTGACTCCTGAAATTTCACAAATGCCATCCTTGACTCTGGAGAACTATTCTTGAACACAACAAAAGCATTAAAAGTTGCCAAATGGAAAAGATGAATGGCTAATTTCTTATACCAAACGTAAGCCTTACAAACAGCAGTGTAAGGTTCCAACCTCTGATCTTCTCTATTAACACCACCCATGTGCTTATTGTAGTCTAAAATGCACACAGACTTGCACACTTTAGCAACTTGAACCCAAACAGCCACAGGTGAAGTACTCTCATCATAGATGGTAGCTAGCATGTAGACATCCCTCCTATCTGCAAATTTCAAAGCTAGCAGCTCATCATTCCGCAAGGCACTGCACTGTCCCCTTAAAAGTTTTTTTACAGACAAGCTCCCTTAGATAGCCTTTCCGGTTACAGCAGATTATGCCACAAGCAACAGTGTCTACTCTGAAAAATTACTTGAACAACTGCACTCCAGCGTAGAAGTTATCTATATACAAATGATGACCTTTGTTAAACAGTTTTCTACCAAGTTACCACACAATATTCTCACTAACTCCAAAAGTGGGATGACAACCACGGGGTTCAATACTGGAATCCTCACTAGTGTAGACCCGGAAATTATAAATATATCCTGGACTACTTTCAGACAGCATACACATTTTAATTTCATACCATGCCCTCTTGCTAGGAATGCACTGCCTAAAAACCAAACAATCCTTAAACAGGACCATCGACTCGCCCACAGATATTTCTTTGCCTGGAACATTGACCTCTGAAAACTGATCTATAAAGTGATCAAGGACAGGCCTAATCATAAAAAGACAGTCAGAATCAGGGTGATCTCATGGCAAGACTAAAGCATTATCCACAAAATGCAGTACCCAAAGAAGCAGCTTCTACCAATTACGACTCATGGTTGCAGGAAATATAGCTGTTGCCATTAAGGGACTAGTAGACCAATACGAAGACAGGGACGGCTTCCTTATCAACCCCATCAAAAAAGTTAAACCCAAGAACATTTTCAACTCTTCCAAATTTGTGGTAATCCAATGGGTAGCTCTAGAGAGTGGCCTAAATCTGGCAGCGTGTCCCTCAAGTCCTGCTCAGCATATAAATTAGTCTGGTCAACAAACTCTTCCAAAAATCCATCATCCATAAACAATAGAAAGAAATTGATATGCAAAACGTTTTCCATATTTACTCTACTCCCCGGGAGACCAATAAAGACAGGCAACTCTGGCTGCTCCATGTTTGGGGCAACTTAGAGGTCAGGTCTTCCAATGGGAAGCCTTTCAGCCCAGGTTGCTTCATGATTGGCACATCAGTGTCCTCCTCTACAACAGGCACTTCATCTGCACGCAGAGTGGCTTCATCATCAGATGATTCCTCTCTGACAGAAAATTCACTGCCAGAATCTAGCACTTACTCCTCTGCCTCAGATGCAGTCAGTCTCATAATCATGATCAGAAGACAACTCAAAAAACATACCAACAACCTGCTGAGCGGTCACTCTGCGGTTAGCCATGATTCTTTCTAAGAAGTCAAACTTGACAAATGCGCCAACAACAACCAGCATTGTCTAAAATAAGTAATAAATAAAGTGTGGCTTTATCACAAAGAGTTATGTACTCATAAACTATACCGCTCACTTGCCTGTAAAAGCTAGACTCACCAGCAACTACTCTGCACAGACACAGCAATCACCAATGAAATCCCACTAAAAAAGAAAAAGAAAAGAAAATACCACATAAGACAACACAAATATCATTGTGCACAAATGTAAGGACAATTTAACACACAATGCAGTATTTAGTACTCCATTTACAAAAATGAAATTCATGCATGGCAACTATATTCATTTGGAGTAAGTTGTTTTTTCTTACCCAAATCATGCAACTACACAAACTGCAGGTCAACCACTGCCAAAACCGCAAGGAGCCACAGCAAAGGAAGCAAAAGCTTTGAACTAAAACAAAAAGGAGGAATAAACCATTATAATCACAAATGCAAATACTTTGTCAGCTGACAAACACCCCGCCACCAAAGATTTAGAAATTTTCCATGGCACCTTAGTGGATTCTGCCCCCCTTGGGGGCACAGGAGCCCAAAAAAAATAGGCTGATCTGCCCCCTAGGGGGGCAGAGATGGTCAACAGTCGAGTGCCCCCTTTGGAGGGGTGACCGTTGCCCAAGGTGCCGCCCTCCCTCCCAAAACACACTCACACACAAGATACCTGGTGCCTAAGTGGCATCTGCCCCCCCAGGGGCAGATGGGCCTAAATAAAATAGGCTGATTTCCCCCCAAGGGGGGCAGAAATGGCCAACAATTGTGTGCCCCCCTTGGGTCGATGACCATTATCTATTGGGCCTCCCCAACAGAAAAAAACGAAAACTAAAAAAAAGTTCCTGGTGTGTTGGTGACTTCTGCCCCCATTGGGGGCAGATGGCCTAAAAAAATAGGCCGATCTGCCCACAGGAGGGGCAGAAATGCCATCAGTAATGTGCTGTTTTGGGGGGCCAAACCTTGCCCAATGGGCCACCCCCCCACGCAAAACACACACACACACACACAAGATCCCTGGTGCCTAAGTGGCTTCTGCCCTCTTTGGGGGCAGATGGGCCTAAAAACAGTAGGCCGATCTGCCCCCAAGAGGGGCAGAAATGGTCAACAGTTCTTTTCCCCCTTTGGGGGGCAACCCTTGCCCAAGGGGCCACCCCGTAGCACAAACAAAAACCCCAAAAATAAAAAGACAAAATCCCTGGCATCATCGTGGCTTCAGCCTCCATTGGGGGCAGATCAGCCTTAAAATAATAGGCCGATCTGCCTCCAAGGAGGGCAGAAATCACGTACAACATATTGCCCCCTAAAGGGGAGTGACACTTGCTCAAGGGGCCGCTCCCTGCCACATGAAACTGCCCCAAAACAAATCTCTGTTGTCTAGTGGGCATTTCTGCTGCAATACGAAAAAGACATTGAGGGAAAGGAAAACCCTTTCCTTTCCCCCAATGCCTTTTTCAAAGGAAACCCCTCCTGGCCGGGAGGAGAAATTTTTCTGTTTACTCCTCGACGCTCTGGAAGCAAATGGCTTCCAGCGCATCTGGCTGCCTTTAATGATGTCAGTGCGAGGTGTACGCTGATGTCATTAGATGCCCAGACGGGGGTCATGGTTCCCCTACCATCCCTGACCAGGGGAGCGGGTTGGGAGGCCCACGGGGAGAGCTAGCACTCCCCCGTGCTCCAGGTACAGGACGAGCTGGTCTCGCTCTAAGCATAGCAGCGCTGCATCCGAGAACGGGACCAGCTTGTCCTTGGTGTTGAAGAAATTACATACAAGTTACCCTACTTTGTGGACTACAAGTCATACTTTGGGGTGACATACTCATTTTTTTAAATGGAAGTCTTTACATGTCAAACAGTGCTGTTTTAACAGGTCATTCTTCGGCAGGTAGGGCTGAAACCATATTTTCTTTTGTCACACTAGTGGATGGCACAATAAGACTGTAGTCCATAGGTGACAGTTAACTTTTCATGCCATGAGTGTACTTGTACATCCCCACCAAATACTATGGCCTTATAGAAAAGTTAAATATGCCAATCAGGGATTAGCTAATTTCTGATAGTTTTAGGGTGTCAGAGCACATATAATGGGCACTGTCAGCAGTGCCTCAGTGAGCAGAGTCTAAAAGGCAGCAATAAACTTGGGGCCACCAATAGGAGAAAAAAGATAGTTTTTCTACATGCATTTAATAAAAATGGTTTCAGCAAAGCCTGGCAGAAATCTGGGGTGACCCTACAGAAATGACCAAATCCAAAACACCTTCATAACTGAATCCTTTAAATGTATGACACTGACATCTTAACTTCCAAGCATTAGAGCATGCAGACTTCAATGCATTTGGGAAAGTCACTACATTTTTATTGATGAATGACACCTCCAAAAGATTAAAATAAACATTAGCAATAACATTATTGATTTCCGTTACTGCTTTCCACAGTAGCCAAAAAAGGTAAATAGAAACAAACTAAGAAAATGCAAGTAAAATTTTCTTCTAAGAAAAAAATATTTAGGAAATTAAATGTATTCTGACAATTTCCCTGTGAAAGTTATAAAAGAAGAAGAGTGCCCTACAATAGCCAGAAGAAGCAAGTCTGTGCTTCGAAATATGCTGTTTAATTGTTTTCCCTATCTTTCCATACCCTTATAACATATTTTCCACATAAAAGTCCACTAAACAGATACATGATTTTTAATGTTCTCTGCAAAAATCTAACAACCCTCAAATTAATTCTAAAAAAACTTAAAACAAATATCATTCTGCTTGATGCAAAGTTTGAATCTTCTGGTATAAACCAATATAAATATTTGCATGGTAATAAAACAATTTGACCTAAATCAACAATGTGACTGCGCCTTGAAACATCAGGATTATGTTGCCATACAGTTGATTTGTGCAAACAAGGAGGATATCAAAGGAGTTCAAATTTATTGGTGCACTTACATCTCATGGATTCCCTCAAGTATGTATATGTATTCATAAATAAACCTAGGTTTAAGGCATACACTCTATATTAATTTCCAATTTGCAATATTTGGATTAAGCAGAAAAAGTATTGCAAGATCTCTGAAATTGGATGGGTGCAAGTAGTGCAATGTTATTATTGTTAATTCGGTCACTTACAAAAACTGGATCAATGTACATTTCTTTTGCTTTGTAGTCCATGTAAAATTCAGTTAAATTCATTTTGTGAGTGGTTTTTGGTTTTTAGCCTGAAGGAGCCCTTCATGGAATATTAGATATGCAGTATCAGTTTCCTCTTCTTACCCTTTTTATGGTCTTGTTAGGCCCTCTGACCATTTTGAAATTGATGGTGTAGAAAAATAATTGCTCATCCTTTAGCTGCATCCTAGCTTGCCTTACTTAAGAAGTATTGTATTTGTGTTTCATTGACTACTAGCTAAGGGAGGCACAAGGTGCCCCACGAAACATTTTAACTCTTCATTTTTTCCGTTGCTGAAGGATGTGGGGATGGAGTTTTAGGACAAGGATATGCAAATGTGGGAAGTTGGTCACAAGAGTACATGGTATATTGTAAGGGTGACAAGCCCTATCTTGATATTATTACTGTTTTCCCATTTTACTAAATTAAATTTCTATTACACTGATTGTTGTATACAGGGTCTTGATGTATGCAGGTTATAATAGTGTTTTCCTAGAATTTTAGTACTTATTAGGCAGCTTCTCTGTTGCTGTACTGGGGAACTGAAGACATTGGCGGGTTTCAGATATTTTTATTTGTTTTCTGATTTTTCTGATCTGGCATGCTATAAAAGTGTCTTAGATAACTAGATAGATAATGTGGGAACTGTCGCTTGACCTTTTAACTTATACCAACATTATTTCCCTATTGGCATTGCCAATGTTTTTCCAACATTCACTGTATATTGTCCTGGCGTTTGCTAGACCTTGGAGCAATAAGGCATTAGATAGCATTGTTATTGAACTGTATTCACCTTATAACAGTTTACCTATATCTCGTATTAGGCCACCAGATGCTTTGGCTGGTCACTAAGGTGGTCATTACAACCCTGGCGGACTGTGTAAAAGGTGCGGTAATACCGCAAACAGTCCGACGGACAAAAAAAGGGAATTCTGACCCTGGCGGAAACCGCCAACAAAGACAGCCACTTTAACACACCGCCCGCCACGGCGGTACAGACAAGCAGCGCGGCGGTCACCGCCAACAGACAGGCGGAAGACAATGTACCGCCCACACCATTACAACCTGCCAATCCGCCACCTTTTCCGGGGCGGATTCACCGTGGAAAAAAAACACGGCGGAAACAGCTTTAGCTATGGGAAAACGCTCACCTTCTACACATCCCACGAGGAACGACGACTCCATGGACCCGGAACTCTAAATACTACCTGCCCTTGTCTTTCTGCTCCTTCACGACCAACAGCGATGTAGGCGCAGAAGATACCGGTGAGTACTGCATCTACGACACGGGGGAGGAGGGAGGCAAAAGTTAGGGGGACACCCACCAAACACCCCCACCCCCACCCTTGCATTATACAACATACACACCAATGCTGTCAAAAATATCACATAAACAACCAACAATCCCCCCGGAAGAATGCAAAGACAATGCAAATTTCGGTCAAACATTGTAATGTGCCAATACACATGTCACACAAAAATATACAGATATATATCTCTAAATCACTCATAATTATATATACAATACAAGAAGTAGTGCAGATATGTACACAACAATGTCCGTGCACAAACAGTCCAAAAATGCATGGGCGAGGCCCACAAAAGATACCTGACCAAAATCGGAGAGAACACTGCCAGGGCATCAGATAGAAACACTACAGGCACCTCAGGGGGAAGGGAAGAGGGGGCACCTCAGCCAGATGAATGCAAAGCCAGATCCACGACGGGGCTCCATGCCCATTGATGTATCCTGGGGAGTGCAAAGCCACAGTCTCTCAAGTCTCTACAGTGGGTGGGTAGCCCACTGTGCCATCCTGGCGAGTGCAAAGCCACAGTCTCTCCAGTTGATGCAGGTCCCTACTGGTACTGGGGAGTGACTGGTGCCCAGACTGGATGAGTCTCCCCGTGAAAGGTAGTGTCCTGTCACTGTCCCAGCTACACATGGGATAAGGATGCCTGATGTGGCGGGACATTCATTCCTACCCGGTGCATTGCCCTGTTCAGCGGTGCTTTGCCATGGTGGTCTTTGCCCTGTTCAGCGGTGCTTTGGCATGGGGGTCTTTGCCCTGTTCAGCGGTGCTTTGACATGGCGGTCTTTGCCCTGTTCAGCGGTGCTTTGACATGGCGGTCTTTGCCCTGTTCAGCGGTGCTTTGCCATGGTGGTTCAGGACTGTTCAGCGGTGCATTGCCATGGTGGTTCAGGACTGTTCAGCGGTGCTTTGACTTGGCGGTCTTTGCCCTGTTCAGCGGTGCTTTGCCATGGTGGTTCAGGACTGTTCAGCGTGCTTTGCCATGGTGGTTCAGGACTGTTCAGCGGTGCTTTGACATGGTGGTTCTGATACGGACATTGGTGTGTGGCATGACGATTTCCACACTGGACATTGGTGTGTTGCATGACGATTTCCACACTGGACATTGGTGTGTGGCATGACGATTTCCATACTGGACATTGGTGTGTGGAATGAGGATTTCCACACTGGACATTGGTGTGTGGCATGACGATTTCCACACTGGACATTGGTGTGTGGCATGACGATCTCCATACTGGACACTGGTGTGTGGCATGACGATTTCCACACTGGACATTGGTGTGTGGCATGACGATTTCCACACTGGACATTAGTGTGTGGCATGACGATTTCCATAATGGACATTGGTGTGTGGCATGACGGTCCATCATTGCCCAGCGGGGCTGTGGCATCCTGGCCCCGCCTGGGCTGTGACTCCGGCGGTGGTCTCTGGACCAGTGACGATACTTGGCCCCTCCTGGGCTGTGACTCCGGCGGTTGTCTCCTGACCAGTGACGATACTTGGGTCCTCCTGGGCTGTGACTCCGGCGGTGGTCTCCTAGACCAGTGACGATACTTGGCCCTCCTGGGCTGTGACTCCGGTGGTGGTCCCCTGACCAGTGACGATACTTGGCCCCTCCTGGGCTGTGACTCCGGCAGTGGTCTCCGGACCAGTGACGATACTTGGGCCCTCCTGGGCTGTGACTCTGGCGGTGGTCTATGGACCAGTGACGATACTTTGCCCCTCCTGGGCTGTGACTCTGGCGGTGGTCTCCAGGCCAGTGACGATACTTGGGCCCTCCTGGGCTGTGACTCTGGCGGTGGTCTCTGGACCAGTGACGATACTTGGCCCCTCCTGGGCTGTGACTCCGGCGGTGGTCTCCGGACCAGTGACGATACTTGGGCCCTCCTGGGCTGTGACTCTGGCGGTGGTCTCTGGACCAGTGACGATACTTGGGCCCTCCTGGGTTGTGACTCCGGCGGTGGTCCCCTGACCAGTGACGATACTTGGCCCCTCCTGGGCTGTGACTCCGGCGGTGGTCTCCGGACCAGTGACGATACTTGGGCCCTCCTGGGCTGTGACTCTGGCGGTGGTCTCTGGACCAGTGACGACGGTGCTGGCGGTTGTGTCTGGACCGCCGGAAATGATGGCGCACTTTTCCGCCGTGACACTCACAACAGGCTAGGCAGACTTCCTCTGGACCTTCCCCACCTTTTTTGGAGTTACAGCTGACTCACCAATCGCCTTCAATCCCATTTCACTTGTTGACCCACCAGGAGTCTTGACACAGTCCCGTTGTCCACTCTCCAATTTCGGAGCCTTTACAGGGGGTGGGCTGCCAGTGCCTTGGCTCCGGGTCCTACTGCCCGCCCTGGTGGACGGTGCACTCCAAAAACCTGGAACACGCACCACTGGTACTGGAGGATTTTTGGCTGAGGTGCTACGACAGGACTGATGAATTGGAGGGCTGGTGGGGGCACAAAGGTCAATTTGACATAGGGATAGTATCTGACGGACACTGGGATGGGTAGCTAGAGGGGGTCTGGGAGTGGAGGAAGAGGAGGTGGTTGTAGGAGGTGTCACTTTAGCTGTTTTGGGTGCAGGTGCAGGTACTGGAGGCTGTCGTGAGGTGGATGGATGTTGGGTGAGTGATTGCCGGCGTTTGGGTACTTTGGGAGGGGGCGTCACAGACACACTGGGAGAGGACACAGGGGACGTGTAAATGGCAGTGGAGGTGGTGAGGCAGGTGAGCGGCGTGTGGTGCTGGGTGTCCTGGTGCGAGTCCTAGTGCCTGTAGATGTGGTGCATGCAGGTGTGTGTGTAGACGAGACTGGGAGGGAGGAGGGAGAAGAGGAGGAGGGGGACACAGTGGAGACAGTGGATGTTGCTGTGTCTGTATGGGTGTGATGCTTGTGTGAGTGCCTGTGGTGTGTGTGGTGCCTATGTTTGCTTGAGCTACTTGTGTGTGTTGACTTGTGTGCATGCTGGTCTGTAGCTGTGCTTGGGATGGGCTGGGGTACAGGGGATTGGGTCTGGGTGGAGGAAGTTGGAGGGGGGAGGCTGGACACAGGGACAATTGCTGCCATCAGTGCTGAGGCCAGAGATTGCAGGGTTCGCTGAAGGGCAGCCTGACCAGAATGAATGCCCTCCAGGAATGCATTACCGTGTTGCAACTCCCTTTCTAAACCCTGGATGGCATTCACAATGGTAGACTGCCCAACAGTGAGTGACCTGAGGAGGTCAATGACCTCCTCACTGAGGGCAGCAGGGGTGACTGGGGCAGGGCCTGAGGTGCCTGGGGCGAAGGTGATGCCATCCCTCCTGGGTGAGCGGGCACGGGGCAAACACTGAGGGGCTGCTGGGAGGGCGGTGCTGTTAGGGGGGGTGGCGGCTGTACCTGTAGAAGTGGGGCGCACAGATGGTGCCCCACCACAGGGGATCTTACATCGGCGGACGAGTCTGTGTCGCTGGCTGGTGATCCAGTGGCCGACGTGAAGCTCCCCTCGCCCTCCGTCCCACTGGTGCATTCAGAGTCTGTGGTGTGGCCCTCCATGGCCATGTGGGATGCAGCTCCCTCATGCTCCGGTGCCACTGTACCTCCGCCTGTTGATGCTGATGTACAAAAGGACAGGGAGAGCAGGAAAAGGGAGGGAGACAGAAGAAAGAGAGTTTTAGTGCATGGCATACCGCTACCGCTGGCGGACAAGACAGACGCAGCAGCCCCATGCACAACGCCGTGCTCCTGCCCTCTGCACATGCAATTTCATGGATATGGCCTACATGGCAATGGTGGAAATCTGCGCACATGGATGCCACAGGGGTAACTATACCTCAACTTGCTACTTTTCTGAGGTGGAGTAGAGTGCCACATGGCCTACATTACAGAGGGGCCTTGCCTACCTAACTCGCCCTGGCCGAGGGACAACCACAGCCCACCTCCCCAACCCAGACACCTCCACTGCCCGCAAAGTCCGCAGAAGGAGGTTGTACTCACCCCCTTGTGTCTGCTGTGATGTCCTTAAGCACCCATCCAACTCCGGGTAGGCCACCGCCAGGATCCAGAACATCAGGGGGGTCATGGTACGACGGGCACCCCTCCCACGTTGGGAGGCCATCCCCAGCTGAGCCTCCGCCGTCTTCTTGCTGCAGCGGCGAATGTCCTCCCATCTCTTCCGGCAGTAGGTGCCCCGTCTCTGGTGGGCCCCCAGGGTCCGGACCTCCTTGGCGATGGCACGCCAAATGTCCCTCTTCTGGTGGGCGCTGACCTACATGACATGCACAAGGGAAGAGGAACAGTCATTACCAATTGCACCATCAATGTGTGTGGTCCCCTCCATACTCTGACCATGTGGGCCATTTATTCCCATGCTTTACTGTTTTATGACTTCTGCCCCCTTCCCTCTTCCACCCAGCCCTGTCCACCCAGGCCTATCCCCTACAACGTGCTCCCTGTGTACTAACCTGTTGGTCTGGAGGACCATAGAGTAGCATGTACTGGGGGAGGCCCCCATCCACAAGTTTCTCCAACTCCTGTGCAGTGAAGGCAGGGGCCCTTTCCCCAGACGCTTCCAGACCGAGGTCACAGCAGCACTAGCAGTGTAGGTCCTCTCCTGTCAAAGGTCAGGTATCTAGTGATTGAACAGATAGAAAATGGCGGTGACGTCCGCGGCGGTGACGTCCGCAGCGGGGCGCATCATCACCGCCGGCGCACCTGTTCATTGGCTCCTGGGACCCATAGGGTCCAATGTTAAGCAATGCAGCATTGCGCCGCGCTCTACGACCGCCTACCGCAAAGGTGTGCAACGCCTCCGCTGTTACCCCACAATCTCATTGTCCCACTTTAGAGGTCAGACAGCCGCCATTTCAGGGGCCCACATAGATTCATTTTCAACTGCATCACACATACTGAGGCCTACACTCAACACACATATAGGAAAGGTTTATTGTCTGGTGTAGTCTTGTGTGTGACTGTGGGTACATACCTGGAGGAATAGTGACTGTTTCTTCGCTGTTGTCCTTCATAGGCACCGTCAGCTGGGACATATGAGAAGATAGCGGAATCCTCCGGTGTACCTCCGCTGGTGGACCTGTTGACAATGGAAGAGAGACATTTAATCGTGACCTACAGGTTTGACCGTGCCACAATCCAGGAACTATGTACCCAGTTGGAGCCAGACCTGATGTCACCAATCCGCCATCCGACTGGAATCCCCCCTGACGTGCAGATGCTGTCAGTGCTCCATTTCCTTCAAGTGGGTCTTTTCAGACAACAGTGGCCATGGCATCAGGGATGTCCCAGCCTATGTTTTCCAACGTCTTGTCCAGAGTGTTGTCTGCCCTGTTGAAACACGTAAGGAGATACATCATTTTCCCTGAGGTGGAGGATTTGCCTACAGTGAAAGGTGACTTCTATGCCCTTGGACATATCCCCAACGTCATAGGTGCCATTGATGGGACCCATGTAGCTCTGGTCCCCCCCGCAGGAGTGAACAGGTGTACAGGAACAGGAAGAGTTATCATTCGATGAATGTCCAGATGGTCTGTTTGGCAGACCAGTACATCTCCCAGGTAAATGCTATGTTCCTTGGCTCTGTGCATGACGCCTACATCCTGCGGAATAGCAGCATCCCTGATATGATGGGTCAACTCCAGAGGCACTGTGTATGGCTATTGGGGGACTCTGGTTACCCCAACCTGTCATGGCTACTGACCCCAGTGAGGAATCCCAGGACCAGGGCAGAGGAACGGTACAATGAGGCCCATGGGAGGACTAGGAGGGTTATCGAGCGCACCTTCGGCCTCCTGAAGGCCAGGTTCAGGTGCATCCATATGACAGGTGGATCTCTATTCTACTCACCGAAGAAGGTGTGCGACATCATCATCGCCTACTCCATGGTCCATAATTTGGCATTGCGACGTCAGGTGCCTTTGCTGCAGGAGGATGATCCAGATGAGGGTGTTGTGGCAGCGGTGGAGCCTGTGGAGCCTGTGGACAGTGATGAGGATGAAGCTGAGGAAGACGAAAACGACAACAGGGAGTCAGTCATACAGCAATATTTCCAGTGACACACAGGTGAGAACATTTTCATTTTTACCATTACATTAACTTTCACACATCTACCTCTATCCTGTACCGACATTTCACTCACTATTTGTTAACTGAGTTGTCCCCTTCCATTTCAGTTTCACAAATGTGGTAACCTACGTGTCAACTGTTTGCATCCTTGAAGGGCTTGTGATGTGTGACATAGGTATGTTAGCCTTCCAATGGGTAACCCATTATGAAACTGTAATTGATAATACAGATTTACAAATCATAGACTGACTCCATTTTTTTTTAGTGTTTCAAGGGTGTTTATTTAAGTGCTAAAAAATGAAGGAGGGTTGTAAAATGGTGATGGGTGATGGTGGAGGAATGTCCATGGCAGAGTCCAGTCTATTAGTCTCACAGGTACATTGCACATCTGGGCATAGGAAGTGGAGCTGGGGCAGTTTAAGTATGGACAGGGTAACAAAGTGGGACAGTGGGCGGACAGTCAGGGTGGTCTTATTTCCTGGCGGGGGTCTTGCCATCTTGCTCTGTCCTGTTCCTGGATCTCAGGGCCCGCTTGCGTGGTGGTTGTCCGTCTGCAGGGGATGGGGTGCTGGTGTGTTGGTCCTGTGGCAGGGCGTCCTGTCCACTAGCGCCGGCGGAGGTGGTGGGCATTTCAGCGTCCTGGCTAGTGTCAGGGGCCCCTTGGAGTGCCACGGTGCCCCTCAAGGTCTTTGAATGTCCGTCAGCACCCCTACGATGGTACCCGGGGTGGAGCCGATGGTCCTGAGCTCCTCCCTGAACCTCAAATATTGTTCCTCCTGCAGACGCAGGGTCTCCTGCAACTTGTCCAGGACCATGGCCTTCGTCTCCTGGGAGTGGTGGTATGCTCCAATGATGGAGGAGAGGGCCTCGTTGAGAGTTGGTTCCCTTGGCCTGTCCTCCCTCTGTCGCACAGCAGCCCTCCCAGTTCCCCTGTGTTCCTGTGCCTCCGTCTCCTGGACCGTGTGCCCACTACCACTGCCCCCAGGTCCCTGTTGTTGTTGGGGTGGTGGGTTACCCTGGGTGCCCTGTAGTGGTGGACACACCGCTGATTGACCTATCCTGGGTAGGGAGGTCTGGGCCCGCTGGGTGGGTGCTGTGCTGGTGTTACCAGAGGGTGTAAGCTCGGTGTTGGGCTGTGGCTGGGCAAGGGGAACCGACTGTCCTAAGGCCCACGATGGTCCGGGCTGGTCATCAAGATCCAGTAGGGCAGAGCTGCTGTCGTCACTGTGGGCCTCTTCTGGGGGTGGAGTGGTGTTGGCTGGACCCTCTGGTGTGGTGACGTTCCTTCGGGTTCCTGCGTGGGTATAAGTACATGATTATTGCATGTGTGTGTTTCATGGTGTGCAATGGTTGGGTGTGAGTGAACCCCAGTGCAGGCATTCCTGTGTGGGGGCTTGTGTGCTGATGGTTGGGGGGTGTTCTGGGTCTGTGCAGTGGGCATGCTTTGGTGATGGGTGTCCATGCTTAGTTATGTCATGCAGGTCTTGGGGTTGAGATGGGTGGTTGGTGTCATGGGTAGATTGGTGAGGATTGGGGGTGATAGGGGAGGGTGTGATGGTGGGGGTGTGTGATAACATGCAGGTAGGGTGGGGGTTATGATGGTTAAGATTAGACTTTCCAGTGTCCGTTCCTCCAACGACTCCCTCAAGGCCCTCAGGATACAAGATGGTCAAGACTTGCTCCTCCCATGTTGTTAGTTGAGGGGGAGGAGGTGGGGGTCCGCCGCCAGTCCGCTGTACCGCGATGTGCTGCCTGGATACCGTTGAACGCACCTTCCCCCTTAGGTCGTTCCACCTCTTCCTGATGTCCTCCCTATTTCTTGGGCGCTGTCCGACTGCGTTGACCCTGTCCACTATTCTTTGCCATAGCTCCATCTTCCTGTCTATGGATGTGTGCTGTACCTGTGAGCCAAATAGCTGTGGCTCTACCCGGATGATTTCCTCCACCATGACCCTGAGCTCCTCCTCGGAGAAGCGGGGGTGTCTTTGGCGTGCCATGGGGTGGTGTGTGTGATGTGTGGGGTGGTGTATGTGTTGATGAGTGTGGTGAGTGTAGTGGTATGTGGTGTTTTGTGCTTGGATGTTGCATGGGTGATGGTGTTGTGTGCCTCTGTGTGATGGGGTTGTCTATTCTGTGCTGTCTCTCTGGCCTTCTCTCAGAAATTCTGGTTGTAGGGGTTTGTGGGTGATGTGGGTGTGTGTTTTATATTGTGTTGGGTGTGTGGGAGTGGTGTTTGTATGTGTATCAGGTGTGTGTATTTGGAATTGTCCAATGTGGCAGTGTTTTGTAGAAGTGTGTGTATTTTGAGAGCGGAGGTGTGTACCGCCAATGGAATACCGCGGTTGAAAGACCGCCGCGTGGATTCGTGGGTCGTAATAGCATGGGCGTGTTTCTGTTGGCGTGGAGGTGGAGGATTTGTTTCCGCATGTTTATCGCTGACCTTTGGTGTGGCGGTATTGTGTGGGTGTCTGAATTTTGGCGGATTCCGTGATGTGTGTCATAATAGCTGTGGCGGTCTACCGCGGCCGCGGCGGTGTATTGGCGGTCTTCTGCACGGCGGTAAGCGACTTATACCGCCAATGTTGTAATGACCCCCTAAATATTATAATTGACTTTTATATTTTTATCAGAATTACAGCACATATGATCTGTGTGTGCATATGTGTGTGTGTGTGTGTGTGTCTGTGTATGTGTTGTCTATAGGCTACCAGTGTTCTTTTTCCAGAATTTTGATCATTTTCTCCAGTTTCCCTGTTGCTCTCCTTGGGGACCCACTGGATGTGACTGGCTCCAGATATTTGTACTGATTTGTCAAGCTAAAATGACAGATTTGTTTGTTTGAAAAAGATGTGCATGTCCTGTGGCTTGCTGTGTGTTTTGTTGTGCTCCCTAGATGACCTATGAAGTTTCCCAGTGCTCACCGGTTTCAATCTGCTACAACACACATTCCTATAAACTTAATGCTGGGATATCCTATATCTTTACACTCTAACCTATGTAGATACATTGGAGGTTAAGGTAGACTTATTGTTTAGAATCAGTGTGGGTTTAAGTATTATAACATTCTGAATATTTCTATAGTATCACCTTTGCACGAAGGGTACATGTCTATTACACATTCTTAGACCTATCAGCTTTAGGGTAGTTTTCCCCCAAACTTCTTGCCTTCTCCCGTGCTATGATTCTGACTTCATTTTTGTTGGCCTTAGGACTCTGTGCACTTTACCATTGCTAAAGTGCTTGTGCTCACTCCCTAAAGCATGGTAAAATTGACTTACATCTGATTGGCATATTTAATATACCTTCCTAGTAAAGTGGCATACCATATATCAAGCGCTCATAAGTTCACTGCCACTAGTGGGGCTGCAGCACGTATTGTGCCATCCACTTAAGTAACTCCTTAAAAATTTCTCAAGCCTGCCGTTGCCTGTATTCAGTTTTAAACTGCCAATTTGACTGGTCATGTCTAAGTCCTCTTCTTTATTTCATATAAGTTACCCCTAAGTTAGACCTTAAACGGCCTATAGGTTAGGATGCATTGTAATTAAAAAGTTGTACATCTACTTTTAAGTTTTACATATCGCGATAGTCAAACACTCACAAATAAATTTTTTATTACTGTACATCCTACCTCTATGATAAGATACCATTGGGACCCTTAATACATTTAATAAGGGTTAACGTTTGTTTGGGAGCAAGGGAAATATCATGTTTGGTGCCCAAGGAATTGCAATTTAAAATCTTCTTTAAAGACTAAGGGCCTCATCACGACTTTGGTGGTCCTTTTCCAGTCCCGCCAAAGCCACTGCAGGCAAAAGACCGCCAGTGCTGACGATCTTTAGCCCACCATATTAGGAGTCCTTGGAGGAAGTCAGAATCCGAAATGGCGGTTGCATCACCAGCACCGCCATGGCTGCAGGACTCCGTCCGCCTGTGGTGGTGCTGGCGATGCAAGACCTCCAGGACCTATCCCCTCCTGTCCTCCTCGATGGAGAAGGTAGGTGGGCATCTGAAAGGGGGGGAGGGTGTTTGTGAGTGTGGGTGTGTGTCTGTGTGTCTGCGGAGGGAGGTGGTGAATGCGTATCTGTATGCAGTTGAGTGTGAATGTGTGTGTGCGTGTGTGTGCACATGTATGTGGGTGTCTGTGTGGATGAATACGAGTGAGTGGGGGTGTCTGAGTAACCGTTTGCGAGTGAGTGGGGGTGTCTGTGTGGATGTATGCATATGCTGAATTGGTGTGTGTGTGAATGCATGCGTGTGTGAAGGGGTTGGGGGGTGTTTTGTTAGTGTGCGGACAGATAGGGGGGCATGTGTTCATGTGTGTGCCAATGACAGGAATGGAGACTCCTGTCACCGGGTGCGTAACCACTGGGGTTTTCATGGCAGGGTGACCGCCACGGTAAGCCTGTCGGTTTGCAGCCTCGTAATCTGGCAGGCCGACTGAGGCCTGATGCTGGGTTGGAGGTGCTCACTGCCTGTTGTGGCGGTGTGACCGCACCGGTGGGCCAGGCGGAGTTGTGGAGGCTTGGCGTCTGCCAAGCCCCACAACTCATAATGTGGCAGTCCTTACCGCCTGCTCTGCGGCAGAAGAACAGTCACGGCGAGGTTGGCAGTCTGATGACCGCCAGCCTCGTAATGAGGGCCTAAGGGCCTGACTTAGAGTTTGACGGATGGGTTGCTCCGTCACAAACATGACAGATATCCTGTCCAGTGTATTTTGATTTCCATAGTATATAATAGAATCGTAATATGGCAGACTGGATATCTGTCACATTTGTGACAGAGTAACCCAATCCTCCAAACTCTAAATCAGGCCAAAAGTCTGACTATTGAGATCTCCAGAGCGACTTCGCGTAGCAGCTCCCCAACAACGCCTCCTCCTTGGACACTGCCGGCTACTTTGACCCACTGATCTTTACCTTCTCAGACCTTCTTCTTTAAAAAAAAAAAATTGTCCGGAGTTAAAGGGAGACCAGGCCTTCTTGTTGCATATGAACTGCTTTCCATTCAAGTTACTAACTCACTTTAAAGTTTGAAAATTCATAACTCTTGGTCCAATGATCCGCTTTTTGTCATTTAAGTGCCACATAGTTTTTTCAAATGTACTCTATTTTTCTAAATTAGTGTGGGGTGATTCACTTTATTAATGCCTAAGTGCTGCAGAAACTTTTACACACTGACTCTAGGTTAAGTTTGACTGTTTTATTACTCAAACTACCATAGTGTTAAGCATGGGATAATTTAGTAACTTTTTGTGGTTCACCCTGACAAGGATTGTGGCTGTTGCTTGAGTAGGACTTCACCACCTCTACCATCAACTAAATTTCTCATACATGGCAAATTATTTGTCAAGTATTGAATACATTACAATGGCCCAGTCTTACAGTCTGCTTTTTTATTTTTTGCCAGATAGACAGATAAGACAGAGTAAAGAAAGAACCAATTCCTTCTCTGCCCATAATTTCTTTCTCAAAACCTCAAAGCTAAACGAAGAAGAAGTAAAGATGGCACCCAAGAAATCTGCTCCTGACATTTTAGCCCGATTTTTTAGTGTTTCATCTGTTGGATCCTCTTTTGGGCAGAAATATGTTGGATTTGTTCTGGTTGCAGAACAAAATGATATTTTTGAGAGTGAGGCTGTTTTGTCCCAAGACTAAGGCTGTCAGTTGCCATCTGAGGCATAGCACTGATGGATGGCTCTTCACTACTTATTTCTAGGATTGTCTCTTTCTGCTTCCCTTTACCACAATTTGGCAGTTTTTCAAACAATTTGCTCATCTTCTCAAGCCACACAGAATTTTCAGTTATGACTCTAGCCTGCCACCCTGTTGCTGGTGATGTTTCCTGTCCCTGACAGGCTGTTTGTTTTAGAAGGAAAAATACACTGAATTACCCACCACAGATAACACATATTTGCGAAGTTATGCAAATCTGTTTCTTCAATACCCTTACACTGATTGTCCTGCACTCGCCCCCTCATTTATTATCCAATGTCTTTGTGCTTTATTTTCTATTTGATATCATCAATTCTTTAGGATTAGACAGACTGATGTAAGGATGGGTTAGCATTAAACTAAGGAACGATGTATGGGAAGTTTTAAATGCTTAAGGTTGCGGTAATGGTAGGGAAATGATTATGGTAGGAATAAGGCAGGAAAATGGTTTAAGGAAGGTTAGGGTAGAATTAGGATAGGTTAGGCTTAGAATAATAGAACATGTAAGTGATGGAATGAGGGATGATTTAAGAAAGAAAGTGTGGAAAAGGGATGGCACTTCTATCCTGCCAACATAAAAGGTCAAAAACCCATGTTGGAAGGGAAAAAGGTTAAAGTAAGGAGAAATAAGGTGGTAACAGTTTGGGTTTAGATTAATACTTACTGTATGTGTTTGAAAAATGTGGAAATGTATTGAAGCAAAGGTGACCTTTTCAACCTCTAAGATATGTGTGTTTCTGGCTGCTACAATTTTCATACTGTAGAGTTTTGTGTTCTCATTTTTACATACTATTCTGCACTTACATGTAGAAGCATAGTACATGGGTGACACACAGTTTGCCTACCTTTTAGCACATCCACCTCCTAACCCCCTGATCCAACAGAGTGAACTATCTCACTGTTATCCATCAGTTTTACTATAAGAACACAGCAACATGAGTACTGCATCCCAGTACTCATCAGTTATGACAACCCAAGGAAAGGACTACCTGCCAGTCCCAAGGGTAAGCTTGCTGTGTGAAAAAAATGCAACTGTGTAAGGAGGAGTTGAGGAGGGGCAGTACGAGGTGAATTATTTGGTATGGGGAGGTTCCCCATTTATGTCACAAGGGTTGGCGTGGTGAAGGCAGGTGAGCCACGTGTTGGTCCAAGCCTACGTTTGTGGTTTTGCAGGGGCAAATAAGGGTTTTAGATGAAGAAGTGAAGTACTCATACCTTGGCAGGATTAAAGCAGAAAATGTTTAACTTACCTTGGTAATCAATCAGGGATTTCTATTAACGGATGAATTTCTTCTATGAGAAGGAAAGATTTTGAGTAATGTATTCAATATTGAGACTGTGGCATAATCTCTTGAACCAGGCAGCCATTGATGATGGTTCTGCCTTCTCCCTTCACCGTACCATGATCTGTTTAGCTGCCCTGGTCAAGTGTCAGGCTAGTGCCCAGTCCACATGTGTCATACCTTCCAAAGTTAGGGGTTTCAATCCCAGTAGTAGGGTGGATAGATTATTTGGCATTGTTTATCCCAGTAGGTCCTTGTTATGTCCAGGAATATCTTTCCACTATGACTGAATTACTGAACAGAACAACCTGAATCTGCTTTGTCTTTTCAGCAGCAAGGTGGGGAAGGTGGGGAACATGAAGGCAATTTTGATGGATATCAAATGTTATTGGAACACAACTTTGAGGGCTGATACCCTATTGGGTATGCTCTTGTGTGTTTTGAGAACCTTTTTCCAGAGGTTGTCCTACTTTTTTTCTGAGAAGTCCCATCCCAGATAGGATTCCCATCCTGAAAGATCAGTGTGAGCAGTATGTGCTTTGGAGACGTGATTTGCAGTGCGGACTCTGAAGATCAGTCATTTGGTGCGTACAAAGGAAACTATCATAGGTTCAAAGGGAATGACAGTGTTATTGGCTGCTAGGATATTTGTTGGGTGTAACACCCAATGTCTGAGGTGTGGTTATTGAAGCCGAGATGACTCTGAAACACTAGTGTGTTTCTTGCATTGCTCAAATGAATTAATGGTGGGTCCCTGAAAGATATTGCACAGCATCCTAAATTTTCCTCCCGTCCAAGCCACAAATGCTTTAGGGCCAAGGATGGGGATGTAATCTGGGTTATATGCCAACTGGGTGTTTGGTAGGGGAAAAGTAGTCAAGCCCTTTTTGATAGCTATATGTGCCCATAACCCAGGACAGATTTTGTTCAAGTTGGTAAGTATGCATTTTGGGGTGGCTGGCTTTGAAAAGCCAGACCAGGTCACACGGCTCAGTCAATATCAAACCACATCTTCTAACTCCACAGACTACCCACTGTTAGAAATGGGGTCTTTGGTTGATAGTCAGGTTACCCCCTGTTCAAGCAAGGACCCTCACTCTAGTCAGGGTCAAAGAGAATCACCCTCAGCAAACCCCTGCTTACCCCCTTCGTAGCTTGGCAGAGCAGTAGGCTTAACTTCAGAGTGTTAGGTGTAAAGTATTTGTAAGAACACACACAGTAACTCAATGAAAACACTACAAAATGACACAACAGTTTAGAAAAATAGGAAGTATTTATCTAAACAAAACAAGACCAAAATGACAAAAATCCGACATACACAAGTCAAGTTATGAATTTTTAAAGATTAAACTCAAAAATAGCGCTTAGAAACAAAAAATGCTTCGATGAGGTGTTAACACGGCGTCGTAACGGAGTCGTTCCCAACAATCTGACACCAGCGGCGCCGGACACAGAGTGGCGTAGACCCCCAGGTACAATACCTTGGTAAAGAAATGAAAATGAGCCAATGCGCGAAGTCGGGGATCGCGGCGTCTGTGCGAAAAGTTGAATCCGCTCACTTCGATCGGCGTCGGTCAAGACGTGGTGCGGCGACTTCCACGGAGTCACGGACTTCAGCGGGGCTGCAGCAATGTCAGGCCTGCGAAGGTCGTCGCGTGCCAGCGAAGATCACGAAGTCGGGTGCAGGCGACGTCACCGGATTCAGCAGCGGCATCGGTCGGAAGTCTTCCAAAGTCGATTTCCTTGTATTTTCACCAGCTTTCCTTTCAAGGGCCCAGGGACTGGATAGGGCGCCACTTGTTAGAGCAGCAGTCTCTCCAGAGACTCCAGGTGCTGGTAGAGAGAAGTCTTTGCTGTCCCTGAGACTTCAAACAACAGGAGGCAAGCTCTACATCAAGCCCTTGGAGATTTCTTCACAAGATGGAAGGCACACAAAGTCCAGTCTTTGCCCTCTTACTCTGGCAGAAGCAGCAACTGCAGGATAGCTCCACAAAGCACAGTCACAGGCAGGGCAGCTCTTCTTCCTCAGCTCTTCAGCTCTTCTCCAAGCAGAGGTTCCTCTTGTTTCCAGAAGTGTTCTAAAGTCTGTGGTTTTATACCCAATTTCTCCTTTGAAGTAGGCCTAATTCAAAGTAAATTCTCTTTTGAATGTGAAATCCTGCCTTGCCAGGCCAGGCCCCGGACACTCACCAGGGGGTCGGAGACTGCATTGTGTTAGGACAGGCACAGCCCTTTCAGGTGTAAGTGACCACTCCTCCCCACCCTCCTAGCACAGATGGCTCATCAGGAAATGCAGACTATACCCCAGCTCCCTTTGTGTCACTGTCTAGTGTGAGGTGCAACAAGCCCAACTGTCAAACTGACCCAGACAGGGAATCCACAAACAGACAGAGTCACAGATATGGTATAAGCAAGAAAATGCTCACTTTCTAAAAGTGGCATTTTCAAACACACAATCTTAAAATCAACTTTACTAAAAGATGTATTTTTAAATTGTGAGCTCAGAGACCCCAAACTCCAAACGTCCATCCGCTCCCAAAGGGAATCCACACTTTAATCAGATTTAAAGGTAGCCCCCATCTTAACCTATGATGGGGACAGGCTTTGCAACAGTGAAAAACGAATTTAGTAATATTTCACTGTCAGGACATATTAAACACATTACTATGGGCCTCATTCTGAGGCCGGCGGGTGGCGGTCGCTGCCCGCCTGGCGGGAACCGCCATATGGCCGCTCCGCGGTCGAAAGACCGCGGAGGCCATTCTGGCTTTCCCGCTGGGCTGGTGGGCGACCGCCAGAAGGCCGCCCGCCAGCCCAGCGGGAAACCCCTTCCCACGAGGAAGCCGGCTCCGAATGGAGCCGGCGGAGTGGGAAGGGTGCGACGGGTGCTGTAGCACCCGTCGCGAATTTCAGTGTCTGCTAAGCAGACACTGAAATTCAAAGTGGGGCCCTCTTACAGGGACCCCTGCAATGCCCATGCCATTGGCATGGGCACTGCAGGGGCCCCCAGGGGCCCCACGACACCCCTCACCGCCATACTGTTCCTGGCGGTCGGAACTGCCAGGAACAGGATGGCGGTGAGGGGGTCGGAATCCCGCATGGCGGCGCAGCAAGCTGCGCCGCCATGGGGGATTCCTCAGGGTGGCGGAAAACCGGCGTGACACCGCCGGTTTTCCTGTTCTGACCGCGGCCATACCGCCGCGGTCAGAATGCCCTGCGGAGCACCGCCAGCCTGTTGGCGGTGCTCCCGCCGACCCCGGCGGTCCATGACCGCCGGGGTCGCAATGACCCCCTATATGTCCTACCTTAACCATACACTGCACCCTGCCCTTGGGGCTACTTAGGGCCTACCTTAGGGGTGCCTTACATGTATGAAAAGGGAAGGTTAAGGCGTGGCAGGTGGGTACACTTGCCAAGTCAAATTTACCATTAAAACTGTACACACAGATACTGCAGTGGCAGGTCTGAGACATGATTACAGAGCTACTTATGTGGGTGGCACAACCAGTGCTGCAGGCCCACTAGTAGCATTTGATTTACAGGCCCTGGCACCTCTAGTGCACCTTACTAGGGACTTTCAAGTAAATCAAATATGCCAATCTTGCATAAACCAATCAACCATACAATTTACACAGAGAACCTATACACTTTAGCACTGGTTAGCAGTGGTAAAGTGCTAAGAGTTCAAAAGCCAACAGCAACAGATCAAAAAAGATAGGAGGCAGGAGGCAAAAAGATTGGGGATGACCCAGCATAAGCAAAAAAGTGCAACACCCACACAAACACAAACGAGAGATGAGCCGCCAATACCATTCCAGCAGGTTCGGGCATGGTAGGCCCCCTATGACATTGGTATCATTGGGAATTTGTTAGATAATTGGGGTCTGGCCCCCCTTCCAGATAAAGAGCTTTAGTTTGTTCTGCAGAAAAATACAGAAATGCAAAATTGCCGTCTCAGCGACCGGTGTGTGCAATATGAAACACATGAAGCAGTCTCTGGAGGATATTCATTTTGCCCAGGTAAGAAATTGGGTTACTAGTTGAGGGGGTGAAATCATACTCAAGCAAGAACCACAACCCTTGTCAGGATATAGTCACAAGCAAATCCTAAATTAACATGTGCTCAACCCTCTGGTAGCTTGGCACAGAGCAGTCAGGCTTAACTTAGGGCAATGTGTAACATCTTTATGCAGCACTTCAAACAGGAACAACGTGAAAACACGCCACATAAAGGATCCCACACCAGTTTAGAAATGAGTAAATATTAATAAATTATAGAAGGCCACAATGACAAACATCGAAGCAGCAGAACCGGAGATTTGTAGTTTTTGAAGAGCTAAGTCAAAATAGTGTCAAGAAGTACAAAGTGCCAGCTGTGGATATCTGGTTGTGCTGGCCTGCGACAAAGTCGCAAGTTCAGGCTGACCATGGTGGAGGATGGGTCAACTACAGGGATCCAGTTAGGCCCACTGAACAAGAGTGTCCTAAATACTGAGGGGCATATTTATCATTGAGTTGCGTCTCCCTTGCGCCATGCATGGGAGATGCAACTACTAAGCCAGGTTTATCAAGCCATGCAAGGCCACCTTACATGGCCCTTCATGGCTTGATAAATCTAAAGTAAGGCAACACAGCGCACATCGCTGTGTTGCATTACTGTTCCCAAGGGAGGTGTTCCATGGGTGTAGTGAGGGTGATTTTGGTGCATTCCCACATTTACCAACAGTGCAGCACACTTAGAAACTGGGAAATAACTATGAGGATTTTTTTGTGCAGGAAGATGTGCCTTCCTGCACAAAAACAATCCTGCCCACAATGCAGGCACCCTTACAGCATGGCACAAGTAGGTCTGAGTTAGTGTTAGGAAGCCAAAAGGGCACCAGCGCAAGGAATGGACCGGAATGCACTACGATGATGTTATATACTACGCATTTCTGCCCTTTCCCTTTCACTCATCACAGCGCAGCCAGGTGGCTTGCTCCGCTGTGTAAAGTTTGATAAATCTGCCTTTGGATGCAGAGTTTTGCGAGGTCCTGCATTAAGGATGCTTCGCGCAGTTGAGGCAATGCGTAGTTCTTGGGAGAGAAGCACAGCACAGCTCACATTCTGAGGACCTATGAGGCTACCATCTGAGATCCTGCATCATTGTCAAGTAGGTCGTCAATGTGAAAAGCTTGCAATGTGAAATCCTGTGCCGAGTATGGTGCACCCCTCTTGAATCTAAAGAGACTGCAGACCCTGGGGTGGGCTTGTGATGCAAAGTCCTGCATCGTGGATGCATCACACCCCAGCTGGTTCCAAAGGAGCTGCGAGGCATGCGATGAGGACGTCTGCATCATCATTGAAGATGCTGTTGATGAAGCGGGTTGCCATGCAAGTGCCTGCATCAAGGAAACAACACACAGCAGCTGTTTTAATGAGGCTGCGGGCTGTGTTGGTGATGTGATGGCCAAGTCCATGCAGCAGAGTTGATACGTCGGTTCTGCTTTGGATTGCACTATGCAACAGAGGAGGGGTCAACAGGTGGGCTAGCAAAACACCTTAAGACTCCCTTCAAAGGTTAACATCCCGTACGGTACTACACAAAGACAAATATACAAATAAGGAAAGAAAGAGAAGATTCTGAAAAACAGAAAAAAACATAATGTTGAATAGCAGGATCCATCACTTACATCAAGTACAGTACATAATCAGGTGCTCACTATCTGGCCCACTTCCAATGGTCCAGAGTTAGGGTGGCACCACTTGGCAGGGAAGGACAGTTGGTGAGTCCAGATGCTGGTTACAAAAGATTAGCTTTTGTGTCATTCTGGTGGTCCTGGGTTCAGGTTGCAGGCCTAGCCCTTCTGACCCAGCGAAGAGGTCAGCACAACAGGGTAGCAGTCCTTCAGTTCAGGAGTCCAGCAGAGTGGCAGTTCTTTCAGCATCAGTTCTTCCTAGGAGTGTCTTCCTCAAGTCCAGAATTGTACTGAAGAATTGATGTTCTGAAGTCCAATATTTTTAAGTTTGAGTTGGAGAAGCTTCTAAAGGTTTCACAACGAAGTGCACAGGTTTCCTGCCTCCCCGATCCTGGCTCCAGACTAATCCTTTGTATGAAGGCAAGGCACAACCTATTCAGGTGAAAGTGAAGCTGTGTCTAACTCTGCCATCTCAACTTGCCAGTGATGGCCATCCAGGTACATCTAAGCTCTCTATTTTGAGTGGCTGTCTGGGAGGAATACATTAAGACCAAGTGCCAACTACCACCGGTCATGTGAACAAGAGATGGGCTGCAGGCACTGAATAGCTAAGGCAGGAAAATGTCAACTCTTCAAGAGTAGGATTTTCAAAAATGTAACCAATAAAAAAAATCTTTACCATAAAAGAGGATTTTTCATCACAGTTCTAAATACCCCAAACATGAACTGGTAACCTATTCCCATTTGAAAGTTACAGCTTATTATATTTATGGGTTCTGCCTTCTTAGGTCTTCAATGGTGGCATGACATAGGGCTGGGCAGATGGACTTTGACCACTCATCCAGGTGAGGTGTGATATTAATGCCAAGATAGCCGAGATAACATGGGGCCCATTGGAATAGAGGCATAGACCACAGTGGTTGGACTAGGTCATCAGGTATAGTGAGGTTCAAAGCCTGGGATTTATCAATGTTTAATTTAAAGCCAGAGACATGTTAAAAAGCCTCTAGTAGGTGAACCACCTCAGGCAGGCAGATGGAGGGGTTAGTGAGGCTTAGAAGAAGGTAGTCGGTGAAGAGGTGCACCTTGTGAGTGCTATCTCCAAAAGTGAGTCCTTAGATCCCAGGAATCCCTTGGATGTGGGCGTCCAGAGAAGACATCCTTTTGATTTTAATGGGAGGTGGATGAATCTGTACCTCACATTCTATTTGCTTGTATAGCTTACACCTGACCCCGGCAGATCTGCTTAAAACACTTAGGTAAACAGTTGGGTACACAAAGCCATTCCTCTGCTCCCAGAATTTTAAGGATGGACCTCTCCCTTTGTTTGCTTCTTCAGTAGCTAAATTTATCTGATGCATGCATACTATAAGAAGAAGGGTGATCCTTTCATAGCTCAAACAAGGGTGAGATTGGACTTTGCAATTTATGTCTCATTGTGAGACTCCTTCTGCCACTTGTGAATCTGTTTAGTTGATGTTTACCTATGTATGATTATCTGTTTTATGTGTTTAATCATGCTTGCATGTCCAAATTATGTAAAGATTTTTTGATTGATATTATGCACTACCACAATACGCTGTACTGTGTTTTTAGCTCTTTTTAAGTTTGTCCAACAACATGTATTCTATCTCGTACTTTTATGGCTTGATTGCTGTAACAACGTTATTTGAACTGAACTGAACTTAATGGGAGGCACACAGTGGGCATTGAGGCACATTAAAGCAAAGGAAGAGGCATATGCTGCCATAATCCTGTTGATAATTGTCAAAGCTCATACAAGTTTGAGTAGGCCCTTCTGCAGGAAAGCCCAGCTCAAGCATTCAATTTCTTTCTCTTCATCCAGAGACAGCATCAGAGAAGGGATTTTGCACCTATGCAATGTTTCCAGTAAATTAACCAACTACTGGACATTATCTGCTCCATGTCAGTTGCAGATGATGCCCACCTAGTCTGTCTCAACCAGGGATGGGAGAAGGGGCTATAGGCATAATGAAAGCATAAAGTTTGGAATCTTTATTTAGCTGGGCAATGGGATGACAAGATGTGAAATTGTGGGGTCTTTCCCAGGCTTCAGAATTAATACACTTGCTGCCGCAATCATGGTGGGATTAATATAATGTATTATTAGTATAATATAATTTATGCCTCATACATGGTGGGGGTCAGAGTTCTGGTATGAGTAAATGATTTAAAGAGGTGGGTAAGGTGATTTAGGAAAAGTGGGAGATAAATTTTGTAGAACATGTCAGGTGAGCCATAAGGCCCTGGGGACTTCCTAATGGGCTTTACTCAGAGCTCTTTCTTTATTTTGTCACTTGCAATAGTAGCTTCTGAAAGTTCCCTATGAGTGAGGCTGATGGGTGTCAAATCACATGCGTGAAGATAGGCCTATATGCCATGGGGTCGCTCATCACCCGGCTCGAAGATGGTCTGGTAGAAGTCTCGAAACACCTTGTGTTTATTAGATTTTTTGGTCTCCCATGTGCCGTCTTGAAGCTTAAGTTGGGCAATATAAGTAGAGGCCCTTTAGAGGCCCAGTTTACCCACTAATAATATACCCCAGGATACGTTTTTACACTTAAATGGGACTAAAAATAAATAAAATCAGGGCTGATATGCTCTTCTGATCAAAATACTGTTAGATCAGTTCCAGAGGCCAGTCACAGGGCCATCAGAGGCTACCGGGCCCCAGCTATGGGGTTGTTTTTTTTGGGTACACTATCCTGGGGCATTTCCTACTATGCCAACAGAGCCAAATTCCGCTCTACAACACTTGGGGTAGCAATGCTAAGCCATCACAGACTGCTCAAGAAGTTTAGAGTGAGGATACAACAGGCACTGAACAAACACCAAAATAACTTATAAACATGATACTAAACACTACATAAACTCAGGCACTCAGTGACTCTGGTTCAGGGCACTATCCTATAGGTAAGGATACCTCTTCTGCTCACCACACATCCCCACATTCCCTCACTCTCTCTCAGTGACAGGGTAACTCTGGAGAACAACTCCAGCACAGGTACAGTTCACCCGTAAAGCAGAATCATGTCTCTAGCCTCTCAGTCTAATGCTTCTCACCAAATGTGGGCCTAAGCCAAACCGTGGTGTTCTTTAGTTCACGTCCTCTACCCTGTGCAGGGAAGATGCACCAACTACTGGAGTGCCGGCCCACTGCTCTGACCCCTGGAGTAGGTGTGGCAGTGTGGCGATTCAAGAGGCAGCGTCAGGGAGAAGTGCAGCTGTTTTGCAGGCGTACAATGATTCCGCTGGAACTTAGGACCAACAGGCCATCACAGGATCCTCCTGCCGGGGTCAAGGTGGCAATGCAGTCTGCTTCTTGTCTCGGGCCCAGGTTGCAACAGTTAGACCAGTTCCAGGCTTTTCAAAATTCAGCTACAGAGGCATACTGCAATGGGCCACTTAATGTTAGTTAGTGCCTCAGAGACACTGAGGGACACAGTGGACAGGTGCTTTGAGGCAGCATCTTCAAATACAGTGGTACAGTCCTCTCCGGCATACCAACCAACAGAGGTATCAACCCAGCCCAAGTCACCAAAATTAGACTTGCATGTTTTCTGGGCTGTTATGTTATTTTTCTTGGTTCAGAACTGTTGAACTCTCTACCCAATCATTCGTATACAGGAAATCTCCTCAAGCCCTGCTGTTTTGTTAATTTCTGATTTCTTTCCCTTCTCCCTCTTTTCCCCTTTTCATTCACCCAGCAGAGGTTTGTAGGTTTAGTATTTTGAATAAAGTTTAGGGGAAAGTAATCTGGCCTGTCTCATTTAACTGAACACCGTAATGGACTGATTAAGAATCTACATGGTATAAACACACACAGTACGAAAGGAAGAAATTGCTTCTAGGCCTAAGGTAAAGAATCTGTTCAATTTGAAAAGCATACAAATATAGCACAGTGGCAGCTATTACAAGATTTCCACCAGAATTACATACATTCTGAAAAAGCTCAAATTTGAAAATGTACACTGATTTTACTCTCATACCATGCTGTATATAACTTCCTCATTTTAAACAGCAAACATCTTGGTCCACGTGCAAAAATTAGCCAAGTAGTCCACGTGGTGTGATGGCTCTGATACCAACCTTGTCACCTAGATTCCAATGAAAGTAGTGGTCTTTGGACTGATACACATGTGATCCCACTCACACACATATTCTCGTGCCAGAAATGTAAAACAATGCATGCAATGGAAATACCAAATTCTGCACTGAATGTAACCTAGTGTAATCTGGTCTAAATTACATGTTGCCACTAACCTCTCTGCTCACATTATGGCTCCTGAGAAGCCTCTATCATGTCTGTTTCTTTCCTTTCATTTCCCCATTTTGTAGCAGTCTACACTGTAATGATTTTCATAGAGCTCTTTGCTTTTAGTGTTTTCATCCATGATATACCTTGTACATTAGTGAAAATCAAATGCTAACTTACTCCTTCTTGACAAAAGGAGAAGTTGGGTTGACTGATAATGTCCCTGCATTGAAAACATGTAGTAATAAATCAATTTGTGTTCTTATTATAGGAATCAACAAGGGAGAGTCAGGTCTGGAGGATGAGCATCCATAGCCCTATCAAACTGATGTTCCAGTTGCAAATATTTTCAAGCCATAAGATGTCCAGTTTGCTCCCACTTTACCAGCAAACCTCACAGGCTATGGAAAAACAAGCCATAGCTAAGCTTCATATGAAATTGTAAAGATGTACACCTTAACTTTCCAAATGCATTTATCAAGTATTTGCTGCCTTTAATCAGCCCCAAGAAGAATATTCAAAGTGGTCAATAATATAAGGTAGCCCAAACATTTTGCCCATGTCAAATTCTGCTTTGGAGGAGACTTGAAATCGACTTGTGGAACATTTCATATTAAAAATACAAGACATGAACTAGTTATTGCAAACCACAATCCACTGCTTATTAGCCTAAATTATTGTGACATATTAGTCCCAAATTAAAAAAAATACCTAAATGCTGCATCTCCAACCTTCCTTATTTTTCAGATCTACCACACCTTGAATTTCATCCAAACCCATATGACCTACTAACTTTGAAGCACCTTTCTCTAACCATTATTCTTTAAATATTCCTCTACGCGCTCCTACACATCACTTCACGCAAACACAGTACCACGTCAATTAAAAAATGCAGAGGTAAAACTTCTAGTTAAAAAAATTATTAGACTCACTATGCGGCATAACTTGTCTAACATAATTTAACGATCTTTACTTCTTTATTTTTATTATGACAACCTTTTCACACACTAACTCTGAATCATGCTCCCAGCTCGATAAAAGACAAATACTTATCTTATCATTAGAGCACAGGAGACATTTGTTTACTTTGAACAACTGTAGACATTTAACAAAATAGTCCAAGGCCCTATGTTTTCCATTTTACTACAAAAGAAACAAACACATTTCAATAACCTTACCTTCAAATGTTACTACATGAAATGGTAAAGTGCAAAATGAAAAGCAAAATTGCATGAAAGAGCAAGATGCAGCCCAGTGGCACATTTCAACTATCGGGCCTACCCAAAAAAAACAACATAATAATAAATAACGGGTGTGTGTGTGTGTTTTTTTCATTTAAATGACTTGGTGGAACGGGGCGGGTGAATGGCAGGGAAACAGTGGACTAGAAGGGTGAGATGGGGGAGCAACATGTATAGTGGAAGAATATATAATGGTTCAAAAAAACACACTAATGCTCACATAGTGATAAAGGTAGAAGAAAACTATAGCACCCAGAATATAAGGAGTGAATGGACACAAGTGACCCAATGATAAGGATCGTACGAAGCTGTGCCCCAGGGAAGATGCAAAGAGGAAGAAAAGCCATTGTGTAAAATGTAAGAAGCAAATAAGGCAGGAAAGACAACCAATGATTAATAATGAGTTGATCCAAAGTCCACTATTTGTACATATTTCTATGCATTGAAGACAAGAGGTTTTCAGTAATAGCTAGCTAAAGCAGTCTATAATGATACCTAAAAACAAGCATTGACAAAAGGACTAGGTTTACTGTGGTACCATATGCAAACAATGGAATGTACAATCGGCCAAATCTATGTGCACATTAGTGTTTACCTGTGTTCGCATCACATGATCTTTGACCTGATTGACAACAACATCAGAGGAAATGTAATCATTTGCCCAAGAACATGATTCAGAAAATCATCGTTGCCCACCGACCTATAAGAAATCACAAGAAATAATAAGAAATGAAATGGGAAAAGTCACCAAAGTTGGAACATTAACTTCACTAACACATCTAAAATTCAGTAACAACTATTGAATGTGGTACAGATGGGAACCAGGTTATGAAAAAAGTGACAATCACACATTTAGTGATTTACAATTTACCTTGCTTCATGATAACATATGAACACTTTTGTCACAAGAGGACACCTTACTGGTGGGCAGTAAATATGTGGAGGGACTCTTAAGGACATTTCATGGAAGGATGTTGCTGTAGCAAACAAAACAAAAACAAAATGAGAAGTTTCAGAAAAGATTTGTTTGAATAAGAGGTGGACTGTGACAAACAGCCCTGCACACCACCTAATCTACAAAGTGGGTGGCTAAGGGCTTGCAAGACTAGCCCTCATACTGCATTGAATACAGCATGACACATGGGTACCAAATCTCCCAGGGGGCAGAACCCAACTGCAGTGAGAGCTGAGGCAATTCCTTCACATACTGAGGGATTTGTTGCTGTCACTGGTGCTACGAATGCTGCTCCTTGATCTTCAGAAGCTCCAAGATTTGCTCATAGTTTGTATGTAGTAAAGTGCTCTTTCCATGCAAACATTGGTGATATGCTGGGTGACAAAGAGAGCCTGGCCAGTGACCCATCTCCAATGTGTTCCTGCTGCTGCAAGACCAATACCTTGTCCTTTATTCTGACTTCAGAACCTGCATGGAACTTTGAAACCAGTATTTTGTTTTTCCTCTTGATTTTGGAGCCTCCTATGCCCTACGACAACAGTCCTGTGACACATCAGCCAATTTGGCATCAGCAGAATTGCTCCCTCTACCTCCATGAGGGGAAGGAAGGAAGACCCCTTTTCCCCATGTCTGGACAATGTATATTTGTTAACAGGAGGTACTATTTGATGGTTAAGAAATAATAGAGCAGAAGAGCAGCACCCTTTGAGGCAGTCTGGATCCGAGTGTACTAGTTTCATGATTGAATGAGCTACCTTCCTGCTATCCCCCTTGGTATGTCACACATCTATCAATTTACAGCTCTGAAGAGACATGTATTCTTTACATGTGCTCAAATCATGTCAAAAGTCAGGCTGTTCTGTCTCATGATCCACTTGCTGGACCTCTGAGATCTACCAATTAAGGATGTTGGGTGTCTGCCTAGGCTTCAGAGTGGGTTTTGTTCCACACCAAATGTTCTGTGTAAGACTGTGGCATACCGTGGCTGTGCCAGTTGTATGTTATTTAGGGATTCTGGGATGATGTGAATTCAGCATGGTCATACTGTGATTTTTTCTGTCCAGTTTGCACATTCAGGCTGCAAAGACTAAGAGTACATTTTTCAATTTAAAAACAACCCTCAAGCCTAATGCGGTGAATGCAGCAGACACATCCACTGGGGATGCATCAATGGCCCTATTGTCCTGTGAACCTACATTTCCATCCCATATCATGTCTGCTGCTTTTTTCATTCTGGTGTCTAAAGTTCATGCTTAGTTTGAAAAAGGGACAATTAATTGAGTCCTCACAGATGCTTAAGATGCTTCTTGCTACTCCTGGACCATGGCGTGACATGCTTTGACAAATCCCCAAGTCAAGCAGGATATGGAGATAGCCATAACTGGGAACACTGAGCCACAGCATCAGTGCAATCATCACAACAGCAATCATCCTTACATAACGAAAAGGTTAATAAACTAGCTTGATTAATAAACTAGCTTAATAAGCAGCTACAAGCAGATATGTATTTGTGACAAGGCAAGTGCAAGGTATAGAACATTGCTTCCATGAAGTTGTGCACTGAGTAGCTCTGTACTCCATTCAATTTTGAGTGGAATCCTATTGTCTGAGATCGTTGCCATTGTCACTATCACATAGCAGCTATGTAAACAATTTCCCACACACCCAAATGCTGGGACAGGCTGTGCATTCTGCTTTTGACATTTGAAGCAGGAAGTGGTGCTGCTGTGACAGCTGTGCATGCCCCTGAGGCTGCACACACTGGCATTTTGACTTTGGAGGAGATAGGATTTGGGACTTGCATGGTCAAAACTAATGAAATATGGAGTAACTGGGTGGGGCCCCCAAAATAACTATCTTGGAGTACAGAAGGTGAGTGAGCAATAACGATGCCTTTAAAGTGTGTTTTTATTTGGTAACATCAGTTTTGCATTCAAAGACAGAGGTCAACTGTCAGGCTATGTCTTGAGAAATTGATACTTATTCTTTATATAAAGGAAATTGATGTTTATTTTTCCTACTCTGACTGCCAATTGAGAGGATTTTGTCATTTGAACGATGTGGCAATCTTGCTTGGGTACAAGGAGCGTGAAAGGAAAGGCAGTAGGATGTATTTTTTTTCCATAAAACACAACAACATTAAAATACCTGTAAATGACCACTACACACATTTCAAAGTATATCAACAGTTAGGATAGCAAAATTGAAACACATTTTTGTAATTATGAAGAGCGATGATAACAATGAATGTTATAGGACCAAAACAAACCCTAGACAACTTCATAAAGCTCAATTGATAAATACTCAGTGATGCTCCATATTCACATAGTGTTTATATTTGTAAAACTGCATGTCTGTGCAAATGTAGTGGCCATTACAATGGAAAATGTGCTGCCTGTGAATGACAGTGCCCTACCAGACTATACTTTAGTTATATAGTTGTGACAGTGTGCTCCACAATGCACCACTGCTTACACACCACCACTGCTGAATGGTCCTGTCTCATTTACTACATATGTTCTTAGGGAGACAGTTTGATTTTCTGCAATCCCTATGACTTCATTGATTTTCCACTGATGGAAGCATCCCTGACCGCCTCTGTGATTGTTCCAGCACCACTGTGTGCAACTGTGCAAAACCTATCTATAAATTATTTCTTTATTCAAATTTATTTCTCTGGTAGCCAAATAAAACTAATCAAGATCGTGGAAATCTCAAGCCTTTCTGACGACGTTCTGTTGTAAGATCATTCCAAGTGAATCTAGCAGTTGAAAACCGCTTATTCCCAGCCAGCAGGAATGCTTTAAAAGTTACATTATTTAAAGCACAAAATACTGCTTTTAGCACAGCGAGCATGCTGTGCTTTGGATAGGTTTCACAGTCAATACATTGTCCCCAGTAAGCAAATACAAACAATCCCAGCGCGCGCGTTATAGAACTCAGAGGGCTTCTATACATTCACCTTAGTGGGCAGAAACCGTTGTGTGCGTGCAGTGTATTGTTCTCCTACAGGCAGCAGGATCACAGGGTGTATATAAAGGCTGCTAAGCGCCCATGAACATCACCGAGGTCGACAAACCATCCAGCAGCCAACATGGGGAAGGTGAGTGAGAAATGTCAGGTTGTGATTTGTTTTGTGACGGAGACACATTCAAACACAAGAATCTTCTCATTTATATGATTAGCAGGATATGAGAATTAAATCCGGGCATGAGCATTTGATATGCACCAAATTAACCTTAATACAATTTTATTTCTAAAAGATCCTCTCGTTTATAGTTTTGCTTGGCACTTTTATTTTAGCAGCTGATCACAAGGAGGTACTGGCTTGTTGTAGTACTTACTCTGAAATCAGGATTTATCATGGAAGGTCTTGGTTGACCATTGCCTTACTGTACTACATGGACACCCGACTTGGCCTCTCTAAACACAAATCAGCCATATGTCATTTGAGCAGCTAATACATCGTATTAAGATGACATATGCATTTTATGTATACAGATGCTGTAGCACATCTTTATTAGTTTAGAGTTCTTCATGTTGGAACACACCAGATCACCCGGCCATCTGATGTTATGCAGTGCAAAGTTTACCTACTTACAGCCACACAGGGCTTTCCATAAAAATAATGCCTTCTTGAACAAGGAGAAATGTTTTAATTTCTCAAAAAATCCACCAATGAATTGCATGTGTGCTGAAATTTACAGCACACATTCAGTGTGTGGTATTTTCTATCTTTGTCTAGACATAGGAACGTGTACTGCAAGTGTGTGCTTCCAACACAAATGCAGTGCTAGACTATGTGCTCTGACCTCCGTGAAGTTGTGGGTGACAAAGGCAGCTTTTTAGAGCGCCAACTAGGAAGAGCCAATCATAGCAGATTGACTCTGTGCGGTGTTTCCCCTTTGCACAACGCAGTGCAGCATTACGCAAAGGGGAAAATATACTGTGTGCTGTGTGAAAAAATAGTCAATCTACCCCATTGTTTCCTTCAAAGTAGGTAGGCTACTTCTCAACATACTTTTCTACTGTGAGGTGGTGGTGGTATGACCTTCAGTTTATTACATATACTGTCTCAATTCTACTCTTTCCACAGCTGTATAACTATTTGTGATATGATAACCCAGAGACCCGTCTTCTGGTTTGGGTTTTCAAGTCTTCATTCCTCATGGCCTTCTATTTAGGCCCCAAACAAAATGATTTTCCCTTGGCTGTATTGTGACTAACCTATTTCCGTCACCAAATATTCATAGTTTTTCAATCTATACCCTGGTTCTTGTTAAGTAAAGCTAATCCAAGTTACACAACAAATGATCAGACATAAAAATTAAATTGTATTATTATCATCTAGTGTAGGTAAAAGGAGCGATAAACATACCTCTCCATAATATAGCATGACTTGAGCTAGACAAAACGAAAATAATTGGAATGATTTCGAGAGCTGTACGTCTAATATTTAGGTACTAATACAGGTCCTAATAACAGCAATGACATTGTTTTAAAGTGCTTTCAATTTTGACACCTATGGGACATGAGGCACAACGATACAATGTCGAAAACTGGTCTATGGACTCTGAACTCATCAAATAGTCATTAGCTCGCACTTACCTTGTTTAGGTGTTTCCTAGGATCTTTCTTTATTACACAATTAAGAAATCAATTACTCTACAGTTGTTCAAAAGCAACAGTACGAAATGCAGACGAACGTATATGCATTGAAGTCCGTCCCCAAGGTTTGAACAGTATTGTCCAACATGAACCTTCTGATCTTCCAGCAAGGCTTTTCTTGTTACTCCACCCGTTAGACATTGCCACATAAGTGCCCTTCCTTACCAGTGTGACAACCAAGATGAGGAATGTTTTGCTCTTTTCCATCAGGTCCACTCGGGAGCAGTCAGTCCATATAAAGCAGAGTAAAAGGTGTCTTTTAATCTATTTTACTAAAATGTTAATTGGCAGCTTTCCGTATTTTATTTCATTATTTATAGTTTCTCAGCACCAGTGACACTTTTTTACTTAATTCTGCTCAATACATTAAAATTAAAAAAGAACGATTTAAGTGAGAACTAACTTTAGATATGACGTTTCCTCCTTTAGTGCACTAAAATCAATTATCGAAATCTCAACCAACAGGCATTTTAGTATGTCTTAGTTCTATTCCACTATTATAGTTTGCACACATATTAACTGGTAACAAGGAACCTGAATTAAAAGAAGCATTATGAAATTTCAATAAAATTATTTGCTCTTAGATACTAATAGTACAGTTTGGAGTTGATACGATAAACCAGAACCAGCAGCATGAAAGCAAGGCAAGCAGGTAATCGATCTGTATTGACATGCAATATTAAAGAACTATGAAAATAATGTGCGTTACTTCACCTTTCATAGCGATGTATTTATTATCCTCTGTTCCACTACAAATATCACGTTCATCCCAAGATCATGCAGAAATGTACATTAAATGAAAAAAATATATATTTTTTATTAAAGATCATCTTCTATGAGGACAGGAACTTCCAGGGCCGCTCCTATGAGTGCAGCACTGAGTGTGCCGATCTGAGCTCCTACTTCAGCCGTTGCAACTCCATCCGAGTGGAAAGTGGCAACTGGATACTCTATGAACACCCCAACTTCAGGGGACACCAGTACTATTTGAGAAGTGGGGAGTACCCTGACTTTCAGCACTGGATGGGTTTCAATGACTCGATCAGGTCATGCCGCTTGACCCCACAAGTGAGTGTTGCTCTGTTTCATTTTGGTTTCTTCAGAGTGCCCTTTTCAGTTTAGCTCTTCAAATACACCAATCCATAAAATAGTCTAATGGCCTAATTCAGAAAGTGAAACGTACACTTTTGTGCAAGTTTCCACTTGCCAAAGTATCTTTCCTACTTTTTGGAATTCACAAACCACAAGTATAATTTGACTACCAGGTGTACGTTTACTTTTGTGAACCAGGCACTCAGTTTGCATCTACCCTGTGCCAGAATGGCCATATCCCATAAATAAACTGTCTGTGTTATTTGTGTGTGCCTGCAGTACAATTAAGAGACCTAAGTGCAATCCAAGATTGCAAGACACCAAGTAGGACACCAAGTAGAAGAGAAGAGTGTTGGCGGTTTCTGAAGAAAGAGTTGTGTGTCATGTCACATAACATTCCCACATTCTATTACGTTAATATGTCAGCAAAGTTAACTTCCAGTGCTTTATGTTACTAAAGCTACCTTAACATTGGTTAGTACATTCCAAACTAGACATATTTCTTCTCCAGGTGGCGACCTCTATTGTGTATCAAATTCTGCATAGCACTGTCCCCTTTTAGGAGTATTTGCTTAATCACTGTGGGGCATCATCCTGGCCTCCTGACCCAGATCACAAAAATTACTGTAACTGTCTTGGAGATATTCTAGAACTTTAGCCAATCATCTGGACCGCCTCTAAACCAGTGATGGGCTTGGCAGTGTAATGGGCAAGCGGCTGTTGCCTAGTCATCTATGGATTCCCCCATTTCCACTAAAAGTGCCACGATGAAAATTAAGGTACAGCATCACATCCGTGTGTTTTTCAATCTCCAATGCGCATCAGTGATTGCTGAAACTGCTGCACAGCTACAAGCAGGACAACATGAGGTCTGATCTGACTCATATAACCAAGAACATCTTATCCACTGTATTTTTGCACGGGAATCGGAAAAATATTAGGAAAAGGGTTCTGTAGCACAAAAAACTGCTTAGAAATACAAACCCTTCTGAATTCATTGTTGTCTTGTAGTAGATACCAATTATCCATTTCTGACATATAATACTGCCTGTTGTTATACAAAAAGGGAAGGCAAGTGCAAGTTTAGTTTGAAAAGCGAAGTAATATATTCCTATATTTTTTAACAAAGGTTTTGTCATTCAATTAAATTATCCAGGTTATCTTTTACATTTTTATGTTGTAATACTTTTTATTTTAAGAAAGGTTCTAATACTTGCCTTTCCTTGCCATTACAGCACCGTGGATCCTACAGAGTAAGAGTTTATGAGAGGGAAAACTTTGGAGGTCAGATGATGGAGTTTTCTGAAGACTGCCCACATGTGTATGAGCAGTTCCGCTACAATGACATCTATTCCTGTAATGTGCAGGATGGGCACTGGGTCTTCTATGAAGAGCCCAACTACAGAGGACTTCAGTACTACTTGAGACCCGGCGAGTACAAGAGATACAGCGACTGGGGAGCCTCAAGCCCCAGAGTTGGTTCTTTCATTAGAGTTAGAGATCATTAAAAGATACTTCCTTCGCAAAGACTAACATTTACATGTAACCAATAAATTCATATGCAACATACTTTTGTTATTTGGGGTACTTATTAATATTGAACTGTTACATATCTGTGAACATTGGATTCTTTGAAGCTAAAGAGAAATCAAACATGTTCACAAGAAGTGTAAATACATTCCAATGTTATATAGCGATATCTCCAATAAGCACCCTCAGACGCAATTCTAAGTATCAATTTGATCAAAGCAGATTCATGTTCCAAGCCTCAAAACTACAGCACAACATAACTATCTCTATATCATACTCATCCTTCTTGACCTCTACCATACCTTTCACATCTTTAACCATATTACTGTTATGAGAACATCTAGGGGGTCATTCCGACCCTGGCGGTCATTGACCGCCAGGGCCGGGGACCGCGGGAGCACCGCCAACAGGCTGGCGGTGCTCCCAAGGGCATTCTGACCGCGGCGGTACAGCCGCGGTCAGAAACGGAAAACTGTCAGTCTCCCGCTGGTTTTCCGCTGCCCTGAGGAATCCGCCATGGGGATTCCGACCCCCTCACCGCCATCCTGTTCAGGAACAGGATGGCGGTGAAGGGTGTCCTGGGGCCCCTGGGGGCCCCTGCAGTGCCCATGCCAAGGGCATGGGCACTGCAGGGGCCCCCATACGAGGGCCCCTAAAAGATTTTCAGTGTCTGCATTGCAGACACTGAAAATCGCGACGGGTGCTACTGCACCCGTCGCACCCTTCCCACTCCGCCGGCTCCATTCGGAGCCGGCTTCCTCGTGGGAAGGGGTTTCCCGCTGGGCTGGCCAAAGTTAGAATCACCCCCCTAGTCTAGTTGTCATTGGCACAGCACTCTCCTGATTCATAACTTAAAGAGATAGCCAAATCTGTGTTATGGTGCCACCATATTATCATGTCTGCCCCCCTACCAAGGGGCATCATTGAAGAGCTTGTGCTAATAAACGCTGCTTGTTGTTTATGTCCAACTATTAGAGTCCTTGCCCTCTGACACATATCTCTTTAAAAAAGAGCCAGATGCCTTATCATCATCCACTTGGTGGTACTTTACTGCAATATTCTGAACTCAAACAAATCAGCAGTCCCGCATGGTGACTATTTACCCACGCATAGAGAACTCGGTTTTCATCACATGTGATTCAACAACCAAAATAACAGAGTTTGCTGAAGAGAATAAAATGGACTCCAGAGAATATGCTCAATTTACCAGAATGTTTGAAAACAATTGTACTGGGTGCTAAAGGCATTGATAAAGTTAGCTTTAAATGGGTTTCCTAAGTGGTAGGAGCATATGTCATATATTGTCTGACCCTCCTAAGCCAAGGGCCCAAAAAGGCTCAGTGAACAAAAATAAGACATTTTAATGAAAGAAAGGCTATGAAGAAGCGTGTTTTCAATGGTGTACCCCCATATTTTTGCCTTAACTGTTTTGGCTGGCTGTTCAACTCTGTGCACTTTACCGCTGCTAACCAGAGGTAAAGCACCTCTCCTTTCAATATGATGAAATTGGTATACCACTGATTGATATATTTAATTTTACATATTAGTCTCAGGTATGTAGTACAATATCTATCCATGGCCTGTAAGGTAAATGCCACCAGTGGACTGGAGCACCCATTGTGCCATCCACTACAGTGACAGTTTAAACCACGGCTTCAGGCCTACCATTATAGCCTGACTGAAGCAGTCTTAAACTGCAATTCTATCCATCAAAATAAACCGTTTTGTCTGGTCAAAATGTTTGTTTAAAACATTAATAAGTCACCACTAATTAGGACTTACCGCCAATGAGGCAAGGTGCGTGGTATTTAAAAGTAGTACATGAAGAAATGTAATGTTAAACATCCTTGCTGTGAAGAGACCCCAAAAACCATTTTCAATGTAACAAGGCTGGCATTTCCATTGGAAACACTGGATTACTATATTATGTTTAATAATGCTAATTTCAGTTAGGAAACAGTTAAAAATGTAATAAAAGGGCTATTTTTAATAGTTATTAAAAATCCAATTCAAAGATAAAATCAATTTTCTATATTTAATAACGAGAAGGCACTTTTAGAAAGTTACTTTTCCCTGCCTAAAGCCTCTAGAAGCCCATTTGGATGAACTCTATGACCCAGCAGCTGGATAGTACCTTTGTGAAGTATAAAAACTGCTCCTATAGCAGAGACAAAGGCTTGGGTGTGGTCTGGCGTTTCTGTTGCTCCAGAAGGATGGCCATTTGGGCTGTACCCCGGAAGGTGATTAATTCCATAGGGAGAGGTCAGGGCTTTTTTTGTTCCCCCAGCCAAGCAGTAAGCTCCAATCACGGTGGTAAAAACACCAGCCAGAACTGGTTTGGAATAACTACAGAGGAGAGTTTGTCTCCAATATTTCTCTTTCCATGTGCAGAGCCCATGTGCTCAATCCAAATGTTTTGCCATCTTGGATTTAGACAGAGAGGGGCACTGTGAGATGTTTGCTGTAGGGTACCCAGGAAGTGCTGAAAAAGTGAGCAGGATTTTGAGCAGGATTTTCCCTGGGAACCTTGACATTTTTGATTAGGGTGGAAAACAACTGAAACTGCTATCCCTGAAAACCTGCCCTCCCTCTTGTATGCAGGACAAAGAAGTAGACTTTTAGGCCTTGATCTATACTTTTTGACACTAAACTGCACTAATGCAGTTTAACGTCAAAAAGTATACCACCGGCTAGCGCCATGCCAAGACACAGGCCAGGAGTCATATTTATGGGATGACGTTGGTCAGTGGTAAGGCCCGGTTAGCGTCAATATATTTGATGCTAACCAGGTAGGGGAGGCATAGGGAAAACTGGAGGTTGTGCATCAAAGAAGGGCGCTTGTTAGGTTAGAGTCAAGAAAACCTGATTAGTGTCATATTTCGAAGCCGAACCCCCATGAACATGACTCCTGTCTGAGTAAAGACAGGAGTCATGCCTCCCAGCCCAATGGCCATGCCCAGGGGACTTATGTCCCCTGGGCATGTTCATTGGGCCCAGTGCCATGTAGGGGGGCCCATGTTACACCCCCATGGGACTGCAAAAAATAAAAAATAAATACTCACCTCTACTTATCTGGGATGGGGTCCCCCCATCCTTCGGTTTCTTCCTGGTGGGGGTGTCCCTGTGGCCAGGGAAGGGCGTCTGTGGGCTCTTTCCATGGTCTCTGACCATGGAAATAGGCCCACAGTTTCCCTAACGCCTGCCCACACCCAGGCGTTAAATAATGGCACTAGGCAAGCTACAAGACGCCTTTCCTGCAGCTGCCAGGCTGCAAAGCTGATCAGTTACAAATGGACTTGCCTTTGGACTCTGCTGATGGCTTCTGCTAGAGTGAATTTTGGCCCTCAAGTGTGTAAGATAGACTCCAGTACTAGGCAGGTAAGTTCAATATTATATTTATTAAGGAGAGCAAGCCCGCAACATCCGCTCACACTACAAGGTTCTCTCCATCTGCTCCAGTCTCTCCTTATGGTTTCCCATTCTAGAATATGCAGTATCCTTTTACGTAGGTACATGTAACTAGGATACCACACCTCCCTCTCGTAAAAATGTTTTCAATACTTTAACCAGATACAATACCAAGTAATACTTCACACCGTCACGTAGAAATCTGAAATAATTTAACATTGTAACTCGCCAATTACATGTTCAGCATAAACCCTGAACACCCCTACTCAGTAAACACAAAAAACAATTTACGTATTTACATAAATTCTCCATTGAGAGATAGCACTTTAACATCTCATCACAAACTAATTGAATTTCTTTGGCAACATTATCAACCTACCCCCACGCGTTGTTATATTGGTCTCCACATTTAATTCATTGATATTATCTTCTGGATAATGGGAGGTATTCTTCATTTAATCTAGAATCTCTGCTCTCGAAGAAGATGTACTGGTATGTACTGTTGATGTTTCTGTTCCTCCACAAGTATCAGTTACATCATCCCACATCCATTCCATCTGATGTGTATGATCCCCTTCTCTCCTTTTATTAATTTGCAAATCATGAATCCTATTGCGCCTACACATCCTGCTAAAGTGCCATATTTTTTTTTCACTTAACAAAGCAGATTTATTATGAACTTCTGTCACTTGTAGTGGGTCTGAAAACTTGCTACATCCTTTTCTTGTTTTGTGACCCAACTTTACTCTTACCCAACCGGCTGGTGTTAAGTGCATGTTTTTTATCATAATACGTTTTGTACAATTCTTGCATTTTAATCATGTTCCCTTTTACTACAGAAGGGGACAGTTTGCTGCAATCTTTCCTATCCTTCCAAACTAGGTTGTCTTATGTAAACAGTTCTCTCCCTGGTAAAATTCAAAACTGACTATACCCTATCCCTGTGGGAGTAAATCTATATGCCCTGACTGTACTGTTCAACTCCTTTACCCAATCCTTGTCAGCTTTGATAGCTGCTTGTATACTGCCCATTATCACTTTGTTAACGCGTTCTAGAATTCCATTCCCAGCAGGATTGCAAACTGGGATTTTGTTTTTACCTGTAATCCTATTCCTGCTAAAAAAATAATCCATATTTCTCAGAATTAAATTTCTGTCCATTCTGATTTAAAACATGCTTGGAAACAACTTCTTTAAAAATAATCTTTCTAGAAATCCAATCACAGCTTTAGCCTCAGTTTCCTCTATCACCTCAATTCCTGGCCACTTAGAATAATGATCCATAACACCAATTCCATACCTTGGTACACCCCATTTATCTAAAATAGGTCCCAGGGTGGCTATGCTAACCTCTTTCCATGGATAGTCTTCGTACTTCCATTCACCCAAAGATGGTCTATGTATTCATTGGGTTTTGCCAGAATTGGGACATACTTCGCAGTTCTTTGCAACTCTTTCTATTTCTGTATCAACACATGGCCACCAATACATAGATTCCACCCTTTTCTTTAGTTTTACAATACTCAAGTGACCATCATGATTTATATCCAATATTCTTAGTCTCAATCCAGAAGGTACTAATTTGTCTCCCCTGAAAATGTATCCTGGTTTACTAAGATATAATTCTTCTTTCATCTCCCAGTCTGTTTCTATTTCTTCATCAATATTTAAAGGCTAGTGAGTTAAATAAACTGCTACCTTGTTCATTTTTCCTGATAAACATTCAACATTTTATACATAATCTAAAAATCTCAGAGTCATTCTTGCTATGTGTGGTGTTGCTCTAATATTTCCTTTAGAAGTCCTTACAATTCTATGTATTCCTACTTCAAATCCTGATGAAGAACACACCTTACATATATCTTGTTTGACTTTTTTCAAAATCTACTTTCAATTGTTAATTCCACTTGAATTCCTGCCTCACTTTTGACAATTGCCTAATTTTTGTTTTTAGACATTGGAGCTGGGGAATGGCTTAAAGGTTTAATGATGTTTTTCTTTGGTGAAATACCCTCACTAACTACTTCGTGGTCCAGATATGTTGCAAAATGTACTGCAAATTTGTGTTTCTTTAATTCAACCTTCAGCCCATATTCAACTCATTTTTTCAATACCAACTCCGGTCTATAATCATGTTCCCGCCTGTCTCGACCCATTACTAAAATGTTGTCTTGAAAATAAGTCACTCAATCTACACCTATGAAAAGTTTGTACATAGGGTGTTGAAAAACTGCTGCCACTGAAGCAAGGCCAAATGGCATGCGAACAAATCTATGATGTTCAAATAGAGTGATAAATGCTGTGAGACTTCTGCTAGATGTATGTAGTTGGACCTGGTGATAGCCTGACGTTAAGTATATTGTTGAGAATCATTTAGTATCTTTCGATTGAGATCAAAGTTCATCAATCTTAGGTAGTGGGAACTTGCCAATAACAATGTTTTTATTCAACTCCCTAAGGTCATGCATAGTCATAATCGCATGTCAGGTTTGCAAGCTACTACCTGGGGAGTTAACCATTCTGCATTTTCCACTGGTCCTATGATCCCTTTCTTCACTAAATATTTTAATTTCTTCATGACATTTTCTTTAAAACTCATGGGTATATTTTTGACTTTGTGACAAATTGGTTTAGCCCCCATTCTTCAAGACAATTCTATAGACAAACCCTTTTAATGTTCATACATCACCAGAAAATACACTCGGAAATTGTTTCTTGACCTCCTCTTCAATATTCATTGTCAAATCAGCCAGTAAAATTACTTGGTATCCACTGTTAGGATCAAGTATGATGCCTAGAGCGTCTTGGTCAATCCATCCAAATACTGAGGGTCCCTTCTCAGTCTCTTTCAATTTTCCTTTGGCTGTTGCGTCCTTAAATTCAAATTCCACGTCTTTAAAGCCTACCATGGGGATCTTTTCACCCGTGAAGGTGACTGGGTGTATGTTTGATTCAATTGGAACCTCAAAATTGCTACAAATTTGTCTTCCCACAATGAATGTTCTACCATGGTGTATGGAGATCCTGAATCTGCAGCCACTTTTCTATGTACACCACATATTTTTACATCACATTTTGTTTTTTTTCTTGGAACTAATATTTACATCTAAAGCTGCATCTTCAATGCTGAGTACACCTTCATTGCCAGTAGAATCATTTTCTTCTTCTAAATTTTCTTCCTTATCTAACACGCATTTGACTGTATAGTTTTCACCTTTTTTGCACATTTTAGCATAGTAGCCCATGATCTCACAATGATCACATTTAATTATGATTGCAGGACAGTTTTTGCTTCTGGCTATGTGCCCCATGTTACCACATCTAAGACACACTGGTCTTTTGTCCTCTAATTCAGGTTTACCTTTTACTGATTTCCTCATCCCAGAATTGTTTGTGCATTTCTTGTCCACACTCTTTTTGACTTCTTTAGGATTAATTACCTTGCACACTGACTCTCCTTTGCTACTGTTCTTTAGAATTACTTTAGCACACCTTTTTGACATTTCAGCGTTCTTTCCTATTTCAGTAATCTCAATTATGATCACCACAAACATATTGTTTTCCTTGAATATTTGAAATATTAGAGTGCATAACTAATTGATCTCTAATGAGATCATGTATGGTCCCAAATTTAGAGTTGATTGTCAGTTTTTTTAGAGAAGCTTAGTAGTTTCATACTTCATCTGATTCCTTTGGAAGAATGTATACCTAACGATAGCCATATAAACTGCTGGTTGGTAATCAGCTTCCAGATCCTCCAAGACATCTCTAAATGCATCTGTTCTATCAGCTTGTCTGTATTTCATTTCAATCTGAAAGTATATTCGCAACACTTCAGGACCAAGACTATGTAAAAATATTTCCTTCTTTCAAGACAAAGTAAGTTCCTCATCATTCTCTTCCTCTACGTCTGATATGTAGTTTACAAAACATTCCTTCCAGTCTAACCATTTTAATAAAGGATCACCTGGTCTCGGAAAAAAACAGTACAGGAGGAGTGAGACCATTATTTTGAGAACTCATTCTAACTTGCAAACTTCCAAAACGTATTTACAATATTTAACAGTAGTTCATTTATGTGAAGTTATTATTAATCCATTTACCTAAGGTGTGCGAATCACCGAAATGTGCACTCTGTCCCGTAGATTACCTTAGAAGGTTACCTTGTATGGTGAGCAAATCACAAGATTAGCACTATGATTAAGGTGTGCACATTACTGTAATTCAGGAAAGATTCCTGTGATGCGCTGGAAGTATTACAATTAGAAGCAGCTTACAGGAATGGTGTGTATCACCGGACACGCTACTAAACTGAATGATGACAATTTGATGCGGTGTGCTCATACCCCGATACCTTCGAAAAAGTAAGTGAGCCCAAACTAAGATGGCTGTCAGTGTGACGTGCTGCTGCATCTCTTGCGTGCACTGCCAGGGGACGTAGTATGATGTGGTGCATCACTACAGCATGTCTCTGGCTTTTTCTTGCTTCCAGTAGGTACCACGTGCAGGTGAAATGGACATATATCATTCTCCAACTTTAGCGAGGTGGAGCGTGAGCAGTTCAATAAGGTGGAGCATGAGGGGCTCTATTCCCCTCCCCTCCCAGCTGCTCATTCTTATCACCAACTTCTGAAATGGTCAAGAACTTCTCAATTGTTCCTTTCATCTCTACAGCTAACTTATCTCATTGCCAAGATCAGCAGGAATACCTTTAACGTCAGCAATGCAGAAACTACTGGCTTGCTGTCCTCCTATAGGCACTCCAGTCTGGGTGTGAGCTCTCTGACACCGGAGCTTCCTCCTTGCCGCCAAATTCATAGGATAGACTTCAGTACTTCACTAATATATTTATTAAGGAGAGCAAGCCAGCAACGTCTGCTCACACTACAGCATTCTCTCCAACTGCTCCAACCCTCTCTTTACGTTTCCTCATTCTAGAACATGCAGCATCCTGTTACCTAGGTACATGTAACTAGGATATCACAAAGTGCTATCCCTGAGTTCTGGAATTCTTAACCGTGTCATAATGCACTCCTCCTAACATCGTGAGAAATCTGTAAATTGGAAACTCCTTGGCTCCAAAGACCTCTGGAGAATTGGGACATAAAATCCAAGCAGATCCAATGAAGATTCATTGCCGCTGGGTTGAAGATTCAGGTTTCCCCCACACCAAGCTTAACTGCAGGAGCAAATCTGATTTAGTGGGTCCTCACACAGATGTTATAAAGCATTTTTGAGCCCTCTTCAGGCAGATCCTGCACTATAGTCCCACCAGAGTATTTTGCACCCCAAAACTCCAAACATAGAAGTGTTCACTGTAAGAAGGTGTCAAAAGAATTAGACCAGTAAGAGACCTTCTTTGGGTGTGAAATTAAAATTTCTCTTGCTGTCTCTCCAAAACGGAATACCAGTAACCCAAGGCCAGTTTCAGCCTAGTTGGGTCTTTTCAGTCAGGTGAACCCTGGTCCAGTGGCACAGTGTGCACAGGATCCATGGCTAGATATTCCCCTGGGCGTTTAAAGAATGACATCAATCACAAAAAAATTGACAGGAGTAATGCTTGCAAATACTCTAACCACCAACATTCACCCGGGGTAGGATTCTAAACAATTGTTTCTTTTCGCCCACCATGTCACCTCAGATTAGCCCCAGGCATCTGTGACTTAGTTCAACTTTGACAAGGTTATGCTATTTGAAAAAACACTAATTACTTAGTAGTCAATAATGTTATCATTTAACTATATACCTTGGAAAGATGTATCAAATGGATTCCAGTATCCTTTGATGGATTAGTGTGTCATTAATTTAAAATCATTAAGGTTAGCAATTTTGAATTTCTTTTGGACCTAAAATGATATTCAACCCTGGAATACTGCCAATTTTTCCTGTATTTAAAGTGTGGTTATTCAATATTCTCCAACTATATTTGATTAACTTTGTTAGAGAACCTATTACAAACAATTGATTCTGTTAAGGTTTGTATGTGATTTTGCTTGTGGCCCCATTTGGGTCTTCTTACACTGTGAATTAATCTTCTAGCGGAAAATGTCTTTATTTGATTATCCATTCTCTCTGTTTCATTCTTTTGAACAGAGACATTTGTGATAGCTCCCATGTATAGACCAAGTATGTCTCAGCAGTTTAGTCCTCTGAGTTAGTAGTTATCACAAACAGTCCAAAGTATCTTTCAGGAGCATTATGGTTACCCTTCACTCTATAGTTTAGTCTTCTATTCCTGATCATTTAAGTGTTCCTAATGCACTATATATATGTTTCTTTTCTTGCAGGTTTGCCACATTATTTGTTATGCCCATCCTGTATTTTAATATATACTTCTCTTCTCTGTTCTGATTTGTCTGTGTTGAAAAAAGAGAATCTTGGGGTTTGGACTGCTTTCTCCACTAAATATCTTTTCCTTTTTGAAATCCGTAGGACATCCAATAAGGTGTGATATCCTATATATTCTTGTGCAACTGTCTTTCATTTGACTGTTTCAGAAACAATGTCCAAGTTTTTGAAATGGTTGCAGCTGATGCATTTAATTTTTTCAACATTATTTTTAGAATTCTTGAATAGTTGCACCCACCTTTCTTATCCTATTTTATGTCTTCTATTATCTGGTGAGTTTCTATTGCCTCTCTTCAGCAACGTTTTGTCAATTCAATTCCACTCTAAATGTAAGTTGAGTTGCATGTCCGACCTTTAATTTATGGTGGAAGGAAACATTATTCTCACAGAGAAAGAACATTAGAAACAACCATGAAATGCACTGCAGGTCGTCCTGTGCCTTGTAACTAACATGTGTGTGCATATCGTGCAACCATTTCTCAGCGCACTGTTCTGGCCAGAATGTCATTTACCAGAAATGAAGAGACAGACTGTTGCCTTAACACTGGGTTGTTGCTACTTCTGCAATGGCTTTTGGTTTAATTTGTTCTGCCACTGCCCTTCTATTGACTAGCCAATGTGCATAGTTTAGATTACATAGACAAAACATGTGACATGGTTCTGGTGGTTACTGATAGTATTCCAGAGCCCTACCATCCAACCATATAGCCTTTAGAAATGAGGTCAGATGGGGGCCTTGACAGTGGAGCAATGGGTGGCAATGCTGCCAACCCAGGTGGGTGTGGGGTGGCAAGACAGCAAGAAAGGAAAGGAGGACGCTATGGAGCAAATACTGAGAGAATTACACATGAATGCGCTGATGGAAAGCAATGACATCCTGATGGAAAATCATGAGAATAAGAAATATCACTGTTATATCCCCACAGCCACCCTCTTTCTACTCTTCTTTACTTACCTATTACATATATATTATATAATTCTAACCTACACTACTGTTTTTTCTCTTATGTCACAGACCCTTAGCTGAAATCAAGTTTTAATTGGAAAGTACAAACTGTTGTTTGGATTGCAAAGCTCACATGCAACTAGGCTCTGAGCTCCAGTTTGCAGGAAGGAAGAATTAGATGCAACCTAAAGAAGGCTACTATAGAGGCGAATGTTTTAGAAGGCTAGGAAGCAAAAGGAGCCCACTAGTGCCAAATCCCAATGGCATGCCTCCTAATTTACTCAGGGCCAGAGAACCCGGGCACAGAGGAGATCCCATGATGTTTTCTAAAACACATGGGACTCAGACTTTAAGAATAGAATGCTCCCTCTCCAAAGGTCGAATCATCTCAGAGCTATCAATAACATTAATAGGAAAAAAGATTCCAAGAAATCAAGCAACATATCTAGACTTAACCACCTACACAGAGAGGATACATAGTGTAGTGATAATTTATTGGTTGTCCTTGCCTTCAACTACTTGCAAGTTATCTTTGAAAGGAGTGTGAAGCAGATGTTGCAAATGTTGGAGAAATTCAAAAATAGATCTTTCTGGAAAATAGTGAATCTTTAATAAGAGCTGTTTGGAATGGGGTCTCTGGTTAGCAGTCAGTTTGCACTCTGTCCAAGCAGGGTCCCTCACTCTGGTCAGGGCAAATGAGATATACACTCAAAATAACCCCTGTTCACCCCCTTGGTATCATGGCACAAGCAGTCAGGCGTATCACAGAGGAAATGTGTAAACTATCTGTACCAACAATTTACAGTAACACAGTGAAACCACTACAAAATGGACACCACTCCAGTTTGGAAAAATAGGAAATATGTATCTAAATCAAACAAGACCAAAATGACAAAAATCCAACATACACAAGTCAAAATATGAATTTTCAAGAGAATAACAGTCTTACTATATAGAAAACAATGGAAACGATTTTACAAAAAGTACCTGGTTTGCGTCAGAAATAAAGATGCACAGGAGAGTGTGTGTCGAAAAAGTCAGTGATGCGTCAATTCCTCACTCACAAGTGAGACCGTGTGTAGTTGTCTTCCCCAGTTGGGTAGGCGCTGCGTCAATTTTCTCTCCCACAAGAGAGCGATGCTTTGATTTCAGTACGGGCACTTTGGATCCGTGCAGGCTTGCATTGACTTTTGACGGCCATCGATGATGCGTGTGAAATCCGGTCGCACAATGTTGTGAAACCGCGCTATGTGGGGTTTGCGTCATTATTAGCAGCCGCAAGTGGGTGTTGAATCATTTCTCCAGCTGTGATGCATCAATTTTCCAGCTGCAATGCAGGTGGAGTGATGATTTTAGCCGCAAAGCAGGTGGCATGTCATTTTTCAGCTGCATTGCAGGTAGTGCATCAATATTTTCCCCACACAGTGTTCTGTGCATGGATTTCAGTCCTTGTTCTGCCAACTTCACCTTTCGAGGGCCCAGGGACTGGATGTGCCATCACTTGGCAGGGCAGGAGTCTCAGCAGAGAGTCTAGGTGCTGGCAGAGGAAGTCTTTGATGGCCCAAGACATCAAAACAGGAGGAAAGCTCAGTCCAAGCCCTTGGAGATTCTTCACAAGCAGGAATGCACAACAAATTCCAGTCTTTGTCCTCTTTCAGGCAGAAGTAGCACTGCAGGCCAACCCTTCAGAGCACAGTCACAGGCAAAGGGACAGTACTCCTCCAGCTCTTCAGCTCTTTTCTTTGGCAGAGGTTCCTCTTGATCCCAGAAGTAATCTAAAAATTTGGGGTTTTGGGTCCACTGCTTATACCCATTTCTGCCTTTGAAGCAGGCAAACTTTGAAGGAAAGTCTCTGTTGTTCACAGGATCCAGCTTTGCCCAGGCCTGGCCACAGATGCACACCAGGGTGTTGGGGAGTGCATTGTGTGAGGGCAGGCACCGCCCATTCAGGTGTAAGTGACCACTCCTCCCTCCACTCTAGCACAGATGGCCCATCACAATATGCAGGCGACACCCCAGCTACTTTTGTCTCACTGTCTAGAGGGGATTCACAAACAGCCCAACTGTCACAGAATGGTTTAAGCAAGAAAATGCACACTTTTTAAAATACCATTTTGAAACTGACAATTTAAAAACCAACTTTACCAAAAGCTGTATTTTCAAAATTGTGAGTTCAGAGACATCGAACTCCATTTTTCTATCTATTCCCAAAGGGAAACTGCTCTTAAAAGGTATTTAAATACAGCCCCATTGTTAACCTATGAGAAAAGGCCTTGCAACAGTGAAAACAAAATGTGGCAGTATTTTAGTCTTAGGTCATGTAAAACACATACACTGCACCCAGCCCATGGGGCTACCCAGGGCCTACCTTAGGGGTGCCTTACATGTATGAAAAGGGAAGGTTGGGGCCTTGCAAGTGGCTACAGTTGCCAGGTCGATTTGGCAGTTTACAACTGCACACACAGACACTGAAGTGGCAGGTCTGAGCCATGTTTACAGGGCTACTTATGTGGGTGGCACAACCAGTGCTGCAGGCCCACTAGTAGCATTTGATTTACAGGCCCTTGGCATCTCTAGTGCACTTGACTAGGTACTTACTAGTAAAGAAAAAGTGCCACTCATGGAAAAGCCAATTACACATATATTTTACACAGGAGCACTTGCACTTTAGCATGGTCAGCAGTGGTAAGGTACCCAGATTACCAAAAACAGGAAAAACGGAGTCCAGCACACAGTCAGAACATGGGAAGACAAGGCAAAAAGACAGGGGAGACCACTCTAAGGATGCCAGGTCTAACAAGAGCATAGCAGATAAGTAAGCCTGGAGGTCTGCCATAAAGGGATCTGTCAAGGACCACATAAACAGCCCATCATGTTATCGAATAAGCATACACCAAACAACGTCTATGGCTGTGCTCCAATAGTAGAGAGGCATTAGTAACAATGGAAGCTATGTGAGTCATAAACTAGACAGATGGTAAAGAAATTAATTTGGTTAATGTTTTCTGTTTACACCATTGGACTAAAACATTCTGAAAACGTATTGTTAGAAATGGAAGCAATGCCTCCAATGAGGCAGCTATATCTCTTACATAGATCGTAGCTCCACTGAAGCACTATTCACATAGCCTTGTGAATAGTGAAAAGAACGTAGTAGGTGGAGACTGAATGACTTTAGAAAAGAGCATCTCATAGGAATCTGGATTGCTAGTACATGTATTGTTCCATCATGATTCAGGTCTTTGGATAACCTGTCTCATTTTGCTTTGTTTTGTTTGAAATCTCCTTGCTCATCGTGTCTCAAAACCTTGAGGGTGCTGTGGGTTCCTTCTCTGTTCCTCCTTTGTTAAATTTCTAAGGTATTCAATATTAAGCAATTGTACAGGTTATAAGGATTACATATTAATTTTGTTTGTCTGTGGATGGATTGTAATTTGGAACTGCCACCATGCACAACTGGGGAACCTAAGCTCCAGTGAACCTATCCTCTAATTAATATTGAGTTTTTGCTTTTGCTGAGCTTTGCACAGGTAATGCATATTTCATTCTAATATTTACTTGCCACGTATGAGACTTTTATTGAGGTACTCACTACCTTTTCTCTATCTTTTACAGATACATTGATACAGCTCCAGGTCAGAATTCCAAATTTTCTCTACATCTAGATTCTGCTTTGGCATCCCAACAAGAGCATACTAACTTTAATAGGCTGAATCATACAAGTCTTTGTCGAAGCACTTATTTGGTTCATAGGTTCCATATGGAAAAAAGTGTCAGTGTACAAAATAATTTAACCTACTGACATACTGACTTGTCAACCGGCCCTCTGGATTTTCAATATTTCTTCTACAGCGAAATGTTGGCATCAGTTTCGGTACTTTATTGTGTATCCAAGTACGCAATAAAGTATATATTAAGTATAAACAATAAAGTATAGTTAATAATGGCTATGGGAGGATATTTAGCTAATTGTCTACAATAAACATTATGAATGTCTGACTGGGCTAATAGTCACTATGGCCGTCACCAATGATTTATCAGTTAGAACTGTACAAATACGGACAAGAATACCTGCTCTTGCCAATACATGGGACATCGGATGCTTCCACTAGCAAGATATACCGGAGTGGATGATACACTATGGACATGTGTGAATGACAGCATACCATCTAGTAACCATAGCTCTCCATGGAATATGTATTGGGGGCCCTCTAAAAATGTATGCATTCCTTGCACAATAGAATGTACTTTGCCTGTGCAGGCCACCAGTATATGAAGGCAAACTTTTGATTTTTCTTTTTGCTTTCTTCTTGAGTGGAGAGGCCACCTTAAGAGCCTTCTCACAGGTAATTGATAACAGCTCTTTGTTCTATAATTGGAATAGATTCTAAGGTGAGTTTCTTAAGATATTTGACCACTGTCAAGGTGAGTAATGCATTGAAAACACAGTACAAAAGAGAAACAAGACATTAAAGATTTCTACTGCTACCTAAGTTGGTTCAATCTGTTTATTCATTAGTACGCTTGAGGGTGAACAAAAAAGCAGTTTTTTCATGCCGTAAAAGTCAGATTAAAGGATGACATGGGCCATGAGATTCTGCATTGCAGTCACCAGCATCCTCCTCGCTATTTTCCATCTCTAATAAAATCTGGGATTTATGAACCTTTATATGGTATAGAACATTAAACAGGTTGAACATAGATCATATATATCCTTGGCTTTTGATTCCTGATCTCCTAGCCAAGTTAAGAATTCACCCAAATGTCATGGCGCATATCATCATAAAACAGCGTGAGAAATAGAAAACCCCGCCATACACCGAATCCTATGTCAATATGCGTATCTAGTATACCCTTGCTGCATTTCAGCACCTGATGGACAAAGCATTAAGCAATTTTGGCTAACATTTATATAGATTATCTATTAATTTTGAGAACTATTTGAACACATCTAGAGGAGGTTGCGAAAAACGAGGCATAGTTATGTATTTGTCCAACCACAGAGGTGCATATTTTATCCACTCACCAGGTAATTTCAGGGCTTAACATTTAGATAGGCATAGAAATGGATACCCAAAAAGTGCAGGTAATAATTGAATACCTCAGCTTAAATAAAAGATATGCAAAGCTTCATGGATTTCACAAACCTTCATAGATCCTTGTTAAAAGAATTTTCTAGGATAGTGACCCCACTGCATAGCTATTGAGAACAGTTTTCCCATTCCTCTGGGATAAAAAAAACAGGCAATGCCTTGACTTTTTCAAGGTGTTTTTCATGACTGTTCGTATAGTAAGTCACCCTGCTCAGCTATAGCCTTATTATGGAGTAGCACATTTTGGAATCTACTCTATACATATTGTCCCAAAGATATCCAGGCATACGTAAATTATATTTTGTTACTACTACGCACTGCACATTTCTAGACAAGGAGTTATTGTCCATATATTATTGTATTTAAAACACTGTATCATAACTTATTTTGAGCTAGACATACTATCACTTTCCTTATAAATGCACTGTATCTAAAAAGTGTACAAATGCTTTCTACTAGACACTTGTGATGGTTGTTTTTATTTTATTTTAAATTTGTTCTCATATTACAACAATGGAAATGAAATAGAAAAGCACATGCTCTCTCAAAGAATCTGAAGCATTCACTTTGATAATTGTACTATATTTAAATTGTGGAGCTAAATTGTGATGAGACATTTTGGTAGACATGAAATTACTTCCAAGTTGAATCGTAAAAAAATGTAGGGTCCAAATGACAAAGACATGGCACTCTCCAGCTATTTACCACGCATGGCAAAGTCACTATCCAGGCTCATGTTGTCAAGGATTGGATTCTGAAATGGTCTGTTAAGTTTTGTTGCGGAAAGGGCGACTCCTCCCAGAAGCAAACGTGACAGCCTGCATAGAATAGTTCATATGAAAAATGTTGTGTCTCATTTAAAGGGCCCCAAATAGAATGAAAAGCCACATAGGATAAAATCCATCTTGGCAACCCTGTAGTATTTGATTGAAGATTAAATTTAAGGCAGAAGTAAATAAAAAAAGTTATCAAGTTTTTCCATGATATGAGGGAAAAGGAAAGGCATCTAGCAGGAGACCCAAATGAACATTCTAACTATAAGGAGCAAAAACATCGGAGACAAAAAGTCTATATAGGGCAATAAATATGACAAAAACTAAGGGAAAATACAAAATGCAACACTTCCTTCACCACACTCATCAACACCTTCACGTATATTATTCAAACAGGAAGTCACATTACAGGAAAATCTCTCAAAACAACATATTGGGAAGGGCAAATCACAAGATTTTCAATGTTCCTTTCAATAATGTGTTGCATCAGTCTGACAGACGAAGGAATTCAAGTTTGATACCTTTTTAATGGCACAGAAATCCAAAGTCACATCACTGTCCTTCTATCTAGCATTTCACACTAATTGTGGGAAATTCTTTGGGTGCCCATGACCATGAAGTGAGCAGCACAGTCTCAGACTGCCAGGACATTGAGTGACAGTGCCAGGCTGCATGACACATGCACTGTCATCTTCTTGAAAATTCTTGTCCCCAGAGTTAAGTAGTTTGACCTTCCTCAGATGAGCAGCAACAGTCTAAAGTGACAAAAGCCATTCATAGCTCCTAAAGTCTGTGAGTGCTTGATATGACTAACAAGATGACAGATAGTAAAACTAAAGAAATATTGTGACAGGAATACTGAATGTGAGAAAGTGCATCTTTTTGCATGGTCACTCACATTCTTTGTGGACTGATGATGCTGTTTTTTTACTCTTTGCCTTGGGAGGCTGCTAACCAGGCCTTGGTGCATTCTAACCCCTATAAAATGTAGAAATTGGCTAACACCCTAATTGCTATATTTCAGTTATCTATAGGGCCATATGATATGGGCCTAAAATACATCCATGGCATTGAAAGTTATATCTCAACTATGGACTACAGTTCTAATCTGCCATCCACTAGTGTGACAACTGAAACAGGACTCCAGTCCTACCAATTTAGCCAGGTTGCTGCACTTTTAAAATGGCAAACTGGCCTTTTAAACTAAACCCTATTGATGGGAGAAACACTCTCTTTTAAATACTAATATGTCGCCCCCTATGTAGGACCTTGTAAGACAGAATGCATGCTATTTAAAAGTAGGATATGTAGAAATTCAAAGTTAACATGTCCTTAAAGTGACTAGATTTCAGCCTCAAATGCTATGTTCACTATTGCAAGGCAGGCTGCTCCATAGAGAAACAGTGGGAAAGATCTATTAAATATTAATTCTGCTATCTCAGGCTAGGAACCAGCTAGACCAAATTCAAAGAAACATTTTAATTTTTCCTGCCTGAAGCCCCACAAGCTAGTGTCAGGCATAAATGTGCCATTCACTCTCAGACTCCTGATAATACTACTGGACCAATAGAAGAAGAGAAGAAGGACTACACATGCTGTTTAAGGCCTCTGAGGATACCTGAAGGAAGGGCCTGTTTGCATTTGTACCCAGGACATACAAGTGGACTCCAATGGTCAGTTGGTTGACCCATTTAGTAAGCTAGAAGGCCACAATAAGCTGCAAGAGACCTTTTCCTGAAGTGGCAACTGACTAGTATCAACTGGACCTTTTCCTGAATCCTGCTAGTTGCAATGAGTCCTGACCCCAGGCGCTGTTTGTGAGGTCTTTGTAGGTCCTGGGACCCATGACTTTATCAATTGGACTTTTCCTCATAATCCTAAAAATCTGGTACTTGAAACATTTTTGGACTTCAAGATCTCCAGAGGACATGGACAAACTTGCCAAAGTGATCCACCCAAGGTAGTTGTGTGGCTGAAGAAACACATTTGCCCCTCTGGGAGCTTCTATGCAGCAGTTATTCATTCCAGCAGTCCCTCAGATAGAAGATACCTGGCCTTGTGCAACCTTCATTAAACACAGCCTTCAGCCTAGCCTCACTGAAGGATTTAGAGCTCTGAAAAAAAGACCAAGGCCGTATTTCTGGGATTTTGGCTCAGGACAGAACAGCAAGTCACCTTCCTGCACAAAAACAATCCTAAGAGGTGTTTTTCTATACGTGCTGCAGAATGCAGCACTCATAGAAAGAGAAAAGAGAAGGAGAAATAAAGATACTTCTCCTTGTTGCCCATCCACTCATGAGGCATAAGGTTTTGGCACATTCCTAGGTTTATAAGGTCTTGTAAATCCGAGGATGTGTCAAGACCCATTGGCGTTGCATGGGAACACCCAGTCTAACGCCCATGGGACACCTCCCTTGCACAAAGTAAGGCAATGCGGCGATTTGCACTGCCTTGCCTTACTTCTTATCTATGAGGCCATTCAAACCCATGCAAAGTGGTTTTGCATGGCCTCATAGATATGATTTCATAGTTTACTCTGTTGTTGCATCACATGAAGTGTGATGCCAAACCATCTCAAATTCTGCAAGACTACTTGTGAAAGTTTCGAGCAATGCTGAGTCTGGGATAAGGAAAGTACTAGTGAGGCACAAAATTGAAAAGCCCCCAATTAAGGTTTGCATACAAAGGCATTTGCAAAACTGCATCCTCACTTTTTGTGATCTCTATGTAATTTTGTGATACGACATATGAGCTATAAATCAAATATAGTTTTTAGATCCGTGATCTGATCAATACACAATCCCACATTCTCTGATTCACTATTCATATCCTCATCCTTGTCAGATTTTGTATATATATATATATATATATATATATATATATATATATATATATATGATGTAAGGTAAAGTGTACAATTAGTGAGATCATTTGATTTGACAATTCAGAAAAGCTTTAAAATAAAGGTAAAGGTAGTGTGGAGGTGTGTTCGCCTTTCTGATTCTGATTCTTCAAACACACCTATAAGATTCAGTTATGTTCTCTGTAAGAAATTGGATTATTATTTAGGGTGGATGACTGCCCTCCTGTGAGACTAATCCGAATTCTTGTCAGAGTTAACCCTCAAATATCTAAATTATCCTGAGATGAACCACCTGGTAGCTAAACCACAGAGAATATAGGCTTAACTTAGAGCAATGTTGAAAAAAATTGATGCAGTAGAAAACCAGTATTACAGTAACAATATCAAGCAGAAAGAAATTCCAAACTCAATTAGAAAAATATTAAAATGGAGAAAAATGTAATGAAATAAATTACACTAAAATGACAAATATCCAATAAGGAGATGGCAGAGATAATAATTATGAAGGATTTAAGAAAAAATAGCACCTAAAAGCACTAAGCGCTAATGGTAGTCAATAGCCCCCCCAGACAGGGCAATAGGCATAAATTCAGGTTGACCAGGATGGAGTAAAGGGTAGATACACCAACCAGGTCTGTCCTGGTGAAAGATTTTCCCTTCTATCTTAGAGTCTTGACTGTGCTGTGCAGCAGACTTTCAAATTTCAATATCTTTATCTATTTTCAAAAACAAAATTTTAGAGCAGTATTTTCTTTTTGAAAATGAAATAAGCATTCCCCCCCATGCCATGCAAGTTTTGTCACAAGCAGTGGGTGCCCTTAAAATGTTTTACTTTCAGTACTGCGGTGTTTTGAAAGGCAAAGTGTGAAGTAAAAACTAGCCATTTATCTACTCAATCTAAATAGGGTGGGCAGACAAATGGCCAATCCTCCGATGGCCCTAATTCCATTGGGCCATCAGAGAAGTATGTCAACAACAAAGATCAGTAGTCTCCATCATGGACATACTTAAGTTTTGCCCTATTCTAAAGGAGGCAGCAGAATTCCAGTTTGTCGATGATGTTACTCTATCACCATTGTGACTGACTACCCTCTCTTCCAAACTGTAAATCAGGCCCTAAATCTTTGAAGTCCTAGTCAACAACAGGAGTACATTCGTAGTCAGAGGTCAGGAGCAAAGTCCATTCCAAGTCTAGTTGAACCTAGTCAGCTGCAGACTTTAGAAAAAAGGCCTCTTGCAGTCTTTAGCCAAACAGGAGATCAGCCAACTGACCCTTGGAATCCACTTCCTTTCCCTGGGTACATGAGTGAGTATGCCCAGTCCTTCAAGGTCCCTCTCCTCTCAGGTCACACACAGCAGGTACAGTTCTCTTTCATTCTTCCACAAGGCCAGAGGTGTTCCTAAATGGATACCTAGAGATGTCACATTAATATCTGGCACCAACTACTGTGTGGGGGTGAATCCTAGATACTTTCTAACCAGTGGGGTAGGTCCTGGGCTTACCCTACCCACTTTTCAGTAGTTTCCGCTTGCTTTACTGAAACAGGCCAACAATGCCACGTTTCAGGGAATTTTTAAGATGGTTAAATCCTTCAGCCACACTAAAATTGGGCTCTGATGTCAGGAATCCCCAAGGTGCCTCCTGCATTATCTGTCAGCATCCCCAGGGATTAGGGTTAAATCATATCTCTGTTCTTGGTTAAACCTTCATGTTTCTAAGAAACCATAATGTGCTGTGTTACACAATTGGCTTTATCAATGCTTGTTTTACCAATGCTTGTTTGCTAATGTGAGCAGGTGTAGACATGTGCTTCCAATTGGTTGTTGTGTAGACATGTGCTTCTAATTGGGTGTGGTGACTCATCCACATGTGGAAACTCAACTGCTTTCCTGATTGGCTATAAATAGCAGAGTGAAGCATGCCTCTGTGCTTGGCTTTGTTTTTCTTCCTGATCTCAGCATCTGATTTGGCAGTCCAGCCCCTGCTGTCATCCTCGTATTCAGGACTTTTGAGGCACTTCTTTTCTTTGTTCCTGTACCAGCTGACACCAGGCATTCCTCCAGCACTGCGGAAAAGACTGCAGCTAAGTGACTAGTATTCTCCAGGGAGTTTGTTCTTTGAGCGCTGCACTTTCCTAGAACAGTTGGTATATTTCAGACCTCGTATTTTGGCAGAGTGCCTATCTTGAAGAGACAACTGCATTTCTGAACATTCTACATTATTATTTGAGTTACTTGCCTAAATGTGCTTCAGGAAATCTGCTTGAGCTCAAGTACCACAAAAAGTGACAGTGCAATTTTAAAAGAGTATTTCTGTGACTTTTCTTTCTCTAATAGCATAACTCTTGGATTTAAATTGTGTCATTCACGCCTGTGTTTCAGGTTTGAGTAATTTGATTTTTAATGGTTTTTCATACACACAGTGAAACCAAACCATACTGTGCCACCCTAATTGTTTAAACCCATATTGTACATTTGGATTTCTTGGATTGTTTTGTTCCTTTTAGTTTAAACTTATGCATGCAGGAAAGTTAAACGTGATATAATTAATGCCATTGTCTGTCTTTCTTGTGCATGAGAAGTGCAACCACAGTTCTAATTGTAGTGTGCAACAGTGAATCTCTGTGGAGCCATCCCTAGTGTTGCAGTACTTATTGTTATGGTTCTCAGTTTGGGTTTTTGGTAATGCAGTGTTAGTAAATGTGCTAACAGTTATTATCCAAGAAAAGTGCTGGAGCATCCTGGGGTTCTTCTACCGCTCCCGTGCCCATATCAGAAAGAGAGATTCAGTTTCAAGGAAGTTGAGTGCACTAACTCTACTATCACTCTGTCAACAACAACCTGCCCCCAAAGATACAGGGTACCTGGCTGGACCGGCAAGACGTGGCAGTGTTTTGTCTCATTCTCTTCCACTCCCCCTTTCCTTTTGGGACACCTGCTGGGGTTTCTGTGTCCACCAGGAAGTGCAGAGAGGTGTTCCAGGAGGTCGGGGGCACACCATCGCCCCTGCAGACATCCTGCTTTTCAGGTGAGTGGACCTGTCTCGACATCTGAGGGGTGATTGAGTGAGTGTGTGTGTGGGGTGTATACTATGGTATTCCTAGTGTCCTCCCACACCTAACACTAAAATCTACTGTGAAGCAGGCATTGTATCCAGAACAAACTGAGAAGACAAAAGTGGGTCCTTCAAAAACCAGACAGGGGGTCAACAAGAATTGTCTTGACATCCTGTTCTCTCCTTGCCAAGTGTGTCAAAGGTGTTGCATGTGGCTAAACATCCCTGCAAAGTAGGATTTGGCACTGTGGTGCCACAGAATGCCCACAGCCCCCACTCTCAATATTCTGTTGAGCTCAGATGAGTCATCCCTACCTGTTCAGGTCAAATTGTTGTTTACTACTGGGAGGCAAATCACACCTGAACTCAGGCTAAGAGCTGGCTAATTAGCATTCTAACGGTTCAGACAGGTAAATGGTATCTATTTAAATGTTACTTTTCCAAAATAATAAATTAAATAAATTTTGACCATTGAATTTATTTTTAATAACTATTAGAAATAGCGATAATTATTTTCCAGTCACATTCCTCAGATATATTATCAGTATTTAAGGGCCAGATGTATCATTCATCCAAGTAGCGATTACTTAATTGCGATTATCTGGGACCACAATTACGTAATCGCTATTTGAAAGTATGAAACTTCAGCAGTTTCATTTAGCGATTCCCAATGGCTCAAAAATCGACCTACCTCAATAATATTCATGAGGTAGATCGCTGTTTTCAACCTGTGGTGAATGCCTACAATCACAGGGATAGTGGCCTGCTGGGTTCAGCTGACCACCATGTCTGTGATTGCTTTTAAATAAAGCAATCTTTTTTTTTTTAATGCAGCCCAATTTCCTGAAAGGAAATCAGGATGTGTTTAAAAAAGAAAAATGTAAAGTTTTCTTTTAATTTTGTAAGAGTACGCAGTGGTCCTTGGGACCACTGCCTGCTTTTAAAAAATGTTTTCGTATACATTCACAAATTAGAAGGGGAAGGGTTTCCTTGGGGACCCCTTCCCATTTGCAAATGGATTACTACCTACTTGAAGTAGGTGGTAATTGTGAATGTTTTGCGACCGCATTTCAGTCACAAAACATTCCTACATACTTTTACATTTCGGTTTTAGGAAGGGACGCTCTTGATACGCCCCTTCCTAATACCGAATCAGTATGTAGTCACAATTCGAATTTGTGATTAGGTAACAAGTTACCGAATCGCACATTGGGATTCATACATACCAAAATAAATTTTTGCGATCGAAAAAATGCATGATATATCTGGCCCTAAATCTTTGCTCTGTTTTTTGACATGGGATAGCTAGGCCTGCCACATTAAAAATTGGTTTTAGAGCCTTGTCACTGTAGGTACCTGGTAATAATAATTTTCAACTTTTAAGCCCTTTGCTGCCAGGCCTTTTCCCCTCAGATGCAAAGCTTTTTTTTTGGCTATTTGGGGCAGTTCGGGCTTTGGCCCTCATAACTTTTTGTCCACATAAGCTACCCACACCAGAGTTGCGTCCATTTTTCCCAACATCCTAGGGAATCTAGAGGTACCTAGAGTTTGTGGGTTACCCATGAGGAAACCAAGAAATTAGCCAAAATACAGCTAAAATTTCACAACAATGGGAAAAAAGGGCTACAGAAGAAAGCATGTGTTTTTTCCTCTGAAAATGGCATCAACAAATGGTTTGCGTTGCTAAAATCACCATCCTCCAACAGGCAGACTTGAATTATAAAAACACATTTTTCAACACAATTTAGACATTTTACTGGGAAATACTCCCATTTTTACTATTTTTGTGCTTTTAGCCTCCTTTCAGTTAGTAACAGCAATGGGTATGAAACCAGTGCTGGATCCCGGACAGCTTAACATTTCAGAAATGTAGACAACATTCTAAATTCATCAGGGGTCATTTGTGTAGATTCTTCAAGGTTTTCCTACAGAAAATAACAGCTAAAATAAAAGATTTTGAAATTGAGGTGAAAAAAGAGCCTTTTCTGTCCACGATTTCTCCTATAGCTTTTTCCAGCTATGGCAGATTTGTTGAAGCAATATACTATTACATTTGCTGGACCCTTCTGGTTGTAGGGATATATAGGGCTTGTAGGTTCATCCAGCACCCTAGGGCCCGTATTTATACTTTTTGACTCTAAACTGCGCTAACGCAGTTTAGCGTCAAAAAATTTTGCGCCGGCTAACGCCATTCTGAAGCGCCATGCGGGCGCCGTATTTATTGAATGCCGTTAGCCGGCGCAAGCAGACCGGTGCTGCCTGGTGTGCGTGGAAAAAAACCACGTACACCAGGCAGCGCCGGCGTAGGGAAAAATGGCGTTAGGGCGTCTTCAAAATGGCGCAAGTCAGGTTGACGCTAAAAAATCGTCTTAACCCGATTTGCGCCATTTTAAACGACGCCCAGACGCCATTTACATGACTCCTGTCTTAGTAAAGACAGGAGTCATGCCCCCTTGCCCAATGGCCATGCCCAGGGGACTTATGTCCCCTGGGCATGGTCATTGGGCATAGTGGCATGTAGGGGGGCACAAATAAGGCCCCCCTATGCCACCCAAAAAAAAAAAAAAATGTATACTTACCTGAACTTACCTGAATGTCCCTGGGATGGGTCCCTCCATCCTTGGGTGTCCTCCTGGGGTGGGCAAGGGTGGCAGGGGGGGTCTCTGGGGGCAGGGGAGGGCACCTGTGGGCTCATTTTGAGCCCACAGGCCCCTTAACGCCTACCCTGACCCAGGCGTTAAAAAGTGGCGCAAATGCGGGGTTTTTTGACCCGACCACTCCCGGGCGTGATTTTTGCCCGGGAGTATAAATACGACGCATTTGCGTCGCCGTCATTTTTTTAGACGGGAACGCCTTCCTTGCATCTCATTAACGCAAGGAAGGCGTTCCCGCAAAAAAATGACGCTATTTGCCCATACTTTGGCGCTAGACGCGCCTAACGCCAAGGTATAAATATGGCGTTAGTTTTGCGCCGAATTTGCGTCGAAAAAAACGACGCTAATTCGGCGCAAACGGAGTATAAATATGCCCCTAGGTACCCAGAGCCAATAAATAAGCTGCACCTTCCAATGGGTTTTATTGTATTCCGGGTATGCAGCATCTTATTTGGTAAAATATAAAGAGTCAAAAATAGGTATCAAGGAAACATTTGAATTGCGAAAATGGCCACAAGATAAGGTGTTGGCTGTGGTTATTTGCACATGTCTGAATTAGGGGGTCCCCACACTAGCATGACAATTACAGGACATTTCTCAAATACACTTCTTTATTACACACTGTCTTACATTTGGAAGGAGAAAATGTAGAGAAAGACAATGGGCAGTAACACTTGTTCTTCTATTCTGTGTTCCCCCATGTTTCCCGATAAAAATTATGCCTCACTTGTGTGGGTAGGCCCAGTGCCCACGACAGGAAATGCCCAAAAACACAACATGCACACATCAAATTTTCCAAAGAAAACTGAAATGTTTTTAGCAAAGTGCCTAGCTGTGGATTTTGGCCTCTATCTCAACCGGCACCTAGGGAAATCTAGCAAACCTGGACCTTTCTGGAAACTAGACACCAGGGTGAAGCTACTATGGGGTAACTTGTGGAACACTTACCAGGTTCTGTTTCCCAGAATCCTTAGCAAACATCAAGATTTGGCCAAAAAATAAAACTTTTTCGTGCTGCAAAGTTCTGGAATCTGAGGGGAGCCACAAACATCCTTCTATCTAGCATTCCCCCACATCTCCCAATAAAAATGGTTCCTCACTTGTGTGGGTAGCCTAGTGCCCATCGACAGGAAATGCCCCAAAACACAACGTGGACACATACATTTTCCCAAGAAAAACTGACCTGTTTTTTACAAAGTGCCTAGCTGTGGTCTGTGGACTCTAGCTCAGCCGGCACCTAAGAAAACTAGACATCTAGGGAAATTCAGAATGGGGTGACTTGTGGGGCTCTCATCAGGTTCTATTACCCAGAATCCTTCCCCAACCTCAAAATTTGACAAAATAACACTTTTTCCTCACATTTCGGTGGTGCAAAGATCTGGAATCTGAGGGGAGCCACAAACTTCCTCCTACCCAGCGTTCCTTCAAGCCTTTCAATAATAATGGTACCTCACTTGTGTGGATACACCCAGTCCCTGCGTTAGGAAATGCCCTAAAACAGAACATGGACACATCAAAATGATCTATTACAAAACAACCTGTTTTGGCAGGGGAACTGACACCTGCGTTTTTAGTCCCAGGCGTGGCGGTTATCTAGGGAAAACTACTAAACCCAGACTTTTTGTTAAAACTAGACACCCGGAGTCATCTAGGGAAGTGTGACACGCATGGTTCCCCCAACATTTTCTTACCCAGACATACCATTACAAACCTCAAATATAGCTAAAAAAAAGTACAGCTAAAAAAAACACATTTTCCACACTTTGCTTTGTTGGATCACTGTGCTGGTACAAATTCCCTACCACCCAATGTTCCCCTCAGTCTGCCGATAAAAATGATACCTCACTTGTGTGGGTCGCCAGGTGCCTGCTACAGGAAAAGACAAAAAATGTGTAGAGATTGTGTGGAGATTGATGGGATAGCACAGCGAGTTGATAAGCACAGATTATTTTTATAAATTTTTAGGCTGAGTCTGCTTTGGGGACCCACACAAGTAAGGTTTCATTTTACTTGGGAGACTGAGGGGAACGCTGGGTGGTAGGTCCTTTTCCAAGCCCGCCGAAGCCACTGCAGGCAAAAGACCACCAGTGCTGACGATCTTTAGTCCACCATATTAGGAGTCCTTGGAGGAAGTCAGACTCTGAAGTGGCGGTTGCATCGCCAGGACAGCCATGGCCGCAGGACAACGCCCGCCGTATTACAAGCCATAATACAGATTGGCAGAGTCCTGTGGTGGTGCTGGCGATGCAAGACCTCCAGGACCTATCCCTTCCCGTCCTCCCCAATGGAGAAGGTAAGTGGGCATCTGAAAGGGGGGGAGGGTGTTTGTGTGTGTGGGTGTGTGTCTGCGTGTCTGCGGAGGGAGGTGGTGAATGCGTACGTGTATGCGAGTGAGTGTGAATGTGTGTGTGCATGTATGTGCACATGTATGAGGGTGTCTGTGTGGATGAATGCGAGTGAGTGGGGGTTTCTGAGTGAACACTTGTGTCTGTGTGGATGTATGCATATGCTGAATTGGTGTGTGTGTGAATGCATGCGTGCGTGAAGGGGTTGGAGGGTGTTTTGTGAGTGTGCAGACAGATGGGGAGGCATGTGTTCATGTGTGTGCCGATGACAGGAATGGAGACTCCTGTTGCCGGGTGCGCAACCACTGGGGTTTTCAAGGCAGGGTGGCTGCCACGGAAAGCCTGGAAGTTTGCAGCCTCGTAATCTGGCAGGCCGTCTGAGGCCTGCTGCTGGGTTGGAGGTGCTCACTGCCTGTTGCGACAGTGCGACTGCACCGGTTGACTAGGCGGAGTTGTGGAGGCTTGGCGTCAGCCAAGCCCCACAACTCATAATGTGGCAGTTCTTACCGCCTGCTCTGCGGCAGAAAAACAGCCACGGTGAGGTTGGCAGTCTGATAACCGCCAGCCTCGTAATGAGGGCCTAAGGGCCTGACTTAGAGTTTAACAGATGGGTTGCTCAGTCACAAACCTGGCAGATATCCTGTCCAGTGTGTTTGATTTCCCTAGGATATAATAGAATCGTAATATGGCAGACTGGATATCCGTCACATTTGTGACAGAGTAACCCCATCCTCCAAACTCTAAATCAGGCCCTAAGTCCGACTGTAGAGATCTCTAGAGCGACTTCGCGCAGCAGCTCCCCGACGACGCCTCCTCCTTGGACACTGCCAGCTGCTTTGACCCACTAATCTTAACCTTCTCAGACCTTCTTCTTTCAAAATTCTTCTTTGTCCGGAGTTAAGGGGAGACCAGGCCTAATACACTTCTTGCATATGAACTGCTTTCCATTCAAGTTACTAACTCACTTTAAAGTTTGAAAATTCATAACTCTTGGTCCAATTATTGGATTTTTGCCATTTAAGTGTCACTTCGTTTTTTCAAATGTACTCTATTTTTCTAAATTAGTGTGGAATGTTTCACTTTATTAATGCCTAAGTGCTGCACAAACCTTTACACACTGACTCTAAGTTAAGTTAGACTGTTTTTTACGCAAACTACCATAGTGTTAAGCATGGGATAATTTAGTAACTTTTTGTGGTTCACCCTGACAAGGATTGTGGCTGTTGCTTGAGTAGGACTTTACCACCTCTACCATCAACTAAATTTCTCATACATGGCAAATCATTTGTCAAGTATTGAATACATTACAATGGCCCAGTCTTACAGTCTGCTTTTTTATTTTTTGCCAGATAGACAGATAAGACAGAGTAAAGAAAGAACCAATTCCTTCTCTGCCCATAATTTCTTTCTCAAAACCTCAAAGCTAAACGAAGAAGAAGTAAAGATGGCACCCAAGAAATCTGCTCCTGACATTTTAGCCCGATTTTTTAGTGTTTCATCTGTTGGATCCTCTTTTGGGCAGAAATATGTTGGATTTGTTCTGGTTGCAGAACAAAATGATATGTTTGAGAGTGAGGCTGTTTTGTCCCAAGACTAAGGCTGTCAGTTGCCATCTGAGGCATAGCACTGATGGATGGCTCTTCACTACTTATTTCTAGGATTGTCTCTTTCTGCTTCCCTTTACCACAATTTGGCAGTTTTTCAAACAATTTGCTCATCTTCTCAAGCCACACAGAATTTTCAGTTATGACTCTAGCCTGCCACCCTGTTGCTGGTGATGTTTCCTGTCCCTGACAGGCTGTTTGTTTTAGAAGGAAAAATACACTGAATTACCCACCACAGATAACACATATTTGCGAAGTTATGCAAATCTGTTTCTTCAATACCCTTACACTGATTGTCCTGCACTCGCCCCCTCGTTTATTATCCAATGTCTTTGTGCTTTATTTTCTATTTGATATCATCAATTCTTTAGGATTAGACAGACTGATGTAAGGATGGGTTAGCATTAAACTAAGGAACGATGTATGGGAAGTTTTAAATGCTTAAGGTTGCGGTAATGGTAGGGCAATGATTATGGTAGGAATAAGGCAGGAAAATGGTTTAAGGAAGGTTAGGGTAGAATTAGGATAGGTTAGGCTTAGAATAATAGAACATGTAAGTGATGGAATGAGGGATGATTTAAGAAAGAAAGTGTGGAAAAGGGATGGCACTTCTATCCTGCCAACATAAAAGGGCAAAAACCCATGTTGGAAGGGAAAAAGGTAAAAGTAAGGAGAAATAAGGTGGTAACAGTTTGGGTTTAGATTAATACTTACTGTATGTGTTTGAAAAATGTGGAAATGTATTGAAGCAAAGGTGACCTTTTCAACCTCTAAGATATGTGTGTTTCTGGCTGCTACAATTTTCATACTGTAGATTTTTGTTTTCTCATTTTTACATACTATTCTGCACTTACATGTAGAAGCATAGTACATGGGTGACACACAGTTTGCCTACCTTTTAGCACATCCACCTCCTAACCCCCTGATCCAACAGAGTGAACTATCTCACTGTTATCCATCAGTTTTACTACATGAACACAGCAACATGAGTACTGCATCCCAGTACTCATCAGTTATGACAACCCATGGAAAGGACTACCTGCCAGTCCCAAGGGTAAGCTTGCTGTGTGAAAAAAATGCAACTGTGTAAGGAGGAGTTGAGGAGGGGCGGTACGAGGTGAATTATTTGGTATGGGGAGGTTCCCCATTTATGTCACAAGGGTTGGCGTGGTGAAGGCAGGTGAGCCACGTGTTGGTCCAAGCCTACGTTTGTGGTTTTGCAGGGGCAAATAAGGTTTTTAGATGAAGAAGTGAAGTATTCATACCTTGGCAGGATTAAAGCAGAAAATGTTTAACTTACCTTGGTAATCAATCAGGGATTTCTATTAACGGATGAATTTCTTCTCTGAGAAGGAAAGATTTTGAGTAATGTATTCAATATTGAGACTGTGGCATAATCTCTTGAACCAGGCAGCCATTGATGATGGTTCTGCCTTCTCCCTTCACCGTACCATGATCTGTTTAGCTGCCCTGGTCAAGTGTCAGGCTAGTGCCCAGTCCACATGTGTCATACCTTCCAAAGTTAGGGGTTTCAATCCCAGTAGTAGGGTGGATAGATTATTTGGCATTGTTTATCCCAGTAGGTCCTTGTTATGTCCAGGAATATCTTTCCAGTATGACTGAATTACTGAACAGAACAATCTGAATCTGCTTTGTCTTTTCAGCAGCAAGGTGGGGAAGGTGGGGAACATGAAGGCAATTTTGATGGATGTCAAATGTTATGGGAACACCACTTTGAGGGCTGATACCCTATTGGGTATGCTCTTGTGTGTTTTGAGAACCTTTTTCCAGAGGTTGTCCTACTTTTTTTCTGATAAGTCCCATCCAAGATAGGATTCCCATCCTGAAAGATCAGTGTGAGCAGTATGTGCTTTGGAGATAGGATCATAGGTTCAAAGGAAGTGACAGTGTGGTTGGCTGCTAGGACATTTGTTGGGTGTAACACCCAATGTCCGAGGTGTGGTTATTGAAGCCGAGATGACTCTGAAACACTAGTGTGTTTCTTGCATTGCTCAAATGAATTAATGGTGGGTCCCTGAAAGACATTGCACAGCATCCTAAATGTTCCTCCCGTCCAAGTTACACATTCTTTAGGGCCAAGGGTGAGGAGGAAATCTGGGTTATATGCCAACTGGGTGTTTGGAGAGGGAAAAGTAGTCAAGCCCTTTTTGATAGCTATATGTGCCCATATATCCAGGACAGATTTTGTTCAAGTTGTTAAGTATGCATTTTGGGGTGGCTGGCTTTGAAAAGCCAGACCAGGTCACACGGCTCAGTCAATATCAAACCCCATCTTCTAACTTCACAGACTACCCACTGTTAGAAATGGGGCCTTTGATTGATAGTCAGGTTACCCCCTGTTCAAGCAAGGACCCTCACTCTAGTCAGGGTCAAAGAGAATCACCCTCAGCTAACCCCTGGTTACTCCCTTGGTAGCTTGGCAGAGTAGTAGCCTTAACTTCAGAGTGCGAGGTGTAAAGTATTTGTACCAACACACACAGTAACTCAATGAAAACACTACAATATGACACAACGCCAGTTTAGAAAAATAGGAAATATTTATCTAAACAAAACAAGACCAAAACAACAAAAATCCGACATACACAAGTCAAGCTATGAATTTTTAAAGATTAAACTCAAAAATAGCACTTAGAAACACAAAATGCTTCGATGAGGTATTAACACGGCATCATAACGGAGTCGTTTCCAACAATCTGACACCAGCGGTGCTGGACACGGAGTCGCGTAGATCCCCAGGTACAGTACCTTGGTAAAGAAATGAAAACGAGCCGATGCGCGAAGTCAGGGATAGCGGCGTCTGTGCGAAACATCGAATCTGCGCACTTCGAGCGGCGTCGGTCACAACGTGGTGTGGCAACTTCCACAGAGTCGCGGACTTCAGCAGGGCTGCAGCGATGTCGTGCCTGCGAAGGTCGGCGCGTTACAGCGAAGATCATGGAGTCGGGTGGAGGCGGCGTCACCGTATTCAGCAGCAGCGTCGGTCCGAAGTCGTCCCAAGTCGATTTCCTTCGATTTTCACCAGCTTTCCTTTCAAGGGCCCAGGGACTGGATAGGGCACTACTTGTCAGAGCAGGAGTCTCTCCACAGACTCCAAGTGCTGTTAGAAAGAAGTCTTTGCTGTTCCTGAGACTTCAAACAACAGGAGGCAAGCTCTACATCAAGCTCTTGGAGATTGCTTCACAAAATGGAAGGCACACAAAGTCCAGACTTTGCCCTCTTACTCTGGCAGAAGCAGTAACTGCGGGATAACTCCACAATGCACAGCCACAGGCAGGGCAGTTCTTTTTCCTCAGCTCTTCAGCTCTTCTCCAGGCCTCTTGTTTCCAGAAGGGTTCTAAAGTCTGTGGTTTTGGGTGCCCTTCTTATACCCAATTTCTCCTTTGAAGTAGGCCTACTTCAAAGTAAAGTCTCTTTTGAATGTGAAATCCTACCTTGCCCAAGCCAGGCCCCAGACACTCACCAGGGTGTCGGAGACTGCATTGTGTGAGGACAGGCACATCCCTTTCAGGTGTAAGTGACCACTCCTCCCAACCCTCCTAGCACAGATGGCTCATCAGGAAATGCAGACTACACCCCAGCTCCCTTTGTGTCACTGTCTAGGGTGAGTTGCAACCAGCCCAACTGTCAAAGTGACCCAGACAGGAAATCCACAACCAGGCAGAGTCACAGAAATGGTATAAGCAAGAAAATGGTCACTTTCTAAAAGTGGCATTTTCAAACACACAATCTTAAAATCAACTTCACTAAAAGATGTATTTTTAAATTGTGAGGTCAGAGACTCCAAACTCCAAACGTCCATCCGCTCCAAAAGGAAATCAACACTTTAATTAGATTTAAAGGTAGCCCTATGTTAATCTATGATAGGGACAGGCTTTGCAACAGTGAAAAATGAATTTAGTAAGATTTCACTGTCAGGACATATAAAACATATTACTATATGTCCTACCTTAACCATACACTGCACCCTGCCCTTTGGGCTACCTAGGGCCTACCTTAGGCGTGCCTTATATGTAGGAATAGGGAAGGTTTAGGCCTGGGAAGTGGGTCCACTTGCCAAGTCAATTTACAGTTAAAACTGCACACACAGACACTGCAATGGCAGGTCTGACACATGATTACAGAGCTACTTATGTGGGTGGCACAACCAGTGCTGCATGCCCACTAGTAGCATTTGATTTACAGGCCCTGGCACCTCTAGTGCACCTTACTAGGGACTTACTAGTAAATCAAATATGCCAATCTTGGATAGACCAATCAACCATACAATTTACACAGAGAGCCTCTACACTTTAGCACTGGTTAGCAGTGGTAAAGTGCTCAGAGTTCAAAAGCCAACAGCAACAGATCAGAAAAGATAGGAGGCAGGAGGCAAAAGATTGGGGATGACCCTGCTTAAGCAAAAAAGTCCAACACCCACGGAAATACAAACCAGAGATGAGCCGCCAATACCATTCTAGCAGGTTCGAGCATGGTAGGCCTCCTATTACATTGGTATCATTGATAATTGGGGTCTGGCCCCCCTTCCAGATAAAGAGCTTCAGTTTGTTCTGCAGAAAAATACAGAAATGCAAAATTGCAGTCTCAGCGACCGGTGTGTGCAATCTGTAACACATGAAGCAGCCTCAGGAGGATATTCATTTTGCCCATGTAAGAAATTGGGTTACTAGTTGAGGGGGTGAAATCATACTCAAGCAAGAACCACAATCCTTGTCAGGGTATAGTCACAAGCAAATCCTAAATTAACAAGTGCTCAACCCTCTGGTAGCTTGGCACAGAGCAGTCAGGCTTAACTTAGGGGCAATGTGTAACATCTTTATGCAGCACTTCAAACAGTAACAACGTGAAAATACGCCACATAAAGGATCCCACACCAGTTTAGAAATGAGACATTTTAATAAATTAGAGAAGGCCACAATGACAAACATGGAAGCAGCAGAACCGGAGATTTGTAGTTTTTGAAGAGTTAAGTCAAAATAGTGTCAAGAAGCGCAAAGTGCCAGCTGTGGATATCTGGTTGTGCTGGCCTGCGACAAAGTCACAAGTTCAGGCTGACTATGGTAGAGCATGGGTCAACTACAGGGATCCAGTTAGGCCCACTGAACAAGAGTATCCTAAATACTGAGGGGCATATTTATCATTGAGTTGCGTTTCCCTTGCGCCATGCCTGGGAGATGCAACTACTAAGCCAGATTTATCAAGCCATGCAAGGCCACCTTATATGGCCCTTCATGGCTTGATAAATCTAAAGTAAGGCAACACAGCGCACATTGCTATGTTGCATTACTGTTCCCAAGGGAGGTGTTCCGTAGGTGGAGTGAGGGTGATTTTGGTGCATTCCCACATTTACCAACAGTGCTGCACACTTAGAAACTGGGAAATAACTCTCAGGATTGTTTTGTGCAGGAAGACGCGCTTTCCTGCACAAAAACAATCCTGCCCACAATACAGGCACCCTTACAGCATGGCACAGGTGTGTTTGAGTTAGTGTTAGGCAGCTAAAAGGGCACCAGTGCAAGGAATGGACCGGAATGCACTACAATTATGTTATATACTACGCATTTCTGCCCTTTGCCTTTCACTCATCACAGCGCAGCAAGTTGGCTTGCTGTGCTGTGTGAAGTTTGATAAATCTGCCTTTGGATGCAGAGCTTTGCGAGGTCCTGCATCAAGGATGCTTTGCGCAGTTGAGGCAATGCGTGGTTCATGGGAGAGAAGCACAGCACAGCTCACATTCTGAGGACCTACGAGGCTACCATCTGAGATCCTGCATCATTGTCAAGTAGGTCGTCAATGTGAAAAGCTTGCAATGTGAAGTCCTGTGCTGAGTATGGTGCATACCTCTTGAATCTAAAGAGACTGCAGACCCTGGGGTGGAAAGTTCTACATCATAGACAAGGGGCTTGTGATGCAAAGTCCTGCATTGTGGATGCATCACACCCCAGCTGGTTCTGAAGCAGCATCATTGAAGATGCTGTTGCTGATGCGGGTTGCCATGCAAGTGCCTGCATCAAGTATACAACACACAGTAGCTGTTTTAATGAGGCTGCAGGCTGTGGTGGTGATGTGATGGCCATGTCCATGCAGCAGAGTTGATACATTGGTTCTGCTTTGGATTGCACTATGCAACAGAGGAGGTGTCAACAGGTGGGCTAGCAAAATACCTTCAGACTCCCTTCAAAGGTTAACATCCCATACGGTACTACACAAAGGCAAATATACAAATAAGGAAAGAAAGAAAAGATTCAGAAAAACAGAAAAAAAACATAATGTTGAATAGCAGGATCCATCACTTACATCAGGTACAGTACATAATCAGGTGCACACTATCTGGCCCACTTCCAAGGGCCCAGAGTTAGGGTGGCACCACTTGGCAGGGAAGGTCAGGTGCTGAGTCCAGATGCTGGTTACAAAAGATTAGCCTTTGTGTCATTCTGGTGGTCCTGGCTTCAGGTTGCAGGCCTAGCCCTTCTCACCCAGCGAAGAGGTCAGCACAACAGGGCAGCAGTCCTTCAGGTCAGGAGTCCAGCAGAGTGGCAGTTCTTTCAGCAGCAGTTCTTCTTAGGAGTGTCTTCCTCAAGTCCAGAATTGTACTGAAGAATTGATGTTCTGAAGTCCAATATTTATACCTCGTGCCGCCTTTGAAGTTGGAGAAGCTTCTAAAGGTTTCACAACGAAGTGCACAGGTTTCCTGCCTCCCCTGTCCTGGCTCCAGACTAATCCTTTGTATGAAGGCAAGGCACAACCTATTCAGGTGAAAGTGAAGCTGTGTCTAACTCTGCCATCTCAACGTGCCACTGATGGCCATCCAGGTACATCTAAGCTCTCTATTTTGTGTGGCTGTCTGGGAGGAATACATTAAGACCAAGGGGGTCATTTTGACCCTGGCGGTACGAGACCGCCAGGGCAAAATGACAGAAGCACCGCCAACAGGCTGGCGGTGCTTCCAGGCCTATTACGACCGCGCCGGAAGCGCCGCAGTAGCACCGCCGGGGCTGGCGGTATTCTGCCACTTTTGCCCTGGCGGTGATAATCCGCAGGGGATTACGAGTCCCCAACCACCAGCCTTTTTCTGGCGGAACGGGGAGTCGTGGGGCCCCTGACATGGGCAGTGCAGGGGCCCCCTGACAGGGCCCCATGCAGCTTTTCACTGTCTGCTATGCAGACAGTGAAAAGCGCGACGGGTGCAACTGCACCCGTCGCACGGCCGCAACACCACCGGCTCCATTTGGAGCCGGCTCCTATGTTTCAACCGTGATCCCCGGTGGGCCGGCGGGCGGAAACCAGGTTTCTGCCCGCAGTCCCAGCGCGGATCTCCAAATGGCCGTGGCGGGGTTGCGGCTGCACATTGGTCAGATCTTGGCGGCCGGTCGTAATGACCCCCCAAGTGCCAACTACCACCAGTCATGTGAACAAGAGATGGGCTGCAGGAACTGAATAGCTAAGGCAGGAAAATGACAACTCTCTAAGAGTAGGATTTTCAAATATGTAACCAATAAAAAAACATCTTCACCATAAAAGATGATTTTTCATCATAGTTCTAAATACCCTAAACATGAACTGGTAACCTATTCCCATTTGAAAGTTACAGCTTATTATATTTATGGGTTCTGCCTTCTTAGGTCTTCAATGGTGGCATGACATAGGGCTGGGCAGATGGACTTTGTCCACTCATCAAGGTGAGGTGTGATATTAATGCCAAGATAGCAGAGATAACATGGGGCCCATTGGAATAGAGGCATGAACCACAGTGGTTGGACTAGGTCATCAGGTATAGTGAGGTTTAAAGCCTGGGATTTATCAAGGTTTACTTTAAAGCCCGAGACATGTTAAAAAGCCTCTAGTAGGTGAATCACCTCAGGCAGGCAGATGGAGGGGTTGGTGAGGCTTAGAAGAAGGTAGTCGGCAAAGAGGTGCACCTTGTGAGTGCTACCTCCAAAAGTGAGTCCTTAGATCCCAGGAATCCCTTGGATGTGGGCGTCCAGAGAAGACATCCTTTTGATTTCAATGGGAGGTGTATGAATCTGTACCTCACATTCTATTTGCTTGTATAGCTTACGCCTGACCCCAGCAGATCTGCTTAAAACACTTAGGTAAACAGTTGGGTACACAAAGCCATTACTCTTCTCCCAGAATTTTAAGGATGGACCTCTCCCTTTGTTTGCTTCTTCAGTAGCTAAATTTATCTGATGCATGCATGCTATAAGAAGAAGGGTGATCCTTTCATAGCTCAAACAAGGGTGATATTGGACTTTGCAATTTATGTCTCATTGTGAGACTCCTTCTGCCACTTGTGAATCTGTTTTGTTGATGTTTAACTATGTATGATTATCTGTTTTATGTGTTTAATCATGCTTGCATGTCCAAATTATGTAAAGATTTTTTGATTGATATTATGCACTACCACGATACGCTGTACTGTGTTTTTAGCTCTTTTTAAGTTTGTCCAACAACATGTATTCTATCTCATACTTTTATGGCTTGATTGCTATAACTAACGTTAATTGAACTGAACTGAACTTAATGGGAGGCATACAGTGGGCATTGAGGCAAATGAAAGCAAAGGAAGATGCATATGCTGCCATAATCCTGTTGATAATTGTCAAAGCTCATACAAGTTTGAGTAGGCCCTTCTGCAGGAAAGCCCAGCTCAAGCATTTAATTTCTTTCTCTTCATCCAGAGACAGCATCAGAGAAGGGATTTTGCACCTTTGCCATGTTTCCAGTAAATTAACCAACCACTGGACATTATCTGCTCCATTTCAGTTGCAGATGATGCCCACCTAGTCTAGCTCAACCAGGGATGGGAAAAGGGGCTTTAGGCATAATGAAAGCATAAAGTTTGGAATCTTTATTTAGCTGGGCAATGGGATGATAAGAGGTGAAATTGTGGGGTCTTTCTCAGGCTTCAGAATTAATACAATGCTGCCGCACTCATGGTGGGATTAATATAATTTAATATTAATATAATATAATGTATGCCTCATACATGGTGGGGGTCAGAGTTGTGGTATGAGTAAATGATTTAAAGAGGTGGGTAAGGTGATTTAGGGAAAGTGGGAGAGAAATTTTGTAGAACATGTCAGGTGGGCCATAAGGCCCTGGGGAGTTCCTAATGGGCTTTACTCAGAGCTCTTTCTTTATTTTGTCACTTGCAATAGTAGCTTCTGAAAGTTCCCTATGAGTGAGGCCAATGGGTGTCAAGAGACAGGCGTGAAGATAAGCCTATATGCCAGGGGGTCGCTCATCACCCCGGTCGAAGATGGTCTGGTAGAAGTCTCAAAACACCTTGTGTTTATTAGGTTTTTTGGTCTCCCATGTGCCGTCTTGAAGCTTAAGTTGGGCAATGTACGTAGAGGCCCTTTAGAGGCCCAGTTTACCCACTAATAATATTCCCCAGAATAAGTTTTAGATTTAAATGAGAGTAAAAATAGACAAAATCAGGGCTGATATACTCTTCTGACCAAAACACTGTTAGATCAGTTCCAGAGGCCAGTCACAGGGTCAGCAGGGGCTACTGGGCCCCAGCTATGGAGTTGGTTTTTTGGGGGGTAAACTATCCTGGGGCTTTTCCTACTATGGCTTTGCCAACAGAGCCAGATTCCACCCTACAGCACTTGGGGTATCAATGGTAAGCCATCACAGACTGCTCAAGAAGTTTAAAGTGAGGATACAACAGGCACTGAACAAACACCAAATAAACATGATACTAAACACTACATAAACTCAGGCACTCAGTGACTCTGGTTCAGGGCCACTATCCTATAGGTAAGGATACCTCTTCTGCTCACCACACATCCCTACATTCCCTCACTCTCTCTCAGTGACAGGGTAACTCTGGAGTACATCTCCGGAACAGGTACAGTTCACCTGCCCCCACCCCTAAAGCAGAATCATGTCCCTAGACTCGCAGTCTAATGTTTCTCACCAAATGTGGGCCTCAGCCAGACCCTGGTGTTCTTTAGTTCATGTTCTCTACCCTGTGCAGGGAAGATGCACCCACTACTGGAGTGCCGGCCCACTGCTCTGACTCCTGGAGTAGGTGTGGCAGTGTGGCGATTCAAGAGGCAGCGTCAGGCAGAAGTGCAGCTGATTTGCAGGCGTTCAATGATTCGGCTGGAACTTAAGACCTACAGGCCATCACAGGATCCTCCTGCCGGGGTCAAGGTGGTGATGCAGTCTGCTTTTTCTCGAGCCCGGGTGGCAACAGTTGGACCACTTCTAGGCTTTTCAAAATTCAGCTGCAGAGGCATCTTGCAATGGGTCACTTGGTGTTGGTTAGTGCATCAGAAGCACTGAGGGAAACAGTGGACAGGTGCTTTAAGGCAGCAGCTTCAAATACAGTGGTACAGTCCACTCCGGCATACCAACCAACAGAGGTATCAACCAAGCGCAAGTCACCAAAATTAGATTTGCATATTTTATGGGCTGTTATGTTATTTTTCTTGGTTCAACTCTGTTGAACTCTCTACCCAATCCTTCGTATGCAGGAAATCTCCTCAAACCCTGCTGTTTTGTTAATTTCTGATTTCTTTCCCTTCTCCCTCTTTTCCCCCTTTCGTTTATCCAGCAGAGGTCTGTAGGTTTAGTATTTTGAATAAATTTGAGGGGAACGTAATCTGGTCTGTCTCATTTAACTGAACACCGTAATGGACTGATTAAGAATTTACATGGTAGAAACACACGCAGTACGACTGGAAGTAATTGCTTCTAGGCCTAAGGTAAAGAATCTGTTCAATTTGACAAGCATACAAATATAGCAGCCATTACAAGATTTCCACCAGAATGACATACATTCTGAAAAAGCTCAAATTTGAAAAGGTACACTGATTTTACTCTCATACCATACTGTATATAACTTCCCCATTCTAAACAGCAAACACCTTGGCCCACGTGCAGAAAATAGCGAAGTAGTCCACGTGGTCTGATGGCTCTGTTACCAACCTTGTCACCTCGATTCCAATGAAAGTAGTGGTCTTTGGACTGATACACATGTTTTCCCAGTCACACACATATTCTCGTGCCAGAAATGTAAAACAATGCGTGCAATGGAAATACCAAATTCTGTACTGAATGTGACCTGGTGCAGTCTGGTCTAAATTACATGTTGCCACTCACCTCTCCGCTCACATCATGGCTCATGAGAAGCCTCTATCCTGTCTGTTTCCTTCCTTTCATTTCCCCATTTTGTAGCAGTCTACACTGTAATGGTTTACATAGAGCTCTCTGCTTTTAGTGTTTTCATCCATGATATACCTTGTACATTAGTGAAAATCAAGGGCCATATTTATACTTTTTGACGCAAAACTGCGCTAACGCAGTTTTGCATCAAAAAGTTTAACGCGGGCTAACCCCATTCCAACGCACCAGCAGGGCGGCATATTTATGGAATGACGTTAGCCGGCGCTGCTGCCTGGTGAGCGTAAAAAAAAATGGCGCGAACCGGGCAGCGCTGGCGTAGGGAATAATGGGGGTTGTGCGTAAAAAAATGGTGCAAGTCAGGTTAGAGTCACAAATGTTGACGCTAACCTGACTCGCGTCATTTAATGATGCACAACCACCATGGAAATGACTCCTGTCTTAGCAAAGACAGGAGTCATGCCCCACTGCCCAATTTCCATGCCCAGAGGACTTCTGTCCCCTGGGCATGGCCATTGGGCACGGTGGCATTTAGGGGGGCCCAAGTTAGGCCCCCCTATGCCACTTAAAAAATATAAAAAATAATACTTACCTCTACTTACCTGTACTTACCTGAGATGGGTCCCCACATCCATGGGTGTCCTCCAGGGGTGGGCGAGGGTGGCAGGGGGTGTCCCTGGGGGCATGGGAGGGTCCCTCTGGGCTCCTGCCGAGCCCACAGATCCCTTAACGCCTGCCCTGACCAGGTGTTAAAAAATTACGCAAATGCGGCTGCGCATAATTTTTTAAGGCCAGCCCCCTCCTGTGCGTCATTTTTGCACAGGAGTTTAAATAAGGCGCAAATGCCTTAGAGTCATTTTTAGCATGGAAATGCCTACCCTGCATCTCATTAACGCAAGGTAGGTGTCCATGCTAAAAAATGACGCAAACTCCAAGAATTTTGACGCTAGACGGGTCTAGCGTCAAAGTATAAATATGGAGTTAGCTTTGCGTTGGATTTGCGTAAAAAAAACAATGCAAATCCGGCGCAAACAGAGTATAAATATGCCCCCAAATGCTAACTTACTCCTTCTTGACAAAAGAAGAAGTTGGGTTGATTGATAATGTCCCTGCATTGAAAACATGTAGTAATAAATAAATTTGAATATTATTGTTCTTATTATAGGAATCGACAAGGGAGGTTTAGGTCTAGAGGATGAGCATCCATAGCCCTATCATACTGATGTTCCATTTGCAAATATGTTCATGCCATAAAACGTCCAGTTTGCTCCCACTTTACCAGCAAACCTCACAGGCTATGGAAAAACTAGCCAAAGTTAAGCTTCATATGACATTGTAAAGATATACACCTTAACTTTCCAAATGCATTTATCAAGTATTTGCTGCCTTTAATCAGCCCCAAGAAGAATATTCAAAGTGGTCAATGATGTAAGGTAGCCCAAACATTTTGCCTGTGTCAAATTCTGCTTTGGAGGAGATTTGAAATCGACTTGTGGAACATTTCATATTAAAAATACAAGACATGCACTAGTTATTGCAAACCACAATCCACTGCTTATTAGCCTAAATTATTGTGACATTATAGTCCCAAATAAAAAAAAAATACATAAATGCTGCATCTCCAACCTTCCTTATTCTTCAGATCTACCACACCTTGAATTTCATCCAAACCCATATGACCTACTAACTTTGAAGCACCTTTCTCTAACCATTAATCTTTAAATATTCCTCTACGCGCTCCTACACATCACTTGACGCAAACACAGTACCGCGGCAATTAAAAAATGCAGAGGTAAATCTTCTAGCAAAAAAAAGGATTAGACTCACTATGCGGCATTACTTGTCTAACATAATTTAACGATCTTTACTTCCTTAATTTTATTATGACAACCTTTTCAAACACTAACTCTGAATCATGCTCCCAGCTCGAAACAAGACAAATACCTATCCTATCATTATAGCACAGGGCACATTTGGTTACTTTGAACAACTGTAGACATTTAACAAAATAGTCCCAGGCCCTGTGTTTTCCATTCTACTACAAAAGAAACAAACACATTTCAATAACCTTACCTTCAAATGTTACTACATGAAATGGTAAAGTGCAAAATGATATGCAAAATTGCATGAAAGTGCAAGATGCCGCCCAGAGGCACATTTCAACTGTTGGGCCTACCCCAAAAAAATAATAATGATAAATAATGTTTGTGTGTTTTTTCATTTAAATGACTTGGTGGAATGGGGGGCGGGTGAATGGCAGGAAAACAGACTAGAAGGGTGAGATGGGGGAGCTACATGTATAGTGGAAGAATATATATTGGTTCAATAAAACACACTAATGCTCACATAGTGATAAAGGTAGAAGAAAACTATAGCACCCAGAATATAAGGAGTGAATGGACACAAGCGAGCCAATGAAAAGGATGGTACGAAGATGTGCCCCAGGGGAGATGCAAAGAAGAAGAAAAACCATTGCGTAAAATGTAAGAAGCAAATAAGGCAGGAAAGACAACCAATGATTAATAATGAGTTGATCCAAAGTCCACTATTTGTACATATTTCTCTGGATTGGAGACAAGAGGTTTTCAGTAATAGCTAGCTAAAGCTGTCTATAAATGATACCTAAAAACAAGCACTGCCAAAAGGACTAGGTTTACTGTAGTACCATATGCAAACAATGGAATGTACAATCGGCCAAATCTATGTGCACATTAGTGTTAACCTGTGTTCGCATCACATGATCTTTGACCTGATTGACAACAACATCAGAGGAAATGTAATCATTTGTCCAAGAACATGATTCAGAAAATCATCGTGGCCCACCGACCCATAAGAATTCACAAGAAATAATAAGAAATGAAATGGGAAAAATCACCAAAGTTGGAACATTAACTTCACTAACACATTTGCCATCATCTAAAATTCAGTAACAACTATTGAATGTGGTACAGATGGGAACCAGGTTATGAAAAAAGTGACAATCACACATTTAGTGATTTACAATTTACCTTGCTAAATGATAACATATGAACACTTTTGTCACAAGAGGACACCTTCCTGGTGGTCAGTAAATATGTGGAGGGACTCTTAAGGAAATTTCATGGGAGGATGTTGCTGTAGCAAACAAAACAAAAACAAAATAAGAAGTTTCAGAATAGATTTGTTTGAATAAGAGGTGGACTATGACAAACACCCCTGCACACCACCTAACCCACAAAGTGGGTGGCTAAGGGATGCAAGGCTGGCCCTCATACTGAGTGAATACAGCATGACACATGGGTACCAAATCTTCCAGTGGGCAGAACCCAACTGCAGTGAGAGTTGAGGCAATTCCTTCACATACTGAGGGATTTGTTGCTGTCACTGGTGCTACAAATGCTGCTCCTGGATCTTCAGAAGCTCCAAGATTTGCTCATAGTTTGTATGTAGTAAAGTGCTCTTTCCATGCAAACACTGGTGATATGCTGGGTGACAAAGAGAGCCTGGCCAGTGACCCATCTCCAGTGTGTTCCTGGTGCTGCAAGACCAATACCTTGTCCTTCTTTCTGACTTCAGAACCGGCATGGAACTGAGAAACCAGTATTTTGTTTTTCCTCTTGATTTTGGAGCCTCCTGTGCCCTACGACAACAGTCCTGTGAAACATCAGCCAATTTGGCATCAGCAGAATTGTTCCCTCTATCTCCATGAGGGGAAGGAAGGAAGACCCCTTTTCCCCATGTCTGGACAACGTATATTTGTTAACAGGAGGTACTATTTGATGGTTGAGAAATATTAGAGCAGAAGAGCAGCACCCTTTGAGGCAGTCTGGATCCAAGTGTCCTAGTTTCATGATTGACTGAGCTACCTTCCTGCTATCCTCCTTGGTATGTCACACATCTATCAATTTACAGCTCTGAAGAGACATGTATTCTTTATATGTGCTCATATCCTGTCAAAAGTCAGGCTGTTCTGTCTCATGATCCACTTCCTGGACCTCTGAGATCTACCAAATAATGATGTTGGGTGTCTGCCTAGGCTTCAGAGTAGGTTTTGTTCCACACCAAATGTTCTGTGTAAGACTGTGGCATACCGTGGCTGTGCCAGTTGTATGTTATTTAGGGATTCTGGGATGATGGGAATTCAGCATGGTCATACTGTGATTTTTTTCTGTCCGGTTTGCACATTCAGGCTGCAAAGACTAAGAGTACATTTTTCAATTTACAAACAAACCTCAAACCTAATGCGGTGAATGCAGCAGACACATCCACTGGGGATGCATCAATGTCCCTATTGTCCTGTGAACCTACATTTCCATCCCATATCATGTCTGCTGCCTTTTTCATTCTAGTGTCTAAAGCTCATGCTTAGTATGAAAAAGGGACAATGAATTGAGTCCTCACAGATGCTTAAGATGCTTCTTGCTACTCCTGGACCATGGCGTGACATGCTTTGACAAATCCCAAACACCAGCAGCACATGGAGATAGCCATAACTGGGAACACTGAGCCACAGCATCAGTGCAATCATCACAACAGCAATCATCCTTACAAAAAGAAAAGGTTAATAAACTAGCTTGATTAATAAACTAGCTTAATAAGCAGCAACAATCAGATATGTATTTGTGACAAGGCAAGTGCAAGGTATAGAACATTGCTTCCATGAAGTTGTGCACTGAGTAGCTCTGTACTCCATTCAATTTTGAGGAGAATTCTTTTGTCTGAGATCGTTGCCATTGTCACTATCACATAGCTGCTATGTAAACAATTTCCCACACACCTCAATGCTGGGACAGGCTGTGCATTATGCTGTGTCGCAATGACCCTTCTGCTTTTGACATTTTGAGCAGGAAGTGATGAAGCTATGACAGCTGTGCATGCCCTGAGGATGCACATACTGACATTTTGACTTTGGAGGAGATAGGATTTGGGACTAGCATGGCCAAAACGAATGAAATATGGAGTAACTGGATGGGGCTCCCAAAATAATTATCTTGGAGTACAGAAGGTAAGTGAGCAATAAATATGTCTTTAAAGTTTGTTTTTATTTGGCGACATCAGTTGTGCATTCAAAGACAGAGGTCAACTGTCAGGCTATGTCTTGAGAAATTGATACTTAATCCATAAATAAAGAAATTGATGTTTATTTTTCCTACTCTGACTGCCAATTGAGAGGATTTTGTAATGTGAACGATGTGACAATCTTGCTTGGGCACAAGGAGCATGAAAGGAAAGGCAGTAGGATGTATTTTTTCGTAAAACACAACAACATTAAAATACCTGTAAATGACCGCTACACATATTTCAAAGTATATCAACAGTTAGGATAGCAAAATTGAAACACATTTTTGTAATTATGAAGAGCAATGTTAACAATGAATGTTATAGGACCAAAACAAACCTAAACAACTTCATAAAGCACAATTGATAAATATTCACTGATGCTCCATATTCACATATTGTTTATATTGGTAAAACTGCATGTCTGTGCAAATGCAGTGGCCATTGCAATGTAAAATGTGCTGCCTGTGAATGACAGTGCCCTACCAGACTATGCTTTAGTAATATAGTTGTGACAGTGTGCTCCACAATGCACCACTGCTTACACACCACCACTGCTGAATGGTCCTGTCTCATTTACTACATATGTTCTTGGGGAGACAGTTTGATTTTCTGCAATCCGTATGACTTCATTGATTCTCCACTGATGGCAGCATCACTGACGCCCCTGTCATTGTTCCAGCACAACTGTGTATAACTGTGCAAAACCTATCTATAAATTCTCTCTTTATTCAAATTTATTGCTCTGGTAGCCAAATAAAACAAATCAAGATCGTGGAAATCTCAAGCCCTTGGAACGACGTTCTATTGCAAGATCATTCCAACTGTATCTAGCAGTTGAAAAACGCGTATTTCCAGTCAGCAGGAATGCTTTAAAAGTTACATTATTTAAATATACTGCTTTTAGCACAGCGACCATACTGTGCTTTGGTTCATATTCACAGTCAATAGGACTCCCCAGTAAGCAAATACAAACAATCCCAGCGCGCACGTTATAGAACTCAGAGTGCCTCTCTATACATTCACCTTAGTGGGCAGAAACCGTTGTGTGCGTGCAGTGTATTGTTCTCCTACAGGCAGCAGGATCACAGGGTGTATATAAAGGCTGCTAAGCGCCCATGAACAGCACCGAGGTCGATAACCATCCAGCAGCCAACATGGGGAAGGTGAGTGAGAAATGCCAGGTTGTGATTTGTTTTGTGATAGAGACACATTCGTACACAAGAATCTTCTCATTTATATGATTAGCAGGATATGAGCATTTAATCCGGGCATGAACATTTGATATGCACCAAATTAACATTAATGTAATTTTTGTTTCTAAAAGATCCTCTCATTTATAGTTTTGCTTGGCACTTTTATTTCAGCAGCTGATCACAAGGAGGTATTGGCTTGTTGTAGTACTTACTCTGAAATCAGGTTTTATTATGAAGGTCTTGGTTGACCATTGCCTTACTATACTACATAGACACCTGGCCTCTCTAAACACACATCAGCCATGTCATTTGAGCAGCTAATACATCGTTTAAAGGTGACATATGCATTTTATGCATACAGATGCTGTAGCACATCTTTATTAGTTTAGAGTTCTTTATGTTGGAACACACCAGATTAACCGACCATCTGATGTTATGCAGTGCAAAGTTTACCTACTTAGATAGTCACACAGGGCTTTGCATAAAAACAATGCCTTCTTGAACAAGGAGAAATGTTTTAATTTCTCAAAAAATCCACCAATTAATTGCATTTGTGCTGAAATTGACAGCACACATTCAGTGTGTGGTATTTTCTATCTTTGTAGAAACATAGGAACGTGTACTGCAAGTGTGTGCTTCCAACACAAATCCATTCCATCATGCCGAGGAGTTTCACACACACTCCTGAGACCTTACTCTGTGTCTCTTCTATACCTTATACTTCTAGATGAGACGGAGGGCTTACATGTCCTTTTTCTCTACATACACGCCTGCTTAATTATCGGGGATCAAGACACAGCGCCCCCAACACAAGAATATACCCAAAAGAGCTGTTTTGTTTATAGATCGCACCGTAAAAGATTTTGGATCCATACATGCTGACTTATGAGTACTCCCTCAAGAAGACTCGGGGACAATAGTGTTTTGCCCCCGTCACGTGATTCCCACCACTCTTTCTCTAATAATCGTACATTATCTTGAAGAGTTTTACTTGATTAGGATAAGCCATTTATTAATGTTAACACCTTACTTATACTTTGCCCTGAGGAAGTCAATGAGATTAATTTCTCGGAGACGAAACACATGTTGGCTGTTGGATGTTGTTGTGATGACCACATATGGAATCTTTCTGATGTGATGAACATGTATGAAAACCTCGCACAAGAATAAAGACACTGAACTTTAACTCTGTTTGGGTTATATATTGATTCTCCGAAGACCAAGAACCTAACTGCACAGACTCTTATCTTATTTCAAATGAGTGCCCTGGCCTTTTGAATCAATTTGTTTTTTCCTACTGGAGAAACACTGGAGGTTCTGGGAGGACCCTCCGTTCGGGAGCACTGTATTTACCATCTATTGGTAAAGAAATGTTTTGGTGATATTCTGTTAGCGCCTATCCCTATAATTTTCCCCCCTTTTCTTCACAACTTACAAATCCAATGCTAGAGTATGCGCCCTGACCTCCATGAAGTTGTGGGTCACACAAGGCAGCTTTTTAGAGTGCCAACTAGGATGGGCCAGTCATAGCAGATTGACTCTGTGCTGTGTTTTCCCCTCTGCACAATGCAGTGCAACATTACGCAAAGAGGAAAGCATACTGTGTGCTGTGTGAATTTTTTTTAAATCTACCCCATAGTTTCCTATAAAGTGGGTTGGCTACTTCTCAACAGGCTTTTCTACTGTGTGGTGGTGGTGGTATGGCCTTCAGTTTATTACATAAACTGTCATAGCTCTACTCTTTCCACAGCTGCTTAACCATTTCCATATGATATGATAACCCACAGACCCGTTTTCTGTTTTGGGTTTTCAAGTCTTCATTCCTTATGGCCTTCTATTTAGGCCCCAAGCAAAAGGATTTGACCTTGGCTGTATTGAGGCAAACTATTTCCGCCACCAAATATTTATAGTTATACAACAAATCCATATCTGGAATTAGAAGAGTAATAATCTCACGAAAACTCCCAATACTGTTTAAATAATAGCATTTTTAATTAGTTTTCCTTTTACTTAGCTGCGTTCTTTTCAATCCATACCCTGGTTCCTGTTAAGTACAGCGATCCAAGTTACACAACAAAAGATCAGACAAAAAATTTGAATTTTATTGTTATCATTTAGTTTAGGTGAAAAGAGCCATAAACATATCTCTTCATATTATAGCATGAGTTTGTCTAGACAAAAGGAAAATCACTGGCATGATTTTAGAAGCCGTACTTCTAATATTTAAGTACTGATATAGGTCCTCATTATAGGAATTAACTTGTTTTAAATAGCTTTCAATTTTAGCACGTTTGGGAAATGAGGCACAAGAATACAATGTCGAAAACTCATCTTTAGCCTCTAAAATCATCAAATAGTAATTAGCTGGCACTTCCCTTGTTTAGGCGTTTCCTAGGATTTTACTTTGTTAGACAATTAAGAAATGAATTACTCAATGGTTGTTCAGAAGCACCAGTATGAAATGCAGACCGATGTATATGCATTGAGGTCCGTCCCTAAGGATTGAACTGTAGTGTCCAACATGAACCTACTGATCTTTCAGCAAAGTTTTTCTTGTTACTCCACCGGTTAGACATTACCACAGAAGTGGCCTCCCTCATAAGGGTGACAAACAAGTTGAGGAATATTTTGCTTCTTCACATTAGGTCCGCTACGGACCAGTCAGTCCATATAAAGCAGAGTAAAACTTGTATTTTAATCTATTTTACAAAACATTTCTTAGGTCGGTTAGTTGGTTCATTATTTTTAGATTCTCAGCACCAGTGACACGTTTGATTACTTATTTGTGCTCAATTAATTAAAAACAAAAGATTTAACTGAAAACTAGATTTAGATATGACTTTTCCTCCCTTAATGCACTAAAATCAATAATCCAAATTTCAACCAATAGTAATTTTAGTGTGTCATTTCTATTTCACTATATTATACATTTCACATATTAACTGGTAACAAGGAACCTGAGCCAAAAAAAGCTTTGTGAAATTCCAATATAATGATTTGCTATTAGATACTAATAGCAAAGTCTTAAATTGATTCGGTAAACCTGAACCCACAGAATGAAAGAACGGCAAGCCGGATGATCCGTCTCTATTGCTTTGACTTGCATTAATCAAGAACTATGAAAATAATGTGTGGTACTTCACCTTTCATTGTGATGTATTTATTATCTTCTGTTCCACTGCAAATGTCAGAAGTTTATCCCAAGAACAAACAGAACTACATATTAAATATCAATATGTGTAATTTTTGTTACAGATAATCCTCTACGAGGACAAGAACTTCCAGGGCCGCTCCTATGAGTGCAGCACTGAGTGTGCCGATCTGAGCTCCTATTTCAGCCGCTGCAACTCCATCCGATTGGAAAGTGGCAACTGGATACTCTATGAACACCCCAACTTCAGGGGGCACCAGTACTATCTGGGAAGAGGGGAGTACCCTGACTTCCAGCACTGGATGGGCTTCAATGACTCGATCAGGTCCTGTCGCTTGACCCCACAAGTGAGTGTTTCTCAGTTTTGTTTTGTGTATTTGGAGTGTCCTTTTCAGTCTAGCTCTTCAAATATGCCAATCCGTAAAATAGTCCCATGGCCTAATTCAAAAATTTAAATTTACACTTTTGTGTAAGTTTCCATTTGCTTAAATACCTTTACTACTTTGTGGAATTCACAAACGAAGTGTAATTTTACTACTAGTGTAAGTTTTTTGTGTGAATGCGGGTCTTACTTTGTATATACTCTATGCTAAAATGGCCATATCCCATAAATAAACTGTCTGTGTCATTTGTGTGTGCTTGCAGTAAAATTGAGACGGCAGCCTTTCCTTCTTGGTGTCTTGCAATTCGAGATTGCTAGACACCAAGAAGGAAAGAAGTGTGTTGGTGGTTTGTGAAGGATAGAATTGTGTGCCGTGTCATATAACATTCTCACATTCTATTTGTGAGAAAACAGGGCTGATTGCAGAGGCCCCATAACTTTTTGCCCCCATTTTCCACTTTTTGCTGGTGTTTTCCTGACTCTGATGGTGCCCTGGGTACTGCTAAACAGTCCCAGGGCCTGTGCTCTGTGCAAAATGGATATGCAAATTAGGCTAATTATAATTGGCTAAGTTAACCTACCTATAAGTCCCTAGTATATGGTAGGGCATGTAGGTTTAGGGACCACAGCATAGGTGGTGCACACCTAGGTGCACTGCTGAGGTGCCCAGTGTCATTTTAAAAACAAGCCTGCCTTGCTGGCTGCTTTTAAATTAAAGTTATATGCAAATTCGACTTTGGAATTAAAGGTACTTCCAAAGTCTTAAACTACCTTATTTTTACATATAAGTCACCCCTAAGGTGTGCCCTATGTGCCCCTAGGGCTGGGTGCCATGTAACTATAAGCAGGGACTTTATAAAAATAGATTTATAAGCCCTGGTGAGGTAAAAACAACCAAATTCGTTTTTCCCTCATTGAAGTAAATGGCCTTCATAGGCTAGAATGGGCAGACTTTATTTTAAATTTTAAAGTCTCCTTAAATGTTACATACCAAGAATTTGGTATCAAATTGATTGTTGTAATAAATCCCACAACTTCCAGTTGTTGGATTTAATATAACTTGTCCAGGTAAAAAGTTTAGACTTTACCTAAAAAGTTGCCAATTTCAGCTCTGCATTGTTTTTGCTGCTGTGCTCTGATTGGCCAGCCTGCAGCAGCTTCTGCCAGGCTACCTTGATGAGGTGTGAAGTGGCCTGACTTCACACAAAGGAATGTGCTTGGGGGAGAGAATCTCCCCTCAGCAGATGGTGAGGCAGGAAGGGGGAGGGCTGCCAAACTGGTCTTCAAAGGCAGAGAAGGACATTTGCAGCACCCAGCAACACCCCCACATCCTGCAACCCCAGACAATTAGGTGCCCCCTTGATTAGATTAGGAGAGGGCAGGAGAGGGGTGTGTTTATGATTTTTAGCCACACCAGTGGGTGGGCTCAGCCAGATGTAACCTCCAAAAATCAGATTCAGCCATGTTGGATTTTTAGAGACTGTTGCCTTTTGGGATGGATTTTTGCCACACTTCCCAGGAAGTGGTCATCCCAGGGGGACGACCCTGTACCTGATTGGAGGATCAGGACCCCCCTGCTTTTCACCCAGGAGCAAGGATAAAACTGGCAGACCTGCCCCCACACCTCAGATCCCCTCCAGAATTCAACAAGAAAGGAACTAAAGAAGAAGAAGGACTGCCCTGCTGGACCCCTGGCCTGCACCTGGACCCTGCACACAGAAGGACTGCACCAGCTGCACACTTGGGCTTCACCACAAGAAGGACTTTGCCTGGCTTCAACTGGTTCAAGGAGGGACTCCCTGTTTGCTACAGGTGAAAAATTGCTAAACCAGAGTCCCCTGCACCAACTCCTGAAGAAAGCGACCAGCTGACCACTGTCCAGTGGCCAAAAAGGAGTTTGCGCCAGGTGCATTCTGGGAGTTGAAGTCCGCACCCCCCAAGGACCATCACAGAACTCCTGGAACCTTGGGGTGAGCTGTGGACCCCAAAAGAACCTTAAAAGAACATCTGGGTGAAGCCCCAGAAGTTTGGAAAAGATTTGAGAATTTTTGGAAAAAAGCTCCAGAGAGGGACCGACCCGCCGCGGAAATTCTAGCCGGCTTGCCTCAACCGCGACCCGGCCTGACTTCGTGGTTCGTCCCGGTAAAGAAAAACATCCAAAAAAAAGACTAAGTCCGAACGTAAAAAGTTGACCGGGACCTCCCAGCCATCGTATCCGAGAAGGGCTCCATGGACGTCGGATCAAGATCCAGGTTTACCCCGGTCGAAGGATTTTCATCTCGAAAAAACGACTAAGTCCGAAGGTAAAAGTCTCCACCGAGGAAATCCACATTGCGTATCCGGACAAGGGCTCCAGGAGGTCGGATTCAACTGGCAGGTTCGTCCCGGTGAAGAAAAACTTCAAAATAAAGACTAAGTCAGAAGGTAACTTTTTAACCGAGGCCTCCCGCGACCTGTAGCCGAGCAGGGCTCCATCGCGGTCGGCCTGAAAGTTTGACTTTGCCCCGGTCGAGGTGCAACCAGATGACCTGATTGGCGCTTTTTGTTTCTAAGCGCTAGAAAAGTAATAATTCTTAAAAAATTCATATCTCCGGTTCCCCTGAACCGATTTTAATCGTTTTTGTGTCATTTTAAAGATAAAAATATAAACTATTTTTATAAATTGGTTTTGGATTTTTAAACTGTTTCCTGTGTTTTATTTAATTACTGTTTTGTGATATTTGAATGCTTTACACTTTGTCTCCTAAGTTAAGCCCTGACGCTCGTTGCCAAGCTACCAAGGGTTGAGCTGGGATTAATTTACTGAGACCTAACTGTACCTATGTGGAGGTTAGTGGCTTGTTGCTAGGTGTAGGTACCTACCTGCCCTACCAATAACCCATTTTCCAACATAATTGGAAGCAGCGACGGGATCCTGTACTTGTGTTCCATATCACGTTACAGTTTTAGGTAAAACAAATTAAAAATCCTTTAAATTGTCCTAGTGCAAAAATTGTTTTTAATTTTTAATTTGGATTAATTTCAAATATTGAATTTTTGTAATTTTTCTAAATTCTTGTTTCCAATTTTTGCAAAAAGTTTTTGTTGACACAAAACTAGGGAACCATGGAGCTTGATCTGGCTAGCCTACCCACACTGACAGTAGTCCAGCTTAGGGGGTTGTGTATTGAAAGAGGGTTGCCTGCAACCAATGATCTCAGGAAGCAAATCCTGATCACATCCCTGACAGCATGGGCTGAGGCCCAAGAGGTAGAGTCAGAAGAAGCTCCAGAGGAGGGTAAATGGCCTTCATAGGCTAGAATGGGCAGACTTTATTTTAAATTTTAAAGTCTCCTTAAATGTTACATACCAAGAATTTGGTATCAAATTGATTGTTGTAATAAATCCCACAACTTCCAGTTGTTGGATTTAATATAACTTGTCCAGGTAAAAAGTTTAGACTTTACCTAAAAAGTTGCCAATTTCAGCTCTGCATTGTTTTTGCTGCTGTGCTCTGATTGGCCAGCCTGCAGCAGCTTCTGCCAGGCTACCTTGATGAGGTGTGAAGTGGCCTGACTTCACACAAAGGAATGTGCTTGGGGGAGAGAATCTCCCCTCAGCAGATGGTGAGGCAGGAAGGGGGAGGGCTGCCAAACTGGTCTTCAAAGGCAGAGAAGGACATTTGCAGCACCCAGCAACACCCCCACATCCTGCAACCCCAGACAATTAGGTGCCCGCTTGATTAGATTAGGAGAGGGCAGGAGAGGGGTGTGTTTATGATTTTTAGCCACACCAGTGGGTGGGCTCAGCCAGATGTAACCTCCAAAAATCAGATTCAGCCATGTTGGATTTTTAGAGACTGTTGCCTTTTGGGATGGATTTTTGCCACACTTCCCAGGAAGTGGTCATCACAGGGGGACGACCCTGTACCTGATTGGAGGATCAGGACCCCCCTGCTTTTCACCCAGGAGCAAGGATAAAACTGGCAGACCTGCCCCCACACCTCAGATCCCCTCCACAATTCAACAAGAAAGGAACTAAAAAATAAGAAGGACTGCCCTGCTGGACCCCTGGCCTGCACCTGGACCCTGCACTCAGAAGGACTGCACCAGCTGCACACTTGGGCTTCACCACAAGAAGGACTTTGCCTGGCTTCAACTGGTTCAAGGAGGGACTCCCTGTTTGCTACAGGTGAAAAATTGCTAAACCAGAGTCCCCTGCACCAACTCCTGAAGAAAGCGACCAGCTGACCACTGTCCAGTGGCCAAAAAGGAGTTTGCGCCAGGTGCATTCTGGGAGTTGAAGTCCGCACCCCCCAAGGACCATCACAGAACTCCTGGACCCTTGGGGTGAGCTGTGGACCCCAAAAGAACCTTAAAAGAACATCTGGGTGAAGCCCCAGAAGTTTGGAAAAGATTTGAGAATTTTTGGAAAAAAGCTCCAGAGAGGGACCGACCCGCCGCGGAAATTCTAGCCGGCTTGCCTCAACCGCGACCCGGCCTGACTTCGTGGTTCGTCCCGGTAAAGAAAAACATCCAAAAAAAAGACTAAGTCCGAACGTAAAAAGTTGACCGGGACCTCCCAGCCATCGTATCCGAGAAGGGCTCCATGGACGTCGGATCAAGATCCAGGTTTACCCCGGTCGAAGGATTTTCATCTCGAAAAAACGACTAAGTCCGAAGGTAAAAGTCTCCACCGAGGAAACCCACATCGCGTATCCGGACAAGGGCTCCAGGAGGTCGGATTCAACTGGCAGGTTCGTCCCGGTGAAGAAAAACTTCAAAATAAAGACTAAGTCAGAAGGTAACTTTTTAACCGAGGCCTCCTGCGACCTGTAGCCGAGCAGGGCTCCATCGCGGTCGGCCTGAAAGTTTGACTTTGCCCCGGTCGAGGTGCAACCAGATGACCTGATTGGCGCTTTTTGTTTCTAAGCGCTAGAAAAGTAATAATTCTTTAAAAATTCATATCTCCGGTTCCCCTGAACCGATTTTAATCGTTTTTGTGTCATTTTAAAGATAAAAATATAAACTATTTTTATAAATTGGTTTTGGATTTTTAAACTGTTTCCTGTGTTTTATTTAATTACTGTTTTGTGATATTTGAATGCTTTACACTTTGTCTCCTAAATTAAGCCCTGACGCTCGTTGCCAAGCTACCAAGGGTTGAGCTGGGATTAATTTACTGAGACCTAACTGTACCTATGTGGAGGTTAGTGGCTTGTTGCTAGGTGTAGGTACCTACCTGCCCTACCAATAACCCATTTTCCAACATAATTGGAAGCAGCGACGGGATCCTGTACTTGTGTTCCATATCACGTTACAGTTTTAGGTAAAACAAATTAAAAATCCTTTAAATTGTCCTAGTGCAAAAATTGTTTTTAATTTTTAATTTGGATTAATTTCAAGTATTGATATTTGTAATTTTTCTAAATTCTTGTTTCCAATTTTTGCAAAAAGTTTTTGTTGACACAAAACTAGGGAACCATGGAGCTTGATCTGGCTAGCCTACCCACACTGACAGTAGTCCAGCTTAGGGGGTTGTGTATTGAAAGAGGGTTGCCTGCAACCAATGATCTCAGGAAGCAAATCCTGATGACATCCCTGACAGCATGGGCTGACGCCCAAGAGGTAGAGTCAGAAGAAGCTCCAGAGGAGGGAAAAAGAAGGGGGTATGCAAGCTCTAACCACTCAGGGGAGGGAAGGCATCTGAGCCTAAGTGAGGATGAGGAAGAACGGTCCTCAGTAGATACAGTCACTAGGGGCAGAGCCAAAGCTAGTGGTAGGAAGGGGGTCCTTTCAGGAGGAGAGAACCCATCCATCAGAGAAAGAGAGCTGGAGGCCCAGCTAGCATACATAGCTTTGGAAGCAGAGAAGCTGGCCCTAGAAAAGAAAAAGTGGACATACAAAGAGAAAAGAGATGGAAGCAGCGATAAAGAAGCTGAGGTGTCCATGGGTGGGGGAGTTTGCCCCAGATTACCCAAGGGGGTAGTTCCTGCTTATGTAGAGGGGGATGACATAGATAAGTGGCTGGGGGCCTTTGAAAGGGCACTCCAAATGAGAAGGGTTAGGCCTCAATACTGGGGTTCCCTTTTGTGGGAGTTGGTCCCCAACTCAGGGAGGGATAGGCTTCTGACCTTAAGGGGGGAGGAGGCAGATTCATACCCTAGTATGAAGAGGTGCTTAGCCAAGAAGTTTGGTCTGACCCCAGAGCAATATAGAATGAAGTTCAGGGACACCCAGAAGGTCAGTACCCAGTCTTGGGTTGACTTTGTGGACATTTCACTAAAGGCACTAGAGGGCTGGATTATTGGTAACAAAGTAGATACTTATGAGGGGTTATACAATCTGATCATGAGAGAGCACATCTTGACCAATTGTACCCAAGAAAGGTTACGCCAGCATCTAGTGGACTCTAAGCAGACCAACCCTAGAGAGCTAGGGGAGGCAGCTGATGAGTGGTTGAGAACCAGGGTGGTTGTCAAGTCCCAGGGGGGAGACTCCAAGAAGGGGGGGACAGGTCCCCAAAAACCTAAGGAGGGAGGTGGTAAGCCCACCACAGAGACTCCCTCTGTACCCCAGAACCCTAAGAAGGAGGAGAGTAAATCCCACTCCCACTCTGACAAGCAGAGACAGGGAGACCCAGGGTTAAAAAAACTCTTGGACAGTAGGGCTTCCTTTGACTGTCAGCAGACAGGTCACTTCAGAGGAGATGCAGCCTGTCCAAAGAAGGTGGTTAGCACTGGGCTGTCCAGTGTAGCCATAGAGGAGGATTCCTCAGATGATGAAGTCCTCCTAGCATTGAGCTGGGAGACAGGACCAGATGGTAAGCTGGTGATCCCTGAGGGTGGGAGTAGGCACTTCCACCACATTCAAGTGAATGGGATCCCTACCACTGGCCTGAGAGACACCTGTGCCAGTCACACTATAGTGAGTGACCGGTTAGTGACCCCAGACATGTATGTCCCAGGAAAGACAAAGAAAGTCAGGATAGCCACAGGGGAGGTCACCTCCAAACCTGTAGCCATAGTGCCCCTAGAGAGGGAGGGTATCCTTGACTGGATTAGGGTGGTAGTCAGTGCTGACCTTCCCCTAGATTGTATCCTGGGCAATGACCTCCCAGAGGTGAGTCTGGTCACAGATGGGGTGGTCGCCCAGGGCGCCCCCCCAACCCAAAGTCCTGGGGAGTCAGTCCCTACAGTTAGGAGACAGGGGTCGCCAAGAAAAGGAAAGAAGAAAAGGAAGGGTAGGCCACTCTTAAAGAGAGTTCCAGGGAGCCAAAGGCCTTCTGCCCCAGTAGGGGGGGAGCCCAGAGTTGGCACTGGTGAGGCCTCACCTGACCCCAAGGAAGTCCTGAGTAGTCAGGCATCTGTCCAGATGCAAGGTGTTGCCCCTGCACTGACAGAAGAGAGAGTGGAAGGAGGGTGTCTGCCATAGGAGGTGGTAGCCCCCCACTCTAGACAGCAAGAGGGGTGCCAGGACCCCAAAGTTGCCCTTGAAGCAGCTCAGCCACCTGTCAGTGGAGAGCTTAGGGTGTGGTTCTGGGTACTGACAGCTGTGAGTAGCCTCTGCTGGGTGCTAGCCTTCCTGGCAGCACTGTACTTGGCCTGGGAGGCAGACCCCAGGGCCAATAGCAAAGTAGGCCCCCTGACCCTATTGGTCATGGTGGGGTTGCTCAAGTGTTGGGTGACCTCTTTGGGTAAGCTAGGTGTTGCCCTAGCAAAGTTAGGAGTAGGGGAGGTGGGCACCTCACTACCCAAGTTGGCAGAGAGAAAGGAGGAAGACCCCCTAGAGGGAAGTTTCAGTTTGAGTTGGGTCCTTTTACTGTTGGGATGGCTTCACTACCCATAGGGAGTGACCCTGACAGGAGGATATAAGGCAGAGTAGGCCCTGCAAAGGGACAGCCAGTTTTCTTCACTGTCTTCCTCGCCTAACAAGCCAGGAAGACTCTCCCAGGGTTGGGCTGAGTCTCCTGGGCGTGTGGGCTGGGGGGGGGGGTTGTGTGAGAAAACAGGGCTGATTGCAGAGGCCCCATAACTTTTTGCCCCCATTTTCCACTTTTTGCTGGTGTTTTCCTGACTCTGATGGTGCCCTGGGTACTGCTAAACAGTCCCAGGGCCTGTGCTCTGTGTAAAATGGATATGCAAATTAGGCTAATTATAATTGGCTAAGTTAACCTACCTATAAGTCCCTAGTATATGGTAGGGCATGTAGGTTTAGGGACCACAGCATAGGTGGTGCACACCTAGGTGCACTGCTGAGGTGCCCAGTGTCATTTTAAAAACAAGCCTGCCTTGCTGGCTGCTTTTAAATTAAAGTTATATGCAAATTCGACTTTGGAATTAAAGTCACTTCCAAAGTCTTAAACTACCTTATTTTTACATATAAGTCACCCCTAAGGTGTGCCCTATGTGCCCCTAGGGCTGGGTGCCATGTAACTATAAGCAGGGACTTTATAAAAATGGATTTATAAGCCCTGGTGAGGTAAAAACAGCCAAATTTGTTTTTCCCTCATTGAAGTAAATGGCCTTCATAGGCTAGAATGGGCAGACTTTATTTTAAATTTTAAAGTCTCCTTAAATGTTACATACCAAGAATTTGGTATCAAATTGATTGTTGTAATAAATCCCACAACTTCCAGTTGTTGGATTTAATATAACTTGTCCAGGTAAAAAGTTTAGACTTTACCTAAAAAGTTGCCAATTTCAGCTCTGCATTGTTTTTGCTGCTGTGCTCTGATTGGCCAGCCTGCAGCAGCTTCTGCCAGGCTACCTTGATGAGGTGTGAAGTGGCCTGACTTCACACAAAGGAATGTGCTTGGGGGAGAGAATCTCCCCTCAGCAGATTGTGAGGCAGGAAGGGGGAGGGCTGCCAAACTGGTCTTCAAAGGCAGAGAAGGACATTTGCAGCACCCAGCAACACTCCCACATCCTGCAACCCCAGACAATTAGGTGCCCCCTTGATTAGATTAGGAGAGGGCAGGAGAGGGGTGTGTTTATGATTTTTAGCCACACCAGTGGGTGGGCTCACCCAGATGTAACCTCCAAAAATCAGATTCAGCCATGTTGGATTTTTAGAGACTGTTGCCTTTTGGGATGGATTTTTGCCACACTTCCCAGGAAGTGGTCATCACAGGGGGACGACCCTGTACCTGATTGGAGGATCAGGACCCCCCTGCTTTTCACCCAGGAGCAAGGATAAAACTGGCAGACCTGCCCCCACACCTCAGATCCCCTCCAGAATTCAACAAGAAAGGAACTAAAGAAGAAGAAGGACTGCCCTGCTGGACCCCTGGCCTGCACCTGGACCCTGCACTCAGAAGGACTGCACTAGCTGCACTCTTGGGCTTCACCACAAGAAGGACTTTGCCTGGCTTTAACTGGTTCAAGGAGGGACTCCCTGTTTGCTACAGGTGAAAAATTGCTAAACCAGAGTCCCCTGCACCAACTCCTGAAGAAAGCGACCAGCTGACCACTGTCCAGTGGCCAAAAAGGAGTTTGCGCCAGGTGCATTCTGGGAGTTGAAGTCCGCACCCCCCAAGGACCATCACAGAACTCCTGGACCCTTGGGGTGAGCTGTGGACCCCAAAAGAACCTTAAAAGAACATCTGGGTGAAGCCCCAGAAGTTTGGAAAAGATTTGAGAATTTTTGGAAAAAAGCTCCAGAGAGGGACCGACCCGCTGCGGAAATTCCAGCCGGCTTGCCTCAACCGCGACCCGGCCTGACTTCGTGGTTCGTCCCGGTAAAGAAAAACATCCCAAAAAAAGACTAAGTCCGAACGTAAAAAGTTGACCGGGACCTCCCAGCCATCGTATCCGAGAAGGGCTCCATGGACGTCGGATCAAGATCCAGGTTTACCCCGGTCGAAGGATTTTCATCTCGAAAAAACGACTAAGTCCGAAGGTAAAAGTCTCCACCGAGGAAACCCACATCGCGTATCCGGACAAGGGCTCCAGGAGGTCGGATTCAACTGGCAGGTTCGTCCCGGTGAAGAAAAACTTCAAAATAAAGACTAAGTCAGAAGGTAACTTTTTAACCGAGGCCTCACGCGACCTGTAGCCGAGCAGGGCTCCATCGCGGTCGGCCTGAAAGTTTGACTTTGCCCCGGTCGAGGTGCAACCAGATGACCCGATTGGCGCTTTTTGTTTCTAAGCGCTAGAAAAGTAATAATTCTTTAAAAATTCATATCTCCGGTTCCCCTGAACCGATTTTAATCGTTTTTGTGTCATTTTAAAGATAAAAATATAAACTATTTTTATAAATTGGTTTTGGATTTTTAAACTGTTTCCTGTGTTTTATTTAATTACTGTTTTGTGATATTTGAATGCTTTACACTTTGTCTCCTAAGTTAAGCCCTGACGCTCGTTGCCAAGCTACCAAGGGTTGAGCTGGGATTAATTTACTGAGACCTAACTGTACCTTTGTGGAGGTTAGTGGCTTGTTGCTAGGTGTAGGTACCTACCTGCCCTACCAATAACCCATTTTCCAACACTATTATTCCAGAATATCCTGCAATCTTATATTAGTAAAGTAAACTTCCAGTGCTTTAATGGTTACAAAAACTACCTTAAAATTAGTTGGTAAATTCTGACTAGACTTATTTCGTCTCTATAAATGTGTGTCTTTGTGATGTAATGAAAGGTACTTGATGGTCCGCAGGAATTATTATGCAAGTGTTCCTACATATATGCTTGAAACAGTGTTCTAGTTATAAGGCAATGTCATTCTCAAAATAATTCTATTGGATGTAGTAATGCATCCCTTTAACTCTTGCTGGGTAAAGTGAAATGGGCTTGCACCAGGTGCAGGCCGCCATTGTGCATCAAATTCTGCAAAGTACTGTAACCAAGTAGGAGTAGTTGCTGCATCAGTGAGGGGCATCATCCTGGCCTCCTGACCCAGATCACAAAATTAATGACTGTCTTTCAGGAATTCCAGAACTTTAGCCAATCATCTAGACCGCCTCTATACCACTGATGGGCTTGGCAGTGTAAAGGGGGCAAGTGCCTGTTTGCCTAGCCATCTCTGGATTCCCCTATTGCCATTAAAAGTGCCACAATGAAAATGGGAGTCCAGCATCACATCCATGTGATTTATAATCTCCACTGCACATCAGTTATTGCTGAAACTGCTGCACAGCTATTTTATAATACAAAACTGCACCCCACTCAGTAAAAGCAGGACAAACTGAGGTTTGATCAGACTCATATACCCAAGAACACCTTATCCAATACACTTGTGCAAGAAAATAGGAAAATATAAGGAAAAGTGTTCTGTAGCACAAAAGATCAGCTTAGAAATATAAACACTTATGAATGAATTGTTGTCTTGTATTATCAATTATCGTTTCTGAACATATAACACTGTCTGTTATTATACAGACAGGGATCACAAGTTTAGTTTGAAAAGCAAAGTAATGTGTTCCAATATTTTTTAACAAAGGTTTTGTCATTCAATTACATTATCCAGGTTATCTTTTATTTTGTAATACATTTTTATTTTAGGAAGGGTTTTAATACTGGTTTGCCTTCCCTTGCCATTACAGCACCATGGATCCTACAGAATAAGAGTTTATGAGAGGGAAAACTTTGGAGGTCAAATGATGGAGTTCTCTGAAGACTGTCCACATGTGTATGAACAGTTCCGCTACAATGATATCTACTCCTGTAATGTGCAGGATGGGCACTGGGTCTTCTATGAAGAGCCCAACTACAGAGGACGTCAGTACTACTTGAGACCCGGCGAATACAGGAGATACAGCGACTGGGGAGCCTCAAGCCCCAGAGTTGGTTCTTTCAGGAGAGTTAGAGATCATTATTAAAGTTATCTCATTTGCATAGGCTAACATGTACATTTTACCAATAAATTAAAATGCAACATAATTTTGGTATTTGGGGTACTTATTAATATTGAACAGTGAACACGTGATTCAAGCTAAAGAGATGTCAAAGATGTTCACAAGAAGTGTCAATACATTCAAATGGTATATTGCATATCCAATAAGCACCCTCAGCATGTGATTCTAAGTATCAATTTGATCAAAGCAGATTCATGTTTCAAACCTGAATACTACAGCACAAAGCTACTATCTCTATACCATACCCATCCTCCTTGACCTCTGCCATACCTTTCACATCTTTGACCATAAAACCGTTGTAACAACATCTAATCTAGTTTTCATTGGCACAGAACTTTCTTGATTCACCACTTAAAGAGCTAGCCAAATCTGTGTTATGGTGCCACTATATTATCATTCCTGCCCTCCTACCAAGGGTCATCTTTGAAGAGCGTGTGCTAATAAATACTGCTTGTTGTTTATGTCCAAATATGTTCTCCTTTGCCCTCTCTTTCAACAACGATTCTCATGCCTTGACATCATCAGCTATTTGATGGTAGTTCACTGCCTCATTCTGAACTCAGCAAAACAAATTGTTCCTGCCCCGGGTAGTGACCATTTACCCACACAGCTTGAACTAAATTTTCATCGCATGTGCTTCAAGGACTGAAAACTAATAGATTTTGGAGAGTTGGATGAGGTATCCCCTCTGAAGAGAGTAGAATGGACACAAGACAATATGCACACTTTACCAGAATGTTTGAAAACAATTGTACAGGGTACCAACTGCAGAGATAAAGTTCACTTTTAAATGGGTTTGCCAGGTGGCAGGACCATATGTCATATATTGTAGCATTTGTCTGACCCTCCTAAGCAAAGGGCCCAAAAAGGCCCATTGGAAAAAAAGACATTTTAATGAATAAACGATTATGAAGAAGTCTCTTTTACGTGGTGTTACCCCAAACTTTTGCATTAACTGTTGTGGTTGACTGTTAAACTGTACACTTTACCGCTGCTAACCAGAGGTAAAGTGCCTGTGCCTCTCCTTTCAACATGATGACACTGTAAATCATGCCCTCAGGACTCAGGCCTACCATTATAGCCTCACTGAGGCAGCTTTTAAACAGCAATTCTATCCGGCAAAATAAACCCTTTTGTCTGATCAGAACATTCCTTTGCAAGATTATTAAGCCACCTCTACGTAGGACTTACTACCAATGAGGTAGGGTGGATGATATTTAAAAGCAGGACATGAAGAAATGTAAGGTTAAACTTCCTTACAGTGAAGAAACCCCAAAAACTATTTTCAGTGTAGCAAGACTGGCATTTCTATAGGAAACACCTGGTTACTATGTTACATTTAATAATGCTATTTTCAGTTAGAAAACAGCTAAACATGTAATAAAAGGACAATTTTTAATAGTTATTAAAAATCCAATTCAAAGGAAAAATCTATTTTTTATAATAATTAATGAGAAGGCACTTTCAGAAAGTTACTTTTCCTGCCTAAAGCCTCTAGAGGCCTATCTGTATGAACTCCAGCTATGACCCAGCAGCTGTATTGAACCTTGATGAAGTATGAAAAGTGTTCCTAGTGAAGACACACTTTGGTGTGGACTGCTGTTTCTGCTGCTCCAGAATGGCCATTTGGTCTGTATCCAGGAACTTGATTAACTTCAAAGAAGGCCTCTTTGTTCCCCCATCCAAGCAGCAGGCCCCAATCACAGCAGTAAAAGCACCCCCAGAACTGGTTTAGAATAACCATAGAGGAGAGTTTGCCTCCAATATATATTTTTCCTTGTGTAGAGCCCATGTGCCCAACCCAAACGTTTTGTCATGTTGAATTTAGACTGAGAGGGGCACTGTGAGATGGAGGGCACACAGGAAGTGCTGCAAAAGTGGGCAGGGTTTACTCTTACCCAATTGCCTGGTGTTAAGTGCACTTCTTTTACTCCATGATTTTTTTTATTGTTTTTTTTACAATTCTTGCATTTTCAGCATGTTCCCTTTTACTACAGAAGGGGACCATTTGTTTCAATCTTTCCTATACTTCCAAACTTGGTTGTCTTTTGTAAACGGTTCTCTCCCTCTTGAAATTCTAAATGGACTATTCCCCTCTCATGTGGGAGTAATTCTATATGCCCAGACTGTACTGTTCAACTCCTTTACCCAACCCTTGCCAGCTTTGATAGCTTTTTGTATGCTGCCCACTATCACTTTTTTTAAAGCGTTCTACAACACCATTACCAGCAGGATGGTAAACTGGGACTTTTTTCCTGTAACTCTATTCCTCTTAAAAGTGTTTCCATATTTTTCAGAATTACATGGTGGTCCATTCTCACTTAAAACATACTTGGGAATATCACCTCCTAAAACTAGTCTTTCTAGAAGTGCAATCACAGCTTTAGCATCAATTTCTACCATCTCCTCAATTTCTGCCCATTTGGAATAATAATCCAGTACTGCAATTATATACTTCTGTACACCCTATTCATCTAAAATGGGTCCCGGTGTGGTTATGCTCACCTTGTCACATTGATGTTCTGGGTACTTCCATTCACCCAAGGATGGTCTAAGCATGGATTGGGTTTTGTCGGAATTTGCACATACTTCAAAGTCCTTTACAAATCTTTCTACTTCTGTATCGATCCCTGGCTTCCGATACGTAGCTTTCACTCTTTTCATTAGTTTTACGATACCAAAATGACCTTCATGATTTATATCCAATATTCTGAGTCTCAATCCCTTCAGAGGTACTAATCTGTCTTCTCTGAAAATGGATGCTGCCTCACTAAGAGATAATTCTTCTTTAATCTCCAACAAGTTCTTGTTTTTATCTCTCCAACCAATTAATTATTTGATCAAAGTCATATTTTCATCTTCTTAGTTTTTCGATTCCGGTTCATCCTTCAATATAGCATTTTTACTTTCCTCAATCATTGCCACACTGAAGTAATTCCATTCTGTTTCTGTTTGTTCATCAATTAATGAAAGCTAGCGACTTAAATAAACTGCTACCTTGTTTATTTTTCCAGGTAAATATTCAATATGGTATACATAATCTAACAATCTCAGACTCATTTTTGATATGCTTGTGTTGCTCCAATATTGCCTTTGGAAGTAAGTACTTTCATCAGTGGTTTGTGGCCCATTTGGAATGTAAACCTTGAGTCTCATAAACTGTCCAAACTTTTCCATTGCCCACACTGCAGCTAACATTTCTATCTTTATCACGGAGAATTTCTCTTCAGCAGTTGACAATGAATGGGAAGCATAAGCTACTGTACATTCTTCTCCTGATTCAGATGTTTGGGTTATTACTGCACCAAAGCTTTTCCCACTAACATCAGCGCTTACAATAATATGTGCCTGTGGCGGGGCATCCCCCATAGACACAACCTGCAGATGCCCCCGGGGTACTTTTGGTGCTGCCTTGGCCGATCTGGAAGAGCTTCCCATGCAACAGGGGATCGTGGAGACGCCAGACATCGCAGGGATTCTTAAAGCCCGGGAGATAGAGGAGGAGGCGACACAGCTGATGCAGCGACTGCAGAAGCAGAGGAAGACGGACGAGCCAACCGTGACGTGGGAAGACAAGAATCCCACACGGACACACCACTGCGGACCGGGCGATCAGGAGGCAGCAACACGTTGAAGCCGGCCACACTCTAGGAAGAGCGTGGCCTAACCAGATACGGGAAGGGGGGCGGACAAAGAAAGGGCCGTTTAATTTAGTTTTTTTTGCTTGTGATTTTTTTTCTTGCTAAGGCTTTCACTTAAAACTCTAAAACCAGACCCAGATAAAAGGCCTGAACGTAGTGTGAATTGTTTTCTTTCTCTAACCAGAAGGTTGTTTATGTTTTTTGCTGAGACATGGTATATAGTTATAAAGCAACACTAAACAGAATCAAAAGGAAAAAGTAAGGAGACAACGGGAACAGTGAAATTATGTGTTGACATCTTTATTTATATATATATATATATAAGTTATTTTGTGTTGATTATTTGAGAGCAGTTAAAGAAACTAACAAAATAAAGAACAGAACAAAAAGAAACGCAGTAAAGACAGAAAAGTGAAAGCAAGACAGAAAGAAAAGCGGAGAGAAGAGAAGGAGAAAAGCACAACAGGAAGTTAAGGAATTTACAGGATAGAAGTATGACAGAGAGAAAAGCAAAGAAAGACCAGCACCTGGAAAAGAAAAAGTAGAAAGAAAAGTAAGAAACAAAAAAGAAAGAGAAGGAACATAAAAACAGGAAGAGAACATATTCACCAACCTCCTGTGTTCTTCTTTCCTTTACACGTTCATCCTGAGTGGGCCCTGGATAAAAGAAGAACACAAGGGAAAAAAGCTTGAAGATTAAAGGAGAAGGCAAAGACAAAGAGCCAAGACACACCAAGGATAAAACGATTAAGAGACTGTCAAAACTCTTCTTTACTTTAATAAACTACTATAGCAAAGACACATGTGTGCCTCTATTACTGACGCTCTCCTACAGTGCCCCTACTTCAAAACCTTGCAAAGGTCTAGTCGTACATACATCTTGTTAGATGTTTTCAAAATCTGTTTGAAATTGTTCATCCCACTTAAATTCCTGCCTCACATTTAATAATTGCCTCATTCTGTATGTTTTCATTGCAAAGTTTTCTACAAACAGAGTAAAATTTGATATGTTCCAGAGAGGATCTTACATTATCTTTAGACATTGTAGCTGATGAATTGGTTCAAGCTTTAGTGATGTTTTTCTTTGGTGAAATACCCACGCTACCTACTTTGTGGCCCAGATATGTTACTGAAGTTTCTGTAATTCAGCTGTTAGCCCCTTATCAGCTAATTTCTTTAATACCAACTTCAGTCTACAATCATGTTCCTTTCTGCATCAACCAATTACTGCTACATTGTCTTGATAATAAGTAACTTTCTCTATACCTTTCAAAAGTCATCCGGTGCTGAAAAACTGCTGCCGCTGAATCAAGGCCAAATGGCACGCAAACAAATGTATAATGTCCGAATAGAGTGATAAATGTGTAAGATTTCTGCTAAATGTATATAGAAGGACCTGGTGATAAACTCACGTTAAATATATTGTTGAGAACCATTTAGTATTGTTCTATTGAGATCAAAGTTCATCGATCATAGGTAATGCAAACTTGTCAATACCATTGTTTTATTCAACTCCCTAAAGTCTATACATTGTTGTAATCACCGTCAGGTTTGCGAGCTACTACCTGAGGAGCCAACCATTCTGTACTTTCCAATGGTTTTTCCATCCCTTTATTCTCTACGGCTTCTAATTCCTTTATGGCATTTTCTCTAATACTCATGAATATATTTTGGACCTTGTGACAAATTGGCTTAACCCCCTCCCTCAACACAATTTTATTGACAAATCCTTTAAATTTTACTATATCACCAGAAAATACACTCGGAAATTGTTTCTTGATCTCTTCTTCAATACTCATTGCTGAATCACCCAGTTAAATTACTTGGTCTCCATTGTTAGGATAAAATATGATAACAAGAGCTCCCTGGTCAATCCATTCAAGTACTGAAGGCCCCTTCTCAGCTACATTAAATTTTCCTCCTTAAATTTAAATTCTACTTCTTTAAAGCTTACCATGAGGATCTTTTCACCCATGAAGGTGACTGGGTGTATATTTGTGGGACTCAATTGGTCCCCCAAAACTGCTAAAAATGTGTCTTCCTACACTGAACGTTGTACCATGGTGTATGGAGATCCTGAATCTGCAACCACTTGTATATGTACATCACAAATGCTTACATCACAAATTGTTTGTTCTTGGAACTAATATTTACATCTAAAACTGCATCTTCATTGTTCATTATACCTTCATTGCTAGTAGAATAATTTTCTTCTTTTACATGTCATTCTTTATCTAAAACACATTTGACTGTATATTTTTCACCTTTTTTTGCACATTTTAGCATAGTGGCCCATGATCCAGCAAGAGCACACTTTGTTCCAATTGCGGGACAGATTTTGCATTTGGCTATATGCCCCTTGTTACCACACCTAAAACACACTGGTCTTTTGTCCTCTAATTCAGGTTTACTATTTACTGATTTCTTCCAGAATATTTTGGGTATTTCCAGTCCACACTCTGTTCTCTCCTTTGCTACTATTCTTTAGAGCTACTTTATCACACCTTTTAACATTTCAGCTTTCTTTACTATTGCAATAATCCCACTTAAAGGTGAATCACCACAACTAGTTGATCTCTAAGGAGATCATATAAGATCCCAAATTTGCAGTTGATTGGCAATTTTTACAGTGTGGCTATGTAGTCTTCTACTGTTTTATTCTTCATCTGTTTACTTTCGAAGAATGCATACCTATCGATAGCCACACAAACGGTTCATTGCTAGTAGGCATTCAGATTCTCCAAGGCATCTCTAAATGCATCCGTTCTATCAGCTTAGCTGTCTTTCTTTTCAATCTGATTGTATATACCACACCCTTTAGGCGCAAGACTATGTAACAATATATTTTTCTTTCTAATCAATGTAAATTCCTCATCATTCTCTTCCTCTAGCTCTGATGTGTAGTTTACAAAATATTCCTTCTAGTCCAACCATTTTAATAAAGGATCACCTGGTCTGGGAAGAAAAGTTATGCAGTTAATAATAATCTGTTTAACCAAGGAGTGCGAATCACCGAAATGCGCACTCTATTCCGTAGCTCACCTTAAAAGTTTACCTAATATGGTGTGTGAATCACCAAGATTAGCATTATGTTCAGGGTGTGTGCATCACTGTGATTCAGGAAAGACTCCTGTGACCTGCTGGAAGTATGTGTGTGTATTACTTGACATGCTACTAAACTGAATAATGGCAATTTTACTTGGTATGCGCATACGATGATGCCTTTGAAAAAGTAAGTGAGCCCAAACTAAGATGGCTCTCTGCATGACTCGGTGCTGTGTCTTTTTCATGCACGTCCAGGGGACGCAGTATGAAGTGGTGCATCGTTGGCTTCTTCATGCTTCCAGTAGGTGCCGAGTGCAGGGAAAATGCGCATACACCTTACTTCAATGCATGCGAGCTGGAGTGTGAGCAGTTCAACAAGGTGGAGCGTGAGGGGCTCAATTGCTCCACCTCCCAGCTGCTCCTACTCACCACCAACTTCTGAAATCGGGAAGAAGTTCTCAATTATTCCTTTCTTTTCTACTGCCAATTCATCTCATGGCCAAGATCAGCAGGAATACCTTCAATGTTGGCAATACAGGAACTACCAGCTTGCGATTCTTCTGTGTGCACTCCATCCTGGTGTGAGCTCTATGACAACTGAGCTTCCTTCTCATCACCAATTTTGTAAGATATACCCCAGTACTAGGCAGGTAAGTTTACTAGTGTGATTGTTAAGGAGAGCAAGATAGTAACGTCTGCTCACGCTACAAGGTTCTCTCCAACTGCTCCAACCCTCTCCTTATGTTTCCCCATTCTAGAACATGCTGCTTCCTGTTACCTAAGTACATGCAACGGGGATGCCTGTAACCGGGCCGTCACAGCCACGGCTACAATTCAAGCCCCTGAACCGTCCGAGGGGTGCCCCAAGTGTATGCGTCAGGATGACGACAACCCAGAAGTAATTCCAAACCCAGATATCCGGGTTGAAGCAGCGTCATCACCGGGAGATAAAGGGCCAACAAAGAGAGAGGAGGTGCACAACTCCAGGGAGCCAGAGGAGAGACGCAAAGCCGGAGGACGAAGAAGACGATTCCGAGAAGCAGCTGCAGAAAGATTTGAATACGGAGATGCCGACCACAACCGACGAGACACACGGGCGGACCCGCCACGTCCCTGGAGAGGCGTGGCTATCTCACATAGGATCGTGCCTCCAGGTTAACTTTTTCCCACTGTGTGCCAGGAGCGGGAGTGAGAGGGGTTTGCAAGGGAGGGACCGGGAGGAAGAGGTCTTGGGGAAAACTGAGGAAAGTGAATGTAAAGACTAATAATCCACGGGGAAGAGAGGTGAGATAAAACTACCCAGTGACAGAAATAAAAGACTAAACCTCATTAGATAAGTACACTGTGAAGATTGTGGTGCACTTACCTGCCCTGACCCGCTCACCTATCACCCCTGCACGTTTTAAACCAACCCCATTTGATCTCACTTTCCCCGCCTACTAACCCTATCGTAGGAGAAATTCCAGAAAACCTACACTTACCTATTTTTCCGTTTTCCTTGGGGACGACCACCAACAACAGGAATGGAGACATCCAGCTTCATCTAGGCCACAACCCAACCCTTGGTTCCGATGTCCGGGTGAGACGAGCCTGTATGAAGAAAAGGAGAACCAAGTATTATTCCAGGAACAAAAAGAGAAGAAGACCCTGGGACGTCCCCTAAGGACATAAATAGACAGAAAAAGTATTAAAATCAGGGTCAGAAGAATAATAAAGAGCACTTACGCATGATACCTGGTGTACTGTATCCTTTATAAAACATCCTAACCAAGTCCTAAGCCGAACTCACCACAATGCCACAAAGTGTTGTCCCGGAGTCCTGGAATCCTTGACCATGTCATAATGCACTACTCCTAACATCCTGAGAAACCTGTAGTCTAGAAACTTCTTGGCTCCAAAGACCTCTGGAGGATTGGGACACATCTGCCTATCAGATCCGATGAAGGTGCATTGCCGCCGGGCAGAAGATTCAGGTTCCTCCACACCTATCTTTTCTGCAGCATCAAATCTAATTTAGTGGGTCTTCGCACAGACGTTACCAAACCTGACTGAGCCCTTTTCATCCAGAGCCTGCACTCTAGTCCTACCAGAATAGTCTGCACTTCAAAACTCCGAAATTAGAAGTGTTCACTGGGCAAAGGTGTCCAAAGTATGAGGCTGATGAGGGACCTTCTTTGGGCGTGAAATTGAAATTTCTCCTGCTGTCTCTGCTAAACGGAATACCAGTAACCCAAGACCAGTTTCATAATTATTGGATCTCTTCAGTCAGGGGAAAGCCGGTTCCAGTGGCACAGTGAGCAAGGGATCCATGGCCAGATATACCCATGGCGAGTTAAAGCATCATATCAAACACAAATTAATTGATTGGAATAATGCTTGCAGATAGTCTAACCATATTCTAAACTATTGTTTGTTTTTGTCCATCATATCACCTCAGATTAGCCCGTGGCATATGTGACTTAGTTCAACTTTGACAAAGTTATGCTATTTGAAAAACTGCTAATTACTTAGTTGTCAATAATGTTATCATTTACCTATTTATCAAACACATTTCAAATCATCAAAGTTAGCAATTTTTAATTTCTTTTTTGACCTAAAATGATATTCAAATCCGGAATAGTGCCGCATTTTCCTGTATTCAAAGTGTGGTGATTCAACATCATCCAACTATATCTGATTATTGTTTTTAGGGAACCTATTACAAACTTAATTGATTCTGTTAAGGTTTGTATGTGATTTTGCTTGTCAACTCTTTTGGGTCTTCTTACGCTGTAAATTAATCTTCTAGTGGGAAATTTCTTTATTGGGTTATCCATTCTCCATATTTCATGCCTTTGAACAGAGAACTTTGTGATAGATCCCAAAATATAGACCAATTATGTCCCATCAGTTTAAGAGTCATCTAAGTTAGTAGTTATCAAAAACAGTTCAAAGTATCTTTCAAGAGCATTATGATTACCCTTCACTCTATAGTTTAGTCTTCTAGTCTGGATCATTTACATTCATTTTCATTGTGCAATGTGTACTCCTAATGCACAGTATATTTTTTTTCCTTGCCGGTTTGCCACATTATTTGTTATCCCCATTCTGTATTTTAATATGTACTTCTCTTCTTTGGAGAGCTTGCCTGTTCTGATTTGTCTGCATTGAAAAAAATGAATTTTGGGCTTTGAACTGCTTTTTACACTACATATCATTTCGTTATTGAAATCCGGAGGACATCCCATAAGGTACAATATCCTATCAATTTATGTACAACTGTCTTTCATTTGACTGTGTCAGAAAAAGTTCCAAGTTTTTTAAATGGTTGCAGCTGATTCATTTACTTTTGTAAACATTGTTTTCAGAATTATTTTGAACATTTGCACCCACCTATATAATCCTATTTGATATCCTCTATTATCTGGCGAGTTTCTGTTGTCTCTCTTCAGTGACTTTTGTAAATGAAATTCCACTCTAAATGTAAGTGGAGTTGCATGTCCGTCCTTTAGTTTGTGATGGAAGGAAACATTATTCTCATAGACAGAGAATATAGGAAACAATGAGGAAATGCACTGCAGGTGGGCCTGTACCCTGTAACTAACATGTGTGTGCACATAATGCAACGTTTCCTCAGTGCACTGTTCTGGACAGAACACCATTTACCTGAAATGATTAGACAGACTGATGCTTTAACACTGGGTTGCTGCCACTTCTGCAATGGCTTTTGGTTTCATTTTTTCTGCCACTGCCATTCTACTGCATGGCCAATGTACATAACCTCGATTACATAGAAAAAACATGTGACATGGTTCTGGTAGTTACTGATAGTATTCCAGAGCCCTACCATCCAACCATATAGCCTTTAGCCTTGAGGTCAGACGGAGGCCTTGACAGTGGGGCAGTGGGTGGCAATGCTGCTAACACAGGTAAAAGTGGGGTGAAAGGACAGCACGAAAGGAAAGGAGGAAATTAGAGAGCAAATACTGAGAGAGTTACACTTGAAGGTGTTAATGGAAAGCAATGAAATCCTGATGAAAAATCATGACAATAAGAATCCCATAATGATAGCTCGGAATGGGCTTTAGCTAGCACTGCTATATCCTCACAACCACCTACTCTGCTTTAATTACCTATTATACATGTTACCTAACTCCAACTTATACCCCTTTTTTTGCTCTTATGTCACAGCCCCTCGGCTGAAATCAAGTTTGATTTAGAAATTACTGATGTTTCGATTGGAAAGCTGGCATGCGACTGAGCTCCAGTTTGCAGGAAGAGAGAACAGGATGCACGCTAATAGAAGGCTACTACAGAGGTGAAAGTTGAGGAAGGCCAAGAAGCAAGAGGAGCCCACTGGTTCAAAATCCCTATCAAATGCCTCCTAATTTACCCAGGGCTAGAAACCCTGGACACAGAGGAGAACCCATGAAGTGTTCTAAAACACATGGGCCTCAGACTTTAAGAATAAAATGCTCCCTTTACAAATGTCGATAATCTCCGAGCTATCAATAACATTAAAAGGAAAAATGGTTCCAAGAAATCAAGCAACATGACTAAACTTAACCACCTACACAGAGAGTATACACAGTACAGTGATAATCTATTGGTCGTCCATGCTTACAACTACTTGCAAGTTATCTTCAAAAGGAGTGTGAACCCGATGTTGTAAATGTTTGAGAAATTCAAAAAGATATCTTTTTAGAAAACAGTGAGTGTTGTGGGTTCCTCCTCTCCACCTCCACCTCCTTTGTTAAATGTCTAAGGTATGCAATAGTAAGCAATTGTAAAGGATATAAAGATTATATATGATTATATACTCTTTTTGTTTTTCTCTGGAAGCATTATTGTTTGGAACTGTCACCATGCACAAGTGGGAAACGTAGGTCCAGTGAATTTATCCTCTAATTAGTATTGAGTTGTTCCTAGTACTGCAAGTAATATTGCTGAGCTTTGCACAGGTAATGCATATTTCATTCTATTGTTTACTTGCCAAGTTTGAGACTTTTATCAAGGTACTTACTACCTTTTCCCTATCGTTTACTGATACATTGATGCAGCTCCAGGACAAAATTCAAAATGTTGTCTCCATCTACATTGTGCTTTGGCATCCCAACCAGAGGATACTAACTTTGATAAGCTGAATCATGCAAGTCTTTATAGAATTACTCAAAAATGTTGGTGTGTAACATAAGTTAACCTCCTGACAGACTGACTTGCCTACTGGCCCTCTGGATTTTCATTATGTCTTCTACAGCCAAATATTGGCCTCAAGTTTGGTACTTTATGATGTATCCAAGTGCAGTTAATAATGGTTAAGGTTGGATATTTAGCTAATAGTCTACAATAAACATTTTGAATGTCTGACTGAGCTAATAGTCAGTATGGCCACCACCAATGATTTATTGGTTAGAACTGCACAAATACAGGCAAGTATACCTTCTCTTACCACTACATGGGACATCAGATGCTTCCACTAGCAAGATATATCATAGTGGATGATACACTCGGGGCATATGTGAATGACAGCATACCATCTAGTAACCACAGGTCTCCATGGAATATTTATTGCTGGCCCTCTAAAACTGTATGCCTTCCTTGCACAATAGAATGTACATCACCTGTGCAAGGCATCAGTATTCGAAGGCAACCTTGTGATTTTTCTTTTTGGTTTCTTATTTCAGTGGAGAGGCTACCTCCAGAGCCTATCCATGGGTAATTGATAGCAGCCCTTTGTTCTGTAATTAGTATAGGCTCTTAAATGAGTTTCTTCTAATATTTGAACACTGACAAGGTCAGTAGTATATTGAAAACCATTACAGAATTGAAACAAGACATTAAAGATTTATACTGTTACCTAAGTTGGTTTAATCAGTTTGTTCATGAGCACGCTTGCGAGTGAACAAAAAAGCAGTTTTTCTATGCCGTAAAAGTTGGCTTAAAGGATGACTTGAGATTCTACATTACAATCACCAGCATCCTCCTAACTATTTTCCATCTCTAAATCTGGGATTTATGAACTTTTATATGGTAAGAACACTAAAGGGAGTGAACATAGATAATAAGATATCCTTGGCCTTTGATTTCTGCTCTCCTAGATCAAGTTAAGAGTTTACTCAAATGCCATGGTGCATATTATCATAAAACAATGTGACAAATAGAAAACCACACCTTAGACCAAATCCTATATCAATATTAGTATCAACTATTGCCCTTTAGTCTGTTTTTACCCTGGCTGTATTTTAGTACCTGATGGACAAAGCATTAGGCACATTTGGCTGACATTTATATAGATTATCTATTAATTTTTCCAGCAGTTATGAGAACTATGTGAACACATCTAGAGGAGGTTATAAAAACTGAGGCTTAAGATTCCCAAAATTCATGTCCCGAGAGTTCTGTATTTGCAAATTCACAGAAGTGCACATTTTATTCACTCACCAGATAATTTTGGAGCTTTATATAGGCATAGCAATTGATACTCTATTATGCAGGTAATAATTGAATAACCTAGCTTCAATAAAAGACATGCAACGTTTCATAGATTTCACAAACTAGAGTTTTCTAGGATATTGACTCCTATTGCATAGCTGTTGAGGAAAGGTTTCCCATTCCTCTGTGATGAAAAAAACTGGCAATGTTTTAGGTTTCTCAAGGTGTTACTCATGACTGTATATAAAGCCACCCTGCACCACTATTGCCTTATTATGGAGTAGCACATTTTGGAATCTGCTGTATACATATTGTCCCAAAGGTATCAAGGCATAAGTAAATTGTATCTTGTTGTTAGTATGTACAGGAACACACTGCGTAATTCTAGACAAAGAATTGTTGTCAATACATTACTCTATTTAATTTCATGATTTGTTTCGAACTATCACTGTCGTTAAAAAATGTGTGGTATCTAAAAAGTGCAAAAAATCTTTCTACTAGACGCTTGTGATTTTTTATCTTTTTATTTGAATTTTGTTCTCATATTCCAAATATGAAAATACAATAGAAAAGCACATGCTCTCTCAAGGAACCTGTAGCATCCATGAGACATTCTGGTACACATAAAGCTATTTCCAAGCTGAATCTCAAAAGTGTTTGTAGGGTCCATATTACAAAGACATGGCACTCCTCAACTATTGACCACTAGTTTTAAAGTCACCATGCAGGCTCATTTTGTCAAGGATTAGATGCTGAAATGGTCCATTGAGTTTTGTTGGTGATTACCTGAGGAAAGGGTGACTCCTCCTAGTAGGAACGGTGATAACCTACATAGAATAGTTAATGAAAAAAGTGGCAAGTGGCCCATTTAGAGGTCCCCAAATGGAACGAAAAAGCCACGTATGATAAAAATGCATCTTGGCACTTAATTGAAGATGAAATTTAAGGCAGAAGTAAGTCACAAGGTACTAACTTTTCCATGATATGAGGGAAGAAGAAACAGCAAAGCAAAGATATCTAGTAGAAGACCCACAAGAAAATATTAACTATAAGAAACAAAAAAAGCACGGACAATAATACTATATACAGGACAATAAATATGACGAAAACTATAAGGGAACAAACAAAATGCAACACTTCTTTCACTTGTCAGCAACTTCACATGTATGATTCAAACAGGAAGTCACATCACAGGAAAATATGTTGAACTAACATCTTGGGAAGGGCAAATCACAAGATTTTCAATGCCCCTTTCATGTAATTGAAGCATCAGCCTGACAGACAAAGAAGTTCAATTTTGATACCTTTTACACAGCACAGAATTGCACAGTCAGATCACTGTCCTTCTATCTAGCACTCCACACTGATTGTAGAAACCCCTTTAGGTGGCCATGACCATGAAATGAGTAGCACCGTCTCAGACTGCCAGGACATTCAGTCATGGTGCCTGACTGCATCACAGATGCACTTTCTTCTTGTTGATACTCATAAGATTCCCAAAATGTATGTCCCCAGGATTAAGTAATTTGACCTTACTCAGATGAACAACAGCCCAAAGTGACAAAAGCCATCCACAACTCATAAAATCTGCAATCGCTTGATATGACTTACAAGAATACAGGTAGTGAAACTAAAGAATTATTGTGACAGGAATACTGTATGTAAGAAAGAGCCTCTTCTTGCATGGTCACTCCCATTTTTTGTGGATTGATGCTGTTGGTTTTTAACTCTGTGCCTTGGGAGGCTGCTAATCAGGCCTCCTTGCATTCTAACCCCTATAAAATGTAGAAATTGGCTAACAGCCTAATTTGCATATTTAAGTTTCCTGTAAGGCCATATGACATGGGCCTAAAATACATCCATGGCATTGAAAGTTATATCTTAACTATGGACTACAGATCTACTGTGCCATCCAATAATGTGACAAGAGAAACAGGACTCCAAGCCTACCACTTTAGCCAGGTTGCAGCAGTTTTAAAACTGCAAACTGGCCTTCTAAACTAAATCCTATTGATAGGAGAAACTCCCCCTTTTAAATACTAATACATCACCCCTATGTAGGCCTTGTAACCCACAAGGCAGAAAGCATGTAGGATATGTAGAAATTCAAAGTTAACATTTCCTTACAGTGACTAACCTTCAGCCTCAAATGCTATGTTCACTACTGCCAGACAGACTGCTCCATAGAGAAACAGTGGAAAGCTATATTAAATATTAATTCTGTTATCTCAGGCTAGGAACCAGCTAGATTTTTAACATTTATACAACTCAATGCTGAAGTTGGATGTTTAATAAATATTAAGGAAAATTGGCTTTTAGAACGTTACCTTTCCCTGCCTGAAGCTCCCGGAGTCATCTACCTGGTGAACAACCCTAATGAGATGTGAAAACTGCTTTCAGAGTGTAGACAATGGCCTGGGTATGGGGAGGTGTTTTGTTACTCTGGCAGGAAGATCAATTGGGCAGTGCCCAGGAGCCTAATTTACCTCAAAGGGGCCTCACTTGAACAGGTCCCTTCTTTTGTCCTCCCAGACATACAGACACCAAATCCAGCAGGTTAAAAGCTGCCTCCAAAACTCATTTGGAGTGACAAAGGAGGAGAGGACTGCTCATTACACGGACCACACCTCGAGGTGGGCACACAGGCTTTGTAGAAAGGGAGAAGGGTTTGTCTTTCTTGGATTTAGTGAGTGAGGGGTACTGTGGGACTTTTTCCAATAGTACACACAGGAAGTGCAGCAATAGACGGTATGGTTATCCCTGAGAACTTGTTTCCCTATTGGTTAGGTAGGGCCCAGGAGTCAGCCCCACAAGCTAGTGTCAGGCACAAATGTGGCATTCATTGGCACCTTTTTGACAATACATCTGGATCTATGGAAGAAGAAAAGAAGGACTGCACCTGCTGGTTAAAGCCTGTGCGTATATCTGAAGGAAGGGACCTACTTGCATTTGTACCCAGGACATACAAATGGACCTCAACGGTCAGTTGGTTTACTGTCTTTGTAAGCAAGAGGACCACAAGAAACTGCAAGAGACCTTTTCCTGAAGTGGCAACTGAGTAGTACCAACTGGACCTGACCTGGATCCTGCTAATAGTCTCTGGAGGACTGAGTTTCAACCCCAGACGCTGTTCCTGAGGCCCTGGTAGGTCCTGGAACCCTTGACTTTGTCAATTAGTCTTCTCCTAATAATCCTGAAAACTTGGTACTTGGAAATTTTTTGGACTTCAGGATCTCCAGATTACAGGGGCACATTTGCCAAGCTGATCCACCCAAGGTGGTTGCTGTTGGGCTAAAGAAACACATTTGCCTCTCTGGGAGCTTCTCTGCAGCACTAACTTCATTCCAGTGGTCCTTCAGCTAGATGATACCTGGCCTTGTGCAGCCCTTGTCAAACACAGCCTTCAACCTAGCCCTACTGGATGATTTAGAGCTTTGAAAAAAAGACTAATGCCCATATTTTGGGGATTTTGGCTAAGAAGGGCACAGGAAGTCACCTTCTTGCACAAAAGCAATCCTGAGAGATGTTTTCCTCTTTCTATGTGCTGCAGAAATCAGCACACATAGAAAGACGGAGAAATAAAGCTACTTCTCCTTGTTGTGCCTCCCCTGGTGAGGCAAAAGGTTTTGGCGCCTCCCCAGGTTTACATGGTCTTATAAATCCAGGGATGCGTCAAAATCCATAGGTGTTGCATGGGAACACTCAACGCAATGACCATGGAACACCTCCAATCAATGAATCAATAAATCAGATTTTTGTAAAGTGATACTTATCACCCAGGGGGTCTCAATATGCTGATGGGTGACGCAGATCAGTCGAAGAGCCAGGTTTTGAGGTCCTTTCTGAATTGAGCCAGCAAGGGGCACTACCTGAGGTGAAGCAACAGTGTGTTCCAGGTCTGCCAGCGAGGTAGGGGAAGGATTTTCCTCGAGCCATGTTTTTCCTGATCCTAGGGGATGGTGGCAAGGGCCAGTTGAGCAGAGTTGAGTTGCCTGGGGAGTGTGATGAAGGAGAAGCGGTGGTTGAGGTAAGCAGATCTGATGTTGTGTAGGGCCTTGTAAGCGTGCATCAGGAGTTTGAAAGTGATACCGTTTGTTGATGGGGAGTCAGTGTAGGTTTGTCAGGTGGGAGAAGATGTGGCTGTAGTGGGGGGATATCCAAGATGAGTCTGCCCGTGGCGTTCTGTATTCTCTGGAGACTTGTTTGGAGTTTCTTGGTAATGCCGGCATAGAGTGCGTTTCCGTAGACGACTTTACTGCTGACGAGTGCATGGGTGACTGTTCTTTGCGAGTCAAAGGGGATCCACTTGAAAATCTTTCGGAGCAGGCAGAGGGTGTGGAAGTTCGAGGTTGACTTGGCAGGCCATAGACAGCGAGGAGTTGAGAATGATACAGAGGTTGCGTGCGTGGTCGGTGGGGGATGGGGAAGTTCGAGGGCAGTGGGACACCAGAAGTTTTCCCAGAATGTATGGGTAGGGCCCAGGGTGAGGATCTCAATCTTTGTTGAATTGAGCCTGAGGCAGCTGTCTTTCATCCAGTCAGCGACTGACTTCAGTCAGTTGTGAAAGTTGTTTTTGGCTGTTGATGTTCATCGGAGAGGGATAGAATTAGTTGTGTGTTGTTGGTGTATGAGACTATGCTGAGCCTGTGATGTCTGACGATCTTTGCAGATGGGGTCATGTAGGCAATGAAGAGCATGGGGCTCAGAGTGGTAGTTTCCTTCGGTTGTGAGGTAAAAGATGAGAGCGTGGCTCTCTGGGTTTGGCCGGTGAGGAAGGAGCAGATCCACTCAAAGGCTTTGCCGGGGATGCTGGTGTCGTGCAGTCTGGTGCACAAGGTGGTCCAGGAGATGGTGTTGAATATGGCAGAGAGGTCGAGGAGGGTGAGGGCAGCTGTTTTGCTGTGGTCCAATAGGGTGCGGATGTCATCCGCGGCTGCTAGGAATGCAGTTTTGGTGCTGCGGTTGCTCCTGAGTTTGGATTGGGAGGGATCTAGGATGTGGTTAGTCTCAATTAAATCAGTGAGCTGTGTGTTGAGTGATTTTTTGACTACCTTGGCAGGAAAAGGGAGCAGTGAGATTGGTCTATAGTTTTTCAGTTCTGTTGGGTCTGCAGAGGGCTTCTTCAGTAGGGGGTTTATCTCTGCATGTTTCCAGTCATCCGGGAAGGTGGTAGTCTGGATGGAGAGGTTGATGGTATGGCATAACAATGGTGGAGCCAGCTCAGTTGAAGATGTGGTAGTGGCATAACCCCAAGTGTGCCCCCGAGTGGATGGAATTCATGAGCTTCCCTCCCTTGCACAAAGTAAGGCAACACAGCGATTTGCCCTGCCTTTACTTACACTAAATTTATGAGGTCATTGAATGCCATACAAAGTGACTTTGCATGGTCTCATAGATATGATTTCAAGGTTTGCAATGCTGTTGCATCACATAAAGTGACACAACAGCTACAGAAGGGGCTTGTAAATATGCCCCTAAATCTGAAGGTAGTAATCTTGACTGGACTAAAGCACCAAAACTATCTGGCCAGTGACAGAACTTTCCTGCCAGAGAAGTTTCAATTTCTCTCACCCAGAGCTTTTCCCACCAAAACCAACAGCATCACCAGGACCTTGTCTAATGCCTATCTGATGTACTGTTTGGATATAGCCTGCTGGCTTGCCCCACTGAAGAATTTTGACTTCCAGAAAAAAGACTAAAGACTAGTTTCCACCAGTCAGCCCACTGGAAAATATGAGGTGGCATTGGGCTTGGCTCGCATGGAGCTGAGTCCAAAGCCATCACTCAGGGGCCTCCCTAGCACCCTCAAAATGTGCACTGTCTGCACAGCAGAGAGTGTACATTCCAACAGTGCTGGGAAAGCATGGGCAGTGCAGGGACCCCACTTGTGGCCCCTTGCACTTGTTGTCTGCCAGCCTTTTCATGGAGGTTGAACCGCCATACTTAACTTGGAGCAATTTTTAAAGTATTTATGCAGTAGCAAACCACTATTAAAGTCACAATATCAAGCAGACAAAATCCCAAACCCAATTAGAAAAATAGATAAAAATGTAATCAACTAAATTACACTAAAACAACAAATATCCAATAAGGGGGAACACCAATCAGGTCTGTCCTGGTGACGTTCAAAGTTACTATCCTCTGGATTTAGAGAATCCACTGCCAGAGGCACCGGAATTCTTGTTTGGTGATGATGGTACTTCGGCACCATTGTGACTGACTACCCTCTCTTTCATACTCTAAATCAGGTAAATCTTCAATAACAGGAGTACACTCTTGGTCAGAGTCCAAGGGCAAAGTCCAGTCCAACTCATGGTGTGCTTATTCAGCTGGGGACATTAAGAAAAAGGCCACTTGCAGTTTTTAGGCACACAGGAGATCCGCCAACTGACCCTTTGTCCAAGGGTACATGGGTGAGTATGCCCAGTCCTTCAGGGTCCCTGTCAGGTCAAACACAGTATGTCCAGTTATCTTCTATTCTACCACAGGTGCAGATGTGTTCTTAAATGGGCACCTGGAGGTGTCACCTTAATGCCTGTGACCAACTACTGTGTAGGGGTGGATCCTGGGCATTTCCTAGCCACTGGAGTAGGTCCTGGGCCAACCCCACCCACTTTTCCAGTAGTTTCTGGTTTCTTTACTGCAAACAGGCCCAGCATGTCATGTGTCAGGGCATTTTCACGATGGTTAAAGCCTCCAGCCACACAAACAATTGGGCTCTTAGGGGTGATTGAGTGAGTGTTCAGGGGGTCTAAATTATGGTATGCCTAGTTTCCTCCTACATCTAACACGAAAATCAAGTGTGAAGCAGGCACTGTACCCAGAACAAACTGAGAAGACAAAATTGGGTCCTTTGACATCCAGATGAGGAATCAACAAGAATTGTCTTGGAATCCTGTTCTTTCCTTGCCAAGTGTGTAAACAAAACTTACATGTGGCTAAAGAACTATCCCAAGCAGAAGTTGTTTCTGTGGTGTCACAGGATGCCCACAGATGAGTCATCTCTACCCATCCAGGTCAACTTGCTGTTTCCTCCTGGGGAGGCAATTTGCATCTCAATCAAACATATTCAAGGCTAAACTCAGGCTAAGAGCTGGCTAATTAGCACTCTAACTGTTCAGGCAGGTAAGGGGTAATTTTTAAAAGTTACATTTCCTTACTGTTTATTGAAATACAATTTGACCATTGAATTGGATTTTTAATAACTATTAGAAATAGTGACAATTATATTTCTAGCCAGTGTCATTCCTGGGAAATATTATTAGTATTTAAATTTTTACTCTGGGTGTTGGCATAGGATAGCTAGGCCTGCCACAATGAAAATACAATTGACATTGTAGGAACCTGGTAAGAATAAGTTTTTACGTGTCCCACTTTAAAATACATTTCACCCTACTTTGTGGACTACAAGTCATACATTGGGGTGATTTACTCATTTTTTTAAATGGAAGTCTTTACATATCAAAAAATTCTATTTTACAGGTCACACTGCAGCAGTCAGGATACAATGGTAGGCCTGAAGCCATATTTTCTCTAGTGGATGGCACAAAAAGGCTGTGTTCCATAGGTAATAATTAACTTTTCATGCCATAGGTGTATTTCCCCACCGAATACTATGGCCTTATAGAAAAGTTAAATATGTAAATCAGGGATTAGCCAATTTCTCAATGTTTTAAGGGGTTAGCGCTCACATAATGGGCACTGGACAGCAGTGCCTCAATATGAAGAGTCTAAAAGGCAGAAGTGAAAGTGGGTCCAACAATAGGTGAAAAAAAGATAGATTTCCTACATGTAGTCAACAAAAGTGGTTTCAGCGAGCATGGCAGAAATCTGGAGTGACCCAGCAGAAAGGACCAGGTCCAACACACCTCCATGAGTAATTCCTATTAATTTATGGCACTGACATCCTAACCTCCAAGCATTGCAGCATTTAGACTTCAAGAAATTCGGTAAAGTCACTATCTTTTTATTTATGAAAGTATGACTGCCATGACATTCCCAAAAGTTTAATGTAAACATGAGTAACAACGTTATTACTTTCTGTTGCTGCTTCCCACAGTAACCAAAGGAGTTAGAGAAAAACACACTAAGAAAATGCAAGTAAAACTCTCTTCTAGGAAAAACATATTTAGGAACTTTCCTATATTTGGAAAGAGTGCCCTACACTAGCCAGAAGAAACAAGTCTGCTTCTAAATATACTGTTTAATTGTTTTTCCCTATCTTTCCATATCCCTAGAATATATTTTTCACATAAAGGCCCACTGAATAGCTAACCAATTTATAATGTTCTCCACAAAAATATAACAATCCTCATATTCATTCTAAAAAAAGAAAAACAAATTTAATTCTGCCTGACGCTAATTTTGAATCTTCCATTATAAAACAATATAAATACTTGTATGGTTTTAAAACCATTAGGACTAAATCAACAATGTAACTGCACCTTGAAACATCAGGATTATGTTACCATACAGTTGATTTGTGCAAACAACAAGGAGGATATCACCGGGGTTTAAATTTATTGGCACACTTGCATCACATGGAATTCCATAAGGTCGAACATGTATATTTAAATAAACCTAGGTTTCAGGCATACACTCTATATTAATTTCCACTTAGCAATATTTGGATTTGGCAGAAAAAGTTTTGCAGGAACTCTGAAATTGGATGTGTGCAAGTAGTGCAATGTTATTAATGTTAATTTGGTCACTTACAAACACTGGATACAGGTGCTTTTCTTTTTGCTTTGTAGTCCATGAATCATTCAGTGAAATTCAATTTTGGGTGGTTTGTAGCATGAAGGAACCCTTCAGGGAATTTTAGATATACAATATCAACTTCCTCCTCAGAGTCCTTTCATGGGGTTGTTAGGCCCTCTGATAATTTTGAAAGTGATAGTGGAGAGAATTCATTGCTTTTTCTTTATCTGCATCCTAGCTGCTTTACTTAAAAAGTAAGGTATTTGTGTTTGATTGGCTACTTGTTGAGGGAGGCACAAGGTGCCCCACTAAACATTTTTTAACTCTTCATTTTTTTGTTCTGTTGCTGAAGGACCTGGGGATGGAGATTTAGGCCCAGGATAGGCAAATGTGGGAAGTGAGGTACAAGAGTACATGGTATATTGTAAGAGTGATAAGCTTGGTCTTTATATTATTACTATTTTCCCCTTTTTCGTAAATTAAATCTCTGTTGAACTACATTTTCTTCCCGTCCAGGCCACAAAGGATTTAGGGTCAAGGGTGGGGAGGAAATCTGGGTTATATGCCAACTGGGTGTAGGAAGAGGAAAAGTAGTTGAGCCCTTTTTGATAGCTTTATGTGCCCATATGTCCAGGACAGATCTTGTGGTCATTGCTAAATATGTGGTTTAGGGGCGGGTGTCTTTGAAAAACTGGAACAGGTTCCACAGTGTTCTGAAGGCTAGTGCCCAGGCAATACTGAGCCACGTTCTCTCACTTCACAACTACCCACTCAGAAGCAAACCAAAGATGAGCTTCCCAATTCCATTTCTGCAGGTACGGGCATGGTCGCCCCCTTCTGACAATGGTATCATCAAAATTTTGTTTGGATATTTGGGGTCGTGCCCCACTCTCCAAGATAAAGAGCCTTAGTTTTTTCAGCAGAAAAATGCTGAGATGCTGAATTTCGATCTAAGGGATAGGTGTGTGCAATGTCTGGATTACATAAAGCACCCTGAGGAGATTATTCATTTTGCCAATGTGATAAATTGCGTAACTAATTGAGGGGGGTGAAACCTTACTTAAACAAGAATCACAATCCCTGTCAGGATAAAGCCACTAGCAATTCCTAAATTAACAAGTGCGCAACCCTCTGGTAGCTTGGCACAGAGCAGTCAGGCTTAACTTAGAGGCAATGTGTAACGTATTTATTCAGCACTTTAACAAAGTGAAAACAAACAACATTAAGGATCCCACACCACATTAGAAAAATAGAATACATTTAATAAATTAAAGAAGACCAAAATAACAAACATCCAAGCAGTAAAACCGGAGATGTGTAGGTTTTAAAGAATTATGTCAAAATAATGCCAAGAAGCACAAAGTGTCCGCTGTGAGTTGCATCTCCCCGCAGCATGCAAGTGAGATGCAACTACTAAGTCAGATTTATCAAACCGTGCAAGACCACCTTGGGTGGTCCTTCATGGCTTGATAAAACTAGAGTAAGGCAACACAGCGCAAATGGCTGTGTTGCATAACTGTTCCCGAGGGAGGTGTTCCAAATGTGGAATGTGGGTGATTTTGGTGGTTTCCCACACTTATCAACACTGCTGCACACTTAGAAAGATAGAAATAACTTTGAGGATTGTTTTATGCAGGAAGGTGCTCTTTCCTGCACAAAACCAATCTTGCCTAGAATGCAGGCACACTTACACCATGGCGCAAGGGTGTCTTCAGTGCTAGGAAGCAAAAAGGGCACCAGCACAAGGAAAGGAACGGAATGAGCAGTATGATGTTAAATACTGTGCATTTATGCCCTTTCCCTTACAGGCATCATAGCGCAGTAAGGTGGCGTGGTGTGCTGGGTGAAGTCTGATAAATCTGCCCTTCGATGCAGAGCTTTGTGAGGTCCTTTGTTGAGGATCTACGTATAGTTGAGGCAATGAGTGATTCAGGGGAGAGAAGTGCAACACAGTTCACATTCTAGGGACCTATGAGGCTGCCTTCTGAGGTCCTACATCATTGTCGAGTAGGTCATAAATGAGAAAGGCTTGCAATGTGAAGTCCTGTGTCATGTATGTTGCATACCAGCTGGTTCCAAGGAGGCTGTGGGCCTTGGGGTGGAAAGTTCTATGTTATCAACAAGGGGCTTGCATTGCAAAGTCCTGAATCGAGGATGCGTCATACCCCGGCTGGTTCAAAAGAAGGAGGCCTGCATGAATGTTGAGGATGCTGTTTGATTAAGTGGCTTGCCATGTGAGTGCTCGCATCAAGGATGCAGCTCACAGCAGAAGTTCTGATGAGGCTTTGGGCTGTGGTGGTGATGTGAAGTCCTTGGGATGGGCAAGTCCATGCAGCAGAGGTGATATGTTGGTTCTGCTTTGAACTGCACCATACAGCAGAGGAGATGTGTTGGTTGTACAGTTTCTTAGTCCAGATGCTGATTACAAAAGACTAGTCCTTGTGTCAGTCTGGTGGTCCTGGGTTCAGGTTGTAGGCCTAGACCTTATCACCAATGCGAGAGGTCAGCACAACAGGGCAGCAGTCCTTCAGGTCAGGAGCCCAGCAGAGTGGCAGTCCTTTCAGCAGCACAGCAGTTTTTTTTCTGGCAATGTCTTTCTCAGGTCCAGAAGTGTATTGAAGAGTTGGTGTTCTGAAGTCCAATAGCCTTCCTTTGGAGTGGGAGAAGCATCTAAAGGTTTCCCTATGAAGTGTACAGATTTCCTGCCTTCCCTGCCCTGGCTCCAGACTAACTACAAGGGGTGTGCAATCCTTTGTATGAAGGCAGAACACAACAATTCAGGTGTAGGTGAAGCTGTGCCTAACTCTGCCATCTCATCTTGCCAGTGATGGCCAATCCAGGAACACTTAAGCTCTCTCTTGTGTGTGGTTGTCTAGGAGGAATGCATAAAGACCATGAGCTAACTACACCTAGTCACGTGGCCCAGAGACAGGCTGCAGGCACTCAATAGCTAAGGCAGGAAAATGCCAACTCTCTAAAAGTGGGATTTTCAAAATTGTAACAAAAAAAATCAATAAAAGAGGAATTTTCATTACAATTCTAAATAACCACAAGCATCAGCTGGCAACCTGTTCCCATTTGGAAGTTCTAGTTTATTATAGTTATGGGAAAAAAGCCAGCACAAGTATAAGGGTTCCGCCTTCTTAGGTCTTCAAGGATGGCGTGACACATGGCTGGCCAGATGGCGTTGTCCACACTTCAAGGTAAGGTGTGATATCAATGACAAGATACAAAACATGGGGCCCATCGGAATAGTGACAGTCTCTGCAGTGGTGGGACTGGGTCACCAGGTATAGTGAGGTTGAGAGCCTGGGATTTATCAGTGTTTACTTTAAAATCCAAGACATGTTCAAAAGTCATGTTGTCAGTGAAGAGGTGCACCTTGTGAGTGCTACCTACAGAAGTGAGTCCTGAGATTCTGGTAATCTCTTGGATGTGGAGGGCCAGTGGCTCCATCGCTATGGCAAAATGAAGGCGAGAGAGAAGGCATCCCTGTCTTGTGCCCCTTTTGATTTTAATGGGAGGCAGATGAATCTGTACCTCACATTCTATTTGCTTGTGCAGCTTATGCTTGACCCCAAGAGATGTGGTAAAAGCACTTATGTAAACAGTTGGGCATACAAAGCCATTCCTCTGCTTTCAGAATTTTAAGGATTGACTCTCGCCCTTTGTTTGGTTCTTCAGTAGCTAAATTTCGCTGATGCATGTGGAAAATAAGAAGAAGGGTGATCCTTTCAGAGCTGAAACAAGTGTGAGTTTGGACTTTGCACTTTATGTCGATTTGTGAGACTTCTGCCTCTTGTGCTAATGTTTTGTCTACTTTTAACTATGTATGATTATCTGTTTTATGTATTTAATCATGCTTGCTTGCCCAAATTCCGTAAAGATTTTTATGATTGATATCATGCACTTCTGTGATAGTCTGCACTGTTGTTTTTACTCTTTTTAAATTTGTCAAACAAGATGTATTTTATTCCATACTTTTATGTCTTGAGTGCCTAAATAAAGTTATTAGAACTTAACTGTACTTAATGGGAGGCTTCCAGGGGCCATTAGGTGAATGAAAGCTGAGTGAAAGGTATATGCTATCATACTCCTGCTGCTAATCTTCAGAGCTATCCCAAGTCTGAGTAGGCCCTACTGGAGGAAAGTCCAGCTCAAGCATTCAATTGCTTTCTCTTCGTGCAGAGACAGCATCGGAGTAGGGATTTTACACCCATGCCATCATAGACTGCTCAGGAAGTTTAGAGTGAGGGTAGAACAGGCACTGAACAAACACCAAAATAACTTAATTGCTCATCTCAGTGCTAAATAGGTTAATACACTTATAAACATGATATTACACACTGTATAACCTCAAGTACTCAGAGACTCTGGTTCAGGGACACTGCCCTATGGGCAAGGATACCCCTTCTGCTCACCACACATCCCCACATTCCTCCATTCTCTCTCAGTGACAGGGTAACTCTGGTGTACATCTCAGGCACAGGTACAGTTCACCTGCCGACCCCAGGCTGATTCATGTCCCTAGCATCTCAATGTACTGTTTCTCACCAAATGTGGATCTCAGCCAGAACTTGGTGCCCTTTAGTTCATGTCCTCTACCCTGTGCAGGAAAGATGGACCGACTGCTGGAGTGCTGGGCCTCTGCTCTGATCCCTGGAGCAGGTCTGGCAGTATGGTGATTCAAGAGGCAGCGTCAGGCAGAAGTACAGCTGAGACTTAGGATCAACAGGCCATAACAGGATCCTCCTCCCTGGGTCAAGGTGGCAATGCAGTCCGTTTCTTCCAGGTGGCAATAGATGGACCACTTGTAGGCTCTTCAAAATTCAGCTGCAGAAGCATAGTGCAATGAGCCACTTAATGCCAGTTAGTGCCTTGGTCAGCCGTGCAGACACTTGGGGACACAGTGAACAGGTGCTACAAGGAAGCAGCTTCAAATACAGTGGCACAGTCTGCTCCAGAATACAAATCAAACCATTGATTTTTCAAGTCTTCAAAATTCAGATTGCTTGGTTTATGTGCTGGTATGTTTTTTAGCTTGATTCAAAACTAATGAACTCTATGTCCAACCATTTGCATACAGGAAATCTCCCCTTCAGTCCCAAATTAAAAACACATAAATGAACAAACCTCATGCTGCATCTCTGACCTTCCTTATCTTTCACAACTATCAGACAGGGGCGGCTCCTCTATAGGGGGAGCGTAGCCCCCCCACTAGCAGCGGCAACTGCAAACCTTTTTCCTAAAAATGATCATAAACTATGTTTATCATCGTTTTTGGGGAAAAAGGGGTTGGGCCACGGGGGTGACAAGTGTGAGTGCTCAGCACTCCCCCTCAGAGAGCATGTGTGTTTGGGTGGCCATCTCGGCACAGGGCACACATGCGCACAGGGCTCTCTTCAGCCCAGCATCACGGTTGATGGGCTGGAGGGAGCCTGCACAGGCTCCCAGTCTACCTGGGAGAGCCCAGTTAGGAGACTCCCAGCCAATCCTAGCGCTGCTCTAAGCAGCGTCGGGATAGGCACAGGGCATTCTGGGATCCTGTGCCTGCCTCACCAGCGAGATGGAGGAGCAGAGGAGTGTCACGGCGTGGGAGTAAAAGTACGTGTTTTTTTTAAAGAAAATTGTACATTTTGACAGGGCCCGCCGCCCTGCCCCTTTCCATCAGTGCAAGCTATGACTGCTACCAGACCTTGAAACAAAAGGACAGTAGCTGAATTTTACGCAAATCCATATGTAATACATACTTTTAAAAACTCTTCTCTATCCATTAATGTTTAAATATTTCTCTAATATCTTCCACACATTGCTTCAGCAAACACAGTACCACATCAATTAAAAAATGCACAGGTACAACTTCTAGTAAAAAAACAAATGGATTAGACCCCTTATGTGACATAACTTGTCTAACATAATTTAACCATCTTTACTTCTAGAATTTCATAATGACAACCTTTTCAAACACCAACCCTGAAACATGCTCCCAGCTCAAAACTACACAAATACGTATCCTACCATTCTAGCAAACGGGACATTTGTTTACTTTGAACAAATGTAGAAATTTAATGAAATAGTTTCCAGGCTCAATGTTTTCCATTCAACTACTAAAGAAACATTAACACATTTCAATAACCTGACCATCAAATTTTACTACATGATGTTATGACTTGCATGTAAAACAAGCATTCGCAAACACAATTTATATGGCCTTGAGACTCTGCCAATACAGACTTATTGGCTTTTGCGTTTGAAATGTTAAAGTGCAAAATTATATGCAAAATTGCATGATAGCGCAAGATGCAGCTCAGTAGCTAATTGCAACTGTTGGGCCCGCCCCCAAAACATAAATAGGTAAATAGCGTGTGAGTGTGCTTTCTTTTTTTAATGAGTTGGTATAGCGGGGTGGGTCGCAAAGAGGAATTTAAAATTGTAAAAGTGGAAAGGGCAGGGAAAAAATAGACTAGAAGGGTGAGATGGGGGAGCATCATGTAGAGTGGAAGAATATATAAGGGTTCAATAAAACTCATATATTCTCACAGAGTGAAAAAGGTAAAAGAAAAATATAGCGCCCAGAATATAAGCAGTGAATGGACATAAGTGATCCAATGAAAATGATGGTACAAAGCTGTGCTCCAGGGGAGACACAAAAAGAGACACAAAAAGAGGAAGAAAAACCATTGCGTAAAAAGTAAGAAGTAAATAAGGCAGGAAAGACCACCAATGATAAATAATGAGTTGATCCAAAGTTTACTTTTGTACATATTTCAATGCATTGGAGACAAGAGGTTTTCAGTAATGGATAGCTAAAGCTGTCTGTAAATGATACCTAAAAAGAAGCACTCACAAAAGGACCAGGTTTAATGTAGTACCATATGCAAACAATGGAATGGACAATTGGACAAATCTATGTGCATATTTGTGCTTAACTGTCTTTGTATCACACAACCTCTCACCTGATTGACAATCGCATCACAGGAAATGTAATGATTTGACCAAGATCACCATTCAGTGTAGCCCACTGACCCATAAGAAATCACAAGAAATTACATGAAATGAAATGGCAAAAGTCAACAAAGTGGGAACATTAACTAACACAGTTGTTCACTTCACTTCACTAACACTTCAGTAACAACTATTACATGTGGTACAGGTGAGAACCAGACTATGAAAAAAGTGATTTGATAACAATCACACATTTTGGTGATGTGCAGAAGGTAGATTTACAATTTACATTGTTTAATGATAACACATGAACACTTTTGTCACAAGAACACATCTTCCTGGTGGGTAGTAAAGATGTGAAAGGACTGTTAAGGACATTTTATGGAAGGATGTTGCTGTAGCAAACAAAATAAAAATGAAATGGTAAGTTTCAGAATAGATTTGTTTGAATAAAAGGTGGACTGTGACAAATACCCCTGGACACATGGGTACCAAATCATCCAGTGAATAGAACCCAGCTGCAGTGAGAGCTGAGGCAATCCCTTCACACACTGAGGGATTTGTTGCAGTCAATGGGGCTTCGAATTCTGATCCTGGATCTTCAAATGCTTCAAGCTTTGCTCATAGTTTGTATGTAGTAAAGTGCTCTTTCCATGCAAACATTGTTGGAATGCTGGGTGACAAAGAGAGCCTGACTAGTAGACCATCTCCAATGGGTTTCTGGTGCTGTAATGACAATACATTGTCCTTCTTTCTGACTTCAGGACCTCGATGGAACTGAGAAACCAGTATTTTGTTTTTCCTCTTGATTTTGGAGTCTCCTGTGCCCCACGACAACAGCTCTGTGACACATTAGCCACTTTGCCATCAGCAGAATTGTTCCCTCTTCTGCCATGAGGGGATGGAAGGAAGACTCTTTTTCCCCATGTCTAGACCAAGTATATTTCCTAATAGGAGGTACTATTTGATGGTTAAGAAATAATAGAGCAGAAAAGCAGCACCCTTTGAGGCAGTCCAGGTCCGAGTGTCCTAGTTTTACGATTGGGAGAGCTACCTTCCTGCTATCCTCCTTGGTATATCACACATCTAACGATTTACAGCTCTGAAGAGACATGTATTCTTTACATATGCTCATACCCTGTCAAAAGTCAGGCTGTTCTGTCTCATGATCCACTACTGGACCTCTGAGATCTACCAAATAAGAGGTTGGGTGTCTGCCTAGACTTCAGAGTGGGTTTTCTTCCACACCAAATGTTCTGTATAAGACTGGGCCATTCCGTGGCTGTGCCAGGTAAACGTTATTTATGGATTCTTAGAGTATGTGAATTTAGCATGGTCATAGTGTGATTTTTTTCAGTCTGTTTGGTTTGCACATTCAGGCTGCAAAGACTAAGGCCCTCATTACAACCCTGGCGGGCCACGGTATTTTGGAGAAGGGTACTGCCAACAGGCTGGCGGTACCTCTCCCCAAAATATGACAATGGCTGTTTGGCTCAAGCCAAACGGCTAATGTCCACCAGGGCAGTAACAGCCGCCGGGCTGTAGACTTCAGTCTCCAGCCATGCGGCCGTCACTGTCCCACCAACGGGATTATGACCCCACCTACCGCCATGATTTTCGTGACTTTCTTACTGCCATGAAAACCATGGTTCTAGGCACTAACAGGCACCAACATACGCATGCATACACACACTCATAACCACATTCACCCACGCATGCATACATACATTCACACACACATCCACACACACTGACAGACATACAAGCACACACGTGTTCACACAACACAACATACACGCACACTCACACCCACACACCCGCATGCACGCACACACAAACATACAACCACACCCCCTCAAACACACACAACACTCCCCACCCGCCTTCCCTGTCAGAGCACCCGACTTACCTGCTTGCAGGGGGTTCTCCGGCAGGAGACGGGACGTGGCGCTGCTGCCAGCAGCAGTGTCCGCCAGCAGAACATCAACATCGCCAGACCGTATCATGGATCATGATACGGTCTGCGGTGCTCTGAACTGGTGTGGTGCTGCTGCTGGCAGCAGCGCCACCTTACCGCCGTCCACCGCCATGACCGTAGCCAGAATTCCGCCAGCCTTCTGGGGGAATTCCAGTTACAGTCACAATATGGCAGACGTAGGTAGCTGCAGCAATGGTGTTTTGGCGGCCGTTGCCGCGGCGGTAGGCAGTCATTACTGCCATTGACATAATAAGGGCCTAAGTGTACATTTTTCAATAAAAAAACAAAAAAACTCAAAAGTAATGCAGTGTAAGCAGCAGACGCATCCACCGGGGATGCACCGCTGGCCCTATTGTCCTGTGAATCTACATTTCCATCCCATTTCGTGTCTGCTGCCTTTTTTATTCTGGTGTCTAAAAGTCATGCTTAGTCTGAAACAGGTTCCATGAATTGAGCCCTCCCAGATGCTTGAGATGCTTGTTGCTACTCCTGGACCATGGAGTGACACGTAAATCCCTAAGACCAGCAGCTCATGGAGATAGCCATAACTGGGAACACTGAGCCACAGCATCATTGCAATCATCACAACAGCAATCGTCCTTGCAAAGAGAAAAGATTAATAAACTAGCTTGATGGATGAATTAGCTTAATACGCAGCTACAAGCAGATATGTATTTGTGACAAGGCAAGTGCAAGGTATAGAACATTGCTTCCATGAAGTTGTGCACTGAGTAGCTCTGTAGTCCATTCAATTTAGAGGGGAATCCTTTTGTCTGAGATCGTTGGCATTTTCACTATCACATAGCGGCCATGTAAACAATTTCCCACACACCCCAATGCTGGGACAGGCTGTGCATTATGCTGTGTCGCAATGACCCTGCTGCTGTTGACATTTGCAGCAGGAAGTGCTGCTGCTATGACAGCCTTGCATGACACTGAGGCTGCACATACTGGCATTTTGACTTTGGAGGTGGTGGGACTTGGGGCTAGCAGGGCCAAAACTAATTAAATATGTATAAACGCTGGAGTAACTGGTAGGGGCCCCCAAAATAATCATGTTTGAGTCCAGAAGGTGAATGAGCAATAAAGATCCCTTTAAAGTTTTTTTTTTATTTTGTGACATTGGTGTACATTCAAAGACAGAGGTCAAATGTCAGGTTATGTCTTGAGAAATTGATACTCATTCTTTAAATAAAGGAATTGGTGTTTACTTTTCCTACTCTGACCCATTGAGATGATTTTGTAATGTGAAGGATGTTACAATATTGCTTGGGTACAAGGGGTGTGAAAGGAAAGGCAGTAGAATGCATTTTTTTGTAAAACACAACAGCATTTAAATATGTGTAGCGGTCATTTACAGGTATTTAAAGTATATCACCAGTTAGGATAGCAGGAATAAAACACATTTTTGTAATTATGAAGAGTGATGTTAACAATGAATGTTATAGGACCAAAACAAACCTAGACAACTTCATAAAGCTCAAAAAGCATCATCATTGAGGGAAAAGCATCGCCATTGAGGTTTTTTAAATGTATGTTGGTAGTAAGTGCTTCTGTGGGTTTTCGAAGTTGTGGTTCTCGCGTCTGATCTAGTGTCCACTTCGCTGTGTGAAACCTGTTTTTGCGTCCAACACTGCCTGCACTCTGAAAGCCTGACGTTGCCGTGGATGTAATAGCTGCCTCACCAGCTGGCAAATGCATCACAAGGACTAAGTACGAGATCTCTCCGTTCCGCCACAACTGCCATTCAATTCAACGTGAGCTGCGAGAGCCGCCGCAAGACACGATGCAGGAGACGCTGGGGGTGCTGCCGGCCAGAGGGAGAGACGGAACCATTAGGCTAGGAGTGGCCTACATCTCCACAGCTACGGGCAGTGAAGAAAGCTGCGGGAGCCGCTGGACGTGCTGGTGTGCTATCGCGGGCAGCAAAAGCCGCAAAGGGAGCCGCGCGCTACAGGCCAGAAGGTGAGCAGGAAGGAGAAGCGCTGCGGTAACTGGACCTGAGCAGCCCCACAAGCCCTACGAGCCCGTTCAGCTCACTCAGCTTTTACGGTGCCTGCTGGCCTGTAGCTGAGCCTTGCAGTGCCATGGAAACCCTTCCGAGCGGCTGGGAGGCTGAGCTGGTGGCCTTCCCACTCGCTCCTTTCTCCCGTCCCTGCTACGAGGAGTCGGCACGGCCATTTTTCTTGGCCCCATTAGCTCTATGGACACGTTTTGCACCGCACCTATGATGTTGCGGTTTTATGAGCTTTAAGAGCCAGGAGGCTGTGTATAGTCTGCCCCCCAACTGACAGCATCAAGTGGTGGATGGGCACAGGTCAATTTAGCCATTGATTGTTGTGTTCACTCTGCATCATGCCTGTTTTGCCTGACCCTAACGAAGTCGGAAGAACTACCTCAACTTAATAAGTTACTGCATGTTACTGCATGTGGAGATGTTTACTTTAAAGAAAGGGCTGTGACGGGAGAGACGGAGTGACGCACTGAGTGAGACGGAGCGAGCGAGACAGAGCTGAAGCGCTAACAAGGGCGCCACTGTAGACGCGGACGAGGGCATCCGCTGCCGTTGCGGCCGTTGCTGTTGCCATGAAGGCTACTGAGAGAGGCAGGGTGAGCGCAGCTGTGTCAGTCACAGCAGCGGAGTGAGTGCACCAGGGCCACAGGGAAGTGGCCCAGCCAGGTCTGGGTGCAGCTTGTGGGCCCTGTGTGCCCCGCTTACCCACCGCACCTCCCAACTGCACCTCGCTCCTCACCTACCTCCTCACTTACGAAACCTATGAACATTCAGCCCTCGGACACCCAGCCCACTGCTGTACGTCGCCACGTGTACAACTTCACCTACTATTACCTAAGCAGAAGGTGTAGTGCTCAGGGCCTACCAGGGCCCACCATTCTCTACAGGTCGCAGTGAGCGCAGCAGTTTTTGCAAACTGCAGCAGTGAGAGTGCACCGGGGTTACACGGAGGCGGCCCACTATGTTGGGTGCGGCTTGTGAATCCCCCGGGTGCCCCGCTCACCTGCTGCTGTAAGCCACTGTAATCCTGCAATCCTAAACATCAGGAAAAAGCTAATTGCGCTTCTCTTTCACCAATCCTGGCCAAGAGATAGCCACCATGAGATCAGGGCTACTCAGGATTCTAGCAAAGAGCAAAGTCAAACCTTTAAAACCCCAAAGGAGGGCGCAAGGCAAGGGAAAGTGTTCAGCGAAGCACTCAGCGCCAAGTCTGCAAAGTAGCAGACCGGATCAGCTGGTAGTGCCCCTCACTCCTTTTCAGCTCTACTTCAAACAAACAGGACTCACTAACAAGGCTGACTTTTTGAAAGACCCAGCGGCGTCTTTCTTCTCAAATCTTGACACCGACATGGGCCTTCCAACCCCACTGATTCCACAACCTCTGATCACGGGGCAGCTGGGGCCCGGGCTGCTAACAAACCTGACACAACAATTAGGGGTAGCCCTCCCCTGTAAGGAAACATCAAAGGACCAAGCTCCTGAAGAGCTTAGTGATCCCCTGGTCCAAGGGCAACAAATCAACTTCAGTTACTTAAGTAGCCCAATAGCGCACAAAAATTCGCAAGCAGGTAGAATCGTGACTATGGCTCAGGTACATGCCCAGGAGTGGGAAACTTCTCCAGGTGCTCATCTACAGGTTTTAACGGGCAACCCTAGTAACTCCGAGCTTCCAATCTCTACGGGTAATGCGACAGAGGTACATAAAGACACTGGGTATGTGAAAACCCACCAACAATCGACCCCAATCCTGTGGTCAAATTTCAACACACAGGGGAACAATGAGAGACTGGACATTGGTTCCGAAGTAATTACAGGGTTGGAAGATTCCTGGTTACAGTCGCTCTCTATAACAAATAACAAAGACCTGGGAGAAGCGCTGGACTTAAAAACTTTTCCTCTAGTGAATCCCAAGGACCAGCAGTTGAGCCATCATCTGGTGGTAGGAAGCATTAAAAACAGTATTACTACGCACCAACAAGAAATAACTTTTAAATCGATTATTGAAATTTCTGGTGAGATGTCCGAAATACAATCACTTGAGGAATTAATGGTACAAAGCAACTCAACTTCTTCACCTTCCAATAATATCCCCTCAGTGTCCATTAACAGGGAAATTCTATTAAAAAATCCCGCCCACGCAGGCCACCCTACTTGTGATATGGGAGATCTAACGCGACTACACACCTCATTGCTGAATGCTCTACATACTTCAACAGCGGTTCTTAACATGCAACCAAATAAATTAGACTTGCAAATGGATCTAATGAAGGTAATGGCCACATGCATTGCTGACATCAATCACAAACTGGACTCGCTGGCCATTCGTCCAATTGAACAAAATTGCAACCACCAGCACATTCCTTGTAATTGTGGCCCAATATTAGATAAGCTGTGTACGTTACCACAAGTCTTAGTAGAGATTCTGCAGGAAGTTAAACAAGGAAAACCAATGAGGCCATCCCCAGGAACCAAGATACATCTCAAAAGACACCAGCCTTTGGGGTAAGCAGCCAAGCAAAAAAAGATGCAAACATTCAGTGCATTAACCCAATGGTCACAGACAGATCAGTTAGATCTTCACAGTCGGAACAAACAGCATCTACCAATTTGGAGAGTATAATTGAACAGCCAGCTCCAGCACTGAAACCCCTAACAAAGAGACAAAAAAAGCGAGCAAGAAAGGCAAGGAAACAAACACGTGCCAAGGCAATTAATGACAATCTGTATTCCATATTTTCAACGCTTCGGCAACCACAAAATCGAGCTTTAGGAACCGCTAGCAGCATGCAAATCTCAAATAACTTCAAAGCCATAAGGGAGGGGGTAGTCACCAGTCCAGAACAACAACTCACTGGAGAACATCTACCTGCTGACTCACCAATGTTGCTCAAATATAACATGCCACACCCAACATCCCAAGACCAATTGAACGGGCACGCATTGGCCACGAGGTTGGCAGCTCCTTGTCAGGGAGACCTAACGGCAGGAAATTGCATCTACAAGGATAAATCTGAGACCCGTTTAGATGCCCAATTACCAGTGAAGATTCCACCAGAGCCACCCTCCTATGCAGCTGTCGCACAAGCCACTATCTCACTATCTACAATAACCCTTACGGACAAGACCCAGGGCATCTTGTCGAGTCTCAAAACATCTTCCAGGCGAAGATCGTCCGCCCAGGTCAATGTGGGGCAGGTTATAGTAATCCCCGCAGGCACAAAGAACAATAAATTCACTCCTTTAGCAGAAGACTCGCAGTCCAGAGTCAATCTGTTCACCAGAGAAACACACCTGTCACCGACCCTAAATCTCAAATATCCTTCTAGGGAGGTCGCAACTACTCATCATGATGGACTAATAAAGACAAAAGTAATGATTCAAAATACTTGAAAACTAAGCCTTTTTGAGCAAACAATCATGCACGCTCAAAAGGGCCCCAAGTAGAAACAAGTCGGAGGATGGTCAACGGAACAGGCCTATGCCAAACAGAATTATAGAGCATTCCCAATCTAGTCATGTTATTGAAAATGATAGGGAATCACAGCAGGTCATTCTAACCCCAGATTATGACTCACGCGGCCAACTAGATAGCCTGAACAGGGGCAACATTCTGAGGCTTTTGGCAGAGCTTCCTTAAACTAAGAAAATTATGTCCCCAGATTTAATATCAAGGAAATTCCTCTCAAACAGCGCTCAGAATGACCGGGAACAAACTCTGACTATGTGGAGAACAAGCGAAATCGCTGCATTAATTATGGCAGTTAAGCATCAGTTTGAAAACTGGGGTATACGGCTATCACAACCAACCAGCCCACGTTATCCTTTTCCCCTATTGTTAAATCTGAAAAGTGAACCAATCCAAAAAACAGAGTCACAGGCCCGCAAGCGCAGGTGGGGCCCGGACGTCGGGGAAGCAGGACAGCATCAATCCAAATGGGGGAAAAAGATTCAAATACCTCTATTGACCCCCTAATTGTAGGTAATGGAGTACAAGACTAATGGAGATGGATGGCACGTACCTTAAATTCAAGGAGAAGTAATTGACCCACCATACGCAATGCACTAGATACAGATCAAAGCCCGACTGTTACTATTATGTCCTGGAACATTGCAGGAGCAAAAGCAATTATTAAAGAAAGATTTACAGTAATGTCCAGTTGCAACTACTCGATAATAGAGCTTCAAGAAACATGGCTGGGAGACCCGATAGAACTAGGAGGCTATTCTCTACACCACATTGGAGCTGAAAAATCAAACAAATCAGGCAGGGCAAGCAGTGGTCTAGCCACATGCATCTCTACGGCACTTCAGGTCACAACAGAACAGCTAGCCTTCTCATTGACAGACTTTTAGGCAATAAAAATCCATTTTAGTTTCAATCATCACGCTCCACTAATTATCCTTAATGTCTACGCCCATCCGCGGAAACATCGTAAAGTACTTCTCTTTGAGAAGTTACTACAAAAGGTAGAAGAGATACAGTGCGCTAATCCAGCATGGGACATCTTAGTAACAGGCGACTTTAGTAGCAACCTGATATATACTCCAGAACCTGACGAGCTATTGGCAGCAGAAAACGCAATTTGGTCAGTGCTACCACAGTTACCGTCAATACAGATGAAACTGGATATAAGGGGCAAGCAATTGGTAGAGGCCTTAGAAAATCTGATTATGAGGGTGCTAAACGGCAGGGTGAAAGGTGATGTCCCGCCCAGCTTTACTCATCATAGTGCAAAATCTGCAACTACAATTGACTATACTGCCGTCTCTCTTCCCCTGCTGGTACATGTTAAAAAATTCAAAATCATACCTACTCTTCACATATACCATTCGCTTCAGCACATAGAATTGGCTTGGAACGCTCCGTGTTTTCTTCCAGCCATAAATGAATTAGGAGCAGTACCCTCTGTCAATCTAAACCGCTTGTTTTGGACGGAGTCCTCTTTACCACAGCTGTGCAAAAATATAAAAATCCTGCTTCAATCAACAGCACGCCAAGATCTCTCAGCTGGGGAAGTGTGGTCCAGCTTTCTACAGTTAGTACCATCACTTGGCTCGGCCAGGCGTCAAGCTCCAAATCATAACCGGAGGTCACTAACTATTCCACCAAATATCTTAGAATTAAGAAAGGATCTCAGACGTAAACTCAGATCCACAAAAGATAGACCTCCTACAGAATCTTTATATGCCCAAATAAAAACCCTTCGGAAAAATTATAAGAAATAGCTATGGCAAATACGAACCCAAAAGGAGGATGATTTCTGGATCAAATTACTTTTCAACTTAAGAAAGGCTAATACTAGAGAATTCTGGATGTCAGTGAATGAAATAGACCGAAAAGTAAGAGTAATAAACTGTACTTCAATTTCAGAAGATAAATGGGTGGATTACCTGTTAGACATCTTTTTTAAGCCAACCCCTCCTGTAGAAAATCAGCAACTGAAGGCTTCACTAAAACCTACAGACGTTCCTCAGAGTGATATGAGATTCAGTGCCAATGAAGTAGCCCAGGTGATCAGAAGGAGCTGTAGTGACGGGGCTCCCGGCCCTAATGGTCTCTCCCAAGCCATATTTAAGGCGGATCTCGATTAATGGTCAGCCACTCTGTCAATATTATATGCTGAAGTCGAACGTAACAGTACCATTCCTGATAGTTGGAAAGGATCCATCATTAATCCTATATACAAAGGAGGCAGCAGGGCAAACCCAGCTAGCTATAGGCTGATAGCTCTAATTGGCAGTGAGGCCAAATACTTTGCCTCTTTAATCCTAGCAGACCTGCTCACCTGGTCTAATTTAAATAACCTGGTCCCTATGAATCAAAATGGTTTCCGGAAGGGCTATGGCACAGTGACTAACATTCTTGCGCTAGGAGATATAGCCAACCGAGCAAAGAGCTTAAAGAAAAATTTACACATATGTTTTGTGGATTTCAAAAGTGCTTTTGATTGTGTGGACAGAGCAAAACTTGGGTACGAATCAAGGTAACAGACGGCTCAAAAGTTTCCAGGAGAATACCAACAAATATAGGATTAAAGCAAGGCTGCGTGTTGGCCCCGCACCTCTTTAACCTGTTCATGGCAGATCTCTCTGCAAAACTAGACGCAACCAACTCACATTCTCCAAGGATGGGAAGTCTGGCTATAACACATCTATCGTATGCTGATGACATTGTTCTGTTAAGCAACACAAAAATAGGGTTGCAACGACTGTTTAATGCCTTGGGCGAATTTGCAAAGACAAACAAACTAGAGGTTAAACTTCAAAGACAAAAACAATGTCAATAGGCTGCTCTTTGAATCCTGCAAACAAAATAAAATTGAATGGTTTCAGTCTTGATACAATCTGCAGCTACAAATATCTTGGACTTACAGTAGACAATAAGATCAATTTTGTGCCGCAAAACCAGTATATTCTACAGAAGTCCAAAGCCTTGGCGTTCACTTTCTGCACTCTTGCTAAAAGATTAACGGGCCCATCATATAAACCACTAATGTCGGTTATATCCGCTAAATTCCTTCCAGCAATTACATACGGAAGCGCAGCCCAATACGGGAAAGATGCTAGCCTTCTGGAAAAGCAGCAAATAAAAATCTATAAGCAAGTCTTCAATCTTCCTCGATCTGCTTCCCCTGCACAGATAAGGCTGGAATTTGGTCTAACACAACAGCAGCTAGACAGGAAGGCCCACACAATAAAGATCTGGTACAAAATAACTAAAAACACTGTCAGCCCGCTGGTAGCGGCACTATGGAGTTCAGTAAACGGCAATCCTAATTCAGTATACAACAGATACCTGAACAACTCCTTGCAAGAGACGAAAACAAAGTACCTATGTGATTCCAACATGTTGTATTCCCTTTTGTGTCAAGCGATAAAAAAGAAAATAAGTATCCAATCTCTTCTAGATGATAAAGCTAAACATTCGCAACGCTCACACGCCTGGCTGGTAATGCACACTTATACCACCATGGCCCCATCACAATACCTGGCCGAAACCTTCGCACTACACATCAAGCATCTCTTCATGACTCTGCATTTGGGAGCATCTCCTGCTAGAGCGGATCAACCATCGTAGAAGAATGGAGGAGAGACTTCCTGCAGGCTATGCAAAGGCCTGAAAGAAGATATGGTTCACCTGATTTGTATTTGTCCAGCCTTAAAAGAAGCCTGCAGACAACTATTAAAACCGCTTTTTATGAGAAATGGGACTCGTTCCTGTCGGTCAGCGGTGATGTCAATTTTTGATCCTAATGATGCACAATCAATATGCAAATTTATCAAATTCTTGACTGCACACACCAAAGACGTAAACCTGCCATCCGGGATGCATACTTAATCACGGGCATCTTAGAATTAAGAAACTGATTTTAGATCCTCGCATGGTTTCATGGCCAAGGAATTTACGGAATTTTATAGAATTTTAGAGATGTTTTATCTTTAAATATGTTGTATTATGAGATGATTGTTATGGTTTTTAATCACTAAACAATAAAGATTATTATTTATCATAAAGTGCAAATGATAAATATTCACTGATACTCCATTTTCACATATTGTTTATATTAGTAAATCTGCATGTCTGTGCAAATGTAGTGGCCATTGCAATGGAAAATGTGCTGTCTGTGAATGACAGTGCCTTACCAGACTATGCTTTAGTAATATAGTTGTGACAGTGTGCTCCAAAATGCACCACTGGTTACACACCACCACTGCTGAATGGTCCTGTCTTATTTACTACATATGTTCTTAGGGAGACAGTTTGATTTTCTGCAATCCCTATGACTTCATTGATTTTCCACTGATGGCAGCATCCCTGACCCCCTCTGTGATTGTTTCAGCAACATTGTGTGCAACTGTGCAAAACCTATCTATACATTCTCTATTTATTCACTTTTATTGTTCTGGTGGCCAAATAAAACTAATCAAGATCGTGGAAATCTCAAATCCTTGGGACGCGTTTCTGTTGCATAATCCTTCCAACTGTATCTAGCAGTTGAAAACCGCTTATTTCCAGTCAGCAGGAATGCTTTAAAAGGTACCTTGTTTAAAGCACAATATGCTGCTTTCAGACAATGATGTGCTTTGGTTGGTATTCACAGTCAATAGGACTCCCCAGGAAGGGAATACATATAATCCCAGCACGCGTGTTATAGAACTCAGAGGGCCTCTATACATTCACATTAGTGGGCAGAAACCGTTGTGTGCGTGCAGTGTATTGTTCTCCTGCAGGCAGCAGGTTCACAGGGTGTATATAAAGGCTGCTAAGCGCCCATCTACAGCACCGAGGTCGACAAACCATTCAGCAGCCAACATGGGGAAGGTGAGTGAGAAATGCCAGGTTGTGATTTGTTTTATAAGAGAGACACATTCATACACAAGAATCTTCTCATTTATATGATTAGCAGGATCTGAGAATTTAATCCGGGCATGAACATTTGATATGCACCAAATTAACCGTAATATAATTTTATTTCTAAAAGATTCCTTCCTTTATAGTTTTGTTTGGCACTTTTATATCACCAGCTGATCACAAGGAGGTATTGGCTTGTTGAAGTATTTTCTGTGAAATCAGGATTTATTATGGAAGGCCTTGGTTGACCATTGCCTTACTGTACTACATCGACACATGGCTTGGCCTCTCTTAACACACAGCAAGCATATGTCATTTGAACAGCTAATATAGCGTATTAAAATGACGTACACATTTTATGTATACAGATGCTGTAGCACATCTTTATTAGTTTAGAGCTCTTCATGTTGGAACACACCAGATCACCCGGCCATCTGATGTTATGCAGTGCGAAGTTTACCTACTTAGATAGCCACACAGGGTTTTCTATAAAAACAATGCCTTCTTGAACAAGGAGAAATGCTTTCATTTCTCAAAAAATCCACCAATTAATTGCATGTGTGCTGAAATTTACAGCACACATTATGTGTGGTATTTTCTAACTTTGTCTAGACAAAGGAACATGTACTGCAAGTGTGTGCTTCCAACACAAATCCAGGGCTAGACTATGCGCCCTGCCCTCCGTGAAGTTGGGGGTCACACAAGGCAGCCTTTTAGAGCGCCAACTAGGAAGGGCCAATCATAGCAGATTGACTCTTTTGCACAATGCAGTGCAGCATTACGCAAAGGGGATAATATTCTGTGTGCTGTGTGAAAAAATAGTAACTCTACCCCATCGTTTCCTTCAAAGTGGGCAGGCTACTTCTCAACATGCTTTTCTACTGTGTGGTGGTGGTGGTATGATCTTCAGTTTATTACAGAAACTGCCTCAGCTCTACTCTTTCCACAGCTGTTTCACCATTTGTGATATGATTACCCTGTTTTGGGTTTTCAAGTCTTCTTTCCTCATGGCCTTCTATTTAAGCCCCAAGCAAAAGGATTTTCCCTTGGCTGTATTGAGGCAAACTATTTCCGCCACCGGATATTTATTATCTACAACTAATCCACACCTGGAATTAGAACAGTAATAACCTTACGAAAACTCCCAATACTGTTTAAATAATAGGATTTTAAATTAGTTTTCCTTTTACTTAGCTACGTTCTTTTCAATCCATACCCTGGTTCTTGTTAAGTACAGCAATCCAAGTTACACAACAAAAGATCAGACATAAAAATGTAATTTTATCATTATCATCTAGTATAGGTAAAAGTAGCCATAAACATATCTGTCCATATTATAGATGAACTTGGCTAGACAAAAGGAAAGTCACTGGCATGATTTTAAGAGCCGTTTTTCTAATATTTAGGTACTGATATAGGTCTGCATAATATCAATTAACTTGTTTTAAATTGCTTTCAGTTTTGGCACATTAGGGAAATGAGGCACAAGGATTCAATGTGAAAACTGGTCTGTGGCCTATAAAATCATCAAATAGTCATTAGCCGGCAATTCCCTTGTTTAGGTGTTTCCCAGGATTTTTCTTTATTATACAATTAAGAAATGAATTACTCAACAGTTGTTCAGAAGGAACAGTATGAAATGCAGACGGAGGTCTATGGAAGTCCGTCCCCAAGGTTTGAACTGTATTGTCAATCAATCAATCAATCAATCAAAAACACTTGTTAAGCGCGCTACTCACCCGTTAGGGTCTCAAGGTGCTCAGGGGGAGGGTCGCTAATGCTTGAATAGCCAGGTCTTGAGTCGTTTGCTGAAGGTCAGGAGGTCCTGGGTCAGTCGTAGGTCGACGGGGAGGGAGTTCCAGGTTTTGGTGATGAAGTGAGAGAAGGATCTGCTGCCAGCTGTGGTACAGTGGATGCAGGGGGTGGTGGTGAGGGCGAGGTTGGCAGAGCGGAGCTGGCGGTGGGTGTGTGGAAGCTGAGACGCTCGTTGAGGTAGGCAGGGCTTTGTGGGCGTGGATGAGGAGTTTTAAGGTGATCCTCTTGTTGACGGGGAGCCAGTGTAAGTCTCTGAGGTGGGCTGAGATGTGTTTGTGGCGTGGGATGTTGAGGATGAGGTGTGCAGAGGCGTTCTGAATACGATGAAGTTTTCTCGCGAGCTTGGCCGTTGTTCCCACTTAGAGTGCGTTGCCGTAGTCCAGTCTGCTGCTGACGAGGGCATGGGTGACCGTTCTAGTTTCAATGGGAATCCATCAGCATGCGGAGGGTGTTGAAACAGGAAGATGAGACGGTGTTGACTTGCTGGGTAATGGTGAGCGATGAGTCTAGGATGAAGCCAAGGTTGCATGCGTGTGTGGTGGGTGGTGGGAGTTGGTGCGGTTCTGAGGTTGGCTGGCCACCAGGAGTCGTCCCATGCGGAACGGTTAGAGCCGAGGATGAGGATCTCAGTCTTGTCCAAGTTTAGTTTGAGGCGGCTCATCTCCATCCAGTTGGCGAAGGCATGCAGTCCGTTGTGGAGATTGATCTTAGCGGTGGCGGGGTCCTTGTCCAATATGAACCTACTGATCTTGCAGCAAGGCTTTTCTTGTTACTCCACTAGTTAGACATTGCCACAGAAGTGGCCTCCCTTACCAGGGTGACAACCAAGTTGAGGAATATTTTGCTTCTTCACAATAGGTCCGCTACAGAGCAGTCAGTCCATATAAAGCAGAATAAAACTTGTCTTTTAATCTATTTTACAAAAAAATTCTTAGGTCGTTAGCTGGTTCATTATTTTAAGTTTCTCAGCACCAGCGACACTTTTGTTTACTTAATTGTGCTCAATAAATCAAAAACAAAAGATTTAACTGAGAACTAGATTTAGATATGACTTTTCAACCCTTAATGCACTAAACTCAATATTCGAAATTTCAACCAACAGGCAATTTCGTATGTCTTACTTCTATTTCACTATTATGGTTTCCCTGCAAATTAACTAGCAACAAGGAACCTGAGCCAAAAGAAGCATTGTGAAACTCCAATATAATTATTTGCTATTAGATACTATTAGCCCAATCTGGAATTGATTTGGTAAACCTGAACCCACAGAATGAAAGCACGGGCTGCAGGTGATCGATCTTTAGTGCTTGACATGCATTAATCAAGAGCTATGAAAATAATGTGTGGTACTTCACCTTTCATATCGATGTATTTATTATCTTCTGTTCCACTACAAGTTTATCCCAAGAACATGCAGAAATACATTTAAATTATCAATGTGTGTAATTTTTGTTACAGATCATCTTCTATGAGGACAGGAACTTCCAGGGCCGCTCCTATGAGTGCAGCTCTGAGTGTGCCGATCTGAGCACCTATTTCAGCCGCTGCAACTCCATCCGAGTGGAAAGTGGCAACTGGATACTCTATGAACACCCTAACTTCAGGGGACACCAGTACTATCTTAGAAGGGGGGAGTACCCCGACTTCCAGCACTGGATGGGCTTCAATGATTCGATCAGGTCCTGCCGCTTGACCCCACAAGTGAGTGTTACTCTGTTTCCTTTTGTGTATTTGGAGTGTCCTTTTAAGTTTAGCTCTTCAAATATGCTAATCTATAAAATAGTCTCATGACCTTTACTACTTTTTGGAATTCACAAACTAGAAGTTTAATTTTACTACTAGTGTAAGTTTACTTTTGTGAATGCGGCTCTTAATTTGCATCTACCCTATGCCAAAATGGTCATATACAATTAAGAGGGCAGCCATGCAATTCTAGATTGCAACACACCAAGAAGAAAATAAATGTGTTGGTGGTTTGTGAAGGATAGAATTGTGTGGCATGTCACATAACATTCCCACAGTATATTATTCAGGCACATCCTGCAATCTTATATTTGCAAAGTTAACTTCCAGTGCTTTATTGGTTACTAAAACTACCTTGAAATTAGATGGTAAATTCTGACTAGACCTATTCCTTCTCTATAAATGTGTGTCTTTGTGATGTAATGAAAGGTACTTGATGGTCCACAGGAACCATTATGTGAGTGTTCTTGTTATAAGGCAATGTCATTCATTGAATAGTTCTATTGGTTGTAGTAATGCATCCCTTTGACTCTTTGCCAGGTAAAGTGAAATGGGCTTGCACCAGGTGCCGGCCTCCGTTGTGCATAAAATTCTGCAAAGTACTGTCCCCTAGTAGGAGTAGTTGCTGCATCAGTCAGGGGCATCATCCTGGCCTCCTGACCCACATCACAAAAATTACTGACTGTCTTGCAGGAATTCTAGAATTTTAGCCAATCATCTAGACCACCTCTATACCACTGATTGGCTTGGCCAATGGGGCAAGTGCCTGTTGCCTAGTCATCTGCAGATTTCCCTATTTCCATTAAAAGTGCCACAATGAAAATCAGAGTCTATTATCACATGCATGTGATTTATAATCTCCACTGCATATTAGTTATTGCTGAAACTGCTGCACCTCTATTTTATAATACAGAACTGCACCCCACACAGTAAAAGCAGGTCAAACTGAGTGTTGATCTGGTTCATATAACCAAGAATGCCTTATCCAATACACTTGTTCAAGGAAATAGGAAATATATGTGAAAAATAGTTCTGTAGCACAAAATACCAGCTTAGAATTATAAACATATGTGAATTAATTGTTGTCTTTTATTATCAATTATCGTTTCTGAAAATATAATACTGCCTGTTGTTATACAGACAGAGATCACAAGTTTAGTTTGAAAAGCGAAGTAATGTATTCCAATATTTTTTAGCAAAGGTTTTGTCATTCAATTAAATTATCCAGTTTATCTTTTATTTTTTAATACATTTTTATTTTAAGAAGGGTTTTAATACTGATTTGCCTTCCCTCGCCATTACAGCACCGTGGATCCTACAGAATAAGAGTTTATGAGAGAGAAAACTTTGGAGGTCAAATGATGGAGTTCTCAGAAGACTGTCCACATGTGTATGAGGAGTTCCGCTACAATGACATCTATTCCTGTAATGTGCAGGATGGGCACTGGGTCTTCTATGAAGAGCCCAATTACAGAGGACGTCAGTACTACTTGAGACCCGGCGAGTACAGGAGATACAGCGACTGGGGAGCCTCAAGCCCCAAAGTTGGTTCTTTCAGGAGAGTTAGAGATCATTATTAAAGTTACCTCTTTTGCATAGGCCTGTACATGTAACCAATAAATTCATATGCAACATAATTTTGTTTTTTGGGGTACTTATTAATATTGCATTGCTACATATCTGTGAACATCTGATTTAAGGTAAAGAGAAGTCAAACATGTTCACAAGAAGTGTAAATATCTCTATATAATATTTGAATGTATCACTAATAATCACCCTAAGTATGTGATTCTAAGTATCAATTTGACCAAAGTAGATTCATGTTTCAAACCTCAACACTACAGCACACCACAACTATCTCTTTCCCATCCCCATCCTCCTTGAACTCTACCATAACTTTCACATCTTTGACCATAACACCGTCATACCAACATCTAATCTAGTTGTCATTGGCACAGCACTCTCCTGATTCATCACTTAAAGAGATAGCCAATTCTGTGTTATGGTGTCACTATATTATCATTCCTACCCTCCTACAAAGGGGCATCATTGATGAGCGTGTGCTAATAAATACTGCTTGTTGTTTATGTCCAAATATTGTTCTCCTTTGCCTTCTCTGATGTATATCTCTTTCAACAACAATTCTAATGCCTTGACATCATCATGCATTTGATGGTAATTCACTGCCTCATTCTGAACTCAGCAAAACATATTGTTCCCTGCCCAAGGTAGTGACCATTTACTTACACATCTAGAACTCCATTTTCATCACATGTGCTTCAACACTTGAAAACTAATAGAGTTTGGAGAGTTTGATGAAGTATCCCCTCTGAAGAGAGTAAAATGGACTCAAGAGACTATGCACACTACCAGAATGTTTAAAAACAATTGTACCGGGTACCAACAGCAGAGATAAAATTAGCTTTTAAATGGGTTTGCCAGGTGGGAGGAGCATATGTCATATATTGGATAATTTGTCTGACCCTCCTAAGCCAAGGGCCCAAAGAGGCCCACTGGAAAAAAATATGACATTTTAATGAATGAACAGTTATGAAGAAGTCTCTTTTACATAGTATAACCCCAACTTTTTGCATTAACTGTTGTGGCTGACTGGTAAATGTGCAGTTTACCGCTGCTAACCAGAGGTAATGTGCCTGTGCCTCTACTTTCAACATGATGAAATTGGTATACCACTAATTAACATATTTAACCAACCTATTAGTCTCAAGTATATGGTAGAACGTCTACCCAGGGCCTGTAAGTTAAATATCACCAGTGGACTGTAGCACCCATTGTGCCATCCACTACAGTGACACTGTAAACCATGCCCTCAGGACTCAGGCCTGCCATTGAAGCCTGACTGAAGCAACTTTTAAACAGCAATTATATCTGTCAAAATAAACCCTTTTGTCTGGTCAGAACATTTATTTGGAAGATTATTATGTCACCGCTAGGTAGGACTTACTGCCAATGAGGTAGGGTGGATGGTATTTAAAAGTAGAACATGAAGAAATGTAAGGTTAAACATCCTTACAGTGAAGAAATCCTAAAAACTATTTTCAGTGTAGCAATGCTGGTATTTCTAAAGAAAATACTGGATTACTATGTTACATTTAATAATGCTATTTTCAGTTACAAAACAGCTAAAAGTGTAATAAAAGGAATATTTTTAATAGTTATTAAAAATCAAATTCAAAGGTAACATCTATTTTTTATGATTATTAATGAGAAAGCACTTTCAGAAAGTTACTTTTTTCCTGTCAAAAGCCTCTAGAGGCCCGTTTTTATGAACTCCAACTATGACCCAGCAGCTGGATAGAACCTCAGTGAAGTATGAAAAGTGTTCCTAGTGCAGGGACAAAACTTGGGTGTGCACTGGTGTTTCTGTTGCTTCAGCAGGATGGCCCTTTGGGCTGTACCCAAGAACTTGATGATCTTTAAAGAAGGCCTACTCATAGGCTGAGGATAGCTCCTTTCTTTTTTCCCCCATCCAAGCATCAGGCTCCAATTACAGCTGTAAAAGCACCCCCAGAACTGGTTTAGAATTACCATAGAGGAAAGTTTACCTTCAATATTTCTCTTTCCCTGTGTAGAGTCCAAGTGCCCAACCCAAACGTTTTGCCATGTTGGATTTAGACAGAGAGGGGCACTGTGAGATCTTTGTTATAGGGCACACAGGAGGTGCTGCAAAAGTGGGCAGGGTCTCCTCTTACCCAATCACCTGGTGTTAAGTGCACTTCTTTTAGTCCATTTTGTTTGTCATAATATGTTGTTTTACAATTCTTTCATTTTCAGCATGTTCCCTTTTCCTACAGAAGGGGACCATTTGCTGCAATCTTTCCTACCCTTCCAAACTAGGTTGTCTTTTGGAAACAGTTCTCTCCCTCTTAAAATTCTAAATGTACTATACTCTGTTCCTGTGGGAGTAATTCTATATGCCTGGACTGTACTGTTCAACTCGTTTACCCAATTCTTGCCAGCTTTAATAGCTGCTTGTATGCTGGCCATTATCACTTGTTAAAGTGTTTTACCAGCAGGATGGTAAACTGGGATTTTTTTCCTGTAACTCTATTCCTGTTAAAAAAAATTCCATAATTCTCAGAATTACATTGTTGTCTATTCTCACTTAAAACATATTTGGGAATATCGTCTCCTAAAAATAGCCTTTCTAGAAATGCAATCACAGCTTTAGCATCAATTTCCTCCATCTCCTCAGTGTCTGTCTATTTAGAATAATGATCCATTACTACAATTCTATACTTCGGTACACCCCATTCATATAAACTGGGTCCCAGGGAGGTTATGCTCCTCATGTCCCATGGATGTTTTGGGTACTTCCGTTCACCCAAAGATGGTGTAAGCATAGATTGGGTTTTGTCTGAATTTGCACGTACTTCAAAGTTCTTTACAACCCTTTCTATTTCTGTATCGATCCCTGACTACCGATACATAGATTTCACTCTTTTCTTTAGCTTTACGATACCCAAACGACCTTCATGATTTACATTCAATATTGTCTTCAGAGGTACTAATCTGTCTTCTCTGAAAATGTTTCCTGCCTCACTAAGAGATAATTCTTCTTTAATCTCTCACAACTTCTTACATTCATCCTGTAATTTGTTTTTATCCGTCCAACCTGTAATAATGAATTATTTTATCAAACTCATATTTTCATCTTATTTGTTTTTCAATTCCCATTCATCCTTCAATATAACATTTTTGCTATCCTAAATCATTGCCACAATGAAGTCATTCCATTATTTTTCTGTTTGTTTATCAATTGGTAAAAGCTAGTAACTGAAATAAACTGCTACCTTGTTCAGTTTTCCAGGTAAATATTCAATTTTCGTAAAGATAATCTAACAATCTCAGACTCATTTTTGATATTCGTGATGTTTCTCTAATATTGCCTTTAGAAGTAACTACTATCATGACTTTTTTTTTTTAAATGGGTTGCAAAGATTATTACTTAAATCCACAATCGCTGGAAAAAATAACCAGGAGAGAACTGAGGGCCTTGACACTGAAGTATTTGGAAGAACAGAGATGGGAAGAGGAATCAAAAAAATCCACCGTAATGTCTAACCAACTAATTTTGTCTACGGATACCATTCAGCCTTACCTAGTAAGCGTGGTAAACCCCCGACATCGATTTGTTCTTACAAGACTCCGTCTAGACATCTTCCACCGGTTAGTAACTTTTCCGACCATGAATGACTGGAGTACAATTTTAAGAGTTTGTCCTTGTGACGCGAAGGCCCCCCAATCCACAATGCACTTGGTCCTTTTCTGCAAATTTTATAACGCACAAAGAAAACGGTTTTTACTGCCTCTTTTAAGGTTGATTAATTTGCGTCGGTGCCGCGACGTGTATTTTAGCTTACAGCTTTTATCCTCAATTGAAATGTGTGGAATTTTAGCAAACTTTTTATGCACAGTATTGACTGTAAGGAAGTCTATGGGAGTTTTGGACTAATTTTATTGGATTGTTTGGAATTTTTTACCTTATGGAAAACACAAAAGAGAAAACAAAAACTGTAAGGATATTTGACTTGGTATTGGTGTAAATCTATTAGGGGTTTATATATCTGTATTGAATGAATGTAGAATGTGCTTGTACTTCCCCTTATTTTATTATTTATTTCTTTTACACATATTTATTTATCATTAAATGTGTTATTATTTGATACTTTAATGGCTGGTTGAAAGCCGAATAAAGTCTGTTTTGATGAAGTACTATCATCAGTGGTTTGTGGCTCATTTGGAATGTATATCTTGAGTCCCAAATATACTGCCTAAACTTTTCCATTGCCCACACTGCTCCTAACATTTCTCTATTTATTACGGAGAATTTCTCTTCAGCAAGTGACAATGAATGGGAAGCATGAGCTACTGTACATTCTTCTCCTGATTCAGATGTTTGGGTTATAACTGCACCAAAGCCTTTCCCACTAGCATCAGTGCTTACAAGACTATGGGGGTCATTCCGACCCCCGGCGGGCGGCGAGCGCCGCCCGCCGGGCGGAGACCGCCAGAAGACTGCACCGCGGTCAAATGACCGCGTCGGTCATTCTGACTTTCCCGCTGGGCGGGCGGGCGACCGCCAAAAGGCCGCCCGCCCGCCCAGCGGGAAAGCCCCAGCAACGATGAAGCCGGCTCCGAATGGAGCCGGCGGAGTTGCTGGTGTGCGACGGGTGCAGACACTGAAAATCTGAATGGGGCCCTGTTAGGGGGCCCCTGCAGTGCCCATGCCAGTGGCATGGGCACTGCAGGGGCCCCCAGGGGCCCCATGACACCAGATCCCGCCAGCCTCTTCCTGGCGGTGTAAACCGCCAGGAACAGGCTGGCGGGAAGGGGGTCGGAATCCCATGGCTGCGCTGCTTGCAGCGCCGCCGTGGAGGATTCTCTGGGGCAGGGGAAAACCGGTGGGAAACCGCCGGTTCCCCTTTTCTGACCGCGGCTTTACCGCCACGGTCAGAATTGCCCCTGAAGCACCGCCAGCCTGTTGGCGGTGCTTCCTCCGTCCCCGGCGGACCGCCAGGGTCGGAATGACCCCCAATGTGTCCCTGCTTAAAAACCTTACAAAGGTCTATCCTTACAGATATATTTTACAAATATAGCCTGACAACATTTCATTTGATGTTTTCAAAATCTGTTTGCAATTGTTCATCCCCTTTGAATTCCTGCCTCACTTTTAATAATTGCCTCATTCTTGATGTTTTCATGGCAAAGTTTTCTACAGACAGAGTAAAATTCTATAAGTTCCAGAAAGGATCTTTCATTATCTTTAGACTTTGGAGCTGAGAAATGTCTTCTAGCTTTAGTGATGTTTTTCTTTGGTGAAATATCCACACTACCTACTTCGTCTCCCAGATATGTTACTGAATTTACTGAAAATTTGCATTTCTTTAATTCAGCCATTAGCCCCTTATCAGCTAATTTCTTTAATACCAACTTCAGTCAATAATCATGTTCCCTTCTGCATCAACCAATTACTAGTATGTTGTCTTGAAAATAAGGGCCAGATGTAGCAAGCAGTTTTGCCCATTCTGTATCTATGGGAAAAAGTGTTCGTACATATGGCCTAAGTCACTTCCTCAATACCTTTGAAAAGTCATCCGGTGCTGAAAAACTGCTGCCACTGAAGCACGGGCAAACGGCATTGAACAAATGTATAATGTCCAAATGGAGTGATAAATGTGTAAGATTTCTGCTAAATGTATCTAGAGGGACCTGGTGATAGTCGCACGTTAAATATATTGTTGAACACCATTTGTATAGTTGAATTGAGATAAAAGTTAATCGATCTTAGGCAATGCAAACTTGTCAATACCATGGTTTTTATTCAACACACCAAGGTCTATGCATTGTCGTAATCTCCCGTCAGATTTGCGTGCTACTACTTGGGGAGCTAACCATTCTGCACTTTCCAGTGGTTCTATGATCCCTTTCTTCTCTAAGACTTTTTCAATTCCGTCATGCCATTTTCTCTAATACTCACAGATATTTTTCTGACCTTGTGACAAATTGGTTTAGCCCCCTTCATACAATTTTATTGACAAATCCTTTCAATTTTGCTATATCACCAGAAAATACACTCAGAAATTGTGTCTTGATCTCTTCTTCAGCATTTATTGCCGAATCACCCAGTAAAATTACTTGGTCTCCATTGTTCGTATAAAGTAAAGAGCTCCCTGGTCAATCCATCGTAGTACTGAGGTCCCCTTCTCAGCTACATTCAATTTTCCCCTGGTTGTTCTGTCCCCAAATTTAAATTCTATTTCTTTAAAGCTTGCCATGAGGATCTTTTCTCCCAGGAAGGTGACTGGGCGTATATCTGTGGAACTCAACTGGTCACCTAAAACTGCTATGAATACATCTTCCCACACCGAACGTTGTACCATGGTTTATGGAGCTCCTGAATCTGCAACCACTTGTATATGTGCACCACAAATGCTTACATCACATTTTGTTTGTTCTTGGAACTAATATTTACATCTAAAACTGCATCTTTATTGTTGAGTATACCTTCATTGCTAGTAGAATCATTTTCTTCTTTTACATGTTATTCCTTATTTAACACACATTTGACTGTATATTTTCAACTTTTTTTGCAGATTCTAGCATAGTGGCCCATGATCCCACAATGAGCACACTTAGGTGGTCATTATGAACTTGGAGGTGTGGCCTGCCATGCCGGCGGTGGCGGGAAAACCCGTCAGCCGGCATGACGGGCCACGCCGCCACATGGCTGCCATCGGCGGCCCTCACTCACTGCCAGGCTGCCTCCGTCAGGCAGCCTGGCGGCGGACGGAATCATTATCCGGCAGGGCAGCGGTGCTGCCCCTCGGATAATGATCCCGCAGGCCCCAGCCTTTTTCTGGTGGGTTTCCCTGCCAATGAAAGGCTGCCAGAAGGGGTGCACCAAGGCACCCCTGTGGGTCCCTGCACTACTTATGCACTTGGCATGGGCAGTGCAGGGGCCCTTGTGCTGTGCCCCATCGCACAGGTCACTGCCCAATTTTCGGGCAGTGATCTGCGTGACAGGTGCAGCTGCACCCGCCGGACAGAGGCATTGGTGGTGGCTCCATGTGGAGCTGCCACCAATGTCCCGGCCCACAGGAATGTTCATTGTACGGCCGGCAGGGATCTGGGGACGCTGGCGGTCAGTAGTTTGACTGCCAGCATGAACACAGCGGTTTCTACCACTGTGTTCATAATGAGGGCCATAGATCTGATTGCAGGACAAATTTAGCGTTTGGCTATATGCCCCTTGTTACCACACCTAAAACACACTGGCCTTTTGTTCTCTAATTCAGGTTTGCTATTTATTGATTTCTTCCACCCAGAATATTTGTGCATTTCCTGTCCACACTCTTTTCATCTTTTTTAGAATGAGTTACCTTGCATACTGTCTCTGCTTTGCTACTATTCCTTAGAGCTACTTTATCACACCTTCTTGACTTTTCAGCTGTCTTTACTATTGCAATAATCCTACTTAAAGGTGAATCACCACAAGCCTATGGTTTTTCTTGAATATTTGCATTACTACAGTACACAACTATTTGATCCCAAATGAGATCATATAAGGTCCCAAATTTGCAGTTGATTGGCAAATTGTTTAGTGCGAATACATAGTGTTCTACTGTTTCATTCTTCATCTGTTTCCTTTCGAACAATGCATACCTATTGATAGCCACACAAACAGTTCATTGGTAATAGGCATTCACATACTCCAAGGCATCTCTAAATGCGTCTGTTGAATCAGCTCAGCTGTCTTTCTTTTCAATCTGATTGTATATACACAACCCTTCAGGACCAAGACTATGTCACAATATATTTTTCTTTCTAGACAGTGTAAATTCCTCATCATTCTCTTCCTCTAAGCATGATATATAGTTTACTAAATATTCTGTCTAGTCCAACCATTTTACTAAAGGATCACCTGGTCTGAGAAGAAAAGGTACAGGAGGAGCGAGACACTTATTTTGAGAACTCATTTTAATTTACAAACTTCTAAAACGTATTATCAATATTTAGCAATAGTTAATTTACATGCAGTTAATAATAATCTGTTCAACCAAGGTGTGCGAATCACTGAAATGCGCACTCTATTCCATAGCTCATCTTAAATGTTTACCTAATATGGTGTGTGAATCGCCAAGATTAGCATTATGTTTAAGGTGTGCGCATCACTGTGATTCATGAAAGATTCCTGTGACGTGCTGGAAGTATTAAAATTAGAAGCAGCTTACAAGAACAGTGTGTGTATCACTGGACATGCTACTAAACTGAATTATGCCAATTTAATATGGTGTGCGCATACCATGATGCCTTCAAAAAAGTAAGTGAGCCCAAACTAAGATGGCTCTCTGTGTGACTCGGTGCTGTGTCTTTTGCATGCACATCCAGGGGATGCAGTATAAAGTGGTGCAACATAGGGTTCTTCTTGCTTCCATTACGTACCCTAAATGCACATATACCATTCTTCAATGCATGCAAGCTGTAGGGTGAGCAGTTCAACAAGTTGGAGTGCAAGGGGCCCAATTGCTTCCCCTCCCAGTTGCTCCTACTCACCACAAACTTCTGAAATCGGGAAGAAGTTCTCAATTATTCCTTTCCTTTCTACTGCCAATTCATCTCACGGCCAAGATCAGTAGGAATACCTTCAACGCTGGCAATACAGGAACTACCAGCTTGCTCTTCTTCTGTATGCACTCCAGCCCAGAGTGAGCTCTATGACAACTGCACTTCCTCCTTGTCACCAAATTTGTAAGATAGACTCCAGTACTAAGCAGGTAAGTTTACTAGTGCATTTATGAAGGAGAGCAATGCTAGTAACGTCTGATCACACTACAAGGTTCTCTCCAACGGCTCCAACCCTCTCCTTATGTTCCTGCATTCTAGAACATGTTACCTAGGTACATGCAACTAGCATACCACAAAGTTATGTCCCGGAGTACTGGAATCTTCAACCGTGTCATAATGCTCCTCTTAACATCCTGAGAAACCTGTAACTTAGAAACTTCTTGGCTCAAAGAGCACTGGAGGATTGGGCAAATCTGCCAATAAGATCCAATAAAGGTGCATTGCTGCTGGGCAGAAGATTCAGGTTCCCCCACACCTATCTTTTCTGTCGCATCAAATCTGATTTAGTGGGTCTTCACACAGAAGTTACCAAACCTTGTCGAGCTCTCTTCATCCAGAGACTGTACTCTAGTCCTACCAGAATAGTCTGCACTCTAAAACTCCAAAATTAGAAGTGTTCACTGGACGAAGGTGTCAAAAGTATGAGGCCGGTGAGGGACCTTCTTTGGGCATGAAATAAAAATTTCTCCTGCTTTCTCTCCTAAACAGAATACCAGTAACCCAAGACCACTTTCAGCCTAGTTGGATCTCTTCAGTCAGGTGAAAGTTGATTCCAGTGGCGCAGTGAGCAAGGGATCCATGGCTAGATATACCCAGGGGCATTTAGAGCATTATATCAAACACAAATCAATTGACTGGAATAATGCTTGCAGGTAGTCTAACCATATTCACTATTGTTTGTTTTTTCCCACCATGTCACCTCAGATTGGCCCCAGGCACATGTGACTTAGTTCAACTTTGACAAAGTTATGCCATTTGATATACTGCTAATTACTTAGCTGTCAATAATGTTATCATTAACTATATTACTTGGAAAGATTTATCAAATGCATTATGATATGCTTTGAGGGCTAGTATGTAACTCATTTCAAACCATCAAAGTTAGCAATTTTGAATTTCTTTTTTGACCTAAAATGATATTCAAGTCTGGAATACTGCCACATTTTCCTGTATTCCAAGTGTGGTGATTCAATCTTATCAAACTATATCTGATTATCTGTTTTTTAGGGAACCTATTACAAACCTAATTGATTCGGTGCGGGATTATGCTTGTCAACCCTTTTGGGTATTCTTACACTGTGAATTTATCTTCTAGTAGGACATTTCCTTATTGAATGATACATTCTCCATATTTCATGCTTTTAAACAGAAAACTTTGTGATAGATCTCATAATATAGACCAATTATGCCCCATCAGTTTAAGAGTCATCTGAGTTAGTAGTTATCACAAACAGTCCAAAGTATCTTTCAAGAGCATTATGATTACCCCTTCACTCTATAGTTTATTCTTCTATTATGGATCATTTACATACATTTTCATAGTGCAAGGTGTGCTCCTAATGCATTGCATATTTATTTTCCTTGCTGGTTTGTCCACATTATTTGTTATTCCCATTCTGTATTTTAATATATACTTCTCTTCTTTAGAGAACTTGCCTGTTCTGATGTGTCTTCAGTGAAAAAAATGGATCTTGGGCTTTGGACTGCTTTTCACTTCATATCATTTCCTTATTGAAATCTGGAGGACATCCCATTAGGTTCAATATCCTGTCAATTAGTGTACAACTGTCTTTCATTTAACTGTTTCAGAAAAAGTTCCAAGTTTTTGAAATGGTTGCAGCTGACGCATTTACTTTTGTAAAAATTGTTTTCAGAAATCTTTTGAACATGTACATCCACCTATCTAATCCTATTTAATGTCTTCTATTATCTGGCGAGTTTCTGTTGTCTCTCTTCAGTGACTTTTGTAAATTCAATTTCACTCTAAATGTAAGTGGAGTTGCATGTCTGTCCTTTAGGTTATGATGGATGGAAACATTTTTCTCATAGACAGACAATATAGGAAACAATGAGGAAATGCACTGCAGGTGGGCCTGTACCCTGTAACTAGCATTGGTGTGCTCGTCATGCAACATTTCCTCGGTGCACTGTTCTGGACAGAACATCATTTGATAGAAATAAAAAGACAGACTGTTGCTTTAACACTGGTTGTTGCCACCCCTGCAATGGCTTTTGGTTTCATTTGTTAGGCAGCTGCCATTCTACTGCCTGGCCAATGTACATAGCCTAGATTACATACAAAAAAAAATATGACATGGCTTTGGTAGTTACTGATAGTGTCCCAGTTCCCTACCCTCCAACCATATAGCCTTTGGCAATGAGGTCAGATGGAGGCCTTGACAGTGGGGCAGCGGTGGCAATGCTGCCAACAGAGGTAAATGTGGGTTGACAGGACATCAAGAAAGAAAAGGAGGACATTAGAGAGCAAAAACTGATGGAAATACACTTGAAGGTGCTGATGGAAAGCAATAAAATCCTGATGAAAAATCATGAGAATAAGAATACCATAATGATAGCTCAGAATGGGCTTTAGCTAGCACTGCTATTTCCCCACAACCACCCTCTTCCTACTCTGCTTTACTTACCTATTATACATATTACATAACTCAAATGTACACCCCTTTTTTTACTCTTCTGTCACAACCCCTCAGCTGAAATCAAGTTTTAATTAGAAATTACAAACTGCTGTTTCGATTGCAAAGCTCACATGCAACTGAGCTCTGAGGAGTCTTCAGTCATATGCCTCCTAATTTACCCAGGACCAGAAACTCCGGACACAGAGGAGAACCCATGAAGTGTTCTGAAACATATGGGGCTCAGACTTTCAGAATAAAATGCTCCCTCTCCAAAGGTCTAATAAGCCCAGAGCTTTCAATAACATTAAAAGGAAAAATGGTTCCAAAAAATCAAGCAACATGACTAAACTTAACCACCTACACAGAGTCGATACACTGTAGAGCGATAATCTATTGGTTGTCCTTGCCTTCAACTACTTGCATGTTATCTTCAAAAGGAGTGTGAACCAGATGTTGGAAATGTTTGAGAAATTCAAAATAGATCTTTCTAGAAAATAATAAATCTTTAATGAGAACATTGCAGATAAGGAAGATAGGAGGCCCGTCATAAATAGATCTGTCAGGGATCAGATAAGCAGTCTATCACATTATAAAATAAGCAGACACCGAACAATGGCCATGGCTATGCCTCAATAGCAGAAAGGCATTAGCATGAATGAAAACACATGTGGGTCATAAACCAGTAGGGTGGTGAAGAAAATAATTGGGTTAATATGTTCTGTTTATACCATTGAACTAAAGCATTCTGAAAACATATTGTTAGAAATTGAAGCAATGCCACCAATGAGGCAACTATATTTCTTACATAGATCGCAGCTCCACTAAGACACTATTCACATAGACTTGTGAATAGTGAAAAGAATGTAGTAGGCAGAGACTGACCAACTTTAGAAAAAGGCATCTTACAGGAATTGGGATTGCAAGTACTTGTATGGTCCAATCAGGATTCAGGTCTATTGGTAAACGGCCTCAATCTGTTTTGTTCTGTTTGAAATCTTCATTCTCATTTTGTCTGAAAACCTTGAGGGTGTTGTGGGTTCCTCCTCTCCACCTCCTTTGTTAAATGTTTAAGGTATGCAATAGTAAGCAATTGTAAAGGATATAAAGGTTATATATGATTATATATTCATTTTGTTTTTCCCTGGAAGGATTGTTGTTTGGAACTGTCACCATGCACAAGTAGGGAAACGTAGTTCCAGTGAACTTAATCCCTAATTAATATTGAATTTTTGCTAGTACTGCAGGTAATGTTGCTGAGCTTTACACGGGTAATGCATATTTCATTTTATTTTTACTTGCCAAGTATGAGACTTTTATTGAGGTACTCACTACCTTTTCCATATCTTTTACTGATACATTGATGCAGCTCCAGGAATTCTTTGGCATCCCAACCAGAGGGTAGTAACTTTAATGAGATGAATCATGCAAGTCTTTATGACATCACTTGTATGGTTCATAGGTTTCATATGGAAAAAGTGTGGGTGTGCAACATAAGTTAACCTCCTGACAGACTGACTTGCCTGCCAGCCCTCTGGATTTTCATTATGTCTTCTACAGCCAGATATTGGCCTCTGGGTTTGGTACTTTATTGTGTATCCAAGTACAGTTAATAATGGTTAAGGTTGGCTGTTTAGCTAATAGTCTGTAATAAACATTATGAATGTCTGACTGAACTAATAGTCACTATGGCCACCACCAATGATTTATTAGTTAGACTTGCACAAATACAGGCAAGTATACCTTCTCTTACCACTACATGAGACATCAGATGCTTCCACTAGCAAGATATACCAGAGTGGATGATACACTCTGGGCATATGTGAATGACAGCATAAAATCCAGCAACCACAGCTCTCCGTTGAATATTTATTGGGGGCTCTCTAAAACTATATGCATTCCTTGCACAATAGAATTTACATTACCTGTGCAGGCCACCAGTATTTGAAGGCAACCTTGTGATTTTTCATTTTGGTTTCTTATCCCTGTGGAGAGGCTACCTCAAGAGCCTTTCCATGGGTAATTGATAGCCACCCTTTGTTCTATAATTGGAATAGGTTCTAAGGTGTGTGAACACTGACAAGGTCAGTAGTACATTGAAAACACATTACAGAATTGAAAAAAGAAATTCAAGGTTTATACTGTTACCTAAGTCAGTTTAATCAGTTTGTTCATGAGCACCCTTGAGAGTGAACAAAAAAGCAGTTTTTCCATGCCGTAAAAGTTGGCTTAAAGGATGGCTTGAGATTCTACAGTACAATCAACAGCATCCTCCTAACTATTTTCTATCTCTAAATCTGGGATTTATGAACTTCTATATGGTAAGAACATTAAAGAGAATGAACATAGATAATATATATCCTTGGCCTTTGATTACCAATCTCCTAGACCAAGTTAAGAGTTTACCCAAATGTCATGGGGCATATCATCATAAAACAATGTGACAAATAGAAAACCACACCTTAGACCAAATCCTATATCAATATCAGTAAGCAACTATTGCCCTTTAGTATGTTTTTACATTGGCTGCATTTTAGCACCCAATGGACAAAGCATTAGGCAAATTTGGTTGACATTTATACAGATTCTCTATTACTTTTTCCAGCAGTTATGAGAACTATGTGAACACATTTAGAGGAGGTTGTAAAAACTGAGGCGTAGTATTTGCAAAATCACAGAAGTGCACATTTTATTCACTCACCAGATAATTTTGGCACTTTATATAGGCATAGAAAAGGATACTCAAAATGTGCAGGTTTGTAGGATCCAATATTGTGACAGGAATACTTTATGTAAAAAAGTGCCTCTTTTGTATGGTCACTTCCATGTTTTGTGGATTGATGCTGTTGGTTTTTGACTCTGCCTTGGAAGGTTGCTAACCAAGCCTCATTGCATTCTAACCCCTATGAAATGTAGAAATTGGCTAACACCCTAATTGGCATATTTAAGATTCCTATAAGGCTATATGATGTGGCCCTAAAATACATCCATGGCATTGAAAGTTATATCTTACTGTGGACTACAGATCTACTGTGTCATCAACTAGTGTGACAAGAGAAACAGGACTCCAATCCCACCACTTTAGCCAGGTTGCTGCAGTTTTACAACTGAAAACTAGCCTGCTAAAGTAAACCCTATTGATAGGAGAAACCCTCTCTTCTAAATGCTAATATGTCACCCCTATGTAGGCCTTGTAACCCATAAGGCAGAACACATGCTTTTTAAAAGTAGGACATGTAGAAATTCAAAGTTAACATGTCCTTACAGTGACTAGTCTTCAACCTCAAATGCTATGTTCAATATTGCCAGACAGGCTGCTTTATAGAGAAACAATGGAAGGCTATATTAAATATTAATTCTGCTATCTCAGACTGGGAACCAGCTAGATTTTTAATATTTATTTAAAGGTACAACTCACTGCTGAAGTCAGATGTTTAATAAATATTAAGGAAAATTGGCTTTTAGAAAGTTACTTTTCCTGCCTGAAGCTCCTGCAGTCATCTACCTGGTAAACAACCCTAATGAGATGTGAAAACTGCATTCGGAGTGTAGACAATGACCTGGGTATGGGGAGGTGTTTTGTTACTCTGGAAGGAAGCTCAATTGGGCAGTGCCCAGGAACCTAATTTTTCCTCAAAGGGGCCTCACTTGAACAGGCCCCTTCTTTTGTCCTACCAGACACACATGCACCAAACCTAGCAGGAGAAAGGCTGCCCCCAGCACTCATTTGCAGTGACAAAGGTGGAGAAGACTGTTCATTTGCAAGCACAACACCTCGAGGTGGGCACACAGGCTCTGTAGAAAGGGTTTGGCTTTCTTGGATTTAGTGAGTGAGGGGTACTGTGGGATTGTTTCAAATAGTACACACAAGAGGTGGAGCAATAGACAGTAGGGTTATCCCTGAGAACTTGTTTCCCTATTGGTTAGGTAGGGCCCAGGAGTCAGCCCCACACCCCACAAGCTAGTGTCAGGCATAAATGTGGCATTCATTGGCACCTTCTTGATAATACTACTTGATCTATGGAAGAAGAGAACTGCACCTGCTGTTTAAAGCCTGTGAGTATATCTGAAGGAAGAAACCTGCTTGCATTTGTACTCAGGACAAACAAGTGGACCTCAACGGTCAGTTGGTTTACCTTCTTTGAAAGCAAGAGGGCCACAATAAACCGCAAGTGACCTTTTCCTGAAGTGGAAACTGACTAGTACCAACTGGACCTGACTTGGATCCTGCTAGTGGTCTCTGTTGGAGTGAGTCTTGACCCCAGGTTCTGTTCCTGAGGTCCTGGTAGGTCCTGGGACCCTTGATGTCTTCTAATAATCCTGAAAACGTGGGGCTGGGAACATTTTTGGAACTCAAGATCTCCAGAGGACAGGGGCACATTTTCAAAGCTGATCCACCCAAGGTGGATGCCTAGGGCCGAAGAAACACATTTGCCTTTCTGGGAGTTTCTCTGCAGTACTAAATTCATTCCAGTGGTCCCTGAGCTAGAAAGTAGCTGGCCATGTGCAACCCTTGTAAAAAAAACACAAAAAAACAAAGCCTTCAACCTAGCCCTACTTTAGAGCTCTGAAAAAAAGGCTAATGCCCATATTTATGGGATTTTAGCTCAGAGGAGCACAGCAAGTCACATTCCTGCACAAAAACAATCATGTGAGGTGTTTTCCTCTTTCTATGTGCTGCACACAAAAAGAAATGAGGAGAAATAAAGCTACCTCTCCTAGTTGCACCTCCACTGGTGACGCATATCCCCAGGATTACAAGGTCTTATAAATCTAGGGATGCGTCAAAATCCATGGCTGTTGCATGGGAACACTCACCGCAATGCCTATGGAACACCTCCAATCAATCTATCAATCAATCAGATATTTGTAAAGTGCTACTCTTCACCCAGGTGTTCTCAAGGTGCTGATGGGGGACTCAGATCATTCGAAGAGCCAGGTCTTGAGGTCCTTTCTGAATTAAGCCAGCTACGGGGACTGCCTGAGGTGAAGCAACTGCATGTCCCAGGTCTGCCAGCGAGGTAGAAGAAGGATTATCCTCCAGCCATGTTCTTCCTGATTCTAGGAGTGATGGCAAGGCCCAGTTGAGCAGAGCGCAATTGCCTGAGGGGATGTGTTGACGGAGAGGCGGTGGTTGAGGTAAGCAGGTCTGATGTTGTGTAGGGCATTGTAAGCGTGCGTCAGGAGTTTGAAAGTGATGCTTTGTTGATGGGGAGCCAGTGTAGGTCTTTAATGTGGGAGGAGATGTGGTTGTGGTGGGGGATGTCCAGGATGAGATTGGCCGCGGCGTTCTGTATTCACTGGAGTCTTGTTTGGAGTTTCTTGGTAATGCCAGCACAGAGTGCTTTTCAGTAGTTGAGTTTACTGCTGATGAGTGCGTGGGTGACTGTTCTTCTCGGTGGGGATCCACTTGAAAATCTTTTGGAGCAGCCACAGTGTGTGGAAGCGCAAGGATGAGACGGCGTTGATTTGGCAGGCCATAGACAGAGAGGAGTCGAGAAGGATGCAGAGGTTGCGTGCGTGGTCGGTGGGAGATGGGGCAGTTCCGAGGGCAGTGGGACACCAGGAGTTTTCCCAGGCTGTGTGGGCAGGGCCCAGGGTGAGGATCTCTGTCTTTGTCGAACTGAGCATGAGGCAGCTGTCTTTCATCCAGTCGGCGACTGCCTTCAGTCAGTTGTGATACTTGCTTTTGGCTGTTGATAGTTCATCGGTGAGGGGGAGAAATTGATGTATGTCATTGGCGTATGAGACTATGCTGAGCCCGTGATGTATGACGATCTTGGCGAGTGGGGCCATGGAGAAAATGAAGAGGGTGGAGCTCAGAGAGGTGGTTTCCATCGATTTTGAGGTGAAAGATGGGAGCCTTGCTCTCTGGGTTTGGCCGGTGAGGAAGGAGCGGATCCACTCAAGGGCTTTGCTGGGGATGCTGGCGTTGTGTAGTCTGGTGCACCAGGTGGTCTGGGAGATGGTGTTGGATTCAGCAGAGAGGTCGAGGAGAATGAGGGCAACTGTTTTGCTGTGGTCCAATAGGGTGCGGATTTCATCCACGGCTGCTAGGAATGCAGTTTCAGTGCTGTGGTTGATCCTGAATCTGGATTGGGAGGGATCTAGATTGTGGTTAGTCTTGAGGAACTCAGTGAGCTGTGTGTTGAGCGATTTTTTGATTACCTTGGCTGGAAAGGGAGCAGTGAGATTGGTCTGTAGTTTTTCAGTTCTGTTGGGTCTGCAGAGGGCTTCTTCAGTAGGGGGTTTATCTGTGCATGTTTCCAGTCACCCTGGAAGGTGGTAGTCTCAATGACGTGGTTGATGGTAAGGCAGTCTGACTGCAAGGGTGGAGCCAGCTCAATTGAAGATGTGGTCGTGGCATAACTCCAAGTGTGCCCCCTAGTGGATGGAATTCATGAGCTTCCCTCCCATGCACAAAGTAAGGCAACACAGTGATTTGCCCTGCCTTGCCATACACTATATCTATGAGGGCATTGAATGCCACACAAAGTGACTTTGCTTGGCCTCATAGATATAATTTCAAGGTTTGCGATGCTGTTGCATCACACAAAGTGACACAACAGCTACACAAGGGGCTCTTACATATACCCCTGAAGCTGGTAATCTTGACTGGACTAAAGTACCAAAACTGTCTGGCCAGTGACAGAACTTTCGTGCATGAGAAGTTTTAATTTTTCTCCTCTCACTCACAGCTTTTACCACCAAATCCAACAGCATCACAAGGACCTTGTCTAATGCCTGTCTGATGTACTGTTTAGATGTAGCTGGCTTGCCCCGCTGAAGAATTTTGACTTCCAGAAAAACACTAAAGACTAGTTTCCACCAGTCAGCTGAGTGGAAAATGTGCAGCAGCATTGGACTTGGCTCACATGGAGCTGAGTCCAAAGCCGTCACACAGGGGCCTCCCTAGCACCCTGGAAATGTGCACAGCAGAGAGTGCACATTCCAACAGTGCTGGGAAAGCATGGGCAGTGCAGGGATCCCCCTTGTGGCCCCTTGCACTTGTTGTCTGCCAGCATTTTCATGGAGGTTGAACCTCCATACTTAACTTGGAGCAATTTTTTAAGTATTTATACAGTAGCAAACCACTATTAAAGTCACAATATCAAGTAGACAAAATGCCAAACTCAATTAGAAAAATAGATTAAAATGTAATCAAACTAAATTACACTAAAACAACAATTATCCAATCAGGGGGAACCAGAGATATTCATTTTGAAAGATTCAAGAGAAAATAGCACCTAAAAGCACTAAGGGCCAGATGTGGGTAGCGTTTTGCATGGCGCGCATCGCCATTTTGCGTACCGGTACCGACTTGCAAAATGGGAATGCGACGCGCAAATAGGAAGAGATGTCCCCTTTCTATTTGCGACTCGCACCGCGATGCTAAATTTCTTTTTGACTGCGAACGCGTTCGCAAAGCAATTCACTGTTACCACCAGTGTCACACTGGTGGTAACCCCTTCCCCTTTGTGAATGTTGCCATAAATGTTTTTTCAGAGCAACGGACCACTGCCTGCTCTGAAAAACCAAAACCAAATGGTTTCATTATTTTTTTGTATTGCAACTCATTTTCCTTTAAGGAAAACGGGCTGCAATACAAAAAAAAAAAAACTGCTTTATTTAAAAAGCAGTCACAGACATGGAGGTCTGCTGTCTCCAGCAGTCCACCATCCCTGTGAGTGCAGGGAATCGCAATGGGGTCACAAAATGCAACCCCATTGCGATTTGCAGTCGGTGTCTAAGACACTGTTCTGCATCCGATTTTGTGATTCGGAAATTGCGAGTCACTCCGACTTGCAATTTCCAAATCGCAAAATCAGAAATTGGTACATCTGGCCCCAAGCACCAATGGTAGTCAATGGTCCCCATAGACCGGTCAATAGGCATAATTTCAGGTTGACCAGGATGGAGCAAAGGTCAGATACACCAATCAGGTCTGTCCTGGTGAAAGATACCCCCTTCCATCTTTGAGTCTGATTTAAAGTTCAAAGTTAGTATCCTCTGGATTTAGAGAATCCACTGCCAGAGGCAGCGGAATTCTTGTTTGGCGATGATGGTACTTCGGCACCATTGTGACTGACTACCCGCTCTTCCAGTCCAGTCCAAGTAATGGTGTGCTTATTCAGCTGGGGACATTAGGAAAAAGGCCACTTGCAGTTTTTAGACAGGAGATCCGCCAACTGACCCTTGAAGTCCACTTCCTTGTCCAAGGGTACATGGGTGAGTATGCCCAGTCCTTCAGGGTCCCTGTCAGGTCAAACACAGTATGTCCAATTATCTTCTATTCTTCCACAGGTGCAGATGTGTTCTTAAATGGGCACCTGGAGGTGTCACTGTAATGCCTGTCACTAACTACTGTGTAGGGGTGGATCCTAGGCCCTTCCTAGCCAGAGGAGTAGGTCCTGGGCCAACCCCACCCACTTTTCCAGTAGTTTCTGTTTTCTTTACTGCAAACAGGCCCAATATGTCATGTGTCAGGGCATTTTCATGATGGTTAAAGCCTCCAGCCACACAAAAATTGGGCTCTTAGGGGTGATTGAGTGCGTGTGTACAGGGGGTCTATATTATTGTATGCCTACTTTCCTCCTACATCTAACACTAAAATCAAGTGTGAAGCAGGCACTGTACCCAGAACAAACTGAGAAGAGAAAAAAAATTGAGTCCTTTGACATCCCGATGGGGGATCAACAAGTGTGTAAAAAAACTTACATGTGGCTAAAGAACCCTTCCAAGTAAAAGTTGCTATTGTGGTGTCACAGGATGCCCACAGATGAGTCATCTCTACCCACCAAGGTCAACTTGCTGTTTCCTCCTGGGGAAGCAATTTACATCTCAATCAAACATACTCAAGGCTAAACTCAGGCTAAGAGCTGGCTAATTAGCACTCTAACAGTTCAGGCAGGTAAGGGGTAATTTTTAAAATTTACATTTCCTTACTGTTTATTAAAATACAATTTGACCATTGAATTACTCTGGGTTTTGACATGGGATAGCTAGGCTTGCCACAATGAAAATACAATTGACATCGTCGAAACCTGGTAAGAATAAGTTTGTACTTGTCCCACTTTAAAATACAGTTCACCCTACGTTGTGGACTACAAGTCATACATTGGGGTGATTTACTAATTTTTTTAAATGGAAGTCTGTACGTATCAAAAAATGCTATTTTACAGGTCACACTGCAGCAGTCAGGATACAATGGTAGGCCTGAAGCCATATTTTCTTAACTATTCATGCCATAGGTGTATTTCCCCAATGAATACTATGGACTTATAGAAAAGTTAAATATGTCAATCAGGGATTAGCCAATTTCTCAATGTTTTAAGGGGTCAGCGCTCATATAATGGGCACTGGACAGCAGTGCCTCAATATGAAGAGTCGAAAAGGCAGAAGTAAAAGTGGGTCCAACAATAGGAGAAAAAAAGATAGATTTCCCACATGTAGTCAACAAAAGTGGTTTCAGCGAGCATGGCAGAAATCTGGGGTGACCCAGAAGAAAGGACCAGGTCCAAAACACCTCCATGAGTAATTCCTATTAATTTATGGCACTGACATCCTAACCTCCAAGCATTGCAGCATTTAGACTTCAAGAAATTCGGTAAAGTCACTATCTTTTTATTTATGAATGTATGACTTCCATGACATTCCCAAAAGTTTAATGTAAACATTAGTAACAACGTTATTACTTTCTGTTGCTGCTTCCCACAGTAACCAAAGGAGTTAGAGAAAAACACACTAAGAAAATGCAAGTAAAACTCTCTTCTAGTAAAAAAACATTTAGGAACTTTCCTATATTTGGAAAGAGTGCCCTACACTAGCCAGAAGAAACAAGTCTGCTTCTAAATATAATGTTTAGTTGTTTTTCCCTATCTTTCCATATCCCTAGAATATATTTTTCACATAAAGGCCCACTGAATAGCTAACCAATTTATAATGTTCTCCACAAAAATCTAACAACCCTCAAATTCATTCTAAAAAAAGAAAAACTAATTTAATTCTGCCTGACGCAAATTTTGAATTTTTCAATATAAAACAATATAAATACTTGCATGGTTTTAAAACTATTAGACCTAAATCAAAAATGTAACTGCACCTTGAAACATCAGGATTATGTTACCATACAGTTGATTTGTGCAAACAATAAGGAGGATATCACCGGGGTTTAAATTTATTGGCGCACTTGCATCACATGGAATCCCATAAGGTCGAACATGTATATTTAAATAAATCTAGGTTTCAGGCATACACTCTATATTAATTTCTACTTAGCAATATTTGGATTTGGCAGAAAATGTTTTGCAGGAACTCTGAAATTGGATGTTTTCAAGTAGTGCAATGTTATTAATGTTAATTCGGTTACTTACAAACACTGGATACATGTACATTTCTTTTTGCTTTGTAGTCCATGTATCATTCAGTGAAATTCAATTTTGGGTGGTTTGTAGCATGAAGGAACCCTTCAGGGAATTTTAGATATACAATATCAACTTCCTCCTCAGAGTCCTTTCATGGGGTTGTTAGGCCCTCTGATAATTTTGAAATTGATAGTGGAGAGAATTCATTGCTCATTCTTTATCTGCATCCAAGCTGCTTTACTTAAAAAGTAAGGTATTTGTGTTTGATTGGCTACTTGTTGAGGGAGGGATAAGGTGCCCCACTAAACATTTCTTAACTCTTCATTTTTTGTTCTGTTGCTGAAGGACCTGGGGATGGAGTTTTAGGCCCAGGATAGGCACATGTGGGAAGTGAGGTACAAGAATACATGGTATATTGTAAGAGTGATAAGCTCTATCTTGACATTATTACTATTTTCCCATTTTTCATAAATTAAATTTCTATTGAACTACATTTTCTTCCCGTCCAGGCCAAAAATGATGTAGGGTCAAGGGTGGGGAGGAAGTCTGGGTTATATGCCAACTGGGTATAGGAAAAGGCAAAGTATTTGAGCCCTTTTTGATAGCTTTATGTGCCCATATGTCCAGGACAGATCTTGTGGTCATTGCTAAATATGTGGTTTTGGGGCGGGTGTCTTTGAAAAGCCGGAACAGGTTCCACAGTGCAGGCCACATGGGGCCCATCGGAATAGTGACAGTCTCTGCAGTGGCGGGACTGGGTCACCAGGTATAGTGAGGTTGAGAGCCTGGGATTTATCAGTGTTTACTTTAAAGCCCAAGACATGTCCAAAAGTCAAGTAGTCAGTGAAGAGGTGCACCCTGTGAGTGCTACCTACAGAAGTGAGTCCTGAGACCCTGGGAATCTCTTGGATGTGAAGGGCCAGTGGCTCCATCACTATGGCAAAATGAAGGAGAGAGAGAAGGCATCCCTGTCGTGTGCCCCTTTTGATTTTAATTGGAGGCAGATGAATCTGGACCTCACATTCTATTTGCTTGTTCAGCTTATGCTTGACCCCAAGAGATGTGGTAAAAGCCCTTATGTAAACAGTTGGGCATAGAAAGCCATTCCTCTGCTTTCAGAATTTTAAGGATTGACTCGCGCCTTTTGTTTGGTTCTTCAGTAGCTAAATTTCGCTGATGCATGTGGACTATAAGAAGAAGGGTGATCCTTTCAGAGTTGAAACAAGTGTGAGTTTGGACCTTGCACTTTATGTCGATTTGTGAGACTTCTGCCTCTTGTGCTAATGTTTTGTCTACTTTAACTATGTATGATTATCTGTTTTATGTATTTAATCATGCTTGCTTGACCAAATTACGTCAAGATTTTTATGATTGATATCATGCACTTCTGTGATAGTCTGTACTGTTGTTTTAACTCGTTTTTAAATTTGTCAAACAAGATGCATTTTATTCCATACTTTAATGTCTTGTTTGCGTAAATAAAGTTATTAGAACTTAACTGTACTTAATGGGAGGCTTACAGTGGCCATTAAGGTGAATGAAAGCTGAGGGAAAGGAATATGCTGTCATAATCCTGCTGCTAATCTTCAGAGCTATCCCCAGTTTGAGTAGGCCCTACTGGAGGAAAGTCCAGCTCAAGTATTCAATTGCTTTCTCTTCGTGTAGAGACAGCATCGGAGAAGGGATTTTGCACCCATGCCATCACAGACTGCTCAGGAAGTTTAGAGTGAGGGTTCAACAGGCACTGAACAAACACCAAAATAACTTAATTGCTCAATCAGTGCTAAGTACGTTAATACACTTACAAACATGATATTACACACTATATCAACTCAAGTACTCAGAGACTCTGGTTCAGGGACACTGCCCTATGGGCAAGGATACCCCTTCTGCTCACCACACATCCCCACATTCCTCCGTTCTCTCTCAGTGACAGGGTAACTCTGGTGTACATCTCAGGCACAGGTACAGTTCACCTGCCGACCCCAGGCAGATTCATGTCCCTAGCATTTCAATGTACTGTTTCTCACCAAATGTGGATCTGAGCCAGAAATTGGTGCCCTTTAGTTCATATCCTCTACCCCGTGCAGGAAAGATGGACCGACTGCTGGAGTGCTGGGCCTCTGCTCTGATACCTGGAGCAGGTCTGGCAGTATGGTGATTCAAGAGGCAGCGTCAGGCAGAAGTGCAACTGAGACTTAGGATCAACAGGCCATAACAGGATCCTCCCCCCAGGGTCAAAGTGGCGATGCAGTCCGTTTCTTCCAGGTGGCAACGGTTGGACCACTTGTAGGCTCTTCAAAATTCAGCTGCAGAAGAATAGTGCAATGAGCCACTTAATGCCAGTTAGTGCCTTGGTCAGCCTTACAGACACTTGGGGACACAGTGAACAGGTGCTACAAGGAAGCAGCTTCAAATACAGTGGCACAGTCTGCTCCAGAATACAAATCAAACCATTGATTTTTCAAGTCTTCAAAATTCAGCTTGCTTGTTTTATGTGCTGGTATGTTTTTTAGCTTGACACAAAACTAATGAACTCTATGTCCAACCATTTTTATACAGGAAATCTCCCCTTCAGTCCCAAATTAAAAACATGTAAATGAACAAACCTCATGCTGCATCTCTGACCTTCCTTATCTTTCAAAACTATCAGACAGGGGCGGCTCCTCTATAGGGGGGGCGTAGCCCCCCACTAGCAGCGGCAACTGCAAACTTTTTTCCTGAAAACGATTATAAGCTAAGTTTATGATCGTTTTTTGGGAAAAAATGGTAGGGCACGGGGGTGACAAGTGTGAGTGCTCAGCACTCCCCCTCAGAGACCATGTGTGTTTGGGTGGCCATCTCGGGCATAGGGCACACATGCGCACAGAGCTCTCTTCAGCCCAGCAACACAGTTGCTGGGCTGGAGAGAGCCTGCACAGGCTCCCAGTCTACCTGGGAGAGCCCAGCCAGGACACTCCCAGCCAATCCTAACGCTGCTCTAAGCAGCGTTGGGATAGGCACAGGGCACTCTGGGATCCTGTGCCTGCCTCTTAAGCGAGATGGAGGAGCAGAGGAGTGTCACGGCGTGGGAGTAAAAGTATGTGTTTTTTTAAAAGAAAATTGTACATTTTGACAGGGCCCGCCGCCCTGCCCCTTTCCATCAGTGCGAGTCGTGACTGCTACCAGACCTTGAAACAAAAGGACAGTAGCTGAATTTCACTTTAAAATACAGTTCACCCTACGTTGTGGACTACAAGTCATACATTGGGGTGATTTACTAATTTTTTTAAATGGAAGTCTGTACGTATCAAAAAATGCTATTTTACAGGTCACACTGCAGCAGTCAGGATACAATGGTAGGCCTGAAGCCATATTTTCTTAACTATTCATGCCATAGGTGTATTTCCCCAATGAATACTATGGACTTATAGAAAAGTTAAATATGTCAATCAGGGATTAGCCAATTTCTCAATGTTTTAAGGGGTCAGCGCTCATATAATGGGCACTGGACAGCAGTGCCTCAATATGAAGAGTCGAAAAGGCAGAAGTAAAAGTGGGTCCAACAATAGGAGAAAAAAAGATAGATTTCCCACATGTAGTCAACAAAAGTGGTTTCAGCGAGCATGGCAGAAATCTGGGGTGACCCAGAAGAAAGGACCAGGTCCAAAACACCTCCATGAGTAATTCCTATTAATTTATGGCACTGACATCCTAACCTCCAAGCATTGCAGCATTTAGACTTCAAGAAATTCGGTAAAGTCACTATCTTTTTATTTATGAATGTATGACTTCCATGACATTCCCAAAAGTTTAATGTAAACATTAGTAACAACGTTATTACTTTCTGTTGCTGCTTCCCACAGTAACCAAAGGAGTTAGAGAAAAACACACTAAGAAAATGCAAGTAAAACTCTCTTCTAGTAAAAAAACATTTAGGAACTTTCCTATATTTGGAAAGAGTGCCCTACACTAGCCAGAAGAAACAAGTCTGCTTCTAAATATAATGTTTAGTTGTTTTTCCCTATCTTTCCATATCCCTAGAATATATTTTTCACATAAAGGCCCACTGAATAGCTAACCAATTTATAATGTTCTCCACAAAAATCTAACAACCCTCAAATTCATTCTAAAAAAAGAAAAACTAATTTAATTCTGCCTGACGCAAATTTTGAATTTTTCAATATAAAACAATATAAATACTTGCATGGTTTTAAAACTATTAGACCTAAATCAAAAATGTAACTGCACCTTGAAACATCAGGATTATGTTACCATACAGTTGATTTGTGCAAACAATAAGGAGGATATCACCGGGGTTTAAATTTATTGGCGCACTTGCATCACATGGAATCCCATAAGGTCGAACATGTATATTTAAATAAATCTAGGTTTCAGGCATACACTCTATATTAATTTCTACTTAGCAATATTTGGATTTGGCAGAAAATGTTTTGCAGGAACTCTGAAATTGGATGTTTTCAAGTAGTGCAATGTTATTAATGTTAATTCGGTTACTTACAAACACTGGATACATGTACATTTCTTTTTGCTTTGTAGTCCATGTATCATTCAGTGAAATTCAATTTTGGGTGGTTTGTAGCATGAAGGAACCCTTCAGGGAATTTTAGATATACAATATCAACTTCCTCCTCAGAGTCCTTTCATGGGGTTGTTAGGCCCTCTGATAATTTTGAAATTGATAGTGGAGAGAATTCATTGCTCATTCTTTATCTGCATCCAAGCTGCTTTACTTAAAAAGTAAGGTATTTGTGTTTGATTGGCTACTTGTTGAGGGAGGGATAAGGTGCCCCACTAAACATTTCTTAACTCTTCATTTTTTGTTCTGTTGCTGAAGGACCTGGGGATGGAGTTTTAGGCCCAGGATAGGCACATGTGGGAAGTGAGGTACAAGAATACATGGTATATTGTAAGAGTGATAAGCTCTATCTTGACATTATTACTATTTTCCCATTTTTCATAAATTAAATTTCTATTGAACTACATTTTCTTCCCGTCCAGGCCAAAAATGATGTAGGGTCAAGGGTGGGGAGGAAGTCTGGGTTATATGCCAACTGGGTATAGGAAAAGGCAAAGTATTTGAGCCCTTTTTGATAGCTTTATGTGCCCATATGTCCAGGACAGATCTTGTGGTCATTGCTAAATATGTGGTTTTGGGGCGGGTGTCTTTGAAAAGCCGGAACAGGTTCCACAGTGCAGGCCACATGGGGCCCATCGGAATAGTGACAGTCTCTGCAGTGGCGGGACTGGGTCACCAGGTATAGTGAGGTTGAGAGCCTGGGATTTATCAGTGTTTACTTTAAAGCCCATGACATGTCCAAAAGTCAAGTAGTCAGTGAAGAGGTGCACCCTGTGAGTGCTACCTACAGAAGTGAGTCCTGAGACCCTGGGAATCTCTTGGATGTGAAGGGCCAGTGGCTCCATCACTATGGCAAAATGAAGGAGAGAGAGAAGGCATCCCTGTCGTGTGCCCCTTTTGATTTTAATTGGAGGCAGATGAATCTGGACCTCACATTCTATTTGCTTGTTCAGCTTATGCTTGACCCCAAGAGATGTGGTAAAAGCCCTTATGTAAACAGTTGGGCATAGAAAGCCATTCCTCTGCTTTCAGAATTTTAAGGATTGACTCGCGCCTTTTGTTTGGTTCTTCAGTAGCTAAATTTCGCTGATGCATGTGGACTATAAGAAGAAGGGTGATCCTTTCAGAGTTGAAACAAGTGTGAGTTTGGACCTTGCACTTTATGTCGATTTGTGAGACTTCTGCCTCTTGTGCTAATGTTTTGTCTACTTTAACTATGTATGATTATCTGTTTTATGTATTTAATCATGCTTGCTTGACCAAATTACGTCAAGATTTTTATGATTGATATCATGCACTTCTGTGATAGTCTGTACTGTTGTTTTAACTCGTTTTTAAATTTGTCAAACAAGATGCATTTTATTCCATACTTTAATGTCTTGTTTGCGTAAATAAAGTTATTAGAACTTAACTGTACTTAATGGGAGGCTTACAGTGGCCATTAAGGTGAATGAAAGCTGAGGGAAAGGAATATGCTGTCATAATCCTGCTGCTAATCTTCAGAGCTATCCCCAGTTTGAGTAGGCCCTACTGGAGGAAAGTCCAGCTCAAGTATTCAATTGCTTTCTCTTCGTGTAGAGACAGCATCGGAGAAGGGATTTTGCACCCATGCCATCACAGACTGCTCAGGAAGTTTAGAGTGAGGGTTCAACAGGCACTGAACAAACACCAAAATAACTTAATTGCTCAATCAGTGCTAAGTACGTTAATACACTTACAAACATGATATTACACACTATATCAACTCAAGTACTCAGAGACTCTGGTTCAGGGACACTGCCCTATGGGCAAGGATACCCCTTCTGCTCACCACACATCCCCACATTCCTCCGTTCTCTCTCAGTGACAGGGTAACTCTGGTGTACATCTCAGGCACAGGTACAGTTCACCTGCCGACCCCAGGCAGATTCATGTCCCTAGCATTTCAATGTACTGTTTCTCACCAAATGTGGATCTGAGCCAGAAATTGGTGCCCTTTAGTTCATATCCTCTACCCCGTGCAGGAAAGATGGACCGACTGCTGGAGTGCTGGGCCTCTGCTCTGATACCTGGAGCAGGTCTGGCAGTATGGTGATTCAAGAGGCAGCGTCAGGCAGAAGTGCAACTGAGACTTAGGATCAACAGGCCATAACAGGATCCTCCCCCCAGGGTCAAAGTGGCGATGCAGTCCGTTTCTTCCAGGTGGCAACGGTTGGACCACTTGTAGGCTCTTCAAAATTCAGCTGCAGAAGAATAGTGCAATGAGCCACTTAATGCCAGTTAGTGCCTTGGTCAGCCTTACAGACACTTGGGGACACAGTGAACAGGTGCTACAAGGAAGCAGCTTCAAATACAGTGGCACAGTCTGCTCCAGAATACAAATCAAACCATTGATTTTTCAAGTCTTCAAAATTCAGCTTGCTTGTTTTATGTGCTGGTATGTTTTTTAGCTTGACACAAAACTAATGAACTCTATGTCCAACCATTTTTATACAGGAAATCTCCCCTTCAGTCCCAAATTAAAAACATGTAAATGAACAAACCTCATGCTGCATCTCTGACCTTCCTTATCTTTCAAAACTATCAGACAGGGGCGGCTCCTCTATAGGGGGGGCGTAGCCCCCCACTAGCAGCGGCAACTGCAAACTTTTTTCCTGAAAACGATTATAAGCTAAGTTTATGATCGTTTTTTGGGAAAAAATGGTAGGGCACGGGGGTGACAAGTGTGAGTGCTCAGCACTCCCCCTCAGAGACCATGTGTGTTTGGGTGGCCATCTCGGGCATAGGGCACACATGCGCACAGAGCTCTCTTCAGCCCAGCAACACAGTTGCTGGGCTGGAGAGAGCCTGCACAGGCTCCCAGTCTACCTGGGAGAGCCCAGCCAGGACACTCCCAGCCAATCCTAACGCTGCTCTAAGCAGCGTTGGGATAGGCACAGGGCACTCTGGGATCCTGTGCCTGCCTCTTAAGCGAGATGGAGGAGCAGAGGAGTGTCACGGCGTGGGAGTAAAAGTATGTGTTTTTTTAAAAGAAAATTGTACATTTTGACAGGGCCCGCCGCCCTGCCCCTTTCCATCAGTGCGAGTCGTGACTGCTACCAGACCTTGAAACAAAAGGACAGTAGCTGAATTTCACTTTAAAATACAGTTCACCCTACGTTGTGGACTACAAGTCATACATTGGGGTGATTTACTAATTTTTTTAAATGGAAGTCTGTACGTATCAAAAAATGCTATTTTACAGGTCACACTGCAGCAGTCAGGATACAATGGTAGGCCTGAAGCCATATTTTCTTAACTATTCATGCCATAGGTGTATTTCCCCAATGAATACTATGGACTTATAGAAAAGTTAAATATGTCAATCAGGGATTAGCCAATTTCTCAATGTTTTAAGGGGTCAGCGCTCATATAATGGGCACTGGACAGCAGTGCCTCAATATGAAGAGTCGAAAAGGCAGAAGTAAAAGTGGGTCCAACAATAGGAGAAAAAAAGATAGATTTCCCACATGTAGTCAACAAAAGTGGTTTCAGCGAGCATGGCAGAAATCTGGGGTGACCCAGAAGAAAGGACCAGGTCCAAAACACCTCCATGAGTAATTCCTATTAATTTATGGCACTGACATCCTAACCTCCAAGCATTGCAGCATTTAGACTTCAAGAAATTCGGTAAAGTCACTATCTTTTTATTTATGAATGTATGACTTCCATGACATTCCCAAAAGTTTAATGTAAACATTAGTAACAACGTTATTACTTTCTGTTGCTGCTTCCCACAGTAACCAAAGGAGTTAGAGAAAAACACACTAAGAAAATGCAAGTAAAACTCTCTTCTAGTAAAAAAACATTTAGGAACTTTCCTATATTTGGAAAGAGTGCCCTACACTAGCCAGAAGAAACAAGTCTGCTTCTAAATATAATGTTTAGTTGTTTTTCCCTATCTTTCCATATCCCTAGAATATATTTTTCACATAAAGGCCCACTGAATAGCTAACCAATTTATAATGTTCTCCACAAAAATCTAACAACCCTCAAATTCATTCTAAAAAAAGAAAAACTAATTTAATTCTGCCTGACGCAAATTTTGAATTTTTCAATATAAAACAATATAAATACTTGCATGGTTTTAAAACTATTAGACCTAAATCAAAAATGTAACTGCACCTTGAAACATCAGGATTATGTTACCATACAGTTGATTTGTGCAAACAATAAGGAGGATATCACCGGGGTTTAAATTTATTGGCGCACTTGCATCACATGGAATCCCATAAGGTCGAACATGTATATTTAAATAAATCTAGGTTTCAGGCATACACTCTATATTAATTTCTACTTAGCAATATTTGGATTTGGCAGAAAATGTTTTGCAGGAACTCTGAAATTGGATGTTTTCAAGTAGTGCAATGTTATTAATGTTAATTCGGTTACTTACAAACACTGGATACATGTACATTTCTTTTTGCTTTGTAGTCCATGTATCATTCAGTGAAATTCAATTTTGGGTGGTTTGTAGCATGAAGGAACCCTTCAGGGAATTTTAGATATACAATATCAACTTCCTCCTCAGAGTCCTTTCATGGGGTTGTTAGGCCCTCTGATAATTTTGAAATTGATAGTGGAGAGAATTCATTGCTCATTCTTTATCTGCATCCAAGCTGCTTTACTTAAAAAGTAAGGTATTTGTGTTTGATTGGCTACTTGTTGAGGGAGGGATAAGGTGCCCCACTAAACATTTCTTAACTCTTCATTTTTTGTTCTGTTGCTGAAGGACCTGGGGATGGAGTTTTAGGCCCAGGATAGGCACATGTGGGAAGTGAGGTACAAGAATACATGGTATATTGTAAGAGTGATAAGCTCTATCTTGACATTATTACTATTTTCCCATTTTTCATAAATTAAATTTCTATTGAACTACATTTTCTTCCCGTCCAGGCCAAAAATGATGTAGGGTCAAGGGTGGGGAGGAAGTCTGGGTTATATGCCAACTGGGTATAGGAAAAGGCAAAGTATTTGAGCCCTTTTTGATAGCTTTATGTGCCCATATGTCCAGGACAGATCTTGTGGTCATTGCTAAATATGTGGTTTTGGGGCGGGTGTCTTTGAAAAGCCGGAACAGGTTCCACAGTGCAGGCCACATGGGGCCCATCGGAATAGTGACAGTCTCTGCAGTGGCGGGACTGGGTCACCAGGTATAGTGAGGTTGAGAGCCTGGGATTTATCAGTGTTTACTTTAAAGCCCAAGACATGTCCAAAAGTCAAGTAGTCAGTGAAGAGGTGCACCCTGTGAGTGCTACCTACAGAAGTGAGTCCTGAGACCCTGGGAATCTCTTGGATGTGAAGGGCCAGTGGCTCCATCACTATGGCAAAATGAAGGAGAGAGAGAAGGCATCCCTGTCGTGTGCCCCTTTTGATTTTAATTGGAGGCAGATGAATCTGGACCTCACATTCTATTTGCTTGTTCAGCTTATGCTTGACCCCAAGAGATGTGGTAAAAGCCCTTATGTAAACAGTTGGGCATAGAAAGCCATTCCTCTGCTTTCAGAATTTTAAGGATTGACTCGCGCCTTTTGTTTGGTTCTTCAGTAGCTAAATTTCGCTGATGCATGTGGACTATAAGAAGAAGGGTGATCCTTTCAGAGTTGAAACAAGTGTGAGTTTGGACCTTGCACTTTATGTCGATTTGTGAGACTTCTGCCTCTTGTGCTAATGTTTTGTCTACTTTAACTATGTATGATTATCTGTTTTATGTATTTAATCATGCTTGCTTGACCAAATTACGTCAAGATTTTTATGATTGATATCATGCACTTCTGTGATAGTCTGTACTGTTGTTTTAACTCGTTTTTAAATTTGTCAAACAAGATGCATTTTATTCCATACTTTAATGTCTTGTTTGCGTAAATAAAGTTATTAGAACTTAACTGTACTTAATGGGAGGCTTACAGTGGCCATTAAGGTGAATGAAAGCTGAGGGAAAGGAATATGCTGTCATAATCCTGCTGCTAATCTTCAGAGCTATCCCCAGTTTGAGTAGGCCCTACTGGAGGAAAGTCCAGCTCAAGTATTCAATTGCTTTCTCTTCGTGTAGAGACAGCATCGGAGAAGGGATTTTGCACCCATGCCATCACAGACTGCTCAGGAAGTTTAGAGTGAGGGTTCAACAGGCACTGAACAAACACCAAAATAACTTAATTGCTCAATCAGTGCTAAGTACGTTAATACACTTACAAACATGATATTACACACTATATCAACTCAAGTACTCAGAGACTCTGGTTCAGGGACACTGCCCTATGGGCAAGGATACCCCTTCTGCTCACCACACATCCCCACATTCCTCCGTTCTCTCTCAGTGACAGGGTAACTCTGGTGTACATCTCAGGCACAGGTACAGTTCACCTGCCGACCCCAGGCAGATTCATGTCCCTAGCATTTCAATGTACTGTTTCTCACCAAATGTGGATCTGAGCCAGAAATTTGTGCCCTTTAGTTCATATCCTCTACCCCGTGCAGGAAAGATGGACCGACTGCTGGAGTGCTGGGCCTCTGCTCTGATACCTGGAGCAGGTCTGGCAGTATGGTGATTCAAGAGGCAGCGTCAGGCAGAAGTGCAACTGAGACTTAGGATCAACAGGCCATAACAGGATCCTCCCCCCAGGGTCAAAGTGGCGATGCAGTCCGTTTCTTCCAGGTGGCAACGGTTGGACCACTTGTAGGCTCTTCAAAATTCAGCTGCAGAAGAATAGTGCAATGAGCCACTTAATGCCAGTTAGTGCCTTGGTCAGCCTTACAGACACTTGGGGACACAGTGAACAGGTGCTACAAGGAAGCAGCTTCAAATACAGTGGCACAGTCTGCTCCAGAATACAAATCAAACCATTGATTTTTCAAGTCTTCAAAATTCAGCTTGCTTGTTTTATGTGCTGGTATGTTTTTTAGCTTGACACAAAACTAATGAACTCTATGTCCAACCATTTTTATACAGGAAATCTCCCCTTCAGTCCCAAATTAAAAACATGTAAATGAACAAACCTCATGCTGCATCTCTGACCTTCCTTATCTTTCAAAACTATCAGACAGGGGCGGCTCCTCTATAGGGGGGGCGTAGCCCCCCACTAGCAGCGGCAACTGCAAACTTTTTTCCTGAAAACGATTATAAGCTAAGTTTATGATCGTTTTTTGGGAAAAAATGGTAGGGCACGGGGGTGACAAGTGTGAGTGCTCAGCACTCCCCCTCAGAGACCATGTGTGTTTGGGTGGCCATCTCGGGCATAGGGCACACATGCGCACAGAGCTCTCTTCAGCCCAGCAACACAGTTGCTGGGCTGGAGAGAGCCTGCACAGGCTCCCAGTCTACCTGGGAGAGCCCAGCCAGGACACTCCCAGCCAATCCTAACGCTGCTCTAAGCAGCGTTGGGATAGGCACAGGGCACTCTGGGATCCTGTGCCTGCCTCTTAAGCGAGATGGAGGAGCAGAGGAGTGTCACGGCGTGGGAGTAAAAGTATGTGTTTTTTTAAAAGAAAATTGTACATTTTGACAGGGCCCGCCGCCCTGCCCCTTTCCATCAGTGCGAGTCGTGACTGCTACCAGACCTTGAAACA